>NC_133510.1:89580000-90205000 GCF_049354715.1 Callithrix jacchus
ATTAAATATGCCAGTAGGTCTAATTTAAATACAGCACGATCCTGAGAACAGTTCCTTGACTTCATTTGGATTCAATTTAACTCAGTTCTAGAAGCCATTATATTAAGTGGCTTTGTTTGCAGCACTTTTTTTTTCTTTAAGCCAGAGTGTCAATATCTTAAATAAGTCATTTTCTTTTTTTTGTTTTGTTTTGTTTCTGTTTTCTTAAACAACAAAATCAAAATCTTAACCGTGGTAAAGAGCAGCTTCATTAGGAAAGATGGATGTACTGAAAAGGATAGAGTTTCAGTTTCTAACATAATGAGTGGTGCTTATTTGTGACACTAAAATTCTGACTAGGGATATTCACATTACATTTGCTAGGCAGTCTCTGGGGACACTGGAGGCCACTTAATGTTGTATAAATTAAATATCACAATAAAAATGGTCTAGTAACCTGCAGATATGTCAGTCAAATATTAGAATTGATACAAAAATATTCATAGGCATTCACCCGAAGATGAGTATAGGAAAGAAGGGCTTCTTTTCCTGATTTCAAGAAATGTAAATGGTTTGATTTGGGAAACCTGCCTAATCACTCAGAGCCTATTTTCTCTATCAGTAAATAGGAATAATTATATCACCTTCTAGTGTGAATATCAAATAAAATCTAGAAAATACCTAGTATGTGACTGACTTGGAGTAAATTATTTTCTCTTTTATTGTAAAAAATATTATCTGGTTGGAGCTAAGAAGTAAAAACTAACAAAACCTTTCAGGAGATTCCCCTCATTTCTTGATTTATTTTCTTATATGTTCTGTACTTCCAACTTCAGAGTTGTGGCATTATTTTATCTTCAAAATGTTGTTACAATTGTAGAAATGCTAGTCATAGGTGGACTGTCTGGAAAAAGAAATCCATGATTCTGTTTCTCAGCGTGGGACTATGGGGCTTTATTTCTTTTTGGTGGGACATAGAAAGGGAGAAGTAGATGGTTCTTTATGTTTTGACCTAGAAAGAAGTTCAGCATATAAAGTTTAAAAAAGAAAGATGCTATAGAGTATAATAATATATTTCTATTTGTATTTTAAAAGTCTAAAAATCATTTATGAAACTATTTGCAGGAAGTTGGGAGTAGGCAAAGTTTGGAAAACTTTTTCTTTCTCTGTACTGTTTACATTAAAGTAGTTCCATAGATAATATACATGGACTCCAGCACCTGAATTTTCCTCTCAACAACACCCACTGTTTATAGTTTATCATTTTTGTAGGATTTTGCTAGGCATAATTATATATAGAGAGAGATATAGATATAATGCTTGTTTTCAGTAGGCGTGTTCTGTAGTCTTTGTGAACACTGAATTAGTCACTAGTGCGCCATTGCTTCTGTGGGAAATACAGAGTGAGGTTTCTGAAAGCCGTTGGTCACAACAGTGTCATCCACTGATCCATCCATAACCTTGTTTTATGTGTTTTTTTGTTCGACGACATCTTATTTATGATTCATTAACATTAAACTCAGTGCCAAAGCAATATAGCTCGTGCCCAAACAAAGTTTATAACCCATATTTTCTTTCTTTTTCTTTCTTTTTTTTTTTTTTTTTTTTTGAGACTGAGTTTCGCTCTTGTTACCCAGGTTGGAGTGCAATGGCGCGATCTCGGCTCACCGCAACCTCCGCCTCCTGGGTTCAGGCAATTCTCCTGCCTCAGCCTCCTGAGTAGCTGGGATTACAGGCATGCGCCACCATGCCCAGCTAATTTTTTGTATTTTTAGTAGAGACGGAGTTTCACCATGTTCACCACGGTGGTCTGGATCTCTTGACCTCGTGATCCACCTGCCTCGGCCTCCCAAAGTGCTGGGATTACAGGCTTGAGCCACCGCGCCCGGCCTATAACTCATATTTTCACCATAAGGCACATCATAGCCTTCTTGTAATTACGAATAGTAGACAGCACTTCAACACTACCCTTGGGGGAAAGTTTAAACAGTAAAATCACCAGCAAAAAAGCACAAACATTAGAAACACTAAATAGACTATGAAAAGGACTCTTGTTTACAGTGTGGAAGCTGAAACAAGAAGGCAGAGCATTGCCTTCTTTAACCTAGAAAGTTCTGCAAGTATTGATTTTGGAGTTATTAATACGAATGCATTTTAGCAACTAACCCAGGAATAATGAGGATCAACTGTATACATATGTATGTGTTTATATGTTTGTGTGTATGTATATATATTCTTTTAATCATACACTGGAAATATATTACATGCACTGTTCTGAGTGTTGCTTACAATATTGCTCAGCAGATTCTGAAGTCGGACTGTGAAATCAAAATCTGTCATTATCCTTTAGTAGCCATGTTACCTCGGGCAGGTTACCTGACTTTACTGTGCTTCTCTTTACTTATCTATACTATGGGAATTATAAGGGTATTTACTTAATGGAGTTGTGAGGATCAAATTAGTTGATACACAAAAAGCATTTAGAATATCTGCCACATCATAAACATTATTTATTTGCTGCATCATCATTTAAGAGAATATTTGGAGAATATTCCTTATTGGCCTGACAGCATGTTCTCATTCTTTTTGAAAACAACATAGTGTTGCCTCATATGAATACATCATAATTTTTAAACCTGATGCCCACAGAGTACATTTAGATAGTTTTGTATCTTTTGCTTCAATGGGAATCAGAGAACACATTTTCATATACACATGTGGAAATCTATATGTAGACAGAGGGGTTGTGCAGTTTTAATTGTATGTATATTATCACATTTCCCCCCAGATTTATTATAATAATGTATAATTAGAAAAAAATTACTTTCAGCAGAAAGAAAAGAAAAACTCCTTTCAATAAAAAGAAAAGAATGACTCTAAGTCCTTATCCTTTGCTCAAATGAAAAGATTATTTGTTCTGCAATAAAGTGAATACATGATCACATTTACCATGTAAATGATTACAATGACATTGAATGCCATCCATTTTTAGGTTTATTAAACACCGAAAGGTTTGCAAATGCTTTGCAGACTTTATGTAAAGTATCTTTAAGCTTGCCAGTCCAAAATATTCTATCGGTCCAGTAAAAATATTTCATCTCAGTTAAGTAAGAGTAGACCTATCATTTCTAATACTTAATACTTCTCTTGATGTTAGTAACTCCCCATTAAATTCATGTATTACATTATTTTAAAAATGAAATAGCAAAATAATTGATACACCTTGCAATTTAAGGACACTATCATTGGCTGTAGAAACTGGGGGAAAAATACCAAATCTTGCTCAAAAAGGATTTTTTAAATACAAAGAACACTAATAACTTCCAGAAAATTGACTCTAACATCAAGTAGTTTTCTGACTTCAGTATTTCCACCCCTGCCTTCCAAATCATTGAAGGAAAGGCATGATTGAGTTTTTGCTTCCTTTCACAACTTCTTCAGGGCAGATTACGTTTCACATCTTTTATTTCCTTAATTGTTTCTTTCAGAACATTCGTTAACCTCTTTATGGACAATCACAAAGGTATCTGGAATTCTGATTATGGGCTGTGGCGACAATAACCACAAACGACTGAGCTGAGGTACATTTTCAACAGGGGGAGGATGTCACTGGATGCTCTCTACAGGATCGAAGAAAGGTTCTAGAAAAAAGCGTGTACCACTCTTATTAGGGGAGCCAGGGAGGAGAACAGCTGTGCGAAATTAGTACCAGGATCTTCCTACCTTTCATTTTAAACTTTTCAAAAGATTTTTTCTGTTCGCTTCCTCCTGAGAAGGGCAACCTAATCAGACATAATCTTTGCTTTTAGAGGTTACCATGGTGACTGACCAGGACAGACTGTCTTCTCTCAGCATCATAAACACACATTTTTGATGGTGCTAAATAAGCCTGTATACCATCAGAGTCTTTCTTTGAGTGATAAAACAAATAGGGAACATTGAAATGATTCACAGCAATCAGAAATGATATTTTCCCATATTGATTTTGTTTTTTCTTTTTGCCCTTTCTCTGTCTGTGCCATGTCTCTTTGAAGTATACATCAAGGTACAATACTTATTGCAGGAAGCAAAATTGAATGAATCTTTTTTTTTGATGTGGACCAGGATAGTGAAAGATTTTCCTTACAACTTATGTTCTGCCAAGTGAAAGACAATTTCATTCACCAAGGTTGACAGACAACAGAAACTCATACACAATCAGAAGGCAATACTGTGACTAAATGAGTATGCGAGCAATCACTAATTGGTGAGAAGTGGGGTAAAGAGACGGTGCATACTAATTTTTTAGGCTCTTGAACAGACTTTATTTTTTAGAGCAGTTTTAGTTTCATAGCAAAGTTAAATAGAAAGTACAGAGTTCCCTTATACCCTGTTCCCTTACAGCCTCCTGAACCATCAGCATCCCCCACCAGAGTGATGCATTTATTACAATTGGTGAGCCTGCATTAATACATCATTATCACCCAAAGTCCACAGTTTACATTAGGGTTCAAGCTTCCTGCACATTTTACGGGTTTGGACAAATGTATAATGACGTGTGTCTATCCATATAGTGTTACATAGAATAGTCTCATAGCCCTAAACATAGTCTGTGCTCTGTGTATTCATTCCTCCTCAGACCCTAACCTCTGGCAAGCACTGATTTATCTTTTTTTACTGTTTCCACAGTTTTGTCTTTTCCAGAATGTCATAGAGTTGAAATCATACAGTATGTAGCCTTTACAGATTGGCTTCTTTCACTTTATAATGTACATTTAGGGTTTTCACATTTTTTGAAAGGAAATCTGATTTTCCTTTTCTGTCATGTGATTTCATTTTTCAAAGCCTTCTGACCAAAGCGTAATTAGCAGAAAATGCCAAACACCAACTTGTTCAAAATTTGAAATCACCTTTTCAGTTGAAGGTGGGGGAAGAAAAAGAGCTAATGAAACACACATAGAAAAATATAGAGAGAAACAAAAACATACTACCATCACAACCAACAGAAAAGATGGCAAGAGAAGAACTGACCTAGATTCTGAAATGCATAAGCTTTAGAAAAGTAGATAATGCCTCAATAAACACATGTGTGCCTGTGTCCTTATCATAGAATGATTCATAATCTTTTGGGTATATACCCAGTAATGGGATTGCTGAGTCAGATGGTATTTCTAATTCTAGATCCTCGAGGAAGCGCCACACTGTATTCCACAATGGTTGAACTAATTTACACTCCCACCAGCAGTGCAAAAGTGTTCCTGTTTCTCCACATCCTCTCCAACATCTGTTGTCTACTGATTTTTTAATGATCACCATTCTAGCTGGCATGATATGGTATTTCATTGTGGTTTTGATTTGCGTTTCTCTAATGACCAGTGATGATGAGCTTTTATTCATATGTTCGTTGGCTGCATAAATGTCTTCTGTTGAGGAGTGTCTGTTCATATCCTTCACCCACTTTTTGATTTTTTTTCTTGTAAATTTGTTTAAGTTATTTGTAGATTCTGGATATTAGCCCTTTGTCAGATGGGTAGATTGCAAAAATTTTTTTCCATTCTGTTGGTTGCCGGTTCACTCACTTCAAAATAAACTAATGATAGTTTATTTTGCTGTGCAGAAGCTCTTTATTTAATTAGATTCCATTTGTCTAAGTTGGCTTCTGTTGCCATTGCTTTTGATGTTTTAGTGATGAAGTCCTTGCCCATGCCTATGTCCTGAATGGTATTGCTTAGGTTTTTCTTCTAGGGTTTTTATGGTGTTAGGCCTTATGTTTAAATCTTTAACCTATCTGTAGTTAATTTTTGCATAAAGTGTAAGGAAGGGATCCAGTTTCAGCTTTCTGTATACGGCTAGCCAGTTTTCCCCCCAATACCATTTATTAAATAGGGAATTCTTTCCCCATTGCTTGTTTTGGTCAGGTTTATCAAAGTTCAGATGGTTGTAGATGTGTGGCATTATTTCTGAGTCCTTTGCTCTGTTCCATTGGTCTATATCTCTGTTTTGGTACCAGTACCAGCTGTTTTGATTACTGTAGTCTCACGTATGTTTATTGCAGCACTGTTCACGATAGCAAAGACTTGGAACCAACCCAAATGCCCATCAATGATAGACTGGATAAAGAAAATGTGGTACATATACACCATGGAATACTATGCAGACATAAAAAAGGATGAGTTCATGTCCTTTGCAGAGACATGGATAAAGCTGAAACCATTATTCTCAGCAAACTGACACAAAAACAGAAAACAAAACACTGCATGTTCTCACTGATAAGTGGATGTTGAACAATGAGAACACATGGACACAGGGAGGGGAGCATCACACAGTGGGGCCTGTTGGGGGGTGGGAGGCTAGGGGAGAAATAGTAGGGGGTGGGAAGATGGGGAGAGATAGCAGGGGGCAGGTGAATAAGAGAGGGATAGCATTAGGAGACACACCTAATGTAGATGACAGGATGATGTATGCAGCAAACCATTATGGCACCTATAGACATATGCAACAAACCTGCAAGTTCTGCACATGTACCCCAGAACTTAAAGTATAATTTGAAAAAAAAGAAAAGAAAAGTAGATAATGACAGATGGATGGGGTGAGGGAGGAGCGAGAGGGACCTCTAAGGGTGAGTGAAGATGTATGAGAAGAATCCCTTAGCAAAAAACTACCTTTAAGCTGTGGACTCTCCAAAGCACACTAATGCTATTTTGCATGGGTTGAAGAGCCAGAACTATCCTCTGCACCCCAACTCCAAATTACCCAGAGAATAGAAGTAATGCCCAGAGAGTTGTTAATATTCTCTTTGCTAGTAGACTATGACTCAGTGCTCTGAAGTATTCTTCAATTACCTGATTTAAATTAATTGCCTTCTCAGTACGGTCAGAGCTCTTTGTTTATGACTCTTGTGAGCAGATTAATCATTTCAGGTTTTGTTTTACTGTTATTTATGTTCTAGTCTTTCTTCTTCACTGGACTGCAAATTCCTCTAGGACAAGCATCCTATTTTTCTTCAACTTTGTGTTATGCAAAGCACATTACAAACAGGAAAAGTGCAGTAAGCACTGGTTAAATCAAACTGAGCTTGAATAAACAGGTGTATGATAGGAGCCCTTCTCCCAACAAAAGGGCATTAATGGACAGCAAAGTTCTTTATCAATTTTATTATAGTCTAGCAAAAATGATGGCTATCATAGATTAAAAACATGGTGAGTAAACATTTGAGATACTCTTTATTGCTATCACCTAACTCCCCATTAGTCTTTGAAAAAAAAAAAAAAGCAAAAAACAAAACACCAAAAACCTGAATACTTGAAAGAAGGAATCTGAAAAAATATATGGATTATTTTGCAATAAACCAGCACACAATAAAACATCCCCCACCCCACACACACACATACCAAATATCTTTATAAAGAGAACCCTGGGTAGGGGTGGGGGAGAACTAAGAAGTAAAATAGAGAGGTCTGTGTGGCCAAATGCAGAGGAAAACTACAATTGCAAGACCACAAGGCCCAGGGAAAAATATGGCCGTGAAGCCCATAGGGCAGGTGGCCTCCCAGATGCAGTATGGGAAAATATTTTTATGCCTAAATAGTGGCTCAGAATACCAGAGAATCTCTAAGTCTGAAGGAAACCAGGCAGATGGAGACAATGGATGTTCCAGAGAAGACCATCATGCCCAACTGACTAGATAGCAGATTGCTTCCCCTCCCCAGCTTGCATTCCACAACCAACCTGCCTTGCAGAAGATGCTGGAGTTGAACCACAGGAAAAAAATTCTCAAAGTTTATGAGGTCAAGGTCCCTATCAGTGGGGCATAGGGGCTCTGTGTAAGAAATTAAGTTGAATTACAAAAAATAAACCAAGTTTCATTACTTCAACAATTATATTTGTGAACTGAAAATTGTACTTATTTCAGAGTTTAGGGGCAGAAATAAGCTCCCACTCTTGAATCTCAGTACCTTTAAAACTGAAGAGGGGCAGAGGTTGTTGGGCCAACAGCTTACTGTGAAATAAAAAGCAAGAAATAATTCAGCAAGATATCTTAATTTTCTCATTTCTCCACCTGAAACTCTCAAGTCAACAGAATTTAGGTTATCAGTGTCAAAATATGTTCCTATTTGGAATTAGGTAAAATTGTGTACAATGAATAAAAACGAATTCTGGATACTGCAATTTGCGCATTCATATTTACTTGTGAGAGCTGATATTTTGTAGGAGACAGTTTCTACTTCAATTAAAGTGTTGAGACCATTATCATAAAAGCCTGAAGTTCAAAGGGGCAGCCATGACATTGTTTTCTCAGGCAATTGCTATCTCATTCCTTCCATGACTAAACAACAGTATAAAAATATAAGTACTACCATTTGGGTTTGATTTTCATTTTTGGTACCCTTTCCTAAAGACCCAAGAGACTCGTACAATGAATACAGAAATTACAAATACTCTACGTTGTCTTCAAGCACCTTAGCTCTAGCTAACCTCACGTTTACTCTCTTCCTGTCTGTTACTTAATAAAGAGTATGACAATCATAATCCTAACATAACAAATATGCATATACAAACAACATTACATATAGTATATACATATTCATATGTATTTATATTCATATACATGTAATCAGAGGAAGGAATACTCCTCCTTTGCCTATAACAATCCTGCTCCCGTGCTCTGATTTCCTTCACTCTAACATACACGCTTTAACATGGCAAATGGAGCCATCCCTTATTTCCTTTCCAGCCAGATTTTCAAACTCAGCCTCTCTTTTTACCATGTGCTGCAACGGTGGTGAGTAACTTTCATTCCCTAATCACGCCATGTGATTTCACCTTTTTATATGTAGCTCGTTTTACCTGCAGTTCTTTACATCTACTCCACGGCAGCTCTGATGGACACCTACGACTCAGAACGGCTCGTTAAAGCATCTCCTGTATGTATCCCTTACACTCTATTCCCCCCACCTCCCATGAAACATGGTCCACTTTCCCTTTGTATCCCACTGCACCACACACATCATTCATTTATTTATTCATCAAACACTTATTAAATAATATCTGTGGTGTGTCAGATATTTATATTGATATTTATCAATTGTGTGAGGTGCTGTCATACTGAGGAGGGAGGTTTATATTCTTCTTGGCCATGCACACTATTTGCAGCTGTAGTTTAGGTGTGTGTTCTCACTCAATTACACTGAGGATCACTGAAGACTTATACTGTATCTTATTCATTGCTATGTCCCAAGTATCACATAAAGGACCTGAGACTTAGTAGTTGTTAAATAAATATTCTGAATTCAAAATTTCCTTTTGTCATAAATGATAAAGTAGATTCCCTTAAAAATTTATTTAAAGAAACATATTTAAATTTTAAAAATGAATATATGTTTGTTTTAAGCAATACAGAAGTGAAGAACTCACCATTTTTAATATTCTTAAGAAACCAATGTTAGCATGATAATTTCACTCTTTTCTCTATCTCTCACACAAAGCTATGCAAACATTTATAGGGTTTTTATTAGCAACATTTTATTAAAATGCAGCATATATTTTCATAAGGAATATCTGTCTGTAGTTTTCTTATACTGTCTGTGGAAAACTTTTTAACTGCATATTTAATCTGCAAGATTAAGAAGCCAAAAACACAATACTCAATACAGAAGTGAAAATATATATGTGAATGTACATATAGATACAGAAATATGTCTGTGTACATATACGTGTTTTTGTATATGTGTCTATAACTATATCTCTAAATCTAGAAATCTAAATTAATTCTATATCTAGATTTAGAAATTAAGTTGAATTATAGAAAGTAAACCAAGTTTTATTACTTCAACAATTATATTTGTGAACTGAAATTCATACTTATTTCAGAATTTAGGGGCAAAAATAAGCTCTCATTCTGGAATCTTAATACCTCCAAAATAGAAGAAGGACAGAAAAAAGAGAAATCTAATGTATTAGTCAGGGTTCTCTAGAGGGACAGAACTAATGGAACATATGTACACAAACACACACACACACACACACACACACACACACACACACACACAAAGGGGAGTTTATTAAACATTAACTCACATAATCACAGGGTCCCAGAATAGGCTGTCTGCAGGCTGAGGAGCAAGAAAAACCAGTCCGAATTCCAAAACTGAAGAACTTGGAGTCTGACATTTGAGGGCAAGAAGCATCCAACATGGGAGAAAGATGTAGGCTGAGAGGCTAAGCCAGTCTCTCTTTTTGTATTTTTCTATCTTTTTGTATTCTAGCCACACTGGCAGCTGATTAGAGGTACCCACTGACTCAAACATTAATCTCCTTTGGCAAAACCCTCACAGACACACCCAGGATCAATATTTTGTATCCTTCAATCCAATCAGGTTGACATTCAGTATTAACAATTACATCTAGGTATCTAAATTTATATCTAGATCTAGAGATATAGATATTTACTTTAGGGGAAAAATTCAGTTTTTTAAAAAAATGTTAATTTAAGAAAATAATAGTTACTTATTGAGAGTTATTGGCTAACAGAATTCTAAATACTTAATGTATAGTGTCACATAAATTATAAGATTTTTCCCATTTTACAGATGAGGAATCTGAAACAAAAGATTAGTAACATGCTCACAGCTGTTTGACCTTGTCAATGACAAAGTCAGAGTGTAAGCTCAAATAGTCTGAGTATGAACTCTCAGCAGAGTTTAAAATAATTGCCATATGCTCTCAGTAAAATTCTAAAATAGTAGATTATAAAAGATAAAAATGAGATAATATAAAAGTGGTCAGCTGAACAGTGAGCTGAAAACTTGGCAGACGCTAAGAGAAAACTTGATGCTTTTTGAAGTAGGGAAATGTTATGAGGATCTTTAAAAGGCTAGAAACAATAAACAATAGAATCAGATTCTCAAAAATACCAAATCAGTGATGTACCAGAGACAGCAAACTTAAAAATAAAAGAAGCTTTCTATATTTTTTAAGATGAAAATGTAAGTTAAATTTTTTTAGCTATGAAGGCTGGAGAATGTAGAATGCAGACACAGCAGAAAAATACATGGTCTTCATCTCCTGACCAGCTGAACTGAATGTATAGAACCAATGCTTAGCTCTATTCCTGTGTAATTTGAATTCTCTGGTCTAAATTTTTGAGATCCCCTGAGTATTTTTGCCAAAAGAACTTATTGGAAAATGTTTATTTTGCAGTAAAAAATGTAAGTTATGGTAGAGTCTAAAATGGGAACTTAAAGCATATGTAAAATGTATGTTGCATATTTGCAGAAGAGTCATTTGTTTTAGATATAGATTTTTAGATATGAAATGTACATAGAAGAAATATGTGCCACTTACTGTCCTAAAAGCTTTAAATGCATTATCTCATTAACACTTCACAAAACTACCCTCCACTTATGGATGGAGATACCGAGAATAGAAAGGTTAAATACAATTAGTAAAGAATCAAAAGAATCCCTTGGATGGTAGATGGAGGAATGAAAGGTACCAGATAGAGTCTGAAGTCTGCCTTTTAAACACTAGATTAAGATCAATATTCTAATTCTATCTCCATCTGGCAAAGAATAACAATACTTAGTATAGGCGAAGAGTCTTGTGGCTTTCATAGCACTTTCACATATTTTATCATTTTATGCTCAGACCCTTTGGGGGAAAAACTATTGCTATTACTATTTTATAAATAAGAAAACTGAGGCTCACAGAAGTTTAGATGACCTTCCTGAGGTTCAATAACTAGTGAAGGGTTAGGGCAATCAATCCCAGGTCTTCTGATAGCTAAAATATCATGCTATCCTTCATGTAATGGGTGTCTTTTGTAATAATCCACTAAGAATTTTCCCAGTAGCTTGAATAAAATTAGCAGATTATGTTAGAAGTGGTTTTTGAACCTGTACCGGAAGAGTGATGAGTCAGTGATGATCTGATTGATTTGACTGCCTTGCCGCATGCCAGTTCATTCTACAGTAACAAGACAGTTTTGGAAATTCAATTTTGAGACCATTGTCAGGAGATCCAACCTCAGGAACGCTAACAGTAGTACTTTCTTTAAATTCACTTTGTCTGTACCAGCTGGGGAGAATATAGTTTCCACCATGATCCATATTGACTTGGCATAAGTCACCTAGAATTTATGTGCATTATGTCCAGTGTTCAGTGAGAGATACTGCTTTTTAATATTTAGTCAAGGGAATTATTTATAAGCTTCAAGGTGGGAAGGAAGGAAAGTGGGAGGAAGGGAGGTAAGGGAGGTGGGAAGGAAGAAGGGAGGGAAGAGGAGTAGGAAGAAAGGAGGGAAGAGGGGGAGGAAGAAGGGAGGGAAAAGGGGTGAGAAAAAGGAAGGAAGAAAGGAAGGAGGAAGGAAGAAAGAAAGGAGAGAAGTGAAGGAGGGGGGAGGGAGAAAGGGAATGAGGAAAGGAGAAGGAAGGGAAAGAAGGTGGAGGAACGAAGAGAGGAAAAAAGGAAAGCACCCAGTTTCCTACCCTAGCATGATCGCTGTGAGACTGGAGGTTTTAAAACATTTCTTCATGCCCTTTCTCTAGAGGGAAAATCATACATAGGGAGACTCTAAATAGAAACAGCTGATTGTTCCCTTTAGTCAGTCCCTGTGGAAACTGCTCTCTTATTCCAAAAGAACTCTTTTATTTTGCAGCTCAGCATTATTTTTTAATCAGTTCTATTTGCAAATTTGAAATGTTAGAATTGTTTTCCAGTAAACTATTTTATACACATAATAATGCACTCTGGTGTCTGAGCTGGCCAGCCTACATTTGCACACTTTCAGTCTACTGAGGCCCTCACGTATTCTTCAGTCCTCCATTTGCTTCAAGCCTGCTTTGTGTTGGTTGCTGAATATACAAAGTCGTATGTTATTAATTCCATGGCTTATTTTGAAACTTGCCCCTGAGACCATCTCTTCAACTGTCCTTCAGCCTGAGATACAAAGCTTTCAGTCTCTAATATTTTCCTATCAAAATAATTTTCATTATCATATTTTTTTCACTTTCCTTCTGGAATAATACCATCTATTTTGAATTTTCATTTGACTTGCATAGCCGAAGGATTCTGGACCAAAGTAATTAAATAAAACAAATGAGACAGTTATTGATGGCAATATGCTATTGAGCGAAGGGGAGCATTTTAGAGGTAAGGTTCCCCTCCCCTCCTCCACAAGTAACACATTGCCATCTGTTCCCATTTCACACAAATCAGTGCTGAGGGAACAAGATGAAAGAGAAAACTGGGTCAACATTTACATTTCAAGTCAGGTTAGATTTTGCTTTGTCAGTTTCTTTAGGCTGGAAATGTAAAGGTTAAAATATGATTTCAGGCACGTGATAAGCAAGACAGAAAATGGATTTCTTCGGGTAGCCCCATGAAACTCTGAGATGCAAATAGAGGCAAGAAAAATTATAGGAAAGAAGTCATGTTTTGTGTGATCTAGGTCTTCCCTTAAATTTATGAGACCAAAAGGATGAAAAAACTAACTTTAACTTGTCATTGTTAGATCTCTGTGTTCAAATGGCTGTTAGTTTTGAACCGTTCTTTGCCAAAACATGTGCCTCTAGGTTATATAGTAGCCTGTAGGGTTTTCCCTGTGACTGATGGTGTAGAAATATCTAGTACTTAAAAAGAGAAATCTGAAAGTACATAGCAATACCTAAAATAAAATATGCTATCTTTACATTCCCTTTCTATATCAAACTAACATTCGGTAAAAATCATAGAGTGAGTGAATCGTGCACTTTGTGGTCAAGGGAGACCAAGAAAACAAGGAAAGCATTTTAATCCTGCATGAATATCTTGAAGAATTCTGAGTCAGGACAAATTCTTCCTGCTGACTTTGTGTGTGTGTGTGTGTGTGTGTGTGTGTGCGCGCGCGCGTGTGATTGTGTGTATATGGATGCTTTGGGCATGACACTATAATAGAATTTTTCTTGTTGCTGCTGCTTATTCGTAGTTAGGCCTAATGAGTACCCAAGTATTAAGAAACATTCCCTTTCTTCATTCTCTAGATTTTATTTTTACATGTTAATAATTATTTGGTCTGATAATCTTTATGTTTCGTTTTATTTTTAGAAACTTCTTCATGGCTCAAACCTGTTTAAATGTTTTGGTTAGCACTCTCCTGATGACATTTGGTGTAGATTTTGGTAAACCAACAATATGAAATTCATTGTCAGCTTTGTATCATCCACTTTCCTGCTAAAATTCTTCTTTGCCTTTTCATTGCCTTTCACGTTAAATATTAAATTTGTTACCATAATATAAAAGATCTACATTGTCAGCCTCTTAAAATTTTCTTCATCTTAGGATTTTCTTCTTAATTTTAACAAAGCATGTACTCATCAGTTGTAGGGTATTCTGTTCTAAAAATGTCAATTAGGTCGATTGTTTAATAGCGTTGTATTTTTACCAGTATTTTGACCCATTTCTTCTACAAATTACTGACAATGGGCTATTATTAAAATCTTCAACTGTGACTGTCAATTATTTTACTCTTTTTTTCTGTTTGATTTTCTACACATTTTAAAGCTTTTTTATTAGGTGCTTGCATATTTCAGGTTTTTGTGGCTCCTTGAAAAATTTCTATTTTTATTATAAAATAGCTTTTTGTCTCTGGTAATAACATTTTTTGGTCATAAAGTCTACTTTGTGTGATATTAGTTTATCTATATCAGCTTTTTGGTGCTTAGTATTACATCATTTTAACTTCAACCTATTTGTATCTTGCATTTAAAATGTGTTTCTGCAAAGTGGAATAAATTGGGTAGGTTCTTTCATCTATTTTGGATTAAAAAAATGAATAATCCAGTTACTTTTTAAATGTTTGATCTATTTTCACTCTTTTATTTTGAAACACTTCTAGATCTATATAAAAGTTACAACAATCATACAGGAAGTTTACATATAACTTATACCCTGATACTCTTATGTTAACTTACAGAACCATTGCATAATTATCAAATCCCTTTGGGAGGCCGAGGCAGGTGGATCACCTGAGGTCAGGAGTTTAAGATGAGCCTGGCCAACATGGCGAAACCCCATCTCTACTAAAAATACAAAAATTAGCCAAGAGTGGTGATGCATGCCTGTAATCCTAACTATCTGGGCAGGCTGAGGAAGAAGAATCACTTGAATGTGGGAGGTGGAGGTTGCAGTGAGCTGAGATAGCACCACTGCACTCTAGCTTGCTTGATGGGAGCGAGACTCCATCTCAAATATGTATATATTTAGATTTTACCGATTTTCTGGTATATATATATATATATATATACACACTGGTTGATATATATATATATATATATACACACACACGCATACACACGCATACACATACACATATACACATGTATATACATATATGTGTGTGTGTGTATATATATATATATATATATATATATATCTCAAAATCAGAAATTTGGTAGAATCCTAAATAAATTTAGTAACCCATAAGCCTTACTTGAATTTCACCAGTTTTCTGCCTAATGTTTCTTTTACCCTTTCAGAATCAAATTTAAGATCTCATAATAAATTTAATTGTTATGACTCCTTTGTCTCTTTCAATCACTAATAGTTTGTGTCTTCCTACCTTTTATGGCCTTGACACATTTGATGAGATCTCATAAGTCATTTTGTTGAATACTTATATTTGTTTGATGTTTTGTCGTGATCATATGGACATTATGCATCTTTTGGCAAGGATACCATGGAAGTGTTGTCTTTTTGTCAGTACACTATACCAGGGAGCACAAGATTTTGATGTTTTTCATTGCTAGTGTGTTAACCTTGATTATCTGCTGTAGGTGGTATCTGCTGAGTTTCACCCCTATAAAGTTTCTATACTTCTATTTATAATTGATAAATATCTTTGGAAAGCTACTTCCAGATTATGCTAACATACTGTTTTTCTTCAAACTTTCGCCCTTTGATATTGACATCCACTGGAGGATAGCGTATTTTGAACTTGTAAACATTGCATTGACACTCGTATTGGGAAAGATGTGGAATTGCTCATTTTGAGTGAGGCCAGGGAAGGAAGACCACTCTAACAGATATGAGCAGCTATACACATGAGGCATATAACCTGGCAGTGCAGGTTAGAGGCAGCTGTGGGGAAGAAAGATGCCAAATGGAGCCCCTGGCAAGCCGTAGTAGGAGAATCACAGCACAGACCCCTGAGATTATGGAACTAGGCCATGCCATCTGCAGAAGAGTACCTATATATCATTTGAAAAGCAGGTCATGACATGCTACAATTCTATGATTAAAAAAAAAAAGTCTAACTATGAAAACTCAAGTAACCTTCATGTACTGGCTACAATAAGACCAACCAAATACAAGGTAAGGTAGGCTGATCAGCAATTGATCATAAGATGACTATTATACCTGAAAGATTGGAATTGAAGATGCTAGAAATTACAGTAATATTCACAGAAAGATGACCCACATAGTTATGTTACCAAGCATATGACACCATTCCTTCAACTTATCCCTGTGGCTTCATAAGTTATCGGCTGAGAGAGGAAGAAAAGGCCCAAATTCATCTCATGAAAGGACTAAACTTAAAATATGATTGCAAGATGGTATTTTTTCTGCAACAAAGTTCCAGGCAAGAATGATCTCAGAAGATAGAGGTGGAGGAAAATCCTAGCAATTGGGAGAGCATGGGAAAGTACATCTGTCATTCACTTAATGTGTAGAGAGAAGTGGTCTTAAGTAAGGGTGTACATAAACTCATGGGCACTAATAAATAACTTGGCTTCCTGTTCAAGAGCCTGTAATGAGTGAACGTAGAAGTTCAAGGAGGGGAAACGTGTATGGACATATGGAAATGAACAGAACGTATTAGCATTACTATACTACTTCTTAATGCCATTCTCCAAGAGGCGCTAAACAACCAAGTAGAGAGAATGACTTCACTACTTGATTTCAGCTGGATTCTGTCCTCAGCCATCTCAACAGTAGCAAAATAGGTTATAAATATTGTTCTCATTATGGTAGAGACAGAGGCTATTCTTGACTCAACAGCTTGGGCTGCCTCTCACCAGCACGGGCCTAACTATTGCTTCCAATGCAGGTCTGATCTTCCAGGAACAAAGAATGAAACTGAATCCCAAACGGAGTAACAGGCTTTGAAGAAAGCAGCCAGCTGTATATTGGCAATTAGATTACATCACCTCTCTTGCACCCTAAAAATCACAACATTCCTATTTCTGCTATAACAATTTACCACAAATATAAAGCTTAAAACATCACAAATTTCTTTTCTTAGAATCTTGATGTCAGAAATTGAACACAGATCTCATTAGGTTAAAACAATGAAGAATGAGGTGCGCTTTCTGGAGGCTCTAGGGAAGAATTCCTTTTCTTGTCTTTTCCAGTTTCTAGAGAATGCCTGCATTTCTTGCCCCACACTCCAAAGTGAATGTATGCTCTATTTGCACAGTCACATATTCTTCTCAGACTCTCACTCTTCTGTCTCGCTCTTTCATCTTTTAAGGATCCTTGTACTACATTGTTCCCATCTGAATAATCCTGAATAATCTCCCTTCTTTAAAAATATTGATTCAATCACATCTGCAGAGTCTCCTTTGTCATATTCACAAGTTCTGGGGACTAAGACACAGGCATTTTTGGGGAAAACATTATTCTTCCTGTGATAATGGGATTGACATATAGTCTGTATATAGATTTTTCTTTCTTGCCTGGAATACTTAAGATGGTACCACTACTGAAGAACTCAGAGTAACTGATCTATTGACATGGAATTCTGCATGACATTCTTTCAAATCAAGGGACCCACTTTACTATCCAGAAACTGCTGTTCTGACAGAGTGATGAAATTACCTTTTTTTTTTTTTATGGAGTTTCATTCTTGTCACCCAGGCTGGAGTGCAATGGAGCAATCTTGGCTCACTGCAACCTCCACCTCCCATGTTCAAGTGATTCTCCTGCCTCAGCTTCTCAAGTGGCTGGGATCGCAAGCATGCATCACCATGCCTAGCTAATTTTTGTATTTTTAGTAGAGATAGGATTTCACGATATTGGCCAAGCTGATCTCAAATTCCTGACCTCAAGTGATCTGCCTGCCTCTGCCTCCCAAAGTGCTGGGATAACAGAAATTACCTCTTGAAGATCCAATTTAGAGGTGAGAAAGTGCAAAAATGAGACTTTATCCTCCATAGAGCAGTGCACAACTTATCAGCTAGTATCTGGGAATTAAGGAAGTGGCAGCATTCACCATCACTTCCTCTTCCTGGTAATTTAAGCTCTATGGGTCTCGAATTTTTGGTTCCCAAAGTAAAGAAGGTTCTACCAAGTGACACACTAAGTGAGTGTAACTAAGTTCAAATCTCTGACTATTTCCAGTATTTTGGGATTGTTGTGTCAGTGGACCAGGAAACAAAGAAAGGAGTTACCATACTAACATATAGTCATAGTATTATGCAAAGGACTAAAGACTACAAAGATAAGACAGAACATACCTTGCCTGCAAGAATCAGTAAGTGGGCAAGAAGTGAACACAAGATATCTAAACATGCTTTGTATAACACATGTGTATACATATAAACATATGCATATTTCTAAATAGATGATCGGATGGTGGATGTCTTCCTTCAAATTCCCTAGAAACAGAAGCTAACATTGAAATTCTTATTTAAGATTTAAGTAATTTATTTGGGACCTCTTTCAAGAAAAAGTAATGATGGAAGTGGGGTACAACAGGGGGAAAATAAAGCAAGGGTGTAGTCTCAGATGGAGACTAATTTCAGTCTGATCACATAGGCAAGTTTGGGGATAAAGATTAGATGCAGAATTTTCCCTGCTTCAAGAGAAAGAGGTCCTCTTTTATATCCCATGCCAGTTAATCATGGACAAAGCTCTGTGTCCATGAAATTATCAGTGAGCAGCACTGCCTCCCAGGCAAAGTAATTCCCATTTGGCTAAAGACAAATCTCTAGTAAAAGAGTCAGCTATGAACTGATTAATGCAACAGTAAGAAATGAGGACACTGGCTATTAAGGAGGAATCAGGGTAGGGCACCAAGAGCATCAATTCTAATTTCCACTTGCACCAGTCAGAATTATTTTCAAGATCCCATTCCACCACTCAGAAACACCTTCACATCAAGTTCACTCCATCCAGGCACAGCTTGTTTGTGATATTTGTTGGTTACAATTTCTGGAAGATTTTCCTAGAGAGTTACTGGGACAAAGTACTAATTGATAATGAGGCCATAGCTAGTATTAATCAACCTGTTCTTTCTCCACCTCTTATTCTAGATTCCCCTCGTCCTTAGCTAGCACCTCTATTGTTCTGGGTTTACTTCAACCCTCCTTCCTGAGAGACCTTAGTCTCTAATCTTGTCTTCACACTTTATTTCATTAAGTTGATCTTAAATCTCTGATATCCTTTCTTTTGCTTGATCAATTCAACTATTGATACTTGTGTATGCTTCACAAAGTTCTCTTGCTGTGCTTTTCATCTCCATCAGGTCATTTATGTTCTTCTCTAAACTGGTTATTCTAGTTAACAATTCCTCTAGCCTTTTTTCAAGGTTCTTAGCTTTCTTGCACTGAGTCAGAACATGCTCCTTTAGCTCAGAGAAATTTGTTATTATCCGCCTTCTGAAATCTACTCTGTAAATTTGTCAAAGTCATTCTCCATCTAGTTTTTTTTTCCCTTGCTGGCAAGGAGTTGCGATCCTTTGGAGAAGAGGCATTCTGGGTTTTGGAATTTTCAGCCTTTTTGCATTGGTTTTTCCTTATCTTCATGGATTTATCTAACTTTGGTCTTTGATGCTGGTGACGTTCAAATGGAGTTTTTGTGTAGATGTCCTTTTTGTTGGTATTGATGCTTTTCCTTTCTGTTTGTTAGTTTTCTTTCTAACAGACCTCTCTGCTGCAGGTCTGCTGGAGTTCACTGGGTCTACTCCAGACCCTGTTTGCCTGGGTATCAGCAGAGGAGGTTGAAGAACAGCAAAAATTGCTGCCTGCTCCTTCCTCTGGAAGCTTTATCCTAGAGGGGCACCCACCAGATGCCAGCCAGAGCGCTCTTGTATGAGATGTGTGTCAACTCTTGCTGGGAAGTGTCTTCCAGTCAGGAGGCATGGGGATCAGGGACACACTTGAGGAGGCAGTCTGTCCCTCAGCAGAGCTGAAGCACTGTGCTGGGACATCTGTTGCTCTCTTCAGAGCCAGCAGGCAGGAATGTTTAAGTTTGCTGAAGCTGAATCCACAGCCATCTCTTCCCCCAGGTGCTCTGT
Organism: Callithrix jacchus; assembly: GCF_049354715.1. Classification (NCBI taxonomy): domain Eukaryota; kingdom Metazoa; phylum Chordata; class Mammalia; order Primates; family Cebidae; genus Callithrix; species Callithrix jacchus. Next base: position 89,600,231 of record NC_133510.1, read on the forward strand.
TCCTGGGTGATGAGAGTTTTATCTATAAGCCCCTGACTGGGGCTGTTGCCTCTCTTTCCCAGAGTAACTTCAGACTGCTGTGCTGGCAGCAAGAATTTCAAGCCAGTGGATCTTAGTTTGCTGGGCTCTATGGTTTCTTCCTGGTTTAGTCTTGGGAGTGTAGGAGTCCAGGAATTTATCCACTTCTTCTAGATTTTCTAGTTTATTTGCATAGAGGTGTATATAATATTCTCTAATAGTAGTTTGTGGGATCTGCTGAGCTAGACCATTTGGCTCCCTAGCTTCAGCTCCCTTTCCAGGGGAGTGAACAGTTCTGTCTAGCTGGTGTTCCAGGTGCCACTGGAGTATGAAAATAATACTCCTACAGCTAGCTCTGTGTCTGCCCAAATGGCTGCCCAGTTTTGTGCTTGAAACCCAGGGCCCCAGTGGTGTAAGCACCAGAGTGAATCTTCTGGTCTGTGGGTTGCAGAGATCATGGGAAAAGTGTAGTATCTGAAATGGAATGCACCATTCCTCACTGTGCAGTCCCTCATGGCTTCCCTTGACTAGGGGAGGGAATTCCCCAACCACTTGCACTTCCCAAATGAGACAATGTCCCACCCTGCTTCAGCTTGTCCTCCGTGGGCTGCACCCACTGTTCAACCAGTTCCAATGAGATGGGCCAGGTTCCTCAGTTGGAAATGCGGAAATCACCCACATTCTGCGTTGATATCTCTGGGAGCTGCAGACCGGAGCTGTTCCTATTCAGCCATCTTGTCAGCCACCCTTGCCCCCGAATTTTTTTTTCTTTAACAAACCATCCACTTTATAAAAGTTCTGAGCTATATTCTCCATACATGAATTTTTAATGTATGTTATAGTGGAAAGTTGGCTAATAAAAGACAAGCTCAAAGAAACAGCATTAAACCCTCATGGTCTCAACTCTTACGGAACAGCCTCATTTTTATTGTTGTTTCCAAAATGAGATCATCTTTGTCTCTTGCTTTCACGTTAACTAGATTTGCTCAAAGATCTGATGATAATGTCGTCAGCCTGGGCTATTGCACAAGTTCCACTAACTGAGTTTTAAAATATAGGTAATAGCATGCCATAGAGGAAGATTTGATCTCATCATGCTGTAAATCACTTTGTTTTCCTGAGAAGATTGGAAATGTGACAGGCAGCTGTGCTTTATCAATGTTTTCATTTATACATACATCATTCCCGCTTCAAAGTTTGCAGGAGAGAAGTGAGATAATGTGATTAGGTAGCCACGCATATTCGATGTTCTGAAAACTGGGTCATTGTTGAGATTAAATGAAGGATTAAAAAGGTTTTAAAAGGTGGTGAATTTTTGATTTGCATATTTCTCTAAAGAGTCTTGATTCTTGTGAAGCCCCCCTCCAACCTTTTACAGAGCAGCAAGCCAAAGCACTACATCTAGCAATTTAGTAGTTGCAAATTACTCTTGCCTATGTGGTGATTTTCTTTTTCTTTTGACCTGGAGCAAATTATCAGTATTTCCACACTAAATTTATTTTCCATAATCTATCAACTGCATTGCTTTGAGGGCACTGAAAATGAGACAGGAGAGTGCTAATGTGACAGATGAGGACTGAAATAATTAAGTAGTGCTCAGCATAAGGCTACTATACATCTCTTTGACCAGGCACCTTTTGAAAATACCTTAAATGCCAATTAAAAAAAGACTACTTAGTGGTGAACATTGCTCAATGCCATTCTTCCTTTCGGCAATTTTGACCTCGCCAATGGCATTTTCTAAATGACAAATCAATGGCCTTCTACTAGAAGGGTGATTATAATGTATTCTATTTGTTTCTTTAGTTCATGGAATAGCACTATATTCTATGAACAGTATAAATCATATGAACATATATAAGTAGAGATTTGAGAAACAATTATTTTTAAAAATGTGAAACATGCAAAAATTGAAATAAATATTCTCCACTAACTTATTCATTCATTCATTTATTTATGTATTCGTTTAATAAACCAGCTCATATATAAGGAGGGGAGAGACATAAATAAATGACTATGATAGAATGAGTCCAAAGAGCAGTAGATGTTCATAGGACAGAAAGAAAAAAATTTAACCCAAGGGGAAGATATTGGGAAAACCTTCCTGGCAGAGATGGTTCTGTATTTACTTGCCCCTTTCACTCCTTTCCCTGAAAGTGGAAAAAACAGGATGATTGTATGGGTACTCAAAATATGGTTTCTACTGACTGCATATTGCTTTTGCAAACTCAAAAAATTGTAAGTTGAACCATGGTAAATTGGTAACCATCTATACTCAGTCAGTAGTAGAGATTATAATGCTAGACTAGGAACTAGGTACCCATAATCTCAAGCTATTAATCAGTTTTCTAGGAGTCCTCAGATGTTGTAAAGAACCCAATTTTTAATGCAAAGGAGAAAACGTTTTTAAATCCAGGAAAGTATTTGTAAACAATTGTCTGCTGCTTTGTAAATGCTTAACAATTTGCAAGGTGAAAATCTTTGCATTTGAGAGCTACAGATACATCCTACAACATGTAAGAGGATATATAATCTGTATTATTTATTTTAGTTTCATTTCTGAAACACCATTTTAGGCAAATGAGGATTTTCAGTTTGATAGCAGATTTTTTTAATGTGTCAAGAGATTTTATTTTATATATATGTATGTATATATATGTATATATAATTGCACTTTAGGTTCTGGGGTACATGCGCAAAACATGCAGGATTGTTGCATAGGTACATACATGGCAATGTGGTTTGCTGCCTCCATCCCCCCGTCACCTATATCTGGCATTTGTCCCCATGTTATCCATCCCCAACCTCCCTACTCCCCACTGTCCTTCCCCTAGTCCTCCCCCACAGACCCCAGTGTGTGATGCTCCCCTCCATGTGTCCCTGTGTTCTCATTGTTCAATACCTGCCTATGAATGAGAACATGTGGTGTTTGATTTTCTGTTCTTGTGTCAGTTTGCTGAGAAGGTTGGTTTCCAGATTCATCCATGTCCCTACAGAGGACACAAACTCATCTTTTTTTATGGCTGCCTAGCATTCCATGGTATATATGTGCCACATTTTCCTTGTCCAGTCTATCATGGATGGGCATTTGGACTGGTTCCAGGTCTTTACTATTGTAAACAGTGCTGCAATAAACACATGTGTGCATGTGTCTTTATAACAGAATGATTTATAATCCTTTGGATATATACCCAGTAATGGTATTGCTGGGTCAAATGGAATTTCTATTTCTAGGTCCTTGAGGAATTGCCACACTGTCTTCCACAACGATGGTTGAACTAATTTACACTCCCACCAACAATGTAAAGTGTTTCTATTTCTCCACATCCTCTCCAGTATCTGTTGTCTCCAGATTTCTTAATGATCACCATTCTAACTGGTGTGAGATGGTATATCAATGTGATTTTGATTTGCATTTCTCTAATGATGAGTGATGATGAGGATTTCTTCATACGTTTGTTGGCTTCATACATATCTTCTTTTGAAAAGTGTCTGTTCATGTCCTTCACTCACTTTCGGATGGGTTTGTTTGTTTGTTTTTTTTCTGGTAAATCTGTTTTAGTTATTTGTAGATTCTGGATATTAGCCCTTTGTCAGATGGGTAGATTTCAAAAGTTTTTTCCCATTCTGTTGGTTGCTGGTTCACTCTAATGATTGTTTCTTTTGCTATACAGAAGCTCTGGAGTTTAATTAGATTCCATTTGTCCATTTCAGCTTTTGTTGCCAATGCTTTTGGTGTTTTAGTCATGAAGTCCTCGCCTATGCCTATGTCCTAAATGGTTTTGCCTAAGTTTTCTTCTAGGATTTTTATGGTGTTAGGTCTTATCTTAAACTCTTTAATCCATTTGGAGTTAATTCTAGTGTAAGGTGTCAGAAAATAGTCCAGTTTCTGCTTTCTGCACATAGCTAGCCAGTTTTCCCAACACTATTTATTAAACAGGGTATCCTTTCCCCATTGCTTGTTTTTGTCAGTTTTGTGAAAGATCAGATGGTTGTAGATGTGTGGCATTGCCTCTGAGGCCTCTGTTCTGTTCCATTGGTCTAATCTCTGTTTTGGTACCAGTATCATGCTGTTTTGATTACTGTAGACTTGTAGTATACTTTGAAGTCAAGTAGAGTGATTCCTCTAGCTTTGTTCTTTTTAATTAAGATTGACTTGGCTACACAGGCTCTCTTTTGGTTCTATATGAAGTATAAGGTAGTTTTTTCCAGTATTGTGAAGAGGGTCATAGGTAGCTTGATGGAGATAGCTTTGAATCTACAAATTACTTTGGGCAGTATGGCCATTTTCACAATACTGATTCTTCCTAAACATGAGCATGGAATGTTTTTCCATCTATTTGTGTTCTCTCTTATTTCCTTTGAGCAGTGGTTTGTAGTTCTCCTCAAAGAAGTCCTTTACATCCTTTGTTAGTTGTATTCCTAGGTATTTTATTCTCTTTGTAGCAATTGTGAATGGCAGTTCATTCTTGATTTGGCTCTCTAAGTCTGTTGTTGGTGTATAGGAGTGCTTGTGATTTCTGCACATTGATTTTGTGCAGATTTTCTGCACCCTGAGATTTTGCTGAAGTTGCTTATCAGTTTTGGGAGATTTTGGGCTGAGACAATCTGGTCTTCTAAATATACAATCGTGTCATCTGCAAATAGAGACAGTTTGACTTTCTCCTTTCCTAATTGAATACTATTTATTTCTTTTTCTTGACTGATTGCTCTGGCTAGAACTTCCAATATTATGTTGAATAGGAGTGGTGAGAGAGGGCATCCTTGTCTAGTACTAGATTTCAAAGGGAGTGCTTCCAGTTTTTGCCCATTCAGTATGGTATTGGCTGTGGGTTTGCCATAAATAGCTTTGATTTTTTGAGATACGTTCTGGTGATATCTAGTTTATTGAGAGTTTTTGGCATAAAAGGCTGTTGAATTTTGTTGAAGGCCTTCTCTGCATCTATTGAGATAATCAAGTGGTTTTTGTCTTTGGTTCTGTTTATGTGATGGATTACATTTATAGACTTGCTTATGTTGAACCAGCCTTGCATCCCTGGGATGAAGCCTACTTGATCATGATGGATAAGCTTTTTGATGTGCTGTTGCAATTGGTTTACCAGTATTTTATTCAATATTTATGCATCTATGTTCATCATGGATATTGGCAGTTTTCTGTTTTTGTTGAGTCTTTGCCAGGTTTTGGTATAAGGATGATGTTGGTCTCATAAAATGATTTGGGAAGTATTCCCTCTTTTCGTATTGTTTGGAATAGTTTCAGAAGGAGTGGTACCAACTCCTCTTTGTATGTCTGGTAGAATTTGGCTGTGAACCCATCTAGACCTGGGCATTTTTGGTTGGTAGGTTATTAATTGCTGCCTCAACTTCAGCCCTTGTTATTGGTCTATTTGGGGTTTTGACTTCTTCCTGGTTTAGGCTTGGGAGGGTGCAAATGTCTAGGAATTTATCCATTTCTTCCAGGTTTACTGGTTTGTGTGCACAGAGTTGTTTGTAGTAATCTCTGATGGTAGTTTTTATTTCTGTGGAATCAGTGGTGATACCCCTTTATCTTTTTTTATTGCATCTATTTGATTCTTCTCTCTTTTCTTTTTTTAAATTTGGCTAGTGGTCTATTTTGTTGATCTTTTCAAAAAACCAGCTCCTGGATTTATTGATTTTTTAAGGGTTATTTTGTGTCTCTATCTCCTTTAGTTCTGCTCTGATCTTAGTTATCTCTTGTCTTCTGCTAGCTTTTGAGTTTTTTTGATCTTGCTCCTCTAGCTCTTTCAATTTTGAAGATAGGGTGTCGATTTTATATTTTTCCTCCCTTCTCTTGTGGAAGTTTATTGCTATAAACTTTCCTCTAGACACTGCTTTAAATGTGTCTCAGAGAATGTGGTACATTGTGTCTTCATTCTTATTGGTTTCAAATAACATCTTTATTTCTGTCTTCATTTCATTGTTTATCCAGTCAACATTCAAGAACCATTTGTTCAGTTTCCATGAAGTTGTGTGAATCTTAGTTAGTTTCTTAATTCTGAGTTCTAATTTGATTGCACTGTGGTCTGAGGGACCACTTCCAATTATGTGGTCAATTTTAGAGTAGGTATAATATGGTGAAGAGAAGAATGTATGTTCTATGGATTTGGGGTACAGAGTTCTGTAAATGTCTGTTAGGTTTGCTTGGTCCAGATTTGGGTTCAAGTCCTCTATATTCTTGTTAATTTTCTGTCTCGTTGATCTAATATTGACATTGGAGTGTTAAAGTCTCCCACTATTATGTGTGGGAGTCTAAGTCTCTTTGCAGGTCGTTAAGAACTTGCTTTATGTATCTGAGTGCTCCTATACTGGGTGCATATATATTTAGGATCATTAGCTCTTCTTGTTGCATTGATCCTTTTACCATTAGGTAATACCCTCTTTGTCTCTTTGATCTTTGTTGGTTTTGTCTATTTCATCAGACACTAGGATTCCAATTCCTCCTCCTCCTCCTCCTCCTCCTCCTCCTCCTCCTCCTCCTTCTCCTTCTTCTTCTTCTTCTTCTTCTTCTTTTGTCTATCCATTTGCTTTGTAAATCTTCCTCTATCTCTTTATTATGGGCCTATGTGTGTCCTCGTATGTGAGATGGGTTTCCTGGATACAGCACACTGATGGTTTTTGACTTTTTATCCAATTTGCCAGTCGGTGTCTTTTGATTGGGGCATTTAGCTCATTTACATTTAAGGTCAATATTGTTATATGTGAATTTGATCCTGTCATTTTGATGCTAGCTGGTTGTTTTGCCCATTAATTGATGCAGTTTCATCATTGTGTTTATGCTTTTTACCATTTGGTATGTTTTTGTAGTGGCTGGTACTGGTTGTTCCTTTCTATGTTTAGTTTCTTTCAGGACTCTTGTAAGGCAGGCCTGGTGGTGACAAAATCTCTGAGCAATTGCTTGTTCATAAAGGATTTTATTTCTCCTTTGCTTATGAAGCTTAGTTTGGCTGGATATGAAATTCTAGGTTGAAAGTTCTTTTTTTGAGGATGTTGAATATTGACCCTCACTCTCTTCTGGCTTGTAGGGTTTCTGCTAAGAGATCCACTGTTAGTCTGATGGGCTTCCCTTTGTGGGTAACCCAACCTATCTCTCTGACTTCCCTTAGCATTTTTCCTTCATTTCAACCCTGGTGAATCTGACAATTATGTGCCTTGGGGTTGTTATTCTTGAGGAATACCTTTGTGGTGTTCTCTGTATTTCCTGGACTTGAATGTTGGCCTGCCTTGCTAGGTTGGGGAAGTTCTCCTGGATAATATCCTGAAGAGTGTTTTCCAGCTTGATTTCATTCTCCCTGTCACTTTCAGGTACACTGATCAAACGTAGATTTGGTCTTTTCACATAATCCTATATTCTTGGAGGCTTTGTTCATTTATTTCATTCTTTTTTCTCTAATCTTGCCTTCTTCTTTTATTTCATTGAGTTTATCTTTGATCTGTGATATCCTTTCTTTCACTTGATCAATTCAGCTATTGAAACTTGTTTATACTTCACAAAGTTCTCATGTTGTGTTTTCCAGCTCCATTAAGTCATTTATATTCTTCTGTAAGCTGTTTATTCTTGTTAGCATTTCATCAAACCTTTTTTCAACATTCTTAAGTTTCTCTGCATTGGGTTAGAACATGTTTTTTTTTTTTAGCTCAGAGAAGTTTGTTATTACCCACCTTCTGAAGCCTGTTTCTATCAATTCATCATACTCATTCTCCACCCAGCTTTTTTCCCTAACTGCTGAGGAGCTATGATTCCTTGGAGGAGGAGGGGTGTTCTTGTTTTGGATGTTTCATCCCATCTTTGTGGATTTATCTTTCTGTGGTCTTGTAGTTGGTGGTTTTTGGAAGGGGTCTCTGAGTGGACATCCTTTTTGTTGATGATGAGATTATTTCTTTCTGTTTTTTAGTTTTCCTTCTAACCATCAGGCCCCTCTGCTGTAGGACTGCTGGAGGTCCACTGCAGACCCTGCTTGCCTGGGGATCATCTGTGGCAGCTGCAGAACAGTAAGGGTTGCTGCCAGTTTCTTCTTCTGTTATCTTCGTCCCAGAGGATACCTGCCACATGTCAGACTCCTTTATGAGGTTACTCTTTGGATATATGGGGGTCAGGGAGTTGCTTGAGGAGACAGACTTGTCCCTTATAGGAGCTCAAATGCTGAGCTGAGCTGTGTGCTCCATTGTTCCATTCAGAGCTGTTGGGCAGGTATGTTTAAGTCTGCTGCAGCAGAACTTATAACCACTGTTTTTCCCAACTGCTCTGTCCTTGGAAGGTGGGGCTTTATTTATAAGTTCCTGACATGCTAGTTCCTTTTTTTAGAGCTGCCCTGCCCAGCAAGGAGGTAGCCTAGTCACAGTCTGCCAGCAGAGGTGTTGCTGAGCTGCTGTGGGCTCTGCCAAGCTGCCGTGTGAACTTCCTTGTGGTTTTGTTTACAGAGGTATAGTTCGAACTGTCTTGGTAATGACGGTCTGCCTCAGTAGTGGTGGACTGCCTCAGTAATGGTGGATTGCCTCAGTAATGGTGGGCTGCCTTGGTAGTGGTGGACTGCCTTGCTAATACGGTAATGGCAGAGGCCCTACCCCCCAACAGAGCTGGACCCTCTAGGGTCCAGTTGTGCTTGCTGTGAAACTCTCAATCCAGAGCGTTTCAGATTGTTGGTCTTTGTGGGGGTGGGACCTGCTGAGCCAGATCACCTGGCTCCCTGTTTCAGTACCCTTTTTTTCAGCTGAATGGGTGACTCTGTCTCTCAGGCATTCCAGGCACCAGTTGAAACGTCTGCCCAGATTTGTTTGAGTTTTTGTGCAGAGACCCACTGCACAGGCTGAAACAGCTGTACTGGAAACTCATGGCACTTTTCAGCCTGGAATCTCCTGGTCTCATTTGAAAATGCGGTGTTCAACCACCCTCTGCATTGTTTTCACTGGGAACTGCACTCCAGAGCTGTTCCTATTCAGCTATCTTGAATCCTGCACGGATATCAGATTCTTATGACAGACTAACTAAAATGAATTTGGAAATAGGTTGATGGACTCAAAATATTCACATAGAAAATACCTAATGCGCTGAATGGACTAAAATATCTTCTCACTATACTGCCAAAATTTTTTTAGAAAATTAAAAATATAGGTGGCAGAATGATTTTTATTAAATACAATTTGAAATTTATGTAGAGGCATTTCTAACTTGTTTATAAATTATTATGTGTTTTAAAATGAATCTTATGGTGCTGGGAATGACCTGTTTTTGCATCTTTATTAACACAATTGCACTTACATTGCCTTCTTTTGCAAATTTATTATTTTTAACTGCTGATTATGTCTGGCCATTTACTTTCTTCCAGCACGTGTAGCATTGAGTCAAGATGGTGTCATTTTACATGCAAGTTCCAATACCATTTGAAGCCCTTTGACCCTTCTTCAAATAGCTAATTCCTTGGGGCACAGAGGTGGTGGCAGAGATGGCAGCAAATGACAAGGTGCTGAAAATTCTACTGCCTTCATTAGCTACTTAGCTGTCAAGGTCTTTATTTCTCTTCAAGGCTGACTGAAGCTAGAATGATTCACACACTTTATAAGAAAACAATTAAAAAGAAATTGATTCCTGAAGGGCCATGTGGCTACATACCTATATTTTTGTGATTTTTTTTTACTCCTGTCACAATAAAAACAGAAACTAAAATTTTACTTTAGTTTTTAATAGACATGTAAATATTAATATTACTCATATTATAGTAAATGGTAAATTTAGTATTGCCTTAACAAAGAAACATAGTTTTTTTCTTTTTATCATACAGGAAATTCTGAATAGTTTTTGTCAAATCTGTGCTTTGCTCCCTGTGGGTGGCAGAATTCTAAAATGAGTTCTAATGACCCTTCCTCTTATATAATCTCTCTTCAAGTATGGATGGAACCTGTGATTATTGTGATTATGTTACATTCTATGGCAAAAGGCATTTTGCAGATGTAATTAGATTTAATTAAGTTCCCAAATCAGTTGACCTTAAAATAGGGAGACCATGAAGGTGGACCTGACCTCATCATGCTGGCCTTCCAAATCTGACTCTAGAGGGACAGAGACGGAGAAAGTCAGAGAAGCACAAGGATTCAAGGTGCTGTTGCTGGCCTCATGATGCAGAGAGCTAGATGCCAAAAAAATGAAAGTGGGATACTCTAGTTGCTGAAAGTGGTTTTTGGCTGAACAGCAGGGAAAGACAGTCTTAAGAAAGGAAGGAAATGAATTCTTCTAATGACAAGAATGAACTTGGTAGCAGAATTTCCTTTAAAGCTTCTAGAAAAGATATCAGCCCTGTTACATCATTATTTAGCTTTGCAATAGCCTGAAAAGAAAACCAGAGATGCCATGCCATGCTTCTGACCTACTGAACTATGAGCTAGTAAATAGGTATTGTTTGAAGTTGCTAAGTGTGTGATGCTTTGTAACATAGCAATAGAAATCAATGCTCCTCTTTCCCCCTAAGAAAGCTTAAACTAATTTGTACTAAATATTCCAAATGAACTTCTTATTTTAGATGTTAAAAATTGTTTTTTTCTCAGTTATTGTTAATTTTAAGGAGTAATTTTTTGTTTTAATACCAGTTTCAAATGTTTTATATTTTAGCTAATGGTGGAAACATCTCTGAATCTTCATATACTATTTTATTTTGTATATTCAAAATAGGTTTGAAGTGTTCATTGATAGAGATTAAGTTAGGAAAAAAAATATGAGCCATTAAAATCTACCTCTGTTAAGAAAATTCAGATTGGAAAAGTAATAAAACTATATGGCTTTCTTGGACACATCATATTAATGCTAAATTTAATTTAGACCATGAGACTAAAAGAAAACAAGAATGTATTTAAAACCAATTTAGTCAAGAAGAAATTACAAGAAAGATTGCCTGGACTGGAAAAGAAATTTCATGGGAGATGATGCTTTTGAAGATACTATCTATTATCTTCTAAGCAGGGGAGTTTCCAGAGAGAGGCTTCAGGGGAAACATTGGTTAATTTATAATAAAGGTGCTCATATTTATTTGATGTAAGAAAGAATGGTATTCCAATAAACCAGAGTGCTTTTTTGGTTTTAGATGAGGTGAAATTAAAGAGTAATTCTCTTTTAACACTAAATGGCTGGGACGAGCTCAGGCAACTTGCCAAATGATAGTATAGGAGATAAGACCTAACTATGATTTGTTGGCTAATTTTATCCCAGTATATGTGTCTATTTTTTAGAAAAAGGAGGGCTAAAACCATTATTTTTTAAGTTCAGTTTTAATTATTTTAGTAAAAGAGCTATGAGGAAAAATAGGTATTTTTCCACTTCTGTCATCTCAGAACTTCTGTTAAATACAGCAATTGACTAATGAAGTCAAAAATTTACTTTCTGCAGATCGTAGCCCTGGAAAACATTGCAGCATCTTGCAAGGCAGCAGAGAGAATCAAAAGTGCTCTTAATATTTAACATGAAGGAGTTGTGCAACGTATTCTACTAATCATCTTGGAATGTGTATCAAAGCTTGTTTAAGGAGTGTCTCAATAGAAAGGTTATTTTTTGAGATAGAGGCATTCTAATTTTTAGATCTATTGCTCTGAATACTAATATTGCATTAACTTGGGAACTTATAATGCTATATTTATTAAGAAAATTATCACTTAATCTGCTTCTCGCAGAGAGCAAAAACCATTGGGATCAAAACTACCAGATATAATAACTGACTAATTTACTGTAATAAGAAAAACATACTGTACATATTCTGGGTATCAACTAGGATTCATCACAGAGACAATTTAGTATATAACTCTTACAAAGTGCTAACACATTGCAATTACTCTCCCCTAAAGGAGTCACACCTGGAGGAGGAGTCCATTTTTCTCTTATATTACCAGCTTCTATTATTTCCAGATCTAAAACCCAAAATACGAATTCACTATATTATTCATTAAATATTCTTTATATGCCAGCTTTATATAGCAATAAACTAAACAAATCTTTGTTTTTGTGTGGCTTATATTTTAGTTGGAGGAAAATACCAGCACGACCTGAAAGACATTACGAATGTAAATCCAGAAAGGGAAGATACATAAGTTAATTTTTATTGGTTAAAGTTTCAGTATACGATGTGAGAATGAATTTCTAGAGTTCTTGATAAGGAATCTGGATGAATATATTAATAGCTGATGAATTTATCAAAGATTCTTAATTGAATTGTGTGATTTGACTGACAAAAACTGGGATTCAATAGTGGTCTACCCTAAATGGTGATAAAATTAGAGAAATTTCTCTAATGTAATATACTAGATGAAATAAAAGGGCTTTGAGTGATAGAGGCTGGGGTATAATTTTAATGCTTGAATCATCATGCTCACACCACTGATGTTCTGTTCAGGAATCCAGATCACTCATTTCACCCTGACCTTGAGAACTACATCAATAAAGGAAGCATCACAATGCAGGTAGGAGTTGGAATATTCTATAACTAGAATAGGGTCCTAAGTACTGTCGAAGAAAAGAGGATTCTGAGGTGGCTAAGACCACGAAGTAGCATTTAATTGGTTAAGGCAAATTAGTCATGTTTTCTAAAATAGTCAACAGAGCCTACATGATAATTAGAGAGATTTGTTGATGATTAATGGTTATGACATTCCTGGGAGCTACATACACATAGGCATCCTGCTAAGGTCCTATTTAACATGTGAAATGGACAGCCATCCTGACTTGAAGAGAGACTTGACTTCACCCATCACTTCAAAATATTATGACCTTTCCCCACATCTGAGACCTGACTCTCAAAGTATTAGTGGTCATCCTTTATGAAGAACCTTAAAATAACTCCATAAGTATGTCTGTGGGCATGGCCCTCCCTGAGGAAATATAGAAACACTTGTGAGAGCAAGTGAATACAAGGTAAAGGGATCTAGACAGAGATCTGGGGAATTATTAGACATTGGCTTCAGACTAAAACAATAACCAGAGATCTTTATAAATACTGGGATCCACTGGCCAGAGGAGATTCTAAGCAGTGTTAATCAATGATTTTTTAAAATATGATTGTTGTTTCTAGCTTAGATTAATTGACTTTAGGATATGACTCTCCTTTTGGGCCAGAGAGACAGTAAGCATCAAGTTGCTTCACTTCCTGTTTTAGAGATAGAAAATGAAGCTCAAGAAAATTAAATTACTTCCTTTAGTGTAAAGTCAAGATAAGAACCCAGATCTTCCAAATACCTGGTTATTAAACCAGGTAGTGTCTAGATCCTCTCATCTGAGTAGAGGAATGGGAGTGGAAAAAGAAATGGTGGTTGTCTGGCTTCTGAGAAAGAAATCAGAAGAGAAGGAACATATTCTCTTCATTGCTCATTTTGATGTTAAAATTGTATTTTATTCAAATTAAAAATGAACCTAAATTTCTGTCTCTTTTGATGGGAGGAGAAGGGAGTCTGACAGGAAAGACAGAATACGGCAATCACAATTGATGTCTCAAAACACTTTCAGGTAGAGAACCATGGGAACCTGGCAGACAGGAGGCTCAAGACTGAGGAACACCATGATTAAGGGTCCAACACATCGACCACTAGCTTTTTTTTCAGGGAGACATGCAGGATTTAGGGCTTCCAGCTTCCCAGTTTACTCTAGAGAGGGAATAGTGGTCAGGTCACTGAAGAGCACATAGAAGAGGAATAAACTGCTGGCTAGTTGCAAATGAGGGTTCTACTGGAAGTGTGTGATTATGACCATTGGTATCTAAGCAGCAGGCCCTACTGGAATGCTGGGGCACAATAAATCTTCAACTTGAAAGGGTCACAATCCTCAGAATGAAGAGCTATTCTTGCACCCCACTGCGTAGCTCTCAACTCCCAACTCATGAAGCTCAATGATAAAGCTGTCTGGAAAGCATACTGGCAGAAAATGGAAACTTGGAGTATATGTCAGTATCACTGCTAAATTGGGGCCACTAGCGGCCTTTTGCACCATTGTATATGTTGCAAACCCTGTATGCAGAACTTGGAAGTAGAGCTTCACTTTCAGAAATGGCTGGTGCCTGCTCCACTAAACTGTCCCCAATATTTGCTCCATGGGGAAGATGAAGCTAAGATGTTGGACCTGAGCAGGAAGTATGATGCCTAAAACCTTCTCCCAAGGACTCTCAGACAAACCAGCATTTGGTTCTGGGGCACATCATGGTGAATACCAAGTTTGTGGGGTTAGATGGCTGATGGCAAAGCATAGGAGATGGGACCCAGAGTCCAAAGCTGGATTTCTAGTTCTGTTCTGACATCAAACTCAGGCCTTCACTCATCAGTGCTTTTTCCTCCTAAAGGCCTTTTATTATGTTAAGTTCTAACCCATTTCCATATTACCCTTATGGTTTTGAAGCAAAACCACCTCTCTTTGGAAACTAATGTTCTTTTTTTAAGAATTAACTCTTGTGGAGAAGTGTGGTGGCTCATGCGTGGAATCCCACCACTTAGGAAGGCTGAGACAGGCAGATCACTTGAGTTCAGGAGTTCAAGACCAACCTGGTGGACATGATGAAACCCTGTCTCTACTAAAAATAACAAAAATTAGCCGGATGTGGTTGTGGGTGCCTGTAATTCCAGCTACTTGACAGGCTGAGGCAGAAGAATCACTTGAACCCAGGTGGTGGAGGTTGCAGTGAACAAAGATTGTGCCATTGCCATTGCACTCCAGCCTGGGTAACAAGAGTGAAACTCGATCTCAAAAAAAAAAAAAGGGAATTAACTCTTGGCTTGCTTAGAGTCTTAAAGTATTAGAAAGTGGTTATACATTCTGCTTTCTGGCACAGTCCTACTTCATTCTTGCTGTCCTAATTTTGTTAATAAATTATATGGTCAACTATTTAAGAGGCACTGATGGGTATTTGATCATAGGTTTATCAAATGGTTATGCAATCCAAGTTTTAACAGTAAAATATGTGTTGTTAATTACTTTGGCACATGCCCAATAGCAAACCACTGTCAAGTATAAATAACCTAGTTTATGAAAACTAAATGAAGAGTTCCTGAAGACACCTCGGAGTTGAATGAGTGGGTGGTTCACACACATTGTGTGCCTATACTAGGCACAATAATGGCCTTTCTTTAACCCATACTTGTGGCTTTGTGGCAAGTTTCTTTTTTTCATGAGAAGTTAGCTGAGGAGCAAAAAAATAAAACCCAAGTTATAGATGATTCTTCATGATATAGTGATCACATTTGGAATTACAATTCTGTGGTGTTATAGCCTGAAGGGCATAATGAGAGAAGATTGCACATGTCTAGGCCATTCAAAATGTGCTTCTAGAGTCCCACATAAATATACAACAAAAAGTTGATCTTGTAGAGGAGGAATAAAATAACTATATTGATGACTTACTTGTTTTGTAATTATTAGACACTTTCCTCTACAGCTATCTTATAATATGCTTAAAGAACTCAAGAATAATATGGCTATGTTGGCAGTGCGAGATGTCCCTTCGACAAGGCCAAATATGGAATATCACAGGTAATGCTCATTTACAGTCAATACAAAGTCACTATTGTGGTCTCATTAGAGTATCCTTAGTGTAAAATGTGTTTTCTGAAACACCATTAATCTTGGAAAAACTACTTCTTTTTTTCATTGAAATTGACATTTATTTCAAATTTATAGTTTCTTTCTTTATTGATCTTGTTTCTACTGAGACTTCCATTTAATAAATCTGCATATGGCTGTCCTTGTCTGTTTCAACCAAGGAACTCCATTTACTCTGAAAAAAAGTAGACCAATGCCCATGAGACTCACAAGGCTTATCATTTATCTGTGGTTTTATAGAAATGTGAAATGGTCTAGATAGACTTGTAATAGTGCCAGCTGAGAAAAAAATTACCTATCTGTCCTCTATCAAAGTAGTGGGCACTTTAAAGAAAGAAGGGTTATCTTACCAAACTAGCAAATAGTACATTAAGAAAAAAGTTGTATGGTGAAGTAGTCAGGAGTTCCAGTTCAGGACACTCTGTTTCACATAGAGCAAATGAAATAACTAAAAAAAAATAGTAGTAAGACCATACATTGAACAATGATGCCGAAGACATTGGACATCAATCTATAAAGAATAGTGATGATTTAGAGAGGAAGAGAAATAAAGACTTCATTATGATTGACCCAGATTACTGGATAGAATAATAGTCTGGGCCACAGTGTAGAGAAAGGAAACTCAGACTGAATCTGATGGTTTCTCTGAGTTGAGATGGACCTGGGAGTCTGAGGAAGCAAATCTGTCTAGAGCTCTCAGGGCAGAGTGCTAGAGAAAGGGAGATGTACAGAAAAAGTACTCTGAGGACTTGAAGAAGATATCCCTGAAGGTTTCAATTAAGTATGATTTGCACATGCATGTGAATAAGCTAGCCAATACAGAAAAAATAACTGTAGAAAGAAATTAGAATGAAGAGTGTCCTAAGATCCAAAGGGTCTACAATAATGTCTGTTCTAACAGAGTAGAAAACTGTAATTCATGAGGCATCAATTAGAGCACTAACAAAGGTCTTGCCTCAGTAGTGGGGGAAATTAACCTAAGAATAAACAGTACTCTGGTCCATTTAATGAAGCTTAAAAGATAGAGACTTGAAAGCGTTAAACAATTTGCAAGTAACAACTATATCCAGTACAAAGCCCAAGAATACTTCTATTTTTTAGCTGTTTTTTTTTAATTGTATTTGTACATAATAGGTTTACATATTTTCAGGAAATGTGATATATTCATATACTTTGTAAAAGATCAAATCAATGTAATTGGTTTGATCACCCAAAATATTTGTCTTCATGCCAGAAATATTGAAATTATTATATCTCTAGCTATTTTGAAATATACAAGAGAGTATTGTACACTATAGTCACCCTACTGATCTGGCAAGTACTAGGTTTTAGTTTTCCTAGCAGACTGAATTTGCTTTCATTGATCAACCTCTCTTCATCATCTCTTCTTTTAAGAATATTTTTAAATTAAAAAAAATTTAAGCACTTGACAAGATAAAGTATGCAAGGCCTGTGATCCAAAATATGACTATGCATGCAAAGAAGCAAGAGATGAGAAGAAAATGCCATTAATTTAAATTGAGGCAGAGATGACATGTATGAAAGATTCCGTAGAAAAAACATTAAAAGAGTTATTATAAATATATTCCATATGTTTAAAAACTAAAAGCAAAAATTAAATGGGTAAAGTAGAGGCCTGAAAGCTATAGAAAAAACTCAAATCAGAATTCTAGATTTAAAAGCTACAATGTCAGAGATGAAAACTAGGTTTGGATGACACTAAGGGAAGATTAGCCATTGCAGAAAAAAAGAATCAATGAGCTTGAACATACAGCTACACATAATTGTTCAAAACAAAACAGAGGAAAAAAGTTGAAAGAAATGAAGAGATCATCAGTGAACTATGTGATAATTTAAGCTGCTAAATACATATGCAATTGAAGTTTTGAAACCAGAGGGAGGGTGGAGAAAAAAAAGTGTGAAAAGATAATGGCTAAGGATTTCCCAAAGCTGATGAAAGCTATAAAGCCTTAGTTACTAGAAACCCAAGAAACATGAAAAAAAAAAAAAGTGAAAGCATATCGTAATCAGATGGCTTACAACAATAATAAAGAGGAAATCATGGAAGACAGAAAAAAAAAGACATTATAAAGAGGACAAATGTAATGATAACAGAGGTTGTTTTGGGTTTTTTTTGTGTGGAAATAATGTGACAGTGGAGCAATATACTGAAAGATTAAAACTGTCAAATTCGAATTTTTAACCTGGAAAAAAATAACTTACAAACATAAAAGTGAAACAGAGACAGTTTTAGACATGCAAAGTCTGAAAGAATTTAACAGTAGGAGACTTGAGATGTAAGAAATATCAAAAGGAAGGTTTTTCAAGCAGAAGAGATCTGGATCTCCATAAACAAATGACTATTACAGAAATTATAACTACATGAATAAATATGAAGAAACATTATTATTTGTTTCTTTAAAAGAAAATTTACTCTTTAAAGCACACAAAAATAATATGTTATTCAAGGGAATTATAAAATGTATGGCAATAATAGCACAGAGAGGCAAGGAGTAGGAAGTTCACTTGGAATCCAATATTGGTAAGTTCTTAGACTACATAAAAAGTTGTATAATATGGGCTGGGAGTGGTGGCTCAGGCCTGTAATCTCAACACTTTGGGAGGACAAGGTGGGCAGATCACTTAAGGTCAGGATTTTAAGACCAGCCTGGCCAACCTGGTGAAACCCTGACTCTACTAAAAATACAAAAAAAAAAAATAATAATAATAAAGCAGCCAGGTGTGGTGTTGCATGTCAGTAGTCCCCACTACTAGGAAGACTCAGGTGGGAGAATCACTTAAATCCAGGCTAAAGTAGGCTAATGTTTGCCCTCAACCATAAAGCAGAATGTAAAATAACACTGATCAGAATGGTAGCTAATAACCAATAGATAAGAAAAAGCATAATCATAGAAAGTGCTTAATGTAAAAGAAGGCAAAAAAAGAAAACATATGAACAAAGATCCAAAGGAATAAGTAAAAGTCAAATAAAAATGGAGTAATTTTAAAATGTTCTAAATCAAAAATTACATTACATACAAATGATATAAATATCACAGTTAAGAACCAGAGCCAAAGCTGGAGCCCAGGCCATAGCTGAGGCCAGCACTTGTGAGGCCCCTATAGGCCGAGCTCAGACCACCAGAATAGCAGCTGATGGTCTTGGTATGGATACTCATGTTCTGCATCCCAGACTGCAGCCTGCTCTCCTCACCCTCCAGCAGCTTCCTGTAGGTGGCGATCTGGATGTTCAGGGCCAGCTTGACGTTCATCAGCTCCTGGTACTCACGCAGCTGCCGTGCCATGTCCTGCTTTGCCCTCTGCAGGGCAGCCTCCAACTCGGGCAGCCTCCAGCTCAGACAGCTTGGCGTTGGCATCCTTAACCTCCAGCTCCCCATGCTGCTCGGCATCTGTGATGCCGGCTTCCAGGGAAGCCCTCTGGCCTTTAAGGCCCTCAGTCTCAGTCTAGAGCCAGCTGATGTTCCGGTTCACCTCGGAGATCTCAGTTTTCGTAGCCACAGGTCATCCCCGTGCTTCCCAGCCAGCGTCTGCAGGTCCTCATACTTGATCTGGTGCATGCTCTCCGCCTCAGCGCGGCTGCGGTTGGCAATCTCCTTGTACTGCGCCTTGACCTCAGCGGTGATGTTGTCCATGTCCAGGGAGCCAGTGCCTGAGATCTGGGACTGCAGCTCCTGGGTCTCCTCTTCCTACAACTGCCTGAGGAAGTTGATCTAGTCAGTCAGTCCTTCCAGGCAAGACTCCAATTCTACCTTGTTCATGTAAGCTTCATCCACATCCTTCTTGATGTGGACAAATACATACTCCATCTCCATTGGCTTATTGATCTCCTCCTCCTACTTGTTCTTGAAGTCCCCCAGCAGCCCCTGCCTATTACCAAGCTCCGCCTCCAGCTTCAGCATCTTCTGGTCCAGAGTCTCCAGCTGCTGCCTAAGGTTGTTGCTGTAGCTCTAGAACATGTTGTCCATGTTGCTCTGAGTCGTTTTCTGCTGCTGCAGGAAGCTCCACTTGGTCTCCAGCATCTTGTGCTGCTGCTTCAGGAACCCTACCTTGTTGATGAAGGAGGCAAACTTGTTGTTGAAGGTCTTGATACAATCCTTCTCCTGGGTGCACATGGCCTGGATGTTGGGGTCCACTTCCAGGTTAAGGGGGCTCAGCAGGCTCTGGTTGACCATGACGGCAGTGATGGCTCCCATGCCACTGGTCCCACTGTAGCCTCTGCCCAGGACACCCCGGAAACTACTGCTGCCCACTTAGGAGAAGCTCAAGGAGTTAATGCGGGCACCCAGCCCACTCTTGTGGGAGAAGCTGCTGAAGGCCTGGGGGCCAGAGGTGGATGCCTTGTAGGACTTCTGGGTCACCCTAATGGATATGGTAGGGTGGAGTGGGGAGGAGTAGAGGCAGGCAGGCTGAATCAAGTGGAGATTCCAAAAGTAACAGAGAAGCTGCTTCTTGGTCATAATTACCAATTAATTCTTAGGCTACTTTAACTCTTAAACCAAAACCAAACAAAAATTGTTACAAAAAAGGAAAGGTACAAACAGTATCCAAAATCATACCGCAAAAAGTTTAAAAAAAATTATAGCAAAAGACTCCAAAAATGTATAAAAAGTATAATATATCATCACAAAGTAGAGTTTATTTCAGGATTGGTTGGGTTATCTTTCAATACTCAATCAATTTAATTCCTTATATAATATGTGTGTATGTGTCCAGAATCTGGGACTGCAGTTCCTGGATCTTGGACACACACATATATATGGGTGCATATAATGCATATACATACACATATATACACCCATATATATGAGTGTGTGTATGTGTATATTTTATATATATTATATATGATACACACATATATATATATGGGTGTGTGTGTACGAGTGTGTGTATATATGTATATATGACATACACACACACACCACACAGACTCATATAAAAATTCTAGTAGAAAAAATAGGTGCCTTTAGCAATGTTTTAGCATACAAGGTCAACAAACAAAAAAGTCATTAGCAGCAAGCAATCAGAAAATTAAATTTTTTTAAATACTATTTTTGTATAATAGAATCTAAAATACAAAGCACTCAGAAATACATGGGCAAAAGAACTGCAAAGATTGTACAATGAAAATGGCAAAACTTATTGAAGTAAATTAAAGCCCTAAATTAGTGTAAAATTATACCATGTTCATAGACCAGAAGGCTCAGTATTAAATATATGTCAATTCTTCATAAATTGAGCTATACATTCAAAGCAATCTTGATAAAACTCCATCAAGTCTTTTTGGGTAAAACTTGGAAAGTTGATTCTAAAAATTTCATAGAAATGCAAAATATTCATAAATTTTTTGAAGCTAAATAACTTAAAAAATAAAATTGGAGGTCCTATACTGACTTCAAGTTATATTATGTATTATACACTATCAGTGTACTATGGGATTGCTATTGATAGACAAATGATAGATAGAACAGAAGAGGATTCAGTAAAAGACCCACAGCTATACAGCCAATTGTATTTGGACAAAATGCAAAAACAATTAAGTGGAAGAAAAATTTTCTGTTTAACAAGTAATTCTAGAACAATTAGATGCATGAGTATATTAGTTTGCTAGGGTAGCCATAACAAATTACCACATATTGGATGGCTTGTTAAACAGAAATTTCTTGTCTAAGAGTTCTGGATGCTAGAGTCTGAATCAAGGTGTCAGCAGGGTTGTTCTTTCTAAGGACTGTGAGAGTCTATTTCATGTCTCTCTCCTATCTTTTGGTGGTTTATTGGCAATCTTTGGCATTCCTCGGCATTACCTCAAACATTGCCTTTATGTCCACATGGTCCTCTACGTTTGTGTGTCTCTCTGTGTTTAAATTGTCTGTTTTTATAAGGTTGCCAGTCATATTAATAACCTATTAGTCATTCTAATAGTCTTGTCTTTACTTGATCATCTGCAAAGACCCTGTATTCAAATAAGGTCATATTCACAGGTACCACAAATAATGAGGATTAGGACTTCAACATCTTTAGAGGGGATACAATTCAACCTGTAACAATGTGGAGAAAACGGACTTTGATGCATATACAAAATGGACTCAAATGGATCAGAGATCTCAGTGTAAAACCCAATAGTATAAAACTTCCAAAAGTATAGAGAAAATTATTGTGACGTTGGCTTAAGCAAAGGTTCTTAAACATAGCACCAAAAGCACTATTCAGAAAAGAAAAAAACTACACTTCATCAAAATTAACAACTTTTGCTCTTCAAAATTGTTAAAAGAATGAGGAAAAAAATAAGTCAAATCAAAGACATGGCAAAAAATATTTTCTAGTTATATATCTAAAACAAGACTTATCCAGAATAGGTAAACTACTCTCAAAACTTAATATGAAACCAAATAACCCAATTAAAAATGGTCAAGTATTTAACACACACTTCACTAAAACAGATATATTGATGACAAGCAAATGAAAGATTTGCTTAGCATCATTATTCCCAAGGAAAATGCAAATTAAAACCACCATGAAATACTAATACACACCTATTGAAATGTCTAAAATTAAAAAGTCCTATCATTTCAGCTGTGCATCTGGAACATGTGAAACTGTCATATATTGCTGGAGGGAATACAAAATGGTACAATCACTTTAGAAAACTGTTTGGCAGCTTCTTTAAAAATGAAGTGTATGTCTGCCATGTGATTTTACCTTTATCTAAAGGTATTTCCCAAGAGAAATGAAAGCATATTTCCATACAAAGACTTGTACACAAATGTTCTTTGCAGCTTTATTTGTAAAAACCAAAGACTGGAAACAACTCAAATGTCAGTGAACTAGTGGATAAATAAATTGTAGTGCATCTATAAAGCAGAATACTACTAAATGATAAAAAAATGAATTATTGGTACTGTTATTACTCTGTTTTCATACTGCTATAAAGATACTACCTGAGACTGGGTAATTTATAAAGGAAGGAGGTTTAATGGACTCACAGTTCTGCAAGGCTAGGGATGTCTCAGGAAACTTACAGTCATAGTGGAAGGCAAAGAAGCAGGTACCTTCTTCAGAAGGTGATAGAAAAGAGAAAAGCCCAGAGGAAACTGCCACTTATAAAACCATCAAATCTTATGAGAACTCACTCACTGTCATGAGAACAGCATGGGGGGACACTGACTCCATGAACCAATTACCTCCTACCAGATCCCTCCCTGGACATGTGGGGATTATGGGTATTACAGTTTGAGATGGGATTTGGATGGGGACACAGCCAAACCATATCAGGTACATACAATAATATGAATAGATCATTAGTGATATAAGCCAGGTTACCCCATGTCTCCATTTATATAAAATTCTAGAAAATGCAAACTCACCTATTATGTAGAAAGTGGCTACATAGTTGCCTGAGAATGGGGGTTCAGAAAAGAGTGAGAGAAAGGGATTACTGAGAAGTGTGAGAAAATTATTGGCTGCTAAAGTTTATGTTTATTATCTTGATTATGGTGGTGGTTTAATGGGTTGCATGTATATTAAACTATTAAACCATACATTTCAAGTGAGTTCATTGTGTAAATTATACCTCACCAAAACTGTTAACAAACAAACAAAACAGAGCTTCCGACTGTCAGGGGTCAAGATGATACCTCAAAATATGGTACTTTGACATGCTGAACTAAAGAAGCAGCCTCAAGATCTCTGTGACTTTCCCCAACTCTTTTCCTCCTGTTTCTGAACACTGTTTCTCCCAAAGCACAGGATATGCTTGAAATATCCCTTATCTGAAATTCTCTAATCTACCTTGAAACTGCACCTGCCAAAGAGGAGCATAAATGCCTTTGATCCCATCCCTAAAATTTCATTAACCAGAGAAGATTAAATTTCATACCACAGACAACAAGACTGAACACTAAATAGCAAATCTAGAGCCCAAACTAACGTTTGTTTTCACTTCTTATTCACTTTGCAAAGAGAATTATTTGCAAGCTAATTTCTGTCTCCTGTGGCCATTCATCTCTCCTAAAATCCTTTACTAATGTTCTAAAATTGCCGATAGCCCCCCAATTTTGTCTCAGTTCTGAAGAGGGTGTTTAAGCTTCCACCATCCAGCCAACAGCCTTCTTGGAGTCTCATATTGTGGTATGGCTCCCACATGTGTGCTCATTAATAAACTGTATGCTTTTTTCCTGTTACTCAGTTTATTGTCAATTCATTTAAAAAGATTTATACTTGAATCGTCAGAGGTAAACTTTGAATTTCCCTACAAGACTGGAGTAGTTATGCTTTAGTTTACCTCTCTGCTCTTTCTCTACTAGCTGTGTGACCTGAAAAATTATTCAAACTTTTCGTGTCTCAGTTTTCTTGTCCTCAATATTGATAATACTCAAGGTACTTAATTAGTTTTTTTGAAGCTTAAATAAATTACTACATGCAATCTGCTCAGCACAGTGTCTAGTAAATAATACATTTTAATAAATATTGTTGTTTCCATTGGTATCATCATCAGCCTTAGCAGCACCAGCAGCCTGGATTCAGAGTATACAACTCCAAAAACAAGGGATTTTCCATTTTTCCCAACTGTGACATGAATTATGAGTGTTCTGTTTACAATATTATTTCTTCTAGTCTCTGTGACTTGATTAAAAGGTTGTGTTATCAAGCTTAGTCCTATTTGATTTGAAACCGAGAGAGCATAAGGGAGTTCTTTCAGTTCTCACACAACCAGGCCAACAAGTAAAAAAATGGCCTATGGTGTTGGCTAAGCTGATCAGTCCTGGCAAATCAAAGGAAAATAAGGTAATTACATTCAAATGAATTCAGGGATTAGGAAAAAAAAGAAAAAGAGAAATTGGTGTACCATAAGTTATCTTCTTCTACCACCCAGGCTGATGGTAGGAGTTGATGGAAGACTCTTGGAACAGAATCAAGGACTAAATCTTTTCAGGAAAAGAGGTTTTGGATACTACATTGGCAATCAAAGGCAAGAACAACAAACAGAAGTGGAAAATGAAGTGATAAATATCATGTAATGGTTTTATGTTAAGTTTTGGAAGCAAAGAATTGAGTTCTAATCGTAGTCCTTCATTTTGCAGAAGTACAAATTTATTGAAGTAGCACATATAACACATATGGTTAAAAGAAGTACATATATTAAATGTGCAGATTGATGTATTTTAATTAATTAAACATACCTGCATAATCATGAGAAAGTCAAGATGTAGAATATTATCAGCACCCCAGAAGTCTCCTGTGGCTCCTATTCAGTCAATGAACCCTGTCCATTTTAATTGTCCTTCCAATTTTAATCACTTTAGATTAGTTTTGCTTGCTTTCGGACTTGATATAAAATACAAATTTAGAAACAATACTCTCGTGTAGCTGGTTTTATTTACAAACAGTACTCTTTTGTTTGACTTCATATGCTCAACTACATTTGTATCTCTTATTTGTACTTCATTCCTGTAGCTACTTTTCAGATTCATCATTTATCTTTAATTTCTGACAGCTTTACTATGATATGCTTAGGTATGATTTTCTGTACTCGGAATTTGTAGAACATTTCAAAACTGTGACTTGCTATTTTGCTGCTAGTCTTGGAAACTTTACAGCTATTATCCCTGCAACTGCCATTATCTTTTTTTTACTATTTTCACTCTCCTCAAACTCCTGCCTAATTATATACGCAGAGACACGTGCACCTTGTCATTGCGTCCATGTATCTCTTTTGGGCTCTCTTTTTAATTATTACTTTCCAACATTTATTCTTCTTTATCCTGAACTCTAGATGTTTTAACTGATTTTTCAGTTCACTAATCCTCTCTTCTGCTGTGTTTAATCTACTATTATAACCATCCATTATATCGCCCATTTTATTATTAACCTCATGACTATGTTTGCCTTTTAATAGGTCTTAGTTCTTTTGTGGATTTCCTTGATTATAAAATTTGTAGTTTTTCTTGCAAGTCTGGATCTAATAATGCCAATATTTGGATCACCTGTTGGCCTTTTTCTCTAGTTGTGTGTGTGTGTGTGTGTGTGTGTGTGTGTAAGATTGCTTTTTTCTGTCATGTTTGATAATTTGTTTATTGAATTATGGACAGTATAAAATTGTTTTATGACTACTGTTCCTTTCTTTATAAAGTATTTATTTGTGTCTGGTAAGTAGATAGATATTAAGTAAATTACTTAATCTACGTTAATCTATTTGAGGATAATCTATTTCTGGCTCGTCCTTCTCCTAGGGTGTAGCTTTTCCAGTGTTTCATCTGCATGCCTGGGTTCTTACCAGATTTGGTGAACTCTTTAGTATCAGGAGATAATGTTGTTTTTTTTTTTTAATTGTTTACTCTGCTTGTCTTTTTAGCCTCTTAGTGGCTGCTTTCTGCTTTTTCTGTATCATTTTGCATATTTGCAATTTAGAAGTTGGTAATTACCTTCAGGGAAAATTGATGGCACCATATTGAGCTCACTTCAGTGCATTTAACTTCTCTCTAAGATCTTGACTTCTCAAGTCCCTGCGCCTTTAGGTTTTTACTGATGCTTTCAATGCGTGATTGAAAGCGTTTTAGCTAACATGTATGGTCGTTCTCTGTGGGCATGTTAGTTTAAACCACCCACTTCCCATGATCATTGGTAAATGTAACATATATATTTATATATTTTAAGTAATTTCCATATTGCCCCATCTGCCTCTCCAAATAGAGTGTGTGGGGCATGTCGGTATTAGTGCTTAACTATATACCGTTTACTCTGGAGCAGCTCTTTCCAATATAAATATCATTTGACTCACACATGTAATTTCAAAATTTCAGGTACTCACACTAAATAAGTAAAACATAACAAGTAAAATTACATGTAATAATATATTTAATTTAATTAAAATTATATTTCAAGCATTACCATTTAAACATATATGTCTTCAACATCCATTGTATATTTAACAACGCTCATCTCAATTCATACTGGCCCCACTTCTAGTGCTTAAGAGTCACTCTTGTGACTTGTGCCTACCATATGGAAAACTGTAGGTCTAAGGTTGCAGAATATTTAAAGGAGATGTGACACCTAGGAACTGAGTGTAGTACCCAGTAGCTTTTCAACCCTTGTCCCCCTCCTTCTCTTTCTACGCTAGCAGTCTCCAGTTTTAATTGTTGCCATCCTTATGTCCATGGAATACCCTATTTGGATGTTTTACATGTTCAGTTTGTTAGTGAAAACATGTGGTATTTGGTTTCCTATTCCTACATTAAATGCTTAGGATAATGGCCTGTAGCTGCATCTATTTTCTCTGAAAAGAGCATTCTTCCTTTTTTTTTTTATGTCTGCATCATATTCCATGGTGTAAATGTATCACATTTTCTTCATCTAATCTGCCATTGATGGTTGGTACCATGTCCCCGCTATTGTGAATAATGCTGCAATGCACACGTGAGTACGTGTGTCTTTTTGGTAGAATAATTTATTTTCTTTTGAATATATACACAATAATGGGATTGCTGGGTTGAATGGTAGTTTTAAGTTTATTTAAAAATCTCTAAACTGCATTCCACAGTGGCTGAACTAATTTGCATTCCCACCAGCAGTGTATAAGGATTACCTTTTCTTCACAGATTCACCAGCGATCTGCTGATTCTGACATTTTAGTAATAGCCATTTTGACTGGTATGAGATGGATCTCATTGTGGCTTTTATTTGCATGTATCTGATGAATAGTAATGTAGAGCATTTTTTAGTATGTTTGTTGGCCAAGTGTGTATCTTCTTTTGAAAAGGGTGTGTTTGTCTTTTGCCCCTTTTTAAATAGGGTTCTTTGGTTTTTGCTTGATCAATTGTTTAAGTTCCTTATAGATTCTGGATATTAGACTGTTGTGGGATGCAGAGTTTGCAACTATTTCCTCCCACTCTGAAGGTTGTTTGTTTACTTTGTTGATAGTTCTTTTGCTGTGCAGAAACTCTTTAGTTCAATATGGTCTCATTTGTCAATTTTTGTTTAATTGCAATTGCTTCTGAGGATTTAGTCATGAATTATCTCCCAAGGCTGATGTTCGGAATGGTTTTTCCTAGGTTTTCTTCTAGGATTCTTATAGTTTGAGGTTTTAACTTTAAATTTTTAATCTATCTTAAGTTAATTTTTGTATATGGTGAAAGGTAAGGAAGGGTCTAGTTTCATTCTTCTGCATATAGCTGAACAGCTATCCCTGTACCGTTTACTGAATAGGGGGTCCTTTCCCAATTGCTTAGTTTTATTCACTCTGCCAAAAAGCAGTTGGCTGTAGTTGTGTGGCTTTACTTCTGGAACACCCCATTTCAAAGAGTCTGAATTAGTCGGGGTTCTGTCAAGGAAACAGAATCAATTTGAGTATTAAGCATTAAAGGATTTACTACAAGACTTAGATCTTACATAATTTTTAGAGGATCCGGGGAAGTAAAAGTCTTGAATTAGTTGAAGAATCAGAAAAATCATCTTTAATCTGCTCTCCCAAAGCACTTGGCACAGGATGGCAAGTTGGAACTCACATGCAGAATCTGGGAAGCCAAGCAAGTCCAACCACTGAAGTGGAACTAAGAAACAGATGTGTGTGGTGAGATCTATTGGAACCTGTTACCACCTCTGCTGGTCCTCAGTTAAGCACTGGTTGGTGATCATGGGGACACTGCTTGTCAGAAGGTCCAGCAATTAGCATGAAAAGCTGTCTATAGAATGATGTAGCACAAGGATGACCATCAGGCACATTTACAATGGACAATTGCCTGTCTCTTTGATAAGTGATTCTCAAATGAAGATTCTCAGATGCATTCTACTGCATTGAGAGTGCAGTAGAATGAGTTTCATGGTGATGTCACATATCACCATGAACACCTTCCAAGAGTAATAGTTACTGAGAGGCTGATTTAGTTTTGTCCCAAATCTCTCAAAGTTCTCTCTGTCTATGTCTCTCTCTCTCTCTGTCAGTTTCTCTCCCTCTTTACCTTTCCTAAACCAGCACCACACAGAGAAGGACATTCTGGCAACATATGTTTCAGCTTAACCAAGTTAATAATAAAATGATCCAGCACTGGAGGGAAATAAATATTTCTGTTGAAAGAATGAGACTGTTTCATATCCTTTCTTCTGCAGGTCTAGGATTTAAGCTGTGCTGTGAGTTTCAGGCAAGGTGACCAAGGCCACCATTATGTGCCTAACTACAGGCAAGTGACCATAGTAGAATTCTGGGACTCTGGGACTTTTAGGATGTCAGGACTAATGCACAGGCACACATGACTAGCTGGGTTGGGATTTGCGCTGATAAACATCCTATGCAGAGACTCCAGTGGATAGGTCATTCTTTCTTATGTCATGGTCTATATCATCTACATCTCAATTTACCACCTCCACCCTATACAGAAATTAGTTCTCTAAAATAAATAATTCAATCATAAGCATTATCTGTGATGTTTTAGTACTTCCCTTTGTGAGACTGACAAAATATCTTGGACATAATAAATTCTGAATGTTTAGCGTGCTGAAAAGCTAAGTGGAGAAAGAGCTGAAGATAAGAACAAGCCACATACCAAACAGTCATAAGGAAATAGGCTAATCTATGTTTAACTTCAAAAGTAAACAAAGAGTCAAAGGTGGGAAGAAAAATAAAAACCATCATAGACTAGCTACACAGGAATTGAATAGGTGGCCGAGCTAAAGCCAGAGTGAGTGAGAGAATCTAGAAAAAAACTCCTGGAAGATGAGACAAGCTGATATCCATTTTTAGTAAGTAAAAATAACATCATTCATGGGCAAATGAGTATAAAGGTCCGGAGTTTCTGCCTGCTACTTCTTAATTGGGTGACCTTGGATGGATAACTAAACTCTTACAAACACCCCTAAGCCTCACCTTCCGCCTTTGTAAGGTGGAGCTACTTTATGGATATTTGTAAGAATTAATTATTATACTACATGAAAAGTGCTTAGGGTGGCATTAAGTACTCAATGAATGTTCATAGCTATTATCAGAGATTATGTTAGATAACATCAGTCTTTTCTAATATCCTTAAAATGTTGTCAGAGTATAATATTTCTAATTTTTCCACTCATTCTCAGTGCAGTAGCATTACAGTCTTCCTCATCTGATGCTTGAGCCCTGTCAAGAGCTTCTTTTAACATAAATGACAAGAGGTAGGCAGAATGGATAATTCTGTATATGGTATATGCATGGCATATATTTCCTAATATGCACTACACATACATGATCCAAACATTACCTCCATTTACTCCTTATTATCAACCTGCTTATTTAGAATCTGATTGTGACCATGACTAAAATGTTTTGGTGGAACTACTTAACGTCAATGACTAAACATATTAAGAAGAACTTGGCTCATATTTCTAATTTGCCCTTGCTTTGTTTTGGAAATGATTTAGAATTTATCCCCTGTTAAAAAGAATTGACTGATTGTAAGAATCATAATAGTAGAGTTTTAGCTTTTATGACCTTCATGCCAGATATGTTCCTTATGCTAGCAATCAAGTCATGGCTACTTAGCTTAGGCTGAATTTATAATGACTTTTGGATTACCCTGAATTAAATAAAAATGGTCCTAGGAAGAAGACTGAGAATTTAGGCAGCTACAGGTTTTCCCAATACATGGTATCTGGAGTCTGGTTTCTCTACCCTTTGCCTCATTAGCCCTTATACTTGGATTCCGCTATACCAGCTTTTCTGTTATTTTACTTTTCTGCATGCCTTGTAGATCTTTTTTTCCATCCCCTCCTCCTCCTTCTTTCTCACTTCCTGTTTACTGCAATTTTCTGAGGAGCTAACTAGAAATTATCCAGCCTAGTTCTTGATCTTGTCCTAAACAATATTAGCGTAACCCTAATGTCAACTGAGTTTGCACCATCATTCAAGATTTATGAAAATCTGAGACAATCTCTCTTGGGTAAAACAAACAAAGGTACATTTTCCACCATTCTTTGTTTTACCCAGATGGTAAGTCTAAGTTCTCAACAAGTTTCCAATGGCTGACGTTCTCATGGTTACCTCTTGCCTTGAATTCCTCATCCCACTGAACTCTGGTTCTCAAGAGTATCTCATCGCCTATGTTTGTTCATGACCTATGGTCCTATGCTGACCTGATCATCTCTGCATTCTCCAAAATGCTATATACACAATTCATTTGCAGGTACATTCGATTTTACCAAGAATAGTATTGTATAGCAGCAATAATTTCCGAACTCTTTAATACTCAGCATTAGATCTGTTTTTCTAGAGGCTTTAGTCCAGGAGCCACCCATTAGAAATTTCTTAGTAATCACAGATTTCCTGCATCTCTGGATTCCTGCTTCGCTACTTTTCTCTCTCTTTTTCTTCTCTCTTCTATCTCTCTCTCCTCTCTCTGTTTGCTCTTCTCTCTCTCTCTCTCTTTCTTTTTCATCTCTATCTTTACTTTGGAAGTGGTAATGTCTGACTTTCTGCCCTTTCCTATTTCATGTGTTCTTTTAAATTCTTATTACATTTTTGGACAAAAGAAAATTGTCTTAGGCCAGGCACAGTGGTTCACACCTATAATCCCAGCACTTTGGGAGGCTGAGGCGGGTGAATCACGAGGTCAAGAGATCGAGACCATCCTGGTCAACATGGTGAAACCCCGTCTCTACTAAAAAGAATACAAAAATTAGCTGAGCATGGTGGTGCACTCCTGTAGTCCCAGCTACTCAGAAGGCTGAGGCAGGAGAATTGCTTGAACACAAGAGGTGGAGGTTGCGGTGAGTAAAATCATGCCATTGCACTCCAGCCTGGGTAACAAGAACAAAACTCTGTCTCAAAAAAAAAAATTGTCTTTTTTTTTCTTCTGAGATCCTTTCAAAACATGTCCTCAGGGCTCACACATCTAAAGCAAAATAGCAGGTGTTTTCCTAAACAAAGACAATTTTCCCTCTAAGGGGAATTCCAAGCCAGCTGTTAACATTACAATTTTATTTACCCTGCCACCTTTGCTTAAAGAATAAATCAATGAAGACCTTTAGGGATTAAACTTATCCAGAAAAAGGCATATGTACATCTCAGGAATATTATCACAATGTAATTTTCCTTAAAGGTTTCAGTTATGTTGATATTTGTAATCCAACAGTCCCAGTACACAGAACCATGTTAGAGAAAAGTAGATTCACTGTAGCAGTAACACACATTTGCGTCTGCTCATTATATATCCATACAGTTTTTGCAAATACCTGCTGCTTCCAAACCTGAATCACTGTCCTTGAATCAAGCTTTCATACCGTTTTGTTATTTTCCCTTAGGGTGACTTCTTTCGTTATTATCCTAAATGTACCCTTTCCTTCTACAAGTAAATCAGGTTATATTCCAAATGATAGACTAACAAATAGAAAATGAGGCAGTGATGCAAGGAGTTCAGCCACGTCCCTGGACCATTATAGGAGTCAGGTCATGCTGTTGGCTAGTGGTAGATGTGTCTTATTGGACCAATTAATGACTCTGATTTTTCCTTATGAATGTGGTGTTCCTATGCATGCTAACTGCATTGCTGTTCCCAAGGTTTAAATCCATATAGTTTGAAAACACTTTGCCCACAGTATTAGTAAACACATCTTGATGGAGAGCCCACTACAGACAAAGCATTATGCAAGGAGTTATGCAAGAGATGTCAAAGAAAGTGAATCATGCTTCTCTGCTGCTTGGAGCTGGGGTGCAAGAAAAAGTAAGAGCAAAGGTACAGATTTATGCAAGTTATGCTTCCTTGTATATGCACACGTTTCTTGAGTCATTTATATGCATATGCATGAATCTGTACATTTCTATAAATATACATATGATAGATAATCAGACTTCTGATTCTGTAACCATCTCTCGCCACGTCCTTGCAGTAGCACAGAACAGCTTGGTGCTCAATTTCCTGCCTCTGTGATATGCATATACTATCTACTTTGACTCCAAAGTCCTTCACAATGACCCATTTTCTCAGAAGAATGCTCTCCTATTTTTCAATACTCCTCCTTAGACTCACATCCTCCAAGAAACCTGACTGGGGAAACATACATAATCACATTAATCCTTAAGTTTTAATTTGTTCCTCTCTTCAGAGTGAGCTAGTCACAACCAGGAGATGGCATCAGGTTAGACTAGAAAAATGATCTGGAGTTTAAGAATCTGATTAGTAGAGACGTTCACATTTTTCTCATCACAGTCACCTTTGTTTGTTTTTACATTAAGCAGCTGTGAAAATGTCTCTCATATAATTCTTCCCCAGGGTCTCCCTTGCTGATTACAATGCCTTCCAGAGCTTACCCTTTGAGGCAGCCCCTGCTGCAGTTACTAAACTGGCCCCAGGACACTGGGTTACAGCCTTGTGAAAGCTAATTTATCAATGATGGGATGCAGTACTTAAGTAATGTGTTTCTTATCTTTCCAGGGCATATCAATTACTGGGGGACTTTGTGTTGTTGTTGTGTGACATTTGTTTCCTATAGTGTAGCAAAAACATAATTGCATGATGTATGGACTTCTAGTATCTTTCCTTGCCTTAGTCATTGCCAGAAATTTGTGGTATGAGACTGGCAACAGGATCTGGTTTCTCTCCAATGTATGAAGCTCCCTATTTTGTTTCATTTTAGGTTCTTAAAATCCATTCTCAAAAACCTCCTTTTGCTATTTCAGTTGCCTCCAATGAGGTCCACAGAATACACTATCATAAATAAACCATATTTTGAGGATGTAAACAGATAGCTTACTAGCAATCTGTTCTTGATGGACATTGGTTTTGATATTTATGCAATTATGTGCGCACAGGTTTTTTACAAGCAGATGATGAGAAGTTTCCTGAGCTATTGAAGTTATTGAAACAAAGTAAGTCTCTAATGTACATCTTCCACAATGTATCCCCCCACTACACACACACACATACACACACACACAGAGCCAACTACACTGAGACGAGTTCAAATAACAAAGCTGGCATTGTGTATGTCAGCCTTATTGAAATCGTATCTGCAGCCCAGTTTCTCAGATTACTATGCTTCCTACAGAACTAATTTTAAAATGAATCTCCCACTGACTTCAAGGGGCTTTCATCGCTTTAGGATGGTGATGAAACCTAAAAATGTGTACCTGGTACCCCAGGACACTGAAGAATGAAGTCTGTGTCAGCCTCGATTAGCAGTTCTGAAGCAGCCCCAATTCCTTCCCTGGTGCTGACCATTAATCCCTGGGAAACCTTTCAAAGGGTTTTAAGTGGTAAGTTAAGAGAAAATGAGCCCCAGGAAAAACATCAAAATGTTATAGTCCTATCATAAATGAGATTGCTTAGTATACATAGTTCCTTTTGTGCTATGAATACAGAATAGTTTATCCTTAAGAATTTTGCCTCAAATATGTTTTTGTACAAAGAATGCAACCCAGCTGTAGCATTATAAGAAATAACATAGGAAGTTGCCCTAAACTCAACATCTCGGCATCCTGGCACATAATAAACTTCAAGCAACTTCAAGGAAATTAAGATTATTTTAAATTGCCGGACAAGATAAAGAAGTAATCCTGAGAATAAAACACATACACACACATTTGCACACAAAATTAATTGTGGTATGATTATTGCACAGCTGCTCCAAAAATTTACCTGCTTTTTTATTGATCCAATGTAATCTGATTATGCTCCTTGCTTGAAGTAACTCTGGTCCTTCATCCTCCAAAAATATCCATTCAAGCATAACATTTTCATAATTAATAACTAAGAATGGGGATTTCTTCGGTATGGTTTTAACCGAATTCATTCACTCATATAGATAAGATTACAGTTGGGGGTTACCAATAAAATACATTTCTTTTGGAGAGTAATCTATCAGAGTTCTTTACCTTGCCTAGTCTTGCTTCTCTCTTTAATTTTCTGACAGTGTATCACTGGAGAATGTTTTATTCATTTGCTTAGATATTCTTTTTTAGTTATGTCTCTTTTCTTTTTTCCCTGGATTTTCCTCCAATTTTACTGCTGCATTTATCTATTCCTTTTTAGAAATGTATTGTTATTTATTTTTCCTTTCTGCCATTGACACAAGTTCTTCTTTATGTCATTCCTTATGCCTCTAAGAAAATTAACTGAATGACAGTTACATCAAATTGTAAATGAAAGTCTTTTAGTTTGCTTTCTCTCTTCCCAAACTAGATGTATAACACTAATATTTGCTTGGACTTAAAGTTTATAATGTACTTTTTCATTTATAATAATAGACTTCATAACATTTTAAAGGCTTGTTATTATTATAATTTTATAGGTGAAAAATAAGACCAATAGGTATTTGCAAATAAATATATTTCCAAATAAATAACAAAGAGCAAAGAGCAGATTTAAACCCTTGTGTGTGTGTTTAGTTCAAAGTTTATTGGCATCTATTGCAACCCAGTGCCTCAGTCAACAAAAGCTTCATGAACCACAACCCCTACAGAAATATTAGTGAACATAATAATTCCGGATAATAGAAAAATTCTATCATATCAATAGAGATACGTAAGTAAACAGTAGATACATGAATCAGAAATTTGTGAGTTTGAATGTCATTGTCTATCAAATCATATAAAGACTTGGGATGTAACCCTGACAGACTGGAATCCTACTCATAGCTAGTGTTTATTAAAATCAATTAGGTAGTCTGCCCTTCTTGCCAAAAGAAGATAATTCAGATGAGACACACTTCTTTTGGAATGACTTGTCATATCAGCAGGGAGTCTTATCACATTAGATTTAAAGCACAGATCCTTTCCTTGAAATAGCTGTGGAATGAATTGCTTTCCGAAGAGTTTTGCATAATTTTAATTTGCCTTTTTATTGCTATTAATGGACCATCTGTACCTGTGGTGTTCTATGAAATTTAAAAAGAACATACTGTGCAAGTCTTGTAATTTAAAATGTAGAAACATATAACCAAATAAGCCACGTCAAGTGGAATGAAAAAAGTATATTGATAAGTTCTAAAAATCAGGAACAATAAGGAACATAAAATCTGGGGTAGATATTCAAAATTTGAACTAACAAGGACTAATTTAGATCAACTACCTAATTGTTAGCATGCCTTTTCCCCCATAATTTGTACTCAATTTGTGAAGCATGGGGAGGCAAAAAGAATAAAAATCTTTAATTCCAAATCAAACACTTTTCCTCTAATTGGATTAAGTTTATAAATTAGGATTAACTCAAATTATATAAATTAATCTTAATTATCAACTGATTATTAGTTCACTGTGGAGAATTGAAGACATTTTATTGAAAACGTTGTAGAGTGCTCGCTTTGGCAGCACATATACTAAAATTGGAACGATACACAGAAGATTAGCATGACCCCTGCGCAAGGATGACACTCAAATTCGTGAAGCGTTCCATATAAAAAAAAAAAAGAAAAAGGAAACTTTGTAGAATAATTGAAAGATAGAGTGGGGAACTGTGATTCCTCCCATTACATCATAATTTTAATTCATAGGCCTTTCTATTTTAGTTTTACCAATTTTCTCCCTGTAATTAGGGACAGCTCTCAATCATCATTAGTTTGTTCATATACATCAGTCATTCATGTTTCATTGGCCCAAACTTAATTACATGACTACCTTAATTGTTAACAGTGCTGGAAAATATGGTCTCTTCTGCCCATCTTTAGATCTTAAACATATCTAAATTTCTGCCTAAAGGGATAAAACCACAATGGATATAGGAAATTGTTGACAATAGCCTTCCCTTTGCATATTGTTTTTGCCTGCACAGAATGTATTCACCATCCTCAATGGAACCACACATACCCCGCATATTTTCTGCAGCCTGCTTAAAGTTCAGAATCAGTTACTAATGTGCAATCTTCTTGTGACCCTTCATCTATAAACCAAGAAACATGTTATCTCCTCTGCCGATCCCCATCATTTAATATACAATGAAGGAGTAGGGAATTATGCATTCATAGAGATAAAAATAGAAAACACAGAACAATAAGTGGTCCATAGCAGTTACATACTGACATGTAAAAACTCAGAAATATCCCAGTCTTTGCTTAATTTACCCCAGACTCTTCTCCCTTGGATGGCTTTCTTGGTCATTGTCCTCCATGATTTCTACAGCCCTCTGAAAATTTTCCTTGACATGTAATACTTCATGGCCAAACTTGAACTGAGTTCTTGGGGTTATGCTCTGTTTAGGGACTGTATAATTTTTACATGCTGCTTTTTGATAAATGCATTTGAGAACCTAAGTGTATTGCTTGTAGGCCAGACATTTCTCTCTCTCTTTCTCTCTCTATTTTCTGAAAGCAGTATTAATTCTCTCGAAAACTTAGTGAGGCTTCTATTTGCTTTCTAATCTGTTCTGTGTGAAACTTACTGTACTTGATGATCTCTCCCATTTCTTCTCTCTTGTTTTCTGCTTCTGTACTAGAACCATCTCTCTGAGACTAGGCTACTGGGAAGTTAAAACAATTTTACCTTATCTTTGTAGCTGAGTGGAGCTTCTATTCTCTGGCTGAAAAGTACACATGAGAAGCTTTTGAGAATGTCTCTGAGCAATAAATAGTCTTATCTTCTGTTATCTTTTGCTAGTTAGGACTTACAAGCAGGGGATTTTCCTTTCATAAGATGTACCACTTTTGTTTAAGTCTAGAGCACTGGCAGAGACTGATTCCCTTTGCAAGGTCAATTTATTTCTTCTTGTATTTGCACACTGGCAATACTTACACGAGCTTTTCTCTCTCGTTGTATTTGGCTAAAAGCATCAAGGGGCAGATAACATAGACAAATATTTTGCCTTTGCCTAATAGTCTTTCTTAGAGCAAGAGAATTCAGAGGTATATCTTCATTTCATTACAGAAAACAGTTTTATTAAATATTTTGCCATGACCTAAGAAAGGTCATTAGCTTTCCAGCCTGTGATGTTTATGCCCTTACAGTCTACAACTCAACTACTAAGAAAATGCCACATATATTCTATGGCAGTACACCATTTTGGTACCAAGGTTTTCATTAGCTGAGACTTAGGCTAAAGATTTATGACAAAGAAGCTTCAAAATACAGGATCTTTAATTAGATAAAATACTTCTCTCTTGTGATAAGTGTGTGGTCTCCAAGAGCAGACTATATCATCTTCAACATGGAGCTTCCATCTTTGGGTCCTAGATCATCTTCTACAGCTGCAAATCTCCTACTCTTGGCCAAGAGTAGGAGAAACAAAAATGTATTAGGCTAGTAGTCTTGTCTTTAAGAAAATAATCTAGAAGTTGCGCATATTGTTGCCATGCCCCACTGGCCTAAATATACTCACTGACTATAGGAAAGGACAGGAAAGCAATCTCTAGCTAAATGGTCATGTGTCCTGTTCACCAGAGTAAATTTAGAAGAACTTAGAAAAACAAAGAATAAATACTGAAAGTTACAGCTTCTTTTCCACCATTTTTTTGGGAGGAAAAAAACAAAGGTCTTCTTAAGACCTAACTATATGGGCTAATATACCAATATACTGGTTAAATCTACTGAGTATGTTAAATCCCATTATTATAACTCATTTCTAATCTGGAGAAGACTTTCTCTTCTTTTCTTTAAAAACAATTATTATTATGTTTTACATTCTATGGTACATGTGCAGATCATGCAGTTTTGTTACATAGGTATACATGTGCTATGGTGGTTTGCTGCATCTATTACCCTGCCGTCTATATTAGGTTTTTCTCCCAATGCTATCTCTCCCTAGCCCCCTACCCACCAACAGGCTGCAGTGTGTGATGTTCCCCTCCCTGTGTCCATGTGTTCTCATTGTTCAACTCCCACTTATGAGTAAGAACATACAGCTTTTGGTTTTGTTTCTGTGTTAGCTTGCTGAGATTGATGGCTTCCAGCTTCTCCTTGCAAAGGACATGAACTCATCCTTTTATATGGCTGCATAGTATTCCATGGTGTATATGTGCCACATTTTCTTTATCTAGTCTATCATTGATGGGCATGATTTCCTCTTCTTAAGATGAAGAGCTTCATAATTTCATCAATTGTTTAAAATAAATACTAACATTGTTTCTTCGTTAACACATATATTTTTGGTTTTATAGCTTGGCTTTTTATTAGTCTACTGACCCAAGTTACTTGCAGATATTAAGACTTTCAGCCTTGTTTTTCTCTATCCAATTACTTCCAGACACACAAATGTCCAAATTTTCGAACACTTAGTTAATTTTATAAAACACATGGAAGTCTTTAATTACTATAAAAAATTATTGAGTAACTTTTAAAGTAACTAGTAATTTCTATTCCCATTATTTTTTCTTTTAAAACTTAATCCAACCTTGATACATATTACTTAAAAATGTTTCTTGTTGGCAGGGCACAGTGACTCATGCCTGTAAATCCAGAACTTTGGAAGGGCTAGACAGGTAGATCATGAGGTCAGGAAATAGAGACCATCCTGGCTAACAAAAATATAAAAAATTAGCTGGGCGTGGTGGCACATGCCTGTAGTCCCAGCTACTTGGGAGGCTGAGGCAGGAGAATTGCTTAAACCTGGGAGGCAGAGGTTGCAGTGAGCCGAAATTGCACCACTGCACTCCGGTCTTGGCAACAGAATGAGACTCCATCTCAAAAAAAAAGAAAAAATGCTTCCTGTTAATTTATTTTCAGTTCTAGGTTTAGTAAAAAGTGCTTAACTATTTGAGCTCATATTTGTATCTCTGTGCATCACACTTCCTGCAGACATGTTTTCCTATGATAAATAATCTCAATTAACGTAGCAAAGTAATGACACTGTGTAGACTAACTCTTTCACTTATTCTTCTACACTTTTGTATCATTCACAACCATGCTTTCCAAAGCTGTGTTCTATAGAGCCCTGGGATTCTGTAAAGTTGATAATGCAGGTGAGAGGTGAGGGATTGAATTTCCCTACTCTGAGCTCTCTAAATCCACTTCATATCTAAAAGTATTGGAGCTCTGCTTAAGATTTTCTTTGAGAAAAGCTTTTAATGCTTAAAACACTTCTAAAAATCAGAAATCTATGAAGTTTTGTGTTGTTATTTCCAGCTTCTTACAATTAACTTCATCTCACGGAAAAATTAGAAAGAGGAAAAGAAGAGAGGCAAATGGAGCTTCCTTTGCTAAGAGCTCAAATAACTCTCTCCTAAATCGTCTTCTCCAAACAAAAATGCAAAACAAATTTTTCATTTACTCTTTGAGAGTTCAACAGAAAAACGAGTAATATATTATGTTCCTCTTTCTGAAAGCTTTATATCTGGAATTAGATAAGCTATTATAACTTCATCAAATAGGTTGATATAGCCATGGAGATAAGCTAATATTTGCATTGGCATGACAACCACTGACTGGTCTAAGCGCAGCAGAAGTCTTACTAAGTATAATGGAAAAGTCCCAACCACCGAGTAATTCCTAGGTCTTTCATTGAGATGGTCACCTTGATTTATATCTTCCCTTGAGTTTCTTAAAAATACTATAAAGACGTTATAGTTTCCTATACAGACAAGAACAATTTTACATTTTACCAATCTTGAGATATAAATTTAATCTGCTCCATTGAGGAGCATCTTCTGCAAATGTAACCATTTTAACCTCCATTATTTTAGTATGCTGTAAAATAAATAAAGAGTTAAAAAACAAGTTTGTCCCTTTCTGAGTTTTGTATTAAACTCAAATCCTGAAATGAAGTAATGCATATTTTACTCAATTTGGCTTTATAGAATGTCTCTGTAATGAGCATGCACTCTGAAATTTGTTTATCAGCTACTCTCTTTTGGTCAAGGAGTCGGGGACAATGTTAAAGAAACAAAGAAAAAGCTTGGACTTTTGAAGTTTTAGAGCATTTACTTCCATAAATTGAGTGACTGTAACTAGCACTTTTCTTAGTATTTATTGTGTAGATGGACACAATGTGAGAGATGGGAAAGAATACTAGATGGAGGGCAAGACCCTGACATTACATTCTCATATTTCTCACTAATAAGTCTTCAGTTTACTCATTTCTAAAGGAGTGGGTTAGATGAGGAAAATCCATTTGGATTTTCTGGTCCCAAATCATTTCCAAAAATATTTTGATGGACAAGGTTAATGACAATGATTCTCAACTTTAAAGTTAGTTCTCAAATAAACATATTTGAAATCTAACTCTTTTAAAATGTGCATTAAAGTATAAGATGGAAAAATGCCTCAGAACCTTAAGAAGTTTTATGTTTTATATATATTAAACATTTTAGATTTTAATTGCATTAACATTTTAATGTCAAAACCAACATTTATTTTTACATAAATATCCAAAATTCTATCATTGGAAAGCAACCTTTTTACAGCTTTCCTTTTCTAAGAGCTCTTGAAAAGAAGTTGATGAAAGTCTTTGTTGATTGAGATAGGTCATGTTTTTCTTTATTTTGTTCTATTAAAAGAGTATTAGAGCAGAAATAGAGACTTAATTTTTCTTATTCATAAAGCTGCATGTGCAAAATTATATTTTAAAGGTAATGCATAATTTTTAAAATGTGTAAGGTCATTTTGGAAACATAATCTACCTGGTATATAGCTTTTGAGATAAACTGAATTTCAAGGATTTATCTGAAAGGTAAAATTCAGCCAACCTATGCTTCCCTCAAACA
This sequence comes from Callithrix jacchus, assembly GCF_049354715.1. Classification (NCBI taxonomy): domain Eukaryota; kingdom Metazoa; phylum Chordata; class Mammalia; order Primates; family Cebidae; genus Callithrix; species Callithrix jacchus. The sequence goes on from NC_133510.1 coordinate 89,641,425, forward strand.
ATCCTTTTGTTCCAAACAGGGAACATAGAATGTGTTGAGTACAGTGGAAAGGATTCTGAACTAGTTAATATGCTTGAATAGAGACAGACTTAATCACTTTGTATATTTTTGGTTTCATATTAATGTTCTCAGTCATAGGCCGGTGTTAAACAATGAGAAGACATGGACACAGGGAGGGGATCATCACACACTGGCATCTGTAGGGCAGACCTAGGGGAGGGACAGCAGAGTGTGGGGAGTTGGGGAAGGATAACATGGGGAGAAATGCCCGATATAGGTGATTGGGAGGAAGGCAGCAAACCACATTGCCATGTATGTACCTATGCAACAGTCTTGCATGTTCTTCACATGTAGCCCAAAACCTGAAACACAATAAAATATATATATAAAACACATAATCATTATAAGTTTTTTAAATAAAAGTAGACAAGAACAAAAAGAAAATACACTTCATTGCAGGCAATCGCTATTAACATTTTATTCCATTTCCTATTTTCTCTATTAGCATATGTACACATATAAATGAGCTCCTAGTGTAGATAACTTTATAGTCTACTCTTCATCATACCATCAAACAGTTTGTGAAAATATCATTCAAACTTGGTATGTAATTATCTATGAAACAAATTTAGCATAATTTTTAATCATTACCCTATTGTGGGACATAAAATTGTTTTCAACTTTTTGCTATGTAAAATAATACTTGGGTCAATAATCTGGTATGTAAGCTCTGTGTGCATTTTTTATTATTTATATTCTGAAATGTTTCTAGAAATTGTGTGGACAAAGGATTTAAATATTTTTAAGTTATTGACAAATGTTATTAAATGTCTTGTGTAGGTAGTGAAGCATCTTATATTCTCACTGACACTGAAACAAATTATATTCTCATGACATTATTTAGAGTGTTTATTGTACTATTCCCTCACCAGAGTTGACTGTTACCATTATACACATACACACGTACTCGTACAACTCACACCCATACACACACATGCTTGTAAGCATAATTTTTTAAGAAGCTATTTATTCAAAGCACTGTAATGATATGGACAAGAGACAGGGAAATACTGGGTAGAAGAGGGCAGTTCCCCAGCAAAGGCCTCACCCTCAAGCCTGGAGACCCTCGGGCTTAAATGGGGACAGGCATTCATGTTTTTTCACCAAAAGGTTGCCTTTTAGCCCACCCTGCCCCCTATTCTGTACCCATATAATCTCCGAACTCCAGATTCCAGAAGCAGACAAAGAGATGAGGAGACAAGAAGACAAGCTGATAAATGGCAGAATGGCACAGTCGAGAAAGAGAAGAGAAGGAACATCTGAACACTGAGAAGAGTTTGGCTGTGGCTAGTCAGAGAGGATTTCGGCCACTGGATGGCCAAACTCCAGGGGAAGAGCATCTTCCCACTCTATCACCCTTCCAGCTCCTTATCCATCTAGCTGAGAATCACCTCCGCCACTCAATAAAACCCCACATTCATCCTTCAAGCCCATGTGTGACCCAATTCTTCCAGGACTCTGGACAAGAGCTCAGGATACAGAAAGTTATCACGCTGGCCTTCTGTCCTTGCAAAAAGGCAGAGGATTCACTGAGCTGGTTAACACTTAGGCTGTCTGTGGACAGCAAAGTTGAAACATCGTAACACCAGGGCTGCAGGCACTCACCCCTAGATACTACCATGGGGTCAGAGCCCAAAGCACTTGCCCCGCCTCTTGCACCTTCCCACCTGCATGGTCTCTCCCCTGTCATGGGTTTGAGTATGAGTGGCAACCAACAGGCAAACCACACCTCTGTTGCACGTCCTTTGAGTGGGATCAGGGAACTCTCCTATTTCAATAACACTTTGTTTTCCTTCCTAATATTTAATTTCACTAACACACTGATTTTTCCTATCAATAAATGAACAAAGCCCCTTACCATCTTCCAGTATGATCTATATCCTAAGTTTCTATATTTAATATTTGTTTAAAGCTGTTCTTTAGCATATCAGTTGATGCCTGGGGCTATGAACATGATGAGCTGTGTTCCTAGATGAGTTCTAATGTAAATTTTACTACAACTAGAATTTCCTTGTCAAATTAAGCAAAGTAGAAACTAGAATAAAATTACTATGTAAATTAGTATAATGAGAATTAAATTAAAGTTTTGGAATATTGACAGTGAAAATACTCTCGTTCATTGAAAACAGAGACCCTTAATAATAAAGATTTCAAGGGACAAGACTAATACATTCTTTCTCACAGGCTAATTATATTTAAATATGTTTATATAATATTATAGGAGTCTATATTTCTAGAGACCTAATTCAATCCAAGTATGCTTGCTCTCATAGAATGGAAATGAGACAAATTCATACAGATTTGAGTCCTGATTCGGTTACTCATTGTCTTTGTGACTATGGTCAAGTTACTTAATTTCTAAAATTTTACAATTTAATATTCTTTAAGCGAATAAGAAAATGGCTGCTTCCCAGAGCTATTAAAAGGATCAGATTAAAATGCATGTATAAATATTTTGGACATAATAAATATGCAAAATAGGAATTCTGTATATGAGACTTAGTTTTTTATGAGGTAATAAGAGTATCACTTTGGGGGAGGCTTCTCTAAGGAAAAGTATGTCTACTAGTCCATAGGCTAAAATTTTGGAAACATTTCTTATTCAGAAATTCCAATTCCTGGATCACTTTTCAAGATAATAGAAATTCTTCTTTTGAGAAACCTTAATTTGCCTGTTTTGTGATCAAGAATTATAATTATTGTTCTTTAAAATGAATTTCTTAATCTCTGAAGATGTCAGTGTTTGGCCACGTTCCAACTATATTTGGGAAGTAAATTATGAGACACACAAAAATTTAAAAAGAGTGCTGAAGACCTCATGAAGGTATTTCTCTGGCAGGTTGGAGAATCTCAATAACTTCTGTGTTCAAAGAACCTTTAAAACATACACTTTGTAGATTGTACTTTGAGGCTGAATATTTTTCAAATTTCATCCATAAACAAAATTTTAAATGGTTTCCTTTGCTAAGATACCATGGAGAAAAAGACTTGAAAAAAAATTAATACATATTCATGAGAAATGTTTTGATTCTCCTACTAGAGGTTTATGACGGTTTGTTCTCTCTTTTTCCTAATAATCTCATAAAAAAACACAATCTTGCCATTTTCAGAGTCACTCTGGAGTTCTCCTTTCACATTCAGGCTTCCAAGCTTTCTTGAGTGGAAATTCGATCCCTTGGAAATCCATGGTAAGCATATCCTTCGTTAACACCAATTAAAATATGAGAAAGAACAGACTGAGAAAAAGAAGTTTAAATTGAAGCTCAAGGGAATTAGATGAGACCAAAAACGTATCTTTAATGGTAAGTTTTCTTAGCCTTTAAAATAGATTTTAAGGAATCTGTCACTTTTTTTTTTAAAGAAACATTTCAGCAAATCTTAGAAAAATGGCCTAGATGTTTCTCATTTTTATCAGGGAATAATAAATGTTAATGAATGGATTCTCCAATTTTTTAATTTATTTATTCAAAGCCCAGTTTCATTTGCTGCTGGTTAACTTGAATGTTATTACAAATTGTTATTGCATCCCTCCTGGGAGCAATGACGTGTCTTGAGCTGTAACAATATGATCTATATAAACTCTTTTCATTTTATCTTCAAAAGTTAAAATTGATCTTGTGTTACCAGTTCTACCCTCTCATAGGAATTCTTTGGTGGCAGCTGTTATTTGAGGGCCATTATATATCTACCATTCAATGTATGATGTGATCTCATTTTGTATACTTCAAAGTTCTAAATAGCTAAATAATACGGTCTACTAGATATTTATAAGTAAAGACACTTTCAGATTTAAAATAAAAGCAGCGAATTTCAGATTCAGTGGGTGAGAAGGCAAATCAATTATTTGTGATCAATCATGAGGGCAGAGAGAAAATAAAATTAAAAAAAATCTTTTTCTGTATAGGGTTGGTGAAGGCAAAAGTGACTCAGAAATAAGTCTGTTGTACGTAACAATGCAGAGTTATAGATGCATTTCTGTGATGCTGGACAGGCCACATACTGGGAAAAAAAACTATATAATGAAATAACAGGAGATTTTTGCATTTCCAACATGCCTTTATTTAAGAACTACAGTGGTATGATTTAAAGTTTGCTTATTTCTTTCTCTCCAAATTGCAAAACTTCCTTTGCATATAATAAGCCATAAAAATTGCCAGTATACAGCTCCGTGCATACATAAATCTTAGGAAATTGCCATTACTTGACCATTTTTTTAATTTTTTTTTTTTTTTTTTTTTTTTTTTTTTGAGACGCAGTTTCGCTCTTGTTACCCAGGCTGGAGTGCAATGGCACGATCTCGGCTCGCCGCAACCTCCGCCTCCTGGGTTCAGGCAATTCTCCTGCCTCAGCCTCCTGAGTAGCTGGGATTACAGGCACGCGCCACCATGCCCAGCTAATTTTTTGTATTTTTAGTAGAGATGGGGTTTCACCATGTTGATCAGGATGGTCTGGATCTTTTGACCTCGTGATCCACTCGCCTCGGCCTCCCAAAGTGCTGGGATTACAGGCTTGAGCCACCGCGCCTGGCCTTAATTTTTAAAAATGACAATTTAATATGGTTGCATGTAATCAAGCCTTGACAGGGTCATTGTATTAGTTTCCCAGGGATGCTGGAACAAAGCACCACAAGCTAGGTAGCTTGAACAACAGAAATTCATTGTCTCATGGTTCTGAATAACAGACGTTCAATATTAAGGTATTGGCAGGGTTTGTTCTTTCTGAGGGAGAATCTATTTCATGCCTCCTTCTTAGCTTCTTGTGGTTTGCTGGCCATCTTTGGCATTCTGTGACTTACAGGCATCATCCTGATATCTGCATTCATGTTCATATGACGTCCCCCTTGTGTGTGTGTACAAATTTTCCCTTCAATAAGGATATTTGTCAGATTTTTACATTTTCCTTTTGTTTTTAATTCACAAATAATAATCGCATGCTTTTATGGAGTACAAACATGATGTCATATTAGATTAAGAGTTCACCCTATTTGGTATGAGCCCATGTGAATTCAATTTATTCCTTCATCAGCAGCCCTATTCCTAATAAGATTGAATTATGAGATAACGGGAGTTTGGATTCAATATTTGGAGAGGACACAATTTAGCCCATGTAACAATTGTATTCCACATTTTCTCATTTTCTTGCTATTTCTTTCTTTCATTTTTTAAATGGAGTTTTGCTCTTGTTGTCCAGGCTGGAGTGCAATGGTGAGGCCTCTGCCCACTGCAACTTCTGTCTCCCAGTTTCAAGTGTTTCTCCTGCCTCAGCCTGCCAAGTAGCTGGGATTACAGGCATTCACCACCATGCTGGGCTAATTTTTGTATTTTTTGTAATCATGAGGTTTCACCATATTGGCCAGGCTGGTCTCAAGCTCCTGACCTCAGGTGATTCACCTGCCTTGGCTCCCAAAGTGCTGGGATTACAGACCTGAGCCACCGCATCCGGCCTTTCTTGCTATTTCTTTATGTCATACTTTTAAATGACATTTCATAATTTAAAATACTTAAATTTAACAGAAAAGAGAAATCAATGGATGCACATTTTCTCTACATACTTTTCTTTAATATGAGATTATGACATATTTATTTTAGATATTCTGAAAATAAACATTACAGATACAGTATAAGCACATGTTTACCCCTTCTCGATACTAACCCCCCACCTCTCTATATACAGGCAAAGACAATCATTAATTTTGTGTCTATCATTTCTAAGATTATTTGTATTCATATCATATGTGCAAAATGTAGATTATATTTCAATTCTTTTGTGGTTATCCTTCAGATTAATTCTGTCTAATAAATTGCACTGTACTTAATGTTTCAATCCTCTTTATAACAATAAAATATTTAACCCATTGAATATTAAATTATCTTGCTTACAATGTTGGTTTTACTCTGTTTAAACACACAATGTGAAAAAAAATTATTTACTTAATAATTGAATCTACCAAAATATTTTTAATAAATTCTATATTCCCCGTTGTTTCTTATATCTTACATCTTACTTCTGAATTTATTATCTCTCATTCAGAAGTTTATCTTTAATTAGTTATTTTGTAGGATTTATGCAGTTTGTTAGTTTTGTGTGTGTGTGTGTACTTGTGTGTGTGTGTGTGTGTGTGTGTGTGTGTCTAAATATGCCTTGGTTGAGAACTCGGCCTCTGAACCTTAGTTTTAAGTGGATAATTATTTTCTTCTGAAGAAGAAATTTTGAAGAAATTAATTCATTGCCTTTTGACATCTATTTGCCAATGTGACTGCTGGCACAATAGTGATCAATTCTTTGTAGGCTTCTTATTCGTAGCATCTTCACTATTTGCTGTTTCTAAAGTTTGATCAATGTATTTCATTTTTGTCATTTACTATATTTTTCATTTTCATAAAAAAAGAAACACTGAAGGTTCTCAGGCTATCCTCCATGACTCTTAATTGTTCTTTCATAGTTTTATTCCTTTGTCTCTGCACTGGATTCTAAGTGAGTACCTGTGACTACGTTTCAATTAACCAGTTAACTATTTGAGTCCAATATGAATTTTCCTGAATATTCTAATTACAGTATTTTTAAAAATGTTCAAGAGTTCTAATTTGGCATAGCCACATGTTCTTGTTTCATTTCTGCTAGATTGAATTTCATTATGTTTTTATTAATTTGTTTGTATATACCAATAATTTTTATTTTAAACTTTATGATGTTTAATTTTCTCTAAACTCCTGTTTCTATTGTTAATTTTGTGGATGCATTTATTTAGTATGGTGTGTTTCATGTGTAACAGAAAATCTAAGTAACCTGTTTATTGTATTAAAGATAATATAACTGAGATTTTTGTACCCACCATGTAGGTTAACAATGTTGCTGTAGCTTCCTGTGTGGCCCGCCACCAATTCATCACTCTTACCTCTCAGTGGTAACCTCTATTGTGAATTAAGCATGTATTATTCTCTTCTCATTAGACTTTTACTAATGAGGTAAAACTTAAAAGGTTTTTTTTTCAGTTTTGTAATTTTATAGTTTAAGTAAATACTGTTTTCAGTATTTATGTGAATTGCTCTTATGTTCAAGAATAGTCTGTGAGATTTCCTGTGCCTAGCTCATTTAGTCATTTTCAATTCACCACAGCCCACTGGTGTATAATATTGTCCTGTATTTTCCATCTTATCTTCCAGTATTTTATTGGGGTATCTTCCAGCTTTACTAATTTTCTGTTCAGCTGTGATTGAACTACCAATAGACTCATCCACCAAGTACTTAATTTTGTAATTTCCCTTGATTCATCTTGATAGTTTCCAATTCTCCACCAGAATTATCCATTTTGTCATTTAATTCTTTTGGTAAATAAATTATGGTTATTTAAGGATCTGGATTCGATATGCCAATATCTGAATATCTTTTTTGTATTGCTTTATTTTCTTTTAGTTTTTGCTGGAGACTAGCTTTTTATTTGTCTAACCATTTTTTATAAAGTACAAGACATTATAATAAAAAATATGAAATATTATAAAGGCCCAGGATGTTATCTTTATTCAGAGTAAAAAATTTTTTTGATGAAAATTTCTTCATAATGGATTGAAAGGGCATGCCATTGGGCTTTGAGATTTTGGGGGAGGACTGGTCTTCTTCCAGTTAACCCTTATCTTAAGGTGTAGCTTTTAAGATTTTCCAGCTGAGAGACTCTATACCTGCAGATCTCTGAATGGCAGTTTTTGCCTCTCCAGGTCCATGTGTCAACTAGCATCTCTGCAAAGCTTCCCAGCCTCTCAGCCATAGCTTTTGTAATCTGCAATAAATTGAAATGGAAACAGCTTCATAATTAGCTGTCTTGATAGGCATGGATAGATAGAACTATGTGTCTACATCTGTATCTGTCCATTAGTTCTTTTCCAAATATGTGTGATTATTTTTTATTGATTATTACTCCTTACCTATGCTTTTAATTTCTTGTTTTATTTAATCATATTAAGGATATTATCTCTCTGATAATTTCAATGTATGAAGTCTTTGCAGGCCTCATTCTTAAGCTATTTTTCTGCTTACTCTCCCTCATTGTATTTTTGGGGGGCATATTTTGTAATTTTTAAAAATTGTGATGTCATACATATTAAAACTTTCTTTCTGGGCCTTCTTTAAGACCTGTATTCAAAATGCATTATTCAGAAAGGTTTTTGTTTATTGTTTTTCTGTCCCTTTTCGAAGAACAGGGGGTAAAGGGCACTACCAACCTAGCAGCAGCAACCGAAATCCAATTCTCTACTTGAGATTTTTGATAATCTTTAAATAGTGTGAATTCATAATACAAAAAAAAAAAAGTATTACAGTTGGCTTCAGAACACTTGGTATTTCTCCTCCACCAGGAGCTAAAGTCCAGATAGAACAATTTTCTCCCGAATCCTTTTTGTGGGAATTTTGTTGTTGTTTTTTTTAATGAGTCACAATTTATACAAGGGCAGTGTCTTTCGACAGTACTCATTTTATGTGGGAGTCTCTTTCTGACTTTCCCACCATGAACAGACTCAAGACTTTTCTTCCTTGTATTGTATGACCATTTAACATGACACTCAGTTAGGATCAGCAGGTGCTGGTCACATATCTCTGGATATGTGCTCCCAGTTCTAACCCCTGAGGAGGGTTAGCTTACTTTACTGCAATCTTCATCATGCATTTAAAAATTTTTTAAATGATAATTTTGTGAAACATTTTCAGATATTTTGTAAACAAAGACAGGATATGAAGATCAAAATGCTCAAAGCTCCACTCAGGACTTTAGCCTTTACTTCCTTGAGTTTTCATAATATTCTAAGTCAGAGGTTGGGAAACTATGGCCTGTGAGACAAATCCAACCCACATGTGTTTTTATAAATGGAGTTTCATTGAAAGTTTTATTGAAAGCTTTGAAAATATGTTTCTGCCTTCAGTTTAACAGACTCATTTACAGTGTGTAGAGGGTGGTGTGTTTTTGTTTTATTTTTATCTTCTTTTTTTCCTTTCTCTTTGCTCTTCTACCCTCATCCATCCTTCTATAGCAAGGGCTTCTTTTCAGGAGCTCAATTAGAAGCCATTCTTCTAATTGTGATATTTTATCCTGAAGGCATAAGGAAAACCCAAATGAAGCCACCCAGAGAGGGTTTGGGTTGGTTCAGCTCAAAGCTGCCTTTGTCCTCTTGCCCCATAGGCCTCCCTTTCACTATGTGCCCCTGTAGATCTGGATCCCACTATGTGCCACAGCCCCTGCAAAGGAAGAGTCTTTCTCAGGCTCTTTTTATTAAGCGAGGACTCTGGCTTCATTGAGAAAGGCAGGCGTCAGCTCCCAAATACCACAAAGAGTACTTTTAATTTTCTTATTCTGACAGGGGCCAAACTCTTCTTGGCTTCCACTGTCTGCTACTGGATATGAACTTTGACCATTCCACAGTACCATTGTTTCACATTGTTTCATTTCTTGTCACAAAGCAGTTTATCTTGTCTTTGAGGCAAGACATATCTTTTTTTATATTTTACCAGTCATTGCTATTTGTTTAGAGCCAAAGGGACGATCGAAAGATTGTCGCTATATCATCTTTCTGGAATTTGAGTTCATGTGATACTCTTAAAGAAGCAAATTTTATCCTCACTTAAGTAGCAGATCTTTATTGATTTCTCTAAAGGGATCGTGTTTCTTCAGAAAAAAAAGTGGAATGAGAATAGAAGAGATGACAAGAATGTACATGAGAATGTTCATATTAAATACCTTAAAATACAAGATATGGAAAGGAAAATGTTCTTATGAAAAATGTCATTATTTTCAGAATCATTTTCTAATTACTTGGAATATTCTGAAATAAGCTGCGAATATTAAATTGCTATGATTCTTGATTTTTGAAGTGTTTTGATTGTATGCATTCAGCATGCATTCTGGATGGAAAGAAAGACTAATGACAAAAGAATTCAGCTAGGTAAGTGGCTTCTTCACTGTGGTAGACGTGAAAGTGATGATACGTAGATCCCCTCTCCATGCTTTTCTGTGCAGAGAAATGTCATAGCACCAGAAGGAGACTTCAGGATGCACAGACATGCATTGATTACTATGTTGTTCATTGGAGACGTTACCCTTATGCCTTAAATTGAAGGAACGGTCTGATACATTCTTAATATATTTTATACATTTTCTCTCATGGTAAAGTATTTTGGAAAACTATTCTACCTCCAAATGATTTATGCAGGTCCATGTAGTGTGTTAAGGAGAGCACCAGACTGTGTCAGGAGACAGACATTTCATTTCTGACTCTGCCCCTAATTAGCTGTGTGATCCTGGCTAAATTAGTACAATTCCCTGGGCCTATTTTATCATTCATAAAATTGATGGACATTGGACTTTATGATTATCAAGATTTTTTCCAGCTTTAAAATGCTTTTTTCATGCCCTTATGTGTGTGCTTAGTATTATGTGCCAACTTAAGTAACAGAGAAAAATCACCTTTCCACAGTTTTTGTCTGAAATGTTATCTGGGCCAGTGGTTCATAGGCTCATAGAGGACTCTGAGGTCTTTCATCAGACTTCAGGGGTTAGAGAAGTTGGTAAAAGGGATAGTCAGAGAAGAGAGCTTTTCCAGCTTTCTTCTCTTGCTTCTCACAGACAGGTTGTGTCTCTTTTCATTTAATATATTGATCTCTTTGTAAAATATTATTTAAAGAGACTATTTTTTAGTTAAAAAATACAAACACTGCTGATCAAAGCTGTTTGGCAGAGATCAATCTTAATAATGGAATAATTCTATACTCAATGCCTCTATTTAGTATCTTTTTAAATAACTGAATTTAAAACTTTTAATTTTATGATAAAATCACAGATAGATACATTTGGTATGTTTTAAGAGATTTTATAATGTTCGCTTTTCCTTTTTTATGGATCACACCAGTATCCTTAAATATTTAATATAAAAATAAACTAACTTGGGTGTGATAAAATTAGATAGGTTTATGTGAAAAAAAAAAAGAATCCCTAAAATCTTGAAATTCTCTATGAAACTGTTGTTAAATTGACTTGCATATATATTCTTGAAAGGTTAATCTGTATCTCAATCTTCTTTTGAGGTTCTGCCATTTTTTATTGTACTTTGATGATGTCAGGTTTCTCATCAAACAGGGACCTCCTTTTGACCTTTCTATTTTCCTCACAGAAAATGAGGAGAAAGCATGCAATTCAAATGATTGTTGAGTTGTTTATATCATGTTTATAACTATGTTATGAGGTTTAAAGCATTTAGTATAGCTTTTGGCACATAGAAAATCATGCACAGAGCCATTATTTTAATGTATAGAAAGGTTTTATCTGAGAATCTAATCTAGACCTATCCATTTCTTCAAAGAGCTAAGTTTCCCATATGTTTTGGAAAATATCAGTTCTTAAAGGTAAAAGGTATGAAGTTAAATGAATTTAGGAAAGTGTTGAACAGAATTTTCCCTTTCTGGAAATTTACCTTAGCCCATTAGAGGCTCTGCAAAGCCCTGAGGTTAGGGGTTAACTGTTTAACTTACAATTTTTTAAACATATTTGAAAACAAACCCCCTTATAAAAATAATTTCCATTGCTTTTCTTACACAACTTGTGTTCTGTAAAACACATTTTGGAAGACACTGACTATAATAAGAAGAGTTTACCATATGAAATCAAACAAAATATGGTAATCATATTCTTGCCACACTGTCTCATTCACTTAGACTTTACTACACTCCGGAAAGTGTCTAGAAAGACACTGTTATGGCTGTTTCACAATGAGGAAGCAGGCTGATGTTTTGTGACAATGGAAAACATTACACAGCCCGTAGGTGGTGAAACTGGAATTTACAACCAGGTGTTCTAATAACCAGGCCAGGACTTTCCCTGCTAAACTGTTTTAAATTTAAAAATATTAGTCACGTGCCATGTGTGCTCTAAGATGTTCTCGGTAAAAACTTTGGGGTTCAGACTTTTAGAATAACATTTTACTTTCTCACAGTGGGAATTTAATATATAGTTCTCTCACTCTGTGTTACTGTCATGTGCATTGTCTCTGCTGGGATACACAGAGGGAATATGCAGGTGAGCTGGCATTGAGGAAAGGGCTTGTCCAAACCCTAAGCACTTTTAAATATGTTGAGCTTGGCCTCTCAAGATCCCAAGGTTGCACAATTCTTTTATGTAAAGTTTTTCTTAAAATTCAATTCTGCAACATATCTAACATGATGACATACATGTAGAAGGGCGACAATGACAGCTATCATAACATTCATGATTTACCTTATGTTTGGAGAAACTAAGTTTGGAATTGGTGATTACAAAATCACAAAGGAGCTCTGTCTGGTACTCACAATGGTGCATAAATTAAAGCTAACAATATTGTTGTCCAAGGTCAGAGACCACTGAGAACCATTTATTGGTCCAGAGTTGCTGGGATTTGATCCATAGCTTCAACAGCTGTGGCAACAACTGTGGGATCTCAGCTTTGATAGAGGATCCCTAAAGATACCATTCAATATCATGAACTCTGACAATTACTCCTATGAGACTTTGACCTCTGTGAGCCTCACTGTAAACTGGAAATGTTGATAACACTTTACAGAAAGTATAAATGAAAACAGGCAAATGTACCTAGGACTACTTAGGATTCAACAAGTGGAAGGTCCTATTTAGTACAGTTGGCCCTCAGTATCCAGTATCCAGATTCCACATCCCAGATTCAAACAATTGTGGATTGAAAAATTTAGGAAAAAAATCCGATAAAAAAAATAAAAATAATACAAATGAAAAATACAGTATAACAACTATTTGCATGACAATTACATTCTGTTATGTATTATAAGTAATCTAGAGATAATTTAAATTATACAGGAGCATGTGTGTAGTTTATATGCAAATCCTGTCCCATTTTGTGTCAGGGACTTGAGGATTCATGGATATTGTTATCAAAGGGAAGCTTTGGAATCAATCTGCCTGGGATACTGAGAGATGACTGCATTTTAAAAAGAAAAAATAGAACCCAGAGAGGTATTTTCTATACTCCCAGTTTAACACATGAAGGAAGTACAGCTCAAGAGGTTAAAAACGTACTTGAAGTCATGCAGTTATTAGAAAGTGAACATAGGGATTCAACTAGATCCTGTGATTCTAAGTACATTCTACTTCACTGTGCTGCCTTCCTACTTATTGTCAAACTGTAAGTGACTGGAGTCAGTTGAAATATTTCTCAGTTTTGCTTTATCTATGACATTTTCCAAAACTCCATTGTTTTAGAAAGACTTTCTCCCTTCGGAAATTTTAATGACTAATCACGTTTAAGCATGATACTGTTACTGTATCATTACTCTTTTCTCTGAAATCAATCATATACCAACAGGGCTGGTGGGATCTGAAAACGGGATCCCACTTATAAATAGGGCATCTTACTTTCCTCTGATCACAACGGCTCCACAGTGTAGTAAAATTCAGGAGCAGATATTGGGAAAGAAGCCAGGTATTGATTAGCTCTTATGTGCTGACGGCTCTGGGAATTTCTGAGTTTCACACAGATGGAAGTGCAAATTGCTGTGAGAAATCACTGTAAGGGTTTTACATAGGGGATTTATTTGTTTATTTATTATTTAATTTATGTATCACATGTCATACATGCAGACCATAAGCTGAAACAGTTACTTGAACAACTTTGTCCTCAGCTTATGTATAGGAATAGTCACTCACCACAGAGTAATGAAGATGGGAGTGAATATGAACAGAGAATGGAACAACCTGTCCTTATGTGCTCTAAAAATTGAGCTAAAATGTTCTCTAGAACATAAATCCTATCATTTCCCTTCTACTCTTGATTTTTGTATAACTAGTTCAACATGGCCAACAAAATAAATTTTACATAATGATATTTAGCATTTGGATTCTCTATTGGTAATACATAAACAAAATTACTTGTGAATTGAAGATTGTATGGAGGTCTTATTTAGAGGATAAATATTTAGTCTGTTGTTTAATAAATATGGATAGATTGCCTATTATGAGCAAGCACTTTCATAGATATTAGGGATACAATAAATGAGAAGGATATACATAGTCTCTACTCTCAAGGAATGTACTATTTTGTAGGAGAGATATATACTAATACCTATACAATGAATACCAGAAACAAATATATGGAATGCTATGAGAGGAGACACCAGCCAAGCTTAGAGAGTTAAAGATGGATTCAGTGAAGATACAATCTTGAGATAAGATGTGGAAGATTAAGTTGGAGTTAGTAAGGCAGCATATGGGAGAAGGAACATGGCAGAGTGTGCTGGAAGTCTCTGAAGAGCAGAAAGAACATAGTGCACACAGGGTATTAAGCAAAGGTAATTGTGGCTGGAATTAAGAAAGAAAAGGTGATATTGCTCTGTGTTGAGAATGAAACAGCATAGACAGGTGAGACTCAACAAGACCTTACAGGTTAAAATGAAAATTTTATATAGGCAGAATGTAATGTGTTAAAGTTGTCAGGTATTTCATCTCACATGTTATTTTGCCTGTGTAATAAATATGTAAACCAACTCAACTAGTTTTATTTAAATCACTGGCTTTATTATTATTATCAATTTTTATACAATCTGCCAGATTGGCATTGCAGTTAATTCTGTAATTTGAGGTTGTCAAAACCAGTTATTCTACTGATTTTTATTCTGGGACATAATGATTGCCTAACATACTACCTGGTTTTTAAAAAATTTAACTCCAGTTTGATATGGTTTGGCTGTAACCCCACCCAAATCTCATCTTGAATTGTAATTCCCATAACCTCCAGTGTCATGAGAGAGACCAGGTGGGAGATAACTGAATCGTTGGGGCCATTATCCCCATGCTGTTCTTGTGATAGTGAGTGAATTCTCACGAGATCTGATGCTTTTATAAGGGGCTTTTCCTGCTTTGTTCCACACTTCTCCTTGCTGCTACCATAAAAAGAAGGATGTATTTTCTACTCCTTCCACCATGATTGTAAGTTTCCTGAGGCCTACCCAAACCTGTGAAACTATGAGTCAATTAAACCTCTTTCCTTTATCAATTACCCTGTCTCGGGAATTTCTTCCTAGCAGCCTGAGAACAAAATAATCCAGCAAGCACGCTCATTTTTAAAATATAATGCTTTTCTTCATATCAAAGATATTTAAAAATTGATTGAAATGTAAACGTTTAACTTTAATTGTCAATATGACTTCATAGCTTGAAAGTTCAGAATTAAACTTTTAATTTTATTTAAAAAACTATAACTCCTTTATATTATTGTATTTTGGCTCAAAAATCTGGACATCTCACCTTTTCTCTGTGGATGCCTGGTGTAAATATTTTTCCTAATTTTTACCTTTTCCTCCTTTCCAATTATTTCTTTAACAGGAACAATTTCTGTAATAGTTATTGGTTAATTTGATTATATTATATTATCTAAGATTTGGCTTATTAAATATTCTCTGGGCTATGCAGTAAACAGTAGTAGGATTTGGCATTCCAACCAAATACAGTCTATAGGAGAAGAAGTTCTGTAAGAACATTTTATTATAATATCAATGAGTAGTGTTTGTGTAGCACGTTTCCACTGAGAAAGCACTTTAACATAGGTGATTTCATCTGAGTAGTTAATAACCCTAACAGATATAATCATACCATTATTTCCATCTCATAGCCCAGGAAATTGGAGGTTATAGGCAAAAGATATTCAAATCTTGGTCTATGGTGAAATCTATGTCTTTTGCTTCTTATTTTTCTTTGGCTTCTCCACTATTCTTCATATATAAATTAGACCCTGTAATACTAAGTTGGTAGAGGCATACATTACATATTTAATTACATGTGTAATTACATATGTTGCAGATTGAAGACTTTTTCCCCTGACTTCATAATATTAAAATCTGTGGCAGCAGAGAGTTTCCAAGGAATAGAACTCATCACTTCTCATTGATAAATTTCCTCTTTGACATCTCTCCCTTGTGTTTTCTATTATCCCTTGATTTATGAATGTGCTGAGCCTCAGATATTGATGAT
Organism: Callithrix jacchus; assembly: GCF_049354715.1. Classification (NCBI taxonomy): domain Eukaryota; kingdom Metazoa; phylum Chordata; class Mammalia; order Primates; family Cebidae; genus Callithrix; species Callithrix jacchus. Next base: position 89,657,491 of record NC_133510.1, read on the forward strand.
TTTAAAAACAACTAAAATTATAATATTTCTCTCCATTTATTCTCTCTTCTTCATTTCCACATTGGTGTTAATGATGGCACTATTTTTCCTGTCACTGAAGATTTCAGCCTCTGTGATTTTGAGACCCTTTCTTAATTCCTTTTGACATACAGAATGAATTGATCCAATTATTTTTTTCTCACACTATTGCTTGATGCTGTCTTTTCCTTTTTTTCTGAAGTACTAATCTGGAGACATAGACCCAGTTTGCATATATTTATGTTCTCAGGAAAGACTCAATTTTTTCTCTCCCATGGCTATAATCTTACACAAACTGATTGCTAAGGTTTCACTATAATGGCTACGCATTCACATTTAATTTAAAAGATTAGAATGAATTAATGAAGCAGTTATTCAATCCCATGAATGCTTTATTTATACTCATAATAACATCAAAAATGGAGAATTTTATTTATATAAAGGGATTTTCTGAATATTTGAAGAATACATTCTTTTAAGCACCATTTTTGTTTTAACCATATGTAACCCAAATATCTCCAAGCCAGTGAAGACTAGAGATATTAGTTTAATATACCACCTGAGTTTTTTAGACTCCTTTATCCCCTCTGTTAACGTCCCACCTGCACTCCTGTGGGTTTTGCCAATTATTTTTAGGTAACTGAGAGATCTAACTTGATCTCTCACCCAGTATTCACACTACTCAAGTGAATGCTGTGTTCCTCCCTGAACTCTTTGAAGCCTCTAGGTCTGTCCTGCCCTTGTGACTGCTTCTTCACCAGGCTTCGCTTCACTGGCCAATAGAGATTTTGCAGGTAGGACACAGCTCTGCCATTGCTCTTATACTGCAAAATGAATTTTGCCTTCTCCATTTCCCTTAGCCCCAGTCCTGCCAGTGTTTCCACTCTGCTAGTTTCCAGGAGGTCCCCACCAGTTTTACATGCTGCTCTTTTGAGTATTAGAAACTTTACTGCTGTTCTTCCAAGGACTCCTTGATAGCTGCCCAAATATTCATTGTGCCAAAGGCAAGAGGTGTCCTATGACAGTGTGGGAAACCTCAAGGCAATGATGTTTGGGTGGAGATTGTTTTATGATTTAGTTGAAATAATTCTCTGAAGTTTTACTGCTTGTTTTGCTCCGTTGGACTGCAGGTCCAGGTCATTGATTTAATCACTTTCGTCACTGGCCTTCACAAAGTCCCTCTGTGATGTATTTATTTATATACACTCCTTTATGTCCAATTCTCACTTTGTTTTCTCCTTTCTCTTCATGCTCAATAATTCTAACGTGTTTAAGGCATACCTTTCTGATCTTGTAACTACACTTTTGAAACGTGTATTGTTATTTGGAATGAATGTCATAATGTCATATCATGCCATATATTGTAGTTATTTCTTATTTTTCCTCTTGACACTATGCTTTCAAGTTTGCTTTATGAACATCTAATCCATTCCTTCTGACTGTTGCTTGGTGCTGTAGTATGTGTAACTACAGCATTTTTGCCTATCCTCTTCTAATGACAGACACCTAGATTGTAGCCAGATCATCGCCATTTCAAATAATGCCACAACTTACATGAAATATCACAGCCCTTTAGGGTCCTGAAGTATCAGCTCAACAAAACAGGAGCAATTGTTGTTTACACCACCTCTCTACACCACCGCAACCCTTTTCTTAGTATGTAATCACCTCTCTACACCACCGCAACCCTTTTCTTAGTATGTAATCACCTCTCTACACCACTGCAGCCCTTTTCTTAGTATGTAATCACCTCTCCACACCACCGCAGGCCTTTTCTTAGTATGTAATCACCTCTGTACACCACCGCAGGCCTTTTCTTAGTATGTAATCACCTCTGTACACCACTGCAGCCTTTTCTTAGTATGTAATCACCTCTCTACACCACCGCAGCCTTTTCTTAGTATGTAATCACCTCTCTACACCACTGCAGCCTTTTCTTAGTATGTATTCACCTCTCTACACCACCGCAGCGTTTTCTTAGTATGTAGTCACCTCTCTACACCACCGCAGGACTTTTCTTAGTATGTAATCACCTCTCTACACCACTGCAGGGCTTTTCTTAGTATGTAATCACCTCTCTACACCACCGCAGCCTTTTCTTAGTGTGTAATCACCTCTGTACACCACTGCAGGCCTTTTCTTAGTATTTAATTGACTTTTTATATTTGCTATTTTAAATTTAATGTGATTTGCAAAAGATGAGAAGTGAGATTATTGTCATTGGGCCTAAAACAATTATAAGCATTTGTTGAAGGATGGACTGATGGATCACCTATGACAAGCGCTGAAGTTTAATGTCAAAACTTAATGAGTCAGTTTTGGTTCATCAAAGATTCTTTGTACTATTTGGTTTTTAAATGACTGATTTTTAGTTACGTCCAATTAGCTAAGGTTACAAAACAAATGTTCTTTGAAGTTAATACTCTTATTATGTCAAAGGTTTTTAGAAATTTGGGGTTAATCAGGAGACGAACATCTATGAAATATTTGAGATAAAACTCTTTCAGGGAGGATATCAGAATTTTTTTCCCTCTCATTTATAATAGCAAATGGCCAGATAAGATTATCTTTTAGTCCATTATCCCTCAACTATGCTATTGATTCTATAATTTCATGTTAAAAAGCTTTAGATCTTTTTATTAAATTTAATATTTTAAAATATACAGATGCCTTTGTTTTAATTATATAAAAAAATATATCCAGATGTGTTGGTGTCTAGGGTTTGCTTTTGGGAAAAAATTCTAGACTTTATTTTAGAAAAGAATATTATTTTTGCATAGCACCCAACTAAATACCTTTTAATGTACATGCAAGAAAACTTTTGATATAATATTGTTTACTCACTTGGGAACCACTAATAATTTCATACTCTTGGAATTGTGCGTCATCATTTTAACAGCTGCCCATTTCAAAGTGCCATCAGGGTGTTTCTATCTCAAATGTTTTTAACAAGTTCAAATCAAGCAACAGGAGCCAGCTAAAGGCTCAAAGGTGTTATAAAAAGACAATAAATGTTTTGTTTTACTTTTAAACATACCATCTAGCCATTAACTTCATGCAGGGTGGTGCTCCATGGGGGACTGAGGTGGAAGGCATTGGTCAAGAGCAGTTTACTGAATTAGCTCAGTTTTCACCACCGTGTGTGGATCAGCCATGCACCCTCCTGAGCCCAGAGAATGGGAAAGAATTGGTCCCCAGGTAACAATGACGGCCAAAAATGGTCTGCAGTGCAGATTTTTAGGTGAAAAGAGGGTTTTACAGGCTCACAGGAGTGGCCTGCCCTGACTAGTCTGGGGAAAGCAACGGTTCATTCTAGTAAAGGTTTAGGGATTTAATTGAAGCTAAAGAACAAGCTAGAGATAAGCCAAGACTAGAATTCATTATTTGCGTCCTTCTAGACTTTCTCCACAGAACACTGACTCTAGGTTACATCTTATGTAACTCTTTTCTTTTGGCTTTATGGAATAATTTTACATTAGCTTCTTCAGACTCTTTGAAGAGTCGTCTTTGCTGACCTACTTATTACTGAAGGAGGGACTGAGGGATCACCTATGGATAAAGTGAAGAATGTTTAGTGTCAAAATGTAAAATGTGTTACATTCAGAGAGAAAGGGCCTCATTCAGACAGAATTCTTTAAGGAGCACTGTATAACTTCAGCCACACTAATTTTGACTCTAGAACTTTTCCTGATTCCAACAGCCTATTATGGATTTATAATAATAATCAGATGGGTTTGTCAGCTTGGCACTTTATGCAGGCAAGGAAAGCCTTTATTAATAAAATTGAACCCATACACTATAATAAGGAATATATGCATTTATACTTTGGATTATTCTGAACTACATCATTTCTACCCAAGACCATTCTCTATTTTTTTCTTCAATAAAGATAGTGGGTGTCATTTGACCAGAATGGCTGCAGATATTGTCATTTAGGGTGGGAGAAATTTCCTGTGAATCACAGCTTACTTCGTCTCAGTTTACATCTTTCCTGGGGTGTCTACTTTCTGATGCACGGTATCACTTACTAAGTCTGATTTAGTTTATACCTACTTTCAAAATACCATCTCTAAATACAAAAGGTGTATGTTTTAATTTCTGCTGAAAGCTTTACTCTTTTCCAATACATTCTACAAAATGTTGCAAAGACTGGGATACTTAAGCTTTCTGTTTCTCTGAGAATTCTGAGTCTCAGTTTTCTTTGCTGTCTAAATTCTCTTTTAGGTTTATTATTTCTGATGAGAATGCTGTTTTAAATCTAATTGCCCTTGAAAAGTTCCCGTCAAAAATGAATCCCTCTTTGTGTAAAATATAGCCACTGTTATATTTCCTTTCTGTCTCCAGCAGCAGCAGTAGTTTAGAAGTAGCTCCAGGGAACTGAAAGTTTAATCATTCCTTGTCAAATATCATATGAGTAACACTAATATAATTGTTTTTCTATCAAACAGCCTTGTAACATAATCTAGGTACTTCCTACAGCTACTTTCAAGGCAGTGTCTACACAACATCATACTTCTGAATAAAGATCAGGAAAATCCATTTCATTATGAAACAAAAAACTATAAGTTTTGTATTTTGAAATTACTTATGAGATTATATTCCTTCCTAAGTGAATTGAGGTTAGGTACAAAGTAAATGTGGTAATATTTAATTTAGAACAAATTGAAGTTAGTGGATATAACTTGACCCAAAAAATTCAATTCAACAATCATTTTTCAAGTGCATGCTATGTGCAAGGAGTCCTAGGATTTACAGTGATGACCAAAACCCAGTTCTGGCTATTTTTTCTTAAGGCTCTAAAACTAAAAATGATGAAAACTCATGTATGTATGTAAAAAACTGAAATAGGGCACCTGGCTATGGCCCCGCCTCTGCTTCCTGCTGAGCTTAAACTTCCTTTAGCAGGTAGCATGAATTCTCAAGACTTGTTTTTTTGCCACTTGAATCAAGAACTTGGGGATGGAAGAGCCTAAAGGACCCCATGCAGGATCTCACAGTTTGAGGGGAAGATGGAGGAGGACAGAGTGGGAAGAGCAGCTTGGAGTCCATCTCAGAGACTGGCCTGCAAGACTGACTGCATGGACTTTCAAAACACTCAGTAAGTGACTATTTGACTTTATGAAGTCTGGTATACACAAATAACTGCATATATTTTCCACCAAATCCTTTCCTTACAGAGAAATCTTTCTAGTTTTTGTTCTACAATTATTCTAAAATTAGTCAAGAACAAGAAAATAATTTGCCTGACACATGAACACATTATATTTGAAGGCTGAACAGACTGCTCATAACCAAAGCATAGAATAATTTTCAGAATAATAACTATATTTACTATTGCCTTAACAGTATCAGAAATGTCTCTTATGAAAATGCTTTCTGTACTTACCATCAAAAGAAAATCACTTCGATTATATTGAGATGAGCTATGAGCAGGAAAAGAAGTTGCTGGATTTAATGCAGGATCCTGTAATACATGTTCACAAGCTGCATATTTTCAGGCCTAGGTGGGAAAGTGTGACACGCAGAGGGAAACAGGGACATTTTTCTGTTTCTGTGTGAACCACAGAGGGTTCAAGGAAATATGGTGCTATTTTGGCCTATGAATGATCTGTAGCTTTGGAGCAGTCAAGAAGAGGTGCTGATAAAGAATGTGGCCAGTGCCATGTGCTAAAAAAGATGATGTGCGGGTTAAGTGAGACCCTTCTGAGACTCTTCAGATGGAACCGAGGAAGACTTTGAAGGAAGCTAAAGAATCTGCTACTTAACAGGAGTGGGGGATATAATTATTATTGTTACTAGTGTGGTCCCATTTATATTCACAAGCTGGTAAAGCCCAGCAAGACCTGCCTCTATAATTGAAGGTGAACTGTAAGCTCCATGGGGGTGGGGCTCAAGCCTGTCTAGTTTCATTATATTATCCAGAAGATACAGGAATATTTGAGGAAATGTCAAATATTTCCATTTAGGTGGTATGCTGGGTACATGAAAAATTGTAACGGGGAGAATATTGGAAAGACCAGATGAAGACAGAATGTGGAGAATGTCAAATGCCATGGTAGGGAGTTGAGCTTTATTCCATAGTAATTATAGCTGTTGAAGGTGTTTGACCTGGAGAATGATGGAGGGGATGTCAGGTCCTTCAGTTTTCCACTTTTTGCAGCTTATATTTTGCTTCACCCTACATTGAAATGTAAATAAATGCACAGGAAAAGGAATTAAGTATTTCAGTCATGACATACATACTACATTGAGAGAAACTAGTTCTTTTTTTAATTTAGAGTTATGGAGTGTATATAAGCTAATTTCATGATGTTACTTTGCCTTGGTGAACAGAGTAGAGCTTTAACGGGAGAAACAATCATCTTCTGAATTCCAGAGAGCCTTGGATTCTCATGTCTTTCTAGGTATGTTCTTCTAAAGTCTAGAATTTGTTATTTGCTAGGATGTTTTTAGCCAAGAAGATTGGTCTGTGTGGCTACTTTCAGGACGATTATTGTCAATCAACATCAGCAGAGACAATGACAAAACTGCCTCACTACATACCTAGAGAGCTTCTGTTCTGAAAATAAATGACCTCAAGATGTTGCAAAAACTAAGATAGTAAATACGACCATCATCCAAGTTTCCATTCTATCCCAGTTAAATCTGTTGACAAATTTTATCCATACTAAGCACGCCTATGGGTAAAAGCAGAAATTGGTTTTATGTTCTAGATTTTTTCTCTCAGCTTGTTCATTTTGTTTTACCCATTTTTAAACTCTGTATATTACTAATGTTATATTTCTATGAAAATATAGGAAGATTGTGTCTGGATAATCAACAGAAATGTAAAAATTAGGATCATTTAGTTAGATTCATTATAGCACAGTGTCAAAGGAAGAAAATGAGCTTCAAGATCAGAGAGTTTTGTGTTCCAATCTGAATTTAAACACTGTGAGCTCTGTATCTCTCAGAAAGCCATTTAATTTTTCTAAACTTTAGAATATCCTTTATAGAATTGAGATAAAAATGTTATTAATTAGATTTTCATTTGATTAAATAAAACATGGAAAAATACATTGCATGGTGACTTGCAGATATTCTAGACAAACTGAGTTGTCATTTTATGTCCTTTTTATCCTATATCAGATATTTTGAAATAAATGTTATTAAGAGTTTCTTTTTTTAGCAACATTTATACATTATTCTGTTTATTTCTTTGTACCAGCAAAATGAATCTAAGGTAATTTAAATAATTAGAAAACAGAAGCACAATTATTAAAAATACTTAAATTAACATACAGAGTAAATCTCTGCAGGAAGATAAAACAATTGGTATGAAATAAAAACTGAAATTCTTCATGATAGCTTTCAAAGTCATGCACCATACACAGAGAAACATACTTTTCTGTGTTTATTTCACACTTCGTCCTAACACACATCTTCTGCTCCAATCAAACCAGACCATTTGCTAAACCCTACATATCTCATTTACTTTTCTTTTCTACCTAAAATGCTTTCTCCTCCTACCCCAAAACATGAACCAAAGCTCAGCCAAAATGTTAATGCAAAATGCTAATCTCTTTTATACAGACTATAGCGTTCCAGACCTGGATGTTTCTTTTTCTCCTTTGCCTCCCCTTAATTCTGTCTTCAGGAATCATCAATGGTTCATGTCCCATCCCCCTTGTTTGTTCATTGGCCTTAGCTTCTCCTCTCTCTACAACAGGCATTCTGAACGGTACTTGTGCCTAAAGCATATATTGAACCATTTATCTCTCTCTCTCCTGCAGCACCCAGTACAGAATCTTCCTTACTTTTAGTATTCACTATATAGTCACTAAATTTTAGTAAATGGGAATTTAATACTAAACTGTTCTTTGAGCTTCCTGACAACAAAGAAAAAGAAAGAAATTATAGAACATGGGGATAAATAGTTTAAAAAAGGAAAAAAATGATAAAAGGAATTAAAGTATATAATTTTACTTGTCCACTGAATAAAACATAATAAGGTCACTTGAAAAGCTCTTTTTTTTTTTTTTGCTTCTGATTTCTAGGATAAATTTATCTCATAGATTATTATATACAGTTATATACTTGATAATGGACTATAAGTAAAAATACAGTTCACCAAAAGATTGTAAAAATCTTTATTAAAATGAATATTCCACGTATTTAAAGTTATGGACCAAACCAATTTTAATTTCAGGAAGATGAATGGCATCGTTCAACAAATTGTTTTCTGATTATGTTTCTTAACATAGGTAAGAACTTGGAGAAAATGTATAAGTAGGTGGTTAGCTTGTCTCTTTAAATCATCCCATGTTCAAGTAAAGTTTTGACAAGACCTGGTTATTTGCAGTCAATTTGTGAAGTAACTCTGACAACTGCCCAAAGCGCATACATCTGTGCTGCTGATTAAAGCACACTATAGGCATTTTACATACCAGATGTGCAGATGGCAGAGTTTATAAAATCTTCCGGAATGTGAGGAACCTGTTTTGCATTCTTATCAAGATAGAAAACCATATAATTTTCAGAAAGCATAATAGTAGGATATAGGAGAATAGGTATGTGTCTGTGTGTGGGCAGGGTGGGGAATTTGGAAAAAAAGTGGAGAAAGGGTTAGGTTATTGGGACATTTAAGTTTGCTTTAGTATTAGTATAAAAGCACTTCTTAGATATGCTTTGTACCAATAACGCTCTATACTTCAATGAGCTCTATATCTCAAATTATGGAACGGAAGATTTTATTATATAAATTAGTAAGGTATTACATTGACCAGAAAAGTACTACAGAATTGCCTGAAGTAATAGTATGGCTGTTTTTGAAAACAAAAACCTCTTACATTAATAATAAGAAAAGCATTTAATTTGATTGCAAGAATGAAGACCCATAATTCATGAAATCTTTTTTTTTGTTCTTTTTCAGCAATAAATATAAAGTCAGATGTTTTCAAATTAATAGAATTCCTAAACACACATACATCTTTTTCTTTTCTTTCTCCTTCCCTCTTTCCTTCCTCTCTTTTTTTTCTTCTACCTACCACACTAGGCACGGCAGTCCAATTACCAAAAAAATCAGACATGATCCTCCGCTCACCTTCACTGGAGATTGTCATTCACCCCTTTAATAGCAGATATCCATTTGTATCTTTGTTAACAGGTCTGTCCTAGTCCACTAGCTGAGAGAAGGATAATAGAGCAGATGTGGGCAACAGCATCAGTAAGTATGGCAGAGTTCTCCCCACTGTAACACTTTTTGGCCCCACTAGCTACTTTTAGACCTCAACAGAGTACCACAAGAACCACCAAACCTCTTAAATGCTCTGGTTTTAAGGTCCTCCCATTTTCTATGACCCTATTCTATGCTAACGTCCAATCCTCTGGGAAGATTATTTCATTTATTGCTGTGTTTTAATATAAGTTCTCTAACTGATGAAAAAAGACATTGCCTACAGTTAAAATACAGTTCAGCTAAGCAGAATTCTGATCATATATCCAAACAGTTCACCACTTTTGCCCATTGTCCTTCCAAAACATCCCAGTTGCACAGCAAGGACAATCTTTTCTTCTTTCCTCTATTCCACTGAGGCCCAAACATGTATATATATGTTCATGATATTTGTTCTGTAACCCTGTAGTGTTCCTAGGAATGGTATGAGGAGAAATTTGCTTTGTTTTAAAAAAATACCTTTAGAAGTGTTTGAGAAAGACTTTTGTCTTGTAACTATACACTAAGTAATTCAAAGCAATCCTCTGATTGAAGAAATCCTTGAAAACTTAGAAAAAATAAACAAAATGATTTGCTTTAAGGTTTATAATGCCAAATAGTTTGTGATCAGAAAGAAAAGAGAGATGTACACAGGTAATGTTTGGTGTCGGAGTGCTGGTCTCCTGTGGATATTTGCTGATTCTGAAAGAGTTGCTGAACATCTGGGAAACTGAGTGGTATTACTGGAGCACCTTATGGGGGATCCATATGAAAACTGGGGCAGCAGATACATGAGGGTCGATGTAAGCCATATGCACACTGCAAAGATTGATCGGAAGTCATCTGGTTCTCACAAAGATGGAAACCCAGTTTTGAAGTATGTCAAACTCTGAAATCAGATTAACAAGTTTACAGATTTCAAGAGTCACACTTCTGGCAGACAGAAATGCCTATTATTTCTGGAGAAAGAGAACATCATCCTTGACTTCAAATTATTTTTTATACACAATATCCAGTTCTCAAAGCAATTTAACCCGACACATGAAGGGATTGGACAGCATGAGCCACAATGAGCAGAAAAAGGAGCTTCAGGGACATGCTGGCTCGTGCTTGTAATCCCAGTGACTTGGGAGCCTGAGGCAGTGCAATCCCTTGAGCCTAGATATTTGAGACTAGCATCGGTGAAAAAGTGACAGCTTGTCTCAAAGCAAATAAATAAATAAAACAAAACAAACAAAAAGAATAAAGAAGAAAAAAAGGAACCAGTATTTGCAGTTGTCAGATACACATTTTAAAGAATAACTGCTTATTGGGTTGATGAAGATAAATGGGATTATTGAGTTGTTTTTAAATTTGACTTTAAGTTTTGGGATACATGTGCAGAACATGCAGGTTTGTTACATAGGTACACATGTGCCATGGTGATTTGCAGCACCTATCAACCCGTCTTTTAGGTTTTATGCCCCACATGCATCAGGTATTTGTCATAATGCTCTCCCTCCCCTTCCCTTCACCCCACAACAGGCCCACCCCATGGGCAATGATCCTTTCCCTGTGTCCATGTGTTCTCATTATTCAACTCCCACTTATGAGTGAGAATGTACAGTGCTTGTCTGTTCCTATGTTACTTCGCTGAGAACAGCTTCATCCATGTCCCTCTAAAGGACATGAACTCATTCTTTTTTTGTGGCTGCATAGTATTCCATGGTATATATGTGCCATATTAAAGAAAAGATATTTTAAAAACATCATAGAATTTTAAAATGAAGGATTAAAATTAAGAACACTAGTAACAGGTTTAACAGATTAGAGCTAAGTAAAAAGGGAATTGGTGGACTGCAAGAAAAGCTAAAAAACATCCGGAATGAATCTCAGAAAGAATAATAATAACCAATATAGATTCTAGAGTAGTTAATATAGTTTGACATTCACCAATACAGAAGGTAAAACCAGAACTATACCTATGCAGCTACCTGATTTAAATGCAGTACACTGGAAGTTTGGGTATTTTCAATAACCATCACTATTCACAAAACTTAATTCCAAATGGAGTGTAAAAGTAAACAGCAAAAGTAAAACAATGAGGCATTTAAAAGTAAATATAAGGAATGTTTTATACTTGAGGTGATCATAAATTTCTTAAAGAGTAAATAATAACCTTATCATAAAGAAAAATTTATAAACTGGGCTACATTAAAATTGAAAATCCATTTGTCAGAAGAAATTGTTATAAAAGAAAAAACACAAAGTGGGGGAAAATATTTTCAAAATATATAATTAACAAAGTTCTTATTCTGAATATATATGTATGTAAAGATTTGTAAACTTTTGTTTACAAATGTTTATAAACGTATATATATATAAATATTTGTAAAACTTTTACAAATCAACTTAAAGGTAACCAACCCAATAGTAAATGTTTAAAATGCTTGAAAAGATACTTCATAATAAAGTAAAATAATCTAATAATAAGTAAATAAAAAATTGCTTAACACTATTAGTCTTTAAGAAAATAAAATTAACATCACAATGAAATACCACTATATATCTACCAGAGTGGCTAAGATGAAAAAGACATACAGTACAGAGTTTTGACAAGGATAGTGAGAAAAGATATTGCATATCTCATCTGTTGTTGGTGGGAAGGCAAATAGGCACCGCCGCTTTGGAAAGCAGTTTGAGGAAAGTGTGGGCTAAAGGTACATATATACATAATCTATGACACAGTATTTTACTGTTAGGTACATGTCCAATGGAAATACATATGTATTCACTAAAAGAGATTTAAAAATCCACAAATAATAATGTTATTCCTGACAGCCAAAAGAAACACTCTCAAGACCAAAACCTAAACAGGAAAACATCAATGTTCATGGCAGCCCTATTCATAATGGCTAAAAAGGAGACACAACTGAAATGTCTATAAATAGTAATTTGGATGATAAAGTATGATGTATTTATTTAACAAAAGACTGTATTTTGATGAGAATAAACTAAAACAAGAGCATGCAGAAATCTTACAAATAAATCTTGGGGGACAAAAGCCAGACACAGGATACTATATACTACATGATTCCATTTATGTAAACTTTAAACAGGCAAAATAATTTTTGTTTTAGAAATCATAATAGTTCCTAAAATGGGACTTGATGAAGGTTGCTGGGTTGCTGCTTATGTTCTGTTTCTTGATCTGCTTACATATTAGAAAAGTGTGATGGATTTGTAAATAGCCATAGAGCTGTGCACATGTGAAATTTTTTCTTTCCTGTATATGATAAAATTTAATATTATTTACTTAATAAGAGGTACTCTTTAAAAGATCATCCAAGAATCTCAAATTACTAACTATAACTTAAGAAAAAAAACTTGTAAGTCCTTGTCACTGAAAACTTCAAAATATTATTGAGATAAAGAACACAAAAATAAGTGGAGGGATATACTCTGTGGCTTAGAAGATTCATTATTGCCTACATATCTATTTTATTCAAGTTGATATTAAAATCTAACATAGTGCCGGGAAAAGTTTTACAAGAAACATGACAAATACTCTAAATTTTATAAAAAATGAAAATTGTGGCCGGATGCAGTGGCTCACGCCTGTAATCCCAGCACTTAGGGAGGCCGAGGTGGACGGATCCTGAAGTCAGGAGATAGAGACCATCTTGGCCAACATGGTGAAACCCTATCTCTACTGAAAATACAAAAACTAACTGGGCATGGTGGCATGCACCTGTAATCCTAGCTACTCAGGAGGCTGAGGCAGGAGAATCCTTGAACTCGGGAGGCAGAGGTTACAGTGAACCAAGCTCATGCCACTGCACTCCAGCCTGGCAACAGAGCGAGACTCCATCTCAAAAACGAATAAATAAATATTTAAAAAATAAAAATAAAATTGCCAATGTACTCTTAATAACAACAATAAAAGACTTGCTTTAGCCATCATTAAGACTTATAAAGCTTCACTAATACAATGTGATATTGGTGCAAAAAAATGTAATGACCAAAGAAAAACAATGAGTCCAAAACCAGAACCAAATATTTAGGGATGCTTGATTTGTTACAAAGCTAACATTACATGCTCTTTAACAAATGCTGCTGGAGCATTTAGATAGCTATATTTTTAAATAGCATTCATCTTACAGCACTAATAAGAATCTGTTTTGTTTTTCCAAATTTGAAAAACAAAACAATGCTTCTAAATAATGGTGTAAGACACCATTTTAAAGACCCTAAAATAGGACATTTCTTAAGGAGGACACAAAAGTAATTAATGATAGAAGGAAATATTTTCAAATTTTAATTAAAAATAAGAACTTCAGCTTAGAAAAGATAAGATTTAGAAAGCAAAAAAGTAAACCAGAAAGTGAGAGAAGATGCAACACATGTAATGGCCATGGATTTTATATTCAAGATATGTAAAGAACCCCTACACATTGGTAAGAAGAAAGTTAATCAAATGGAAAATTATGCAAGTCTTGAACAAATATTTTAAAAGAGAAGATAGTCAAACAAACATATAAAAATGAGGATAATTTCTCTAGTAACCAAGGAAATGGAAATAAAAGCCACAATGAAGTATGGATACAGACCCATCAGAAAGACCAGACATAAAGTTTGACAATACCAAGTTTTGGCAAAAGTAGAATCACTTAATGGGAGTATAAATTTAAGAGATTTGTTCTTCCCTGATGCTTCTTAGAAAAGGCAAATACGATACTGTATCCATAGAGAAACTTGTTTCCAGGTCTGATGGCTAAGCCATGATGTTTCCATAGTTTTCCATGGATGCCTTTTTTAACAGGTAAGTTATTGATACAGTATATTTATTCTGTAACCATAATTGTGATTTCTTCTTCTCTAGGAGTCTGACCTTACTAAACTCTTCAGACTTTATTGTTTCTACTGGTTTGTTTTTTCTAGCTTCACAAAATTAAACAGTCTCCAGACTACTTGACAATGAATTTAGTATGACAATTTGTTGTTATATAGTTAGAAGAAAGTTATAAACCCCAAATACAGATCCCTCAAATTCCCATTTGTGCAGGGTACAGAAATTTTGTATTAAACTTCTTATCCCCACAGTGTCACTGTCACTGGTTAGTAACACTCAACAATTGGAATATTTAGGACCCATTTTATTTTCCTCCTTAAGGATAGATAAAAGTAAAGAAAAATGCAGAATTCAATAATCAATCACATTAATTTTTGATTAGAGATATAAATGTATTTGTCCATAGACATGTCCTACAGGCAGTCATTTAGCATTGTCATTGCATATCACTAGTTCAGCTCAAAAAATTGTATCAATTGGCTTCTTTAGTGGTTTTACAATAACAAACATGGCAACTTCATTCTTCTTTTCTAGGAAGCTACATGAAAGCATCAGAAGAATGAGAGAGAAATACAAATAGAATCTCTAAAGAAAGTATGGAGATAGCTGATTTATTCATTAATTATATGAAATGTGATTAAAATGGTTAGAGAGTAGCTTTATTCTCCAAATGCTGTCATACAGTTGAAATGTATAGCAGTAAACAAATAAAATATCCAAAATATGTGAAAGGGCTGCTAAGTTTACTGACCATCATAAAGGGAAGTGAAAGGTTTCCAAAAGGCAATGTCTGTGGCTGAATATATGTATATATATATAAAAACAAAACTTCTCCTATTTACCAAATTATGCAGCCTAAACTCAGACGGAGGGGGAGAATCTGATAACTCATTGTTCAGACCCAGCTTGGCCATGAAAACTTAAGAGGGAGAGAAGATTGGGCTAAATGCAGAATTATGCACAGAAAGTTACATCTGCAGAAAGCAGTCTTTTAAACAGGCAGAATGGAGGGAGAAATACTCCATAGTGAGCATCCAGTAGTGCCAGTCTCAGGTGGCTCAGAGAATTAAAAGCTAAATAATTTATGCATTCAATTCTGAATTATGTGGAGAATTATTGATAGCCAAGGACATGATGCTTATTCTCCAACTACATAAACTACCTGCAAATAGTTGGTTTTTAGAAGGACTTACCTGTTTCAAAAAGGAGTCATAACCATTAAGGAACAATTACAGAATCTCTTAGGAATGAGTTGCTACAGTGGTCAAAGCTGTCTCCAGTTTAGAAACAGCAGTGATGTTTCTAGCAGTAACATGCAGTGTCAAATATTGGTAGTATTGGGGGGATCCGCCACAGCATCCCTGCCAAGAGATATCAGCTGTGGTGTCTACATGGAGCAAGTCTGAATATGACTTTTGAAGCCATTCCTAGGAGTGTAGCCCCATTCCTACTACTCTGGGCTACCCAGAGATCTGTGAGCTCTCTAATGTTCTGAAATACATTCTGGTTCTATCTCTCACTTTCCTTTTTTCATATTTCTCATTATAACTTTATTTTAAAAATTAGTTTTGAAAAAATAACACTATCCATTAAACATAATTCTTTAAGCATGTAGTAAACAGTTTATCAATAGCTATTAAATTAAATATATGCATATATATATAATCAATATTTAATTATGTATAGATGTCTTGGATTCAAATCAATCCTTGAGAGTTTATAAGTGATATTCATTACTTAAAATAAAATTAAACCATTTGAAAATGCTTTAGATTATTACAAGTTAGTTTGCAGAGAACCTTAAGAAAATGAGAAAATATTTGCAAACTATCCATCCAATAATGGTTTAAAATTGAGCCTTGATAAGGAATTTAAACAAATCAACAAGGCATTTGAAAAATGGGCAAAGGATATGAACAGAGACTTCTTAAAAGAAGACACACACATGGCCAAAAGCATATGAAAAAAATGTTTAACATCACTAATCATTAGAGAAATGCAAATCAAAACCACAATAAGATATTATCTGACACCAGTCAGAATGGCTATTAGTAAAAAGGTAAAAAATAACAGATACAGGTCAGGTTAACTGAAAAGCGAACACGTACACACTGCTGATGAGAATGTAAACTAGCTCAGCCACTTTGGAAATCAGTTTGGAGATTTCTCCAATAACCTACAACTGAACTACCGTTCGACCCAGAAATCCTATTACTGGGTATATACCCAAAGGTATATAAATTATTCCTTTTTTTTCTTGAAATGGAGTCTCACTGTGTCGTTCAAGCTGGAGTGCAGTGGCGTGATCTTGGCTCACGGCAACCTCCACCTCCTGGGTTCAAGTGATTCTCCTGCCCCAGCCTCCTGAGTAGCTGGGTTTATAGGCACATGCCACCATGCCTGGCTAATTTTTGTATTTTTAGTTGAGATGGAGTTTCACCATATCGATGAGGCTGGTCTCGAACTCCTGACCTCATGATTCGCCTACCTCAGCCTACCTACAGACACCCCCCCGCCCCCGACACACACACACACGTTCATCACAGCACTATTCACAGTGACAAAGATATGGAGTCAACCTAAATGTCCATCAACAGTGGACTGGATAAAGAAGATGTAATATTTGGTTTTCTACTCCAGAGTTAAGCAAATTAATGCAGGAACAGAAAACCAAATAGTGCATGTTCTCACTTATAAGTGGGAGCTAAACATTGAGTCTGCATGCACACAAAGAAGGGAACAACAGACACCAGGGCCTACTTGAGGGTAGAGGTGGGGAGGTGGGCGAGGATGGAGGAACTACCTATTGGGTACTGTGCTTATTACCTGGGTGATGAAATAACTTGTACATCAAAACCCCATGACATGCAATTTACCCATATAACAAGCCTACACATGTACCCGCAAACCTAAAATAAAAATTGGAAGAAAAAAAATAAATAAAATGATTGCATGAATATATTTTAATGTGATAAAACTGACATTTTGTTTTTAGTTTTATCTCAGCCTACCCTGGGCAAAATATGTTCTCACTGTGCATTATTTTTTTAATGTATCTAGTATGTAACTTGTATATATTTTTAAACTAACTCACACAACTGTCATATTTATTATGTATAACATGATTTTTAAAGTACATATACATTGCAAAATGGCTAAATCTGGCTACTTAATACATTATTTCACATAGTTATTTTTGTGCTAGGAAACAGATCACTTGAACATGTTTCTCCTACTTAACCATACATATGTATCCTTTACTACAATTCCTCAGCTTCCTTCCCTCCTAAACACTTCAGGCTTCAGTGACCAACATTCTTCCTCTACTTCTAGGATATCAACATTTTCAGACTGCACATGCAAGTGAGATTATGTGGTATTTGTCTTTCTGTGCCTGGGTTTATTTCACTTAACTTAATGTCATCCAGGTTCAACGATGTTGTTTCAAATGACTGGATTTCTTTCCTTTTTGTAGTTGAATAGTATTTCATTGTGTGTATTTACCATTTTCTTTATCCATGTATTCATTGACGGACACTTAGGCTGATTCCATGCCCTGGGTGTTGTGAATAGTGCTGCAATATATGTGAAAGTGTAAATATTTTTTCAACATATTCATTTTGTTTCCTTTTGATATATGTCCAGTAGTGAGATTGCTGGATCTATTTTTATTTTTTTGAGAATGTTCCAGACTGTTTTCCACAATGGTTGTGCTAATTTACATTCCCATCGGCATTGTACAAGGGTTCCCTTTTCTTCACATCCTTTCCAACACATGTTATTTTTTGTCTTTTTGGTAAAACTCATTTTCAAAGGAGCGAGATGGTATCTTGCTGTGGTTTGATTTGAATTTCTCTGATGATTAGTAATATTGAGCATTTCAAAAACACCTGTTGTCCATTTATATATCTCTTTTTTGAGAAATGTCTATTCAGGTTCTTTGCCCATTTTTATTGCATTATTTGTTTTATTGCCATGGATTTGAGTTCCTCATTTATTTTAGATATTAAACCCATAGTTTGCAAATATTTTCTCCCATTCTGTAGGCTATCTCTTCATTCTGTTGTTTATTTCCTTTGCTGTGCAAAAGCTTTATAGTTTGATATAATTCCATTTGTCTCTTTTTGCTTTTGTTGCCTGAGCTTTTGAGTTCATAGACAGAGTACCACTGTCCAGACCAGTGTCATGGATATTTTCTTCTATGATTTATTCTATTAATTTTATAGTTTGGGATCTTAAAGTATTTAACTTAAGTTAATATTTGTATATGGTTAGAGATAATGGTCTATTTTCATTTTTCTTCATATAGATATATAGTTTTCCCCATTCTATTTACTGAACAAACTGTCTTTTCCCCATTGCATATACTTGAAATCTTTGTCAAAAATTAGTTGACTGTAAACGCATCCATTTATTTCTGGGCTCTCTATTCTATTCTTTTGGTCTGCATGTCTGTTTTTATGCCAGTACCATGCTATTTTGATTACTACAACTTTTTGGTACATTCTGAAGTCAGTAGTGTGATCCTCCCAGCCTTGTTCTTTTGCTCAAGGTTGCTTTGGCTATCTTGGGTCATTTGTGGTTCTGTATAAACTTTAGGATTTTTTTCTATTTCAATGAAGGATATAATTTTGATAGGGATTGTACTGAATCTGTAGATTGCTTTGGGAAGATATTTCAACATTATTAATTGTTCCTAATCCATGAATGGGTGCTATTTTTTATTTGTTTGTGCCCTTTCTTCAATTATTTTCATTGATGTTTCACAGTTTTTGGTATAGATATCTTTTACCTTCTTGATTAAATTTATTCCTAAGTATATAATTTTTAAAAACATATCTGACATAAATAGAATAGTTTTCACTATTTCTTTTTCAGATAATTCACTGTATAAAATTTTATTCAGTGTATAAAAATGCAACTTATTTTTGTATATTGATTCTGTGTCCTCCAACTTTATTAAATTTATTTATTAGTTCTAACAGTTTTTTTAATGGAATCTTTAGAGTTTTCTATATACAACATCATGCCATTTATAAAAAGGGGCAAGTAAATTTCCTCCTTTCTGATTTGGATGTCTTTTTTTTCTGTCTTGTCTTGTTGTTCTGGCTAGAACCTCCAATGTCATCTTGAATAGAAGCAGTGGTAGTGGGCATCCTTATTTTGTTACAGGTCTGAGAGGAAAAGTTTTCAGCGTTTCCCCATTCAATATGATGTTAACTGTGGGTTTGTCATATATGGCCTTTATTTTGTTAAGGTACATTTCCACTATATCTAAATTTTTAAACATTTTTATCATGAAGTGATATTAAATTTGCATTTATTTATTTATTTGTTTGTTTGTTTCGAGGCAGGGTCTCTTTCTGTTTCCCAGACTGGAGTGCAGTGATGTGATTATGGCTTACTGCATCCTCTACCTCTCTAGAAGCAGGTGATCCTCTCACCTTAGCCACCTGAGTAGCTGAGGTCACAGGCACATGTCACCACACTTGGCTAATTTTTGATTTTTTTTTTTTGTAAAGACAGGGTATCACCATATTGTCCAGGCTGCCCTTCAATTCCTGGACTCAAGCGATTCACCTGCCTTGGCCTCCCAAAGTGCTGGGATTACAGTCATGAGCCACTGCACCTGACCTGGATGTTAAGTTTTGCCAAATGCTTCTTCTGCATTTATTGAAATTATCATAGGATTGTTGTCCTTCATTGTATTAATGTAATGTATCACATTTATTGATTTGTGTAGACATTGGTTGGGATTTTGGAGTCAGTGTGGTAAATGTAAGTTATGTTTGCACCCGTGGAATAAACAGGATTGAAGAAAAACACACAGACACACACAGTGCTTGGTCACATTTTGAATTCACGACCTCAGTTAAGCCCTAAATCCTGGGAGTAATTCTGATTAACAGTGGATAAATCATAATTTATTTAAATAATTCCATATTTCAGACCTATAGGTTGTTTCCAATTTTTTACTGGTAGAAAAATTTCTGTTGTAGATTATACATGTAGCTAAATCTTTGTCACATCAATAATTATTTTCTTGGATTAATTCTTTTTCAGAATTAGAGTTTCAGTTATGAATGGAGTGACTTCATTAGGCTAAGTTTCCTGCTGTTATAATTATTAAAGATGAACAAGATGTAAAATGCAAATATATATGCATTTTATGAAGGCCCTGGCGTACAATCAAAGTAGTCAGGGACAAGAATAACTACACAATTATAAGGAAGAAAGAACACTAGGGTTCATTTAGCTGGCTTTTCTGTAGGGGGTACTTAGAAATTTTCTGCACTTTGAGGGAATAGAGTCTGAACAAAAAACAAGTGTCTTATAGCACTGAAGAGACACAGTCAGAGTTTGAGACTGACACAAAAGATACAAATTGAGTGGCAATACCCCAAAGACTAAGAAGCTTCAGGAGAGCCCTAAAATCCTACTGATTCTCTGCAAGATACTGGTGGATTCTTAATTATGCATGCAAGAAAACCAACAGAAACCAGCAGCTGGGAGGAAAAGAATTGAGGAAATTTTAGTATCTGCCCACTGCTAAGGAGCGAGATTGTAGTTCAAGTTCCATAAGCTCAGAGGAACTTGTAAATACCCAGGACTTTTCACTGACTTCCCTGAAGGGTCATGCCAAAATAATAAGAAAAAAATGGAAACATAAATACCTTAAAAAAAAAAAAAGAAAAGAAAATCAACTTAGGAAAAGACTAAGGTGATATTGTAATATTCTGTCTGCCTTCAACAAGAAAACATAATTCTTGTTAGAGGATTACATTTTTCAGAGATCACACAATTTTAAGTATCAAGTTAAAAATTAAAGGCATGTTAAGATGCAGGACCAATTGAACAAAAGAGGAGAAAAATGGACAATTGAAACAAACCCATGGATAAATCAGATATTGAAGTTATAAGAGACTTTAAAATAATTACATTTGATACAATTCAAGAAAATAGAGGAAAGAGTGGGAAACTTCAGCAGAAACCTAGGATCTATTAAAAAGAAACGTTGTCAAATGGAAATTCTGTATTTAAAATATATATAGTGTCCTGGATTAAGAATTATTAGTTCATTAGCAAATTAGAAATCACAAAGCAAAACACAAAAGAATTAGAAAATATGGATGACAGAGTAATAAGAAGTATCCAGATACTTTCTATTGTGCCTGGTTTATTTTACTTAACATAATGTCTTTCATGTCCAACCATGTTATTTCAAATGACAGGATTTCTTTCTTTTTTATAGTTGAGCAGTATTCCATTGTGTTTATTTACCATGAGAAAGGCAAAGCATTTCTCATGAAATGGTTGCAGAAGATGAAAATGACCTAGTTGTTTCACACCTTAGAATGCATGAGGAGAAAAATCATACAGAGAAGAGCATACAAGACTTGTAAAGTACAGGGGAAATGTCTAACATACGTTTAACCCAAGAGGCAATTGGTGAAGAATTACTGGCTAAGAATTCCTCAGATGTGATTATAGATACCAAGCCATAAATTCAAAAAGATATACAGATGCCACATAGTATAAATAAAACACACACACACACACACACACACACGGACATCATAATCAAACTACTGAAAACCATGGAGTGAAATCTTGAAAGGCAGCCAGAGGGCGAAAAATTTTTAAAAGTCGAAGAGCAATTACAGGGTCAAACAGTTAATGAGTTTTAAGACTATGATGTGAATTTACAATCTACTGTCCAGAAATTCTGCACGTTTCCCCCACACTCTTGAAAATGCTGTCACAAATATTGGTGTAACTTTGACATTCTAAGTACTAGAATATTTAAAGCTCTTTTTTTTCTTATACCTTAAGTTCTGGGATACATATGCAGAACGTGAAGTTTTTTTATTTTCCTTTCCTCCCCTCCCTGAACGTGAAGATTTGTTACATAGGCGTACATGTGCCATGGCAGTTTGCTGCACCCATTAACCCATCATCTACGCTAGGTATTTCTCCAAATGCTATCCCTCCCCTAGCTCCCCACTCCCTCACAGGCCCCAGTGTGTGATGTTTTCCTCCCTGTGCCCATATATTCTCATTGTTCAACTCTCACTTATGAATGAGAACATACAGTGTTTGGTTTTCTGTTCCTGTGTTAGTTGGCTGAGAACAATGGTTCCCAGCTTCATTCATGTCTCTGTAAGAACATAAACTCATTCTTCTTTATGGCTGCATAACATTCCACGGTGCATATGTGCCACAGGTACTTGATCCAGTCTGAGATTGATGGGCATTTGGGTTGGCTTCAAGTGTTTGCTATTGTGAATAGTACTGCAATAAAAATTTGTGTGCATGTGTCTTCATAGTAGAATAACTTATAATACTTTGGGCATATGCCCAATAAAGGAATTGCTGGGTCAAATGTTATTTCTGGTTCTATATCCTTGAGGAATCGCCACACTGTCTTCCACGATGGTATTTTACACTCCCACCAACAGTGTAAAAGCATTTCTATTTCTCCACATCCTCTCCAGCATCTGTTGTTTCCTGACTTTTTAATGATCGCCATTCTAACTGGTGTGAGATGATATCTCGTTGTGGTTTTGATTTGCATTTAACTAATGACCAGTGATGATTAACTTTTTGTTTCATATGTTTGTTTGCCAAATAAATGTCTTCTTTTGGAAAGTGTTCATATCTTTTGCTCACTTTTTGACTGGGTTGTTTGTTGTTTTCTTATAAATTTGTTTAAGTTCCTTGTAGAATCTGTATATTAGCCCTTTGTCAAATGGATAGATTGCAAAAACTTTCCCTCATTCTGCAGGTTGCCTGTTCACGCTGATGATAGTTTCTTTTGCTTCACAGAAGCTCTTTAGTTTGATTAGATATCATTTGTCTATTTTGGCTTTTGTTACCATTGCTTTTGGTGTTTTAGTCATGAAGTCTTTGCCCATGTCTATGTCTTGAATGGTATTGCCTAGGTTTTCTTCTAGAGTTTTTATGGTTTTAGGTCTTACATTTAAGTTTTTAATCTATCTTGAGTTAACTTTTGTGTAAGGTGTAAGGAAGGGATACAGTTTCAGTTTTCTACATATGGTTATCCAGTTTTCTTAACATCATTTATTAAATAAGGCATCCTTTCCCCATTGCTTGTTTTGGTCAGGTTTGTCAAAGATCAGATGGTTGTAGATGTGTGGCATTATTTCTGAGGCCTTGGTTCTGTTCCATTGGTCTATATATCTGTTTTGGCACCACTGTCATGCTGTTTTGGTTACTGTAGCCTTATAAAATAATTTGACATTAGGTAGTGAGATGCCTCCAGCTTTGTTCTTTTTGCTTAAAGAATAAAGTCTTGGCTATGCAGGCTCTTTTTTGGTTCCATATGAAATTTAAAGTAGTTTTTTCTAATTCTGTGAAGAAAGTCAATGGCAGCTTGATGGGAATAGGATTGAATCTACATATTACTTTGGGCAATATGGCCATTTTCACAATATTGATTCTACCTATGAATGAACATGTAATGTTTTTCCAATTGTTTGAGTCCTCGCATTTCCTTGAGCAATGGTTTGTAGTTCTCCTTGAAGAGGTCCTTCTCATCCCTTGCAAGTTGTATTTCTAGGTATTTTATTCTATTTGTAACAATTGCAAATGAGAGTTTGCTCATGATTTGGCTCTTCATCGAAGTCTCAGGATACAAAATTAATGTGCAAAAATTGCAAGCATTCATATACACCAATAATAAAGCTCTTTAATCATTAACCTGTTGCAGTTTCTGAATGATGAATAAAGTTGTTGGAGGCTTTAGAGAGATTTAGAGTTTGAGAACATTTTCATGAACTTTGTCCTCTTCTCATTTTTTTTTTGAATCCTTAAGTACAGTTTATATTTAAGCATTATTTAGTGTTTCCATGCATTTTGTCTGCTAAACTATGCCTATATATATATATATACATATGGTTGATGTTTGCATATTCACTCTTTCCTATCTCAAATAACAAAATTCCAGAGACCCTGAGAGTTTCCATTACTTATATGTGTTTTCTTTTTTCTTTTACTCAAGGCACACTCACTCTTAGAATGGTTTATAAATTGCAGTTAGTTTTCAAAGTAATTTTGATTTTCTTGCAGCTTTTGTTTGCATGACAACCTTAAGGTGTCCTTGAGAAAAAGTGCTTTCATTTCAGTGTATTCAAATGCCCTTTTTTGGCTTCTGTGGGCAGCAATTATGGTGTCCTGTATCATCTGGTCTCTTTTTATGGCCATCCCCATAAAGCTAAGATGCAAAGATTCTACCCCCAGTGATTTAGGTTTGGCCTCATTCCAAGACTTAATTGGTGGAGACTTTGTCCTGTATTTAGTATTCAGGACAGAGCAAAGCATTTCTCATGAAATGGTTGCAGGAGATGAAAATTACCTAGTTGTTTCAAGCCTCACAGCAAAATGGAATTACCTTCTGGACTGGAACTGAGGCTCATGCTGACCACTTTCTCTTACCAAGTAATTTCCTAAGATACAAACAAGACTCATTTGGAAAATATAAAGCTCTATTGACAATATGCAATAAAGTGAAGAATTAGGGTACAAAATGTGATGTGAACACATTAGAATTGTAAACAAAATAATTAATAAAAGCATATGGAGAGAACCTGAAAGGAACTCCACCAAAATAATAATAATGGTGGTTTGAGTGCTGGGATAATGGGCAATTATTTTTCTTTTCACCATTTTACATGTTTTCTAGATTGTAGTTGTATTACCTTTATAATTAAACAATAAATTATGTTTAAAAACATGTTAGAATAACTCTCCAATATAGATTTTTGACAACCTACCTTTATAACCCCCTCTCCTTAGCAATAGACCTGTTATTATAATGCTTGAATGTCATAATTAAGATAATAAAATGTTAATAACCAAACTGGATTTTTTGACATTATAGTTTGCTTATTTTGTAATGCTCTTCTTTTTAGCACCTGTAAAATTCAAACCTTTTAATTGCATTTTGCATGAATGTCAGGCAAAGTTATTGCAAGCAGTTTTTGTATATGCATTTTTTTAAGCTTGACTTATTATAGCAATCCAAATGTGGTGGGAACACTGCATTTAACCAAGCAAGAAGACAAGGCAGTAATTGTGATTTCATTCTAAGTCACCAGCAGTGGAATTTTTGAACTGTCTTTTTAATCTTATAGATGCTTTTTAGTCACTAACTGTAAGACTAATTTATCAAAAATATGTGATGATCTCCCATACCTTCTAGCAAATCTTCTGCAAATGGACAAAAATGAATATTAAAACATATAATTATTTTCTTTCTGTTGTTTTAACTCCACAGTAGGTTTAGAAATAAAATCAAAATTTTATATGCATTAAATCTGTTTGTCCTAATATCATTCATTAATTTTTAGCTCTATATAGTTTGAATGACTACAGAAAATATCCATAGCATTTAAACTGAGTATAATTTTCATTCTTACATGCATAACTAGAAAAAAACTCAGTTATCCTTAAGCAAAAATAAATCTATTTGTTATATAGAAATAAGTTGCACATTGTCATTCTTTTCTTAAAGGAGCTGCAATCAGGAACTGTGGAAATAGATTCCACTGAGACTATGACAGCTATATAGTTACATCATAGCTGTCTTCTTTCTTTGTCTTCTTGTGATAAGGCCTGAAGCATATTTGTTTGCCCTCTTGATGAGTTTATACCAATTTCTGAGGTTATTTTGAACCCTATAATATGTATTTAAAATAAAGTTTTTCCTTGTCTGGGATGATTATAGCAAGAGGCATTTTGTTTTCTAATATTATTTGTTCACTAAATAACATTGTGTAGGTGACAACAAGCATCAGAGCAATTTCATATGATTCCAATCTAACCCCATGCCGTGGAAAGTATGTGAATTAATTCTGGTATTCAGGAGTCTTTTAATCTATATGCTATTTTATAGAATCATGGATAAATAGAATCAGAAGGAAATTCCAATCCAGTGCTTTTGGAATGGAATTCCTTTTTCCAAAATCAATCTTCTGTAGAAGCACTATACATAAAATGACAGAAGTTGAAATCCTTCACTGACTGGGTAAGAAGCTACTGAGTTGCTTCATAAAATTAACTTGTCCCATTCTGTCTTTATCCATGTAGGCTGTTGAGCATCTCAACAGAACACAAGAGGCCCTCAGAAGATACTGCTAATTAAATTTCAGTTTCGTTCATATTACAAATAAATTAACAAAAATCTTAAGAAATGAAGCAACTTGTCACAAATGAGGATCACAGAACACAAATCCTTGCATACATTAAGTCTCAAAATATAAGTTGCCAGGGTAGATGTTATATTAGTTAGTAAATGAGGCATACTTACAAATCTGGGGCATTTTTCACATTAAAATTACTATTGTTGTTTAATAGAATGTTTTCTTCATTTGTCTGAAATTGTTCAAAGAAAAGTGTAATAGGAGAATGGTGTGAAAATAAACACCCAAAAGCCTGTGAATAGGCCAAAGAACTTACAAAACATTTGGAAGAGATCTTAGTACAGTATCTTAATGCGACAGCAAAATATTCAGTCCAAGTACCACTGCCACGCAGACCTGGTAGGCCTCTGGCAGCCAATAAAACCATGAATGCTTATTGTGTGCATCATCCCAGAGGACCAGAGGTATTTTCCAAGAAAAAGAGCTCTGGTCAACTCTAGGATCGGGTTGAAGGTATACTGTACCTTCACTTTACAGGATTTATAAGGTAGATTATATAGTTGAGTTTATACTGTCACAGAAATTATCAGGCATAGGAAGCTCTAGATGATCTAAGAATCCTGGATATTCTAATTGTTTGAGCACTGCAGTGTGTTATAGCTCGTATTCTTACTTCATACTATTTTAAATACTTGATTTAACCAGATCACTGATTTCCTGTATTGGAAGAAGACACTTCCCCTTTCTATGCTTTAGTTATTCCATAACTCAAGAAATAATTATACCAGCATTTAATAGAAACCCGAAATAAGTTACCACAATATGAAAAAGCTATGCTTATTACAACAACCATGTAGAAAATGCAACAAGACTTTTGCTGGATCTCAAAATTTTATTTAACATCTGGTAGTTGAAACAATAAAGAAGTATTGTTAGCAAAGGAAGCAATAGATCTATCCTCAAATGGCCAAACTAGTTCAGCAATCATCCCTCCCAATAGCCAATGAAGATTAGAGGGTTGCTGAAGAGCATAGATGATGAAGAAATTTAATAGTTATGTATAAGACTCTCACATTCCCTTTTCTCTCTAGTAAGAGTGCCTCTCTCTGACCCAGAGAGATTAGAATATGTGTTAAAAAGGGAGATGAATGTTTCACTAACATGTCCTTAGTTCCTTGCTTGATACTTGGTAGCTACAAAAATGCCTAAGTCTGCCTATGCTGATTTATCTCCAGTTTGGAGGTGTCTCCTGAAGTTTGCAGATGCAGAGAAATGGTGCTTGTGTCTTGCCTGAAGAGTTCTGAATACCGGAGGTTGCCTAGAGTAGGTCTCAATGGAAGCCATAGAAAAAGAATGCAATGAATTGGCCTCACTCCTGAAGTTTGTCAGGGCCAGCTGGTATGCATTTTCACATGGACCCCCTGGAGACCCAGCAAATTACCCAGGCTTGAATATTTTTGAAAGGACTCAGATGCCTGCCAAGAGGAAAAATGGACCATTTAGCTTTTATTTTTTTGGCCAGGAGAGAAGGGTGAGTTATAGTTTCTCAAAGGATCTATTCCCTGCATCATGAAATGGTGCAGTGCAGAGATACCCAGAAACAGAGGAGGGGCCTTTCCACTTTACTTTGCACCCCTCCTTAGCTCCTTACCACAGAATAGTTAGAAACAGAATGAGTAGGAGGTAAAAGAAAGAGGTTTCAAGAACAGGAAAGAATAGCTTTTCCTACTTTTGGTCTCTATGAGCCCTAATTAGGCCCAAACAAAGAGCAATGTCATATTTGAAGTCAGTGGGAGAAGAAAGAGTAAATGGTCACTTTATTTACCCTATTGAAGATAGACTGTTTGGTGTGCTAATTACCCTTCTTATACATTAAAAAGCATTGAAATGCAGAAAAAGGAGTGACCAAAGGGCACAGAGGTAGGGGATGACAGAGCTAGGAGTCTTGTAACTCCAAAATCTATTTCTTGAGAGAACTCCATGTTCCCTGTACAGAGAGACTGTAAAGAAATGGAATGTAATACATATATTCCATGCTGCCTTTGTCTTTGGCATTTTCAACTTATATTCTAGAAAGATGAGATGGAACCCTGGGAATGAGAGATCCCCACACTGTCTGGGTTTCTGTGAGTTAGTAACTTCACCTTCTTAAGCCTTCTTTTTTCATTTATAAAATAAGGAGTTTGAATCAATTTAGCTTAAACTTCCCTTTCAGATTTTACAAAGATATAATCATAGCTAAAAGAGAGGGGGAAAGGGGGAGGGAGAGAGGAGGAGGAAGGAGAAGGAGAAGGCAGGGAGAGGAAAGAAAAGGGAAGAGGAGAAGTAGGAAGGGAGGAGAATGTAGAGGAAAACCATGCAAGAGTAAGGAAGCGCCTGTATTCATTGCATTAGTTGGATATTTTACACCTTAAATTTGCATTTTTTTTTCTGGAGAGTCAAAGAATTGAATTAAAACTTCGAAAAGTGTCTTTGCTTCCACATTTTCTCCTTCCTCCTTCCCATGATGTCTTTTACAGACATTGCTAAGCTGATTTTACAGTAAATAAAAAACACATATTTTTCAAAGCTGGAAACACTTCTACCTCTCTGACATACTTTCAGTGGTGGACAGTAAAGAAAATTCTTCAACGTCTGAAATCACCCCAAAACTGGATTCCCGGGAGAAATCATGGTATGGAGTTTTTTAAAAAACACATGATGTGAATGAGACTGGGAAACTGTAACCTTGGATAGGTTTGTTGCTGCAGCTTTCAATCCTGTCACAATAGGTGTCATGAAGATGAATAAAGTTGGTGCCATCTTCTGTTTTCATTATCATCCTAGGGGCTGGGATCGGAAAGGATTCATTTTGTGCCACTGTCATTTCTCATTACTGTCGTTGTCATGAGAGTGAATTATAACAGCCCTCAGATGCCAGCCATGGCTTTGCTCTCATTACAGACTTTCATTCATGGGACGAAGATGGTAATAAGAGTGGAATGTCGTGTAAAAACAGAGCTCACTTCATGACAGTTGGAAATCGGTGATGAAAATGGAAAATGGCAGAAAAAATTAATCTTTTTTTGTGGCAAAAATTGCCCTGCAAACAGCATCGTGCACCAAAGTTATCCTTCACTGTGGCAATGACAAAGCAATGAAAAGGCAAACAATGAACAGCTTTTGGAGCCAATGAAGAGATTCTGAAGTATCCATCTTGCTTGGTGCTTTGGAAATGTATCCCTTAATCCTGAATAATGTAACATCCATTTGGCTCCAAAAGTAATGTGATAGGCAATTAGGAGCAGCTCTATTCTCCCTTCAGTGATGTGAATATCTCTATTACATACTGGCAGAAAGGCCCTACCAAATTTATGGAAGCCATTAGAATTTCCATACAGGGCACCTTTCATACACACACACACAGACACACACACACACATGCACACACACACTTGCACATATATATGCCTATGTATTTATGTGTTCATGTATTTACAATTCAGGAAAAATATTTAGCTTATTCAATAACAGTGATATTCAAAGACAGGAATTCCACTTTTTATTTTATATATACAAATTTAATATATTCCTGTATTGATTGAAGTTTTAAAACAAAAGCATTCATCACTTAAAATTACAGAAATACTAACCTTCTTTACCATCAGTAGAACTGGCTCTGTATACTACTGAATCACCTTTATTACTAGATTTTGTTGACTGTCAAATCTAGACACATATTCTCTAACTAAAGTTGAAGAGGAAAAATTAGCATTTACATCCAAATTTTAAAATGAATGCCCTCAGTCTCTTCTTTTACAGATACTTTTTACCAGTGTATTCCAACTGTGATGTTTTTCTTTTCCCACCCAGAGGTCATATCTTTTCAAAATGAGGGTTACAGTGTGCTAATGGTGGAAAGAACTTGTGTGAAATGGTCTTTTCATTAAATTTCACTTAAAGCAGTCTATTTAATGTTTTATCATTTGCCAAAACACATAACAGATATTCAACATTTATCCACATTTCAACACATGTCATTGTTGGGAGGGAAAAACTGGCATTTTAATATGCACATTAAGCACAGAAACATTTATGAGATGGTTATTGGATACAGAAACATTTTTTATGTGCACCTTGATGTCTGGCATATACTTAAGGTTACTAAATGTTGACACAGTTGTCTATGTTATATGGACAAGCCAGAGAAAGTAGGCATGAGAGACCACTTTTATTAGTATGAAAAGAAGGCAATTACACTGTAAGAAATTGCCTGAATTCACTTGGTTCCTTTTACTTTGGAGTAGTTCATAGCAAGGGCACATTTTAAATCTGGAACTTTTTTTTTTAATTGTACTTTAGGTTCTGGAGTACATGTGCAGATCATGCAGGATTGTTTCATAAGTACACACATGTCAATGTGGTTTGCTGCCTCCCTCCCCCCGTCACCTACATCTGGCATTTCTCCCAGTGTTATCACTCCCCAACCTCCCCACCCGCAACTGTCCCTCCCTTGGCCCACCCCCAACAGAACCCAGTGTGTGATGCTCCCCTCCCTATGTCCATGTGCTCTCATTGTTCATCACCCACCTATGAGTGAGAACATGTGGTGTTTGATTTTCTGTTATTGTGTCAGTTTGCTGAGAATTATGGTTTCCAGATTCATCCCTGTCCCTACAAAGGACACAAATTTATCATTTTTTATGGCTGCATAGTATTTCATGGTGTATTATGTGCCACATTTTCCTTGTCCAGTCTATTGTCAATGGGAATTTGGGTTGGTTCCAGGCCTCTGCTATTCTAAACAGTGCCACTATGAACATACGTGTGCATGTATCTTTATAATAGAATGATTTATAATCCTTTGGGCATATGCCCAGTAATGTGATTGCTGGGCCAAATTGAATTTGTATTTCTGTGTCCTTGAGGAATTGCACATTGTCTTCCACAATGGTTGAACTAGTTTACACTCTCACCAACAGTGTAAAAGTGTTCCTATTTCTCCACATCCTCTCCAGCATCTGTTGCCTCCAGATTTTTTAATGATCACCATTGTAACTGGCATGAGGTGGTATCTCAATGTGGTTTTGATTTGCATTTCTCTAATAATCAATGAGGATGAGCATTTTTTCATGTGTTTGTTGGCCTCATAGTCGTCTTCTTTTGAAAAGTGTCTGTTCATATCCTTCACCCACTTTTGGATGGGTTTGTTTTTTTTTCTTGTAAATCTGTTTTAGTTCTTTGTAGATTCTGGATATAAGCCCTTTGTCAAATGGGTAGATGGCAAAATTTTTTTCCCATTCTGTTGGTTGCTGGTTCACTCTAATGATTATTTCTTTTGTTGTACAGAAGCTCTGGAGTTTAATTAGGTCCCATTTGTCTATTTTGGCTTTTGTTGCCAGTGCTTTTGGTGTTTTAGTCATGAAGTCCTTGCCTATGCCTATGTCCTGAATGGTTTTGCTTAGGTTT
Organism: Callithrix jacchus; assembly: GCF_049354715.1. Taxonomy (NCBI): domain Eukaryota; kingdom Metazoa; phylum Chordata; class Mammalia; order Primates; family Cebidae; genus Callithrix; species Callithrix jacchus. Next base: position 89,689,142 of record NC_133510.1, read on the forward strand.
TCTTCTAGGGTTTTTATGGTGTTAGGTCTTATGTTTAAGTCTTTAACTATCTGGAGTTAATTTTAGCGTAAGGTGTCAGGAAGGGGTCCAGTTTCTCCTTTCGGCACATGGCTAGCCAGTTTTCCCAACACCATTTATTAAACAGGGAATCCTTTCCCCATTGCTTGTTTTTGTCAGGTTTGTCAAAGATCAGATAGTTGTAGATGTATGGCATTGCCTCCAGGGTCTCTGTTCTTTTCCATTGGTGTATATCTCTGTTTTGGTACAAGTACCAAGCTGTTTTCATTACTGTAGCCTTGTAGTAAGTTTGAAATCAGGTAGAGTGAGACCTCTGGCTTTGTTCTTTTTGCTTAGAATTGACTTGGCTATGCGGGCTCTCTTTTGGTTTCATATGAAGTTTAAGGCGGTTTTTTCCTATTCTGTGAAGAAGGTCATGCGTAGCTTGATGGAGATAGTGTTGAATCTTTAAATTACTTTGGGCAGTATGGCCACTTTTATGGTACTGATTGTTCCTAACCATGAGCATGAAATGTTTTTCCATCTGTTTGTGTTCTCTCTTATTTTGTTGAGTAGTGGTTTGTAGTTCTCCTTGAAGAGGTCCTTTATATCTTTTGTTAGTTGTATTCCTAGGTATTTTATTCTCTTTGTAGCAATTGTGAATGGGAGTTTGCTCATAATTTGGCTCTCTGTTAGTCTGTTATTGGTGTATAGAAATGCTTGTGAAATCTGGAACGTTTATACTTACTTTAAGGGACTGGGGTGAAGATGATAGAATGACAATTTTTAGAAAAATATTGAAAAATATATTTTAAACTAGTAGAATTTTTTGCATAGGAAATATTTCAGAATAATTTTACATAGTTGTATAAAGTCATCGATTAAGTGTTCACAATTTATAAATCTAAAATAATGAATTATCCTAAAGCTAATTCTAAAGAGAGTTTTATATAACTGCTAAGGGTGAAAGTAGAGAACACTTCAAATTATATAAGGGAAACTCATTTTAGAGCAGAGGTTATTAACCATGTTAGAAAAACCATGAGGCATTTGTTCTAAATATCTGTAACCACAGATTCTAATTCAGCAGATTTGTAGCATGGAAATCTGTTTTTAAAGCTCTTTTTTAAAAAAAAAAACACAATTTTTTTTTAGATTTGCATTATAAACCACTGTTTTTGGAACTTTATAGACTATAAACTAGCTAGATATTCACTTTTTTTCTATGCCTCTCTTCATCACATATTTCCTTCTCACTGAGAATACTCTCAATTCAGTTCATCCATCTGTTAAACATTTATGTGTGCACCTATTATGTGCCAAATGTTGAAGTTAGGGAGCAAAGAAAATAGTGTTGGTAAAGGACAACCAAAGCTTTCAAGGTGCTTACTCAACTGGGATGGTGAGTGATATGGTTTGTCTGTGTCCCACCCAAATATCATATTGAATTGTAGTTCCTATAATCCCCACATGGCATGGGAGGGATTCTATGGGGGGTAGTTAAATCATAGGGTGGTTTCCTCCATGTTGTTCTCGTGATAGTGAGTGAGTTCTCACAAGATCTGATGGCTTTTATAAGCCTCTGGTATTTCCCTGGCCAGCACTTATTCTCTGTCCTGATGCCTTGTGAAGAAGGGCATGTTTGCTTCACTGTAAGTGTCCTGAGGTCTCCCCAGCCATATAGAACTATTAGTCAATTAAATCTCTTTTTTAAAATAAATTACCCAATATTGGGTATTTCTTCATAGCAGTGTGAGAATGTATTAATACAGTGAGCTAGAAAAACAAACTGTTACAATACATTGTGTGGATGAATATTACAAGAGTAAGCCCTTTCTATGCAGGAGCACCTATAAGGGGATCTGGAAAAGGCTTTCCTAAGCACACAATACTAAACTGAGTCTTGAAGAGGCATCATGAGTTAGCCAGCTGGAGAAAGTTGTGTACTCAAAGGTAAATGGAACAGCAAGATCAAGGTAAGAACAGTTTAGAAAGTAAAGTACTGTGTTCAGGAAAGTGTGCAAGGTTGTTAGTGTAAGAACTGAGATGGAAGCACAGTTGGGGACCATATTAATTGCCACTAACACATATAGCACTTACTACGTGCCATAAACAGCATTTTAAGAGTTATGCTCATTTAATCATCATAACAATCATATGAGGTAGGTACCACTGTCATCCTCATTTTTTCTTAAATAAGGAAACAGGCACAGAGAAGCTGTGAGAGGAACTTTTGTCTTTTCAAGGATCTTTTTTAAGATAATGAATATTCATTGGAAGATATTAAGCTCGGAAAAATTATGCCAAAACCCCACATAAGCATGAGTCTGCCTCAGTTTTCACCTCAAGAATTTTCTGGAAAATTGGATAGATTTCGAAAAGGACTGCAATGAAATTTGAATATGGGCTCAGTTCAGTACTTGCTGAACAAGATATTATATGAAAAAAATGTTAAATGTATATTTCTATTAAATCTAACAAACACTTTTTTAAACAATTAATGCCTTGAGCAGTGATCAGCATTAGAAAACAGTGATAACAAAGTTTCAGAGCTTATGAACTAATTCGTTACATAAATAATCATAATGTCAAGGAAATGGAAATGCCAGAAATAAGTAGCATTTCAGATCAGTGATTACCATATAAGAGAATCTGAGTGTAAAATTTATAACACTTAATGATAGTAAATACATTTATATAAAGTAAATATATTTCTTAATACTCAAAGACAATCTTTACAAATCTGATTATATGTAAGGCAGATTCTGAGTAGTTCATATTGTATATCATCTTTTTAGTAAGTTTTGAATCTATCTTTATTATTTATTCAAAAAAAATGATTTTAAAAATCAGTTTTTCAAAATGAACAAAAATCAATGAAAACTGATTCCATGTGTAGTAGAAACTAAGATATTTAAAGGCTATGTTTGGACAGTGATGTAGAATGTAATTAGAAAACATTAAAATCTACTAAAAAAATTGTTCAGAGATTGTCTTGGTAGTCCCAACTACTTCTTGGTATCCAATCACCCAGGCTGGAATACAATGGAGGGATCTGGGTTCACTGGAGCCTCCACCTCCTGGGTTCAAACAATTCTCCTACCTCAGCCTCCCGAGCCTGCCACGAGCCCAGCTAATTTCTGAATTTTCAGTAGAGCTGAGGTTTCACTGTTTCTGCCAGGCTGGTCTCAAACTCCTGACTCAAGTGATCCACCCGTCTCAGCTTCCCAAAGTGCTGGGATTACAGGCATGAGCCACCGTGCCCAGCTATATTACCAGTTTTATTATTGTTAAACATCAATAACTGAGGAATTAATAGATCAAATCAATGTTACTATCAAATAGATTTTTTATACATGATAAAGTCACTTTTAAAACTATGTAGTATTTTTGTAGTATATAGTTAGTTTTTGCTTGCTAATTTTTAAATATGTTTTATTTGTATAGACATGACCTTAGATTTATTAATTAAATTCAAAACAGAAAAAAGAAAGGGTGAAAAAAGTACTTTACCATGGCAATCATTTTAAATGAAGTTCATAGAATTTTAATTTGTGATTAGGTTTCTCAAAAGTGGAAGTGGAGGTTGAGAGCAGGTTGAAGGAAAAAAAATGAAAGATCATTTAGATAAAGTTTCACTACTTCTCCTATAGATTCAATTATAACAGCTCTAGGGACTGAAAAGTACATGTATGCATTTGATCAGCCATCATTTAAAAAAATACCTTATATAAAATTGGGTATATTGCTCTTTTTAATCTACATTGCATCATGACCTTTTTCAATTCATTGAATAACTGTATTTATTTAAAAGCTAATCAAGATGCCACTCTAAATCTTACTCAGTCCTTCCCAGATGACACATTTTTGTTAGATCTTAAAGTTACTTCCATGTTTTCACAATTATAAATAATTCTGCAGTAAACACCTTTATGGGCATAATTTTTCTTATATGTTAGATTATTTCCTTTTAGTACCATAATTAAGATGTTTGAATTAAACATATGATCACATTTAAAGCTTTTTATACATATTGCCAAATAATTTCTCAAAATCTTTCTGCTCCAGTTGCTGCTAAAAGTTATAGACACACAAATTAGTATTACGATGTGGGTTTTTCTTTTATGTTGTTTAATTTTTTGTTCATTATTATTACTTGTGATATAATTTACATACAGTGAAAATTACCTATTTTATTTGCACAGTTTGTTGAGCTTGACAAATATATAATGTGTGTGACCACAATTTCAACACAGTTATATAATATTGCCATTACTCTAAAGAACTATCTGTGGATCTTTGCATGGAGGAATGTTCCACTTACCCTGGGTCCCCAAAAACTACTAATTTGATATTTGTGGTTATAATTTTGCTTTCTCAAGAATGTAATGTAACTGGAAATATGAGCTTTTTCACTTGGGTTAATGCTAACAGCATCATGTTGTTGATGTAGCATTTGTCCCTTTTTGCTTAATAATAGTCTATTATATGGATATACCACAATTTGTATCTATTCACCAGTTGATGGGATTTGAATTATTTTCATTTTTAGTGATTATGAATGAAATTGCTACAAACATTCACATACAGATGTTATGTGGAGATCTCAACATTCTTGTGAAAATGCTTGGAGCAGAATGATTGACTTTTAGGTAAGTATTTGTTTAACTCTATACTGCCAAACTACTTTCTAAAGTGACTGTACTAATTTCCATTCCTGCTAGCGATCAATAGGAGAAGCAGATGTATTGCATCCCTCACCAGCAATAATTTTTGTAATTTCAGTCAATTTAATAGGTATGTGATTATATATTTATCTGTGGTTTACATTTGAATTTTCCTACTGATTAATCATGCCAAGCATTTTTTTTCATGCACTTATTTGGCATATATATTTTTTATGAGTGTGTGAAATTTCTGTTCAAACTTTTGCCCATTATATTGGATTGCTTATCTTCTTATTATTGTATTTTAAGAGATCTCTTGAGAGCAGAAACTTTTAATTTTGATAAAACACAAAAGCGAATTTTTTTCTTATGGCTTATGCTTTGGAGTGCCATATAAAAATATTTGTCCAACCAAAATTCATAAAGGTTTTCTCTTGTATTTTCTTATATAAGTTGTACATTTCTAAGTTCCTCACTAAGGTCTATGATCCATTACAAGTTAACATTTGTATACAGTGTGTATACAAATACACAGAGAGAATGAAGTTTTTGTTTGTGTTGGGGTTTTTGTCCCAGTATTTTTTTTTAAAGAATAAACTTTCTCTCCAGAATTACCTTGGCATATTACATTTATCAAAATCAATGTATCATATACATGTGAGTCTCTTTCAGACTTCCTATTTTGCTCTATCAATTAATTAGCAAGTCTATCCTACCATTAAAAGCACAATGTCTGGATTACTGAATGCTTATAATAAGTCTTGAAGTCAGATTTTGTGTGCCTTCCAAATTTATTTTGTTTAATTTCAAAATTGATCGGACTATTCTATGACCATTGCCTTTCCATATATATTTTAGAGTCACCTTCCCAATATCTAAAAATAATCCTCATTGGATTGTAATGAGTATTCTTTCCAATCTTTAAACCAATTTAGAAAGATTTGATATGTTAATAATATTGAGTTTCCAATCCATGAATACAATATATCTCAATGTACTTAGATAATTTAAAATTGTTCTCATCAGTGTTTCTATTTTTTAATGTAAAAATCCTCCACAAAGTAGGTTAGTTAGATTCATCACTAGGTGTTTCAAATTTCCATTTTATGCTATTGTAAATTATGCAGATCTTAAAATTTATTTTAGTCTCTAAGTGTTCAGTCCTAGTTTATGAAAATGTAGTTGATTTTTGTATGTTGACCATGTATTTGGTAACCTTTCTAAATTTATTTAGGGTTTCTATGAAGTATTTTGTAGAGTCCTTGGGATTATATTCCTAGATGGCTATGGTTTGCTGCAAATAATGATACCTTTTCTCAACCTTATATACATTTTTATTTATTTATCTTGCCTTATAACACTATCTAGGACCTCTTGTATAATGTTGCACAGAAGTGATAAGATTGGGCTTTCTTTTATTGGTCACATTATGAAATGTACTGGTCTTTTAGGTTTACTGTCAGTTATAGGCTATTATTGATGTCTTTTATCAAGTTAAGGAAGTTACCTTCTGCTATTGGATTGCTGAGATATTTTTTATTGTGAGTACATGTTGACTTAAAAAAAACTCTTTAATTGTATCTGTTGAGATAACACACTTTTCTATTATATTGTTTTGATATAGTGAATTATAGTGATTGACTATCACATGGCAAATCAACCTTGCATCCCAGAGATAAATGCCACTCTTCATGCTGTATCAGTATTCTCATACATTTCTAAATTTGATTTGATAATAATTTGTTAAAGAACTTTGCAGGAGAGGACATTGAACCATGTCAACATTCAATTTTTGGTACCATTTTTGTATTTTTGTTTCTTGTAATGTTGTTGTCTGGCTTTGGTAACATCAGGTCTCATAAAATGAGTTGGAAAGCATTCTTATTTTAAATTTTCTGAAACAGTTTGTATAAAACTCTCATAATTCTTCAAATGCTTCCCAAAATTCACTCATGCTATCATCTGGAGTTTGAGTTTTTTGGGGGAAGAAAATTTTTAATTAAAAATTCAAATAACTTAGCAAATGGCATGCTATTCAGGTTATCTCCTTCAGGAGTGAGATTCAGTAGTCTGTTTTTAGCAGGAATTTATCCATTTCATGTTTTCAAACGTACTATTATAGGGCTCATGATATTCTATTATTATCCACGTAATGTCTGTAAGACATGTAGTTATGTCCTCTGTTTATTCCTGATACTGGTAATTTTATCTACTTTCTTTCATTCTTCATTGTTCTGGTTATAATTTCATCAATTTGATTGAACCAGTTTTTAGATTCACTGATTTTATTTTTTAAATAATTTTTTAGAGATGAGGGTCTCAATTTGTTGCCAAGGCTGGGCTACGCTCAAACTCTTGGCCTCAAGCAATTCTCTCTTAATACTCCAGCCTCTCAAAGTATTAAGATTGTAGGCATGAGAAATGGTGCCTGGTTGATTTGATTTTTTTTTCAATTTCATTTATTTCTGCTGTTTATTTTCTTCCTTCAGATTTCTTCGTTTGTAATTTTCTCTTCTTTTTGTAGTTTTTAAGGTGATGACAGTTTGTTGGCTTCTGACATTTTCTTTTTTTCCCCAGCTATACTAATGTAAAATTGAACAAATTTGTATATATTTATGGCATTCAACAGTATTTGATATTCATACACATTATAAAATGATTTCCAAAATCAAATTAATTAATATATCCATCACCTCACATGCTTATTTATTTGCATGTGTGTTTGTGTGTGTTAAAAACAATTAGGATCTGCTCTCTTAGCAAATTTCAAGTGTATAATACAGTATTATTGATTAGAGTCACCATGCTGTACATTAGATCCCCCAGATAACCTTTTTATATTTTAACCAAAAGTTTTTGCCCTTTGACTAACATCTCCCCATTGCCCCCAGCCTCTTGCAACCACTATTCTAATCTTTGCTTCTATGAATTTGACTTTTTTAGATTTCACATAAAATTGAGATCATGCAGTATTTGTATTTCTGTGCCGGGCTTATTTCACTTAGCATAATGTCCTCCAAGTTCATCCATATGGTCTCAAATAACAAGATATGCTTCTTTTTTAAGGCTGAAAAAGTTTCCGTTGTGTGCATATCTGTTACATTTTCTTTATGAATTCATATGTTGAAAGACACTTAGGTTGTTTACATTTAGTGGCTATTGCGAATAATGCTCCAGTGAACATGGGCATGCAGATATCACTTTGAGATATTGATTTCACCTTCTTTGGATATAAATCCAGAAGTGAAATTCCTAAATGGTAGTTCTATTTTTTATTTTTTGAGGAACCTCCATATTGTTTTTCATAATAGCTGTACCACTTTACATTCCCACCAACAATACACATTATCCCTTTTCTCCACATTCTGTTGTTATCACTTGCCTTTTTAATAATAATCATCCTAATAGGTACAGGATCATAGCTCATTGTGGTTTTAATTTGCACATCTCTGATGATTAGTGATGTTGAGCACCTTTCATAAACCTGAAGGCCATTTTATGTCTTCTTTGGGAAAATATCTATTCATGCTTTTCCCATTTTTAAATCAGGTTTTCTGTTTTTTATTTTCTGTTGAATTGTATGTGTTCCTTACATATTTTGGATATTAACTGTTTATAAGATACATACTATAAAGTCATGTGCACATGTATGTTTGTGGCAGCACTGTTCACAATAGCAAAGACTTGGAACCAACACAAATGTTCATCAATGATAGACTAGATAAAGAATATGTGGCACACATACACCATGGAATATATACAGCCCTAAAAAAAGACGAGTTCATGTCCTTTTCAGGGATGTGGATAAAGCTGGAAACCATCATTCTCTGCAGGAAACTAACGCAGGAACAGAAAACCAAACACTGCATGTTCTCACTCATAAGTGGGAGTTGAAAAATGAGAACATGGCCGGGCGCTGTGGCTCACGCCTGTAATCCCAGCACTTTGGAAGGCCAAGGCGGGTGGATCACGAGGTCAACAGATCGAGACCATCCTGGTCAACATGGTGAAACTCCGTCTCTACTAAAAATACAAAAAATTAGCTGGGCATGGTGGCACGTGCCTGCACGTGCAGCTATTTGGGAGGGTGAGGCAGGAGAATTGCCTGAACCCAGGAAGGGGAGGTTGCGATGAGCCGAGATCTCGCCATTGCACTCCAGCCTGGGTAACAAGAGTGAAACTCCGTCTCAAAAAAAAAAAAAAAAAAAAAGAATGAAAGAAAGAAAAGGAAAAAAGAAAAAACACATGGACACAGCGAGGAGAACATCATACACCGAGCCTGTTGAGGGGGTGGCGGGTTAGAGGAGGGGTAACATTAGGAGAAATACCAAATGTAGATGATGGGTTGATGGGTGCAGCAAACCACCATGGCACATGTATACCTACCTATATAACAAGCCTGCATGTTCGGCACATGTATCCCAGAACTTAAAGTATAATAACACAAAAAAAGAAAAATGTATATTTGTAAATAGACTCCTTTTTCATTTTATTGACGTTTTATTTGCTTTGGAGAAGACTTTTAGTTTGAAATAGTACCACTTGTTTATTTTTGCTTTTGTTACCTGTGCTCTTTGGGTCATATCCAAAACATCATTGTCAAGACCAACATCAAGAAGCTTTTTCTTTATATTTTCTGCTAGAATTTTTATGGTTTCAGGTCTTATGTTTAAATATTTAATCCATTTTGAGTTTAAAAGTCCAATTTCGTTTTTTTGTATCTGGATATCTAGCTTTTCTCACAACATTTATTGAAGAGACTATCATTTCCCCACTGTGTATTCTTGGCACCTTTGTCAAAGATTAGTTAGCTTTACATGCTCTGTTTATTTGAGGTCTCTCCAGTCTGTCCATTGATCTGAAAAAATATATGGATCTGCTTTTATGCCAGTATCATACTATTTTATTACTATACCTTTATTATATAATTTGAGATTAAGAGGTATGGTGCCTCCAGCTTTGTTCTTCTTTCTCAAGTTTTCTTTGGTTAGTCTTTTGTGATTTCATACAAATTTTAGGTGTTTTTTTTGTTTTTTTGTTTTTTTTTGTATTTTGGGGGAAAATGCCATTGGCATTTTTGGTAGGGATTGTATTTGATCTGTAGGTAGAATTGGGTAGTAGAGACATTTCAACAATATTTTTTCCAATCCCAATGAATATCTCTTCATTTGTTTGTGTCCTCTTCAATTTCTTTTATTACTGTTTTATAGTTTTCAGTCCAGATGTCTTTTATCTCCTTGTTTAACTTTATTCATGAATACTTTATTGTTTTCAATGCTACTGTAATGGATTTTTTTTTCTTAATACCTTTTTAAGACAGTTCATTGTTCATATAGTTCACTAGCATTAATAACTTTAATTCCTAAATTAATTATCTTGAGAAAAGTTACATTATCAATATTCTTTTGGTAGAGAGGAAAATATGTGGGAAAACATGGATATCAATGACTGACTCAAAACCTGATTTAAAAAAACAGACTTGGATTCTGAATATAGACACTTTAGAAATTTTTTAGTCAATAGTTGATAGGTCTATTTTTTATGTAGACACAAGACAAATATTAAAAATTTTTGTCTAAATAAGTCTGAAAGCTCTTTTAGAATTTGAAGTTAAAAAGGCCAAAGGATAAGAAGGTATAGTGATATTAGATTAGTAGATTTTTTTCTTTCTTAGCTGTATAAAAAATAAAGTGCATCTTACAAGCAATAGTATGAAACTCAGTAAAACATGTCCTTTGGTAATTGTTCTGTTTATATGACATAATTTTTAAACAATTTCCAATAGGTAGTCATTTGATTCATTACTATTCATCTTTTGTGAATTTTTTTTCTGTGCAAAATACTTTTTAATACAATTTTTATAATGCATTAGTTTCCTATTTTTATAAATATTTTCATAAATTCTTAAATATTTACTTTAATTCATAATAATCTAAATGTCTCTATGACATCATCAAATTTTATCATTATTAACTTTAACAAATGTTAAGCAAAACCAGAGACCATCAAAACAGGAAAGAAGAAGGGTAGAAAGGCCAGCTATTTTCTTCTTTAGAGCAGGTCTCATTGTTTGGACGTGACCATAGAAGTAATATCATTAGCTATTCAAAACTTTACATTTGACTTTAAAGTATAAAATTATAAAGATGGGATATTATTGTGTTAGCAAGTAGAGTAACTTCATAAGCATATTTCTGACGTAAATATAATTGGATGTTGTCAAATATTGTATATAAATACAATTATATTTACGTCAGAAATATACTCATGAAGTTACTTAAGAGTAGCATAAATGTAACTATATTTCGTCAAATATCGTATATAAATTGTACCTAAATACAATTATATTTATGTCAGAAATATACTTACGAAGTTACTCTACCTGCTACTGCATCCAATCTGTGATACAGAAGGCTTTCATGGTAAAGGAAAATGTATTGAAACTATTTTCTTTTAGAATTTTGTTCAAACTCTTGTTTTTTTTTTTTTAATGAGAAAAAGGTTTCTCTCTCAAAACTTATCATAGTTATGCATTTGACTTATAACTTCTGCTTTTGTCAATAAATTTGGAGACTCTCTGATAATGGAAAGGCCATATTTGTATGAGCTTGGACCATGAAGGCAAAACTGGGAGCTTCTTTCAGTATCTGATACTTGACAGCTGAGTGACTTTTAACAAACGATCTAACCTCTCTATTCCCCTTCAAGGGGAATGAAATAATAATTTTTATATCAATAGTTAACATTTGTGGATTATTTAGTAATCAAGTAATACTTGAAACACTTTCTGTTTATCATTTCATTCTCATTCTTACAAAAAGTATATAGAGAAGGTGATATTATGATCTCCATTTTACAGATGAGGGCACTAACAAGGTCAGTATAAAATTAAATGAAAGAATCATTTTATCACTCTTGGTGTGGAGAGTAAGCACTCAGTATGGTGACGATGCTTGTGTCAAGAATGACAGAAGTAGTGATGGTGATAACAATGACAAAATTAAAATTTCTATACATCAGCATATTATGCCATCTTAGATAAATATGCATGTAACTACTAAATAATAGCATTGATGGTTTAGTAAGCATTGACTGACTCTCTTTGATAACCAGACACTAAATGCTCAGATACTACACAAAGATATAATGATATTTTTGAGGCATCTCCAGACTAATAGAAAAGAAAAAAATTATTAAAATAGGAAAATATTAAAGGATTGAATGATGGGGGAGGTAAGTAAGAAAGTAGGGAGGAGATAGCAAAGAAAAGATAAAGGAGAAAAGAAGACAGGGTAATCTTGTAGAAAACACACTCAGCTTCATGTGGATTGCACAGTGGGAGATATATCCCAGTTTCTAATACATGCCATGCATCAATGCCCATATTCAGAAATCAGCTGCTGGGAAGACACGTGTAAACACAGCAAGCATTTTTCTTAAGAATGTATAGTGATGCAAAACACATGTCAAACTGGAATCTGGCTTTATGCAACATGACTTATTGGATCAATGGTCCCGATTCAGTGTGCCATCCGTAAAAAAAAAAAAAAAAAAAAAAAAAAAAATCTGTAGCACACGTGTATACAACTGATATTATGACATACAAAATTGTGAAATCCAGTGAGAAAGAGATGGATTATTTTTTCATTCATGCTGTGACCAGGACTGTTTTTCCAGATATGCATATCTATAGATTACGGAAAAGGTTGGAAGGGATGTGGAAAGACAAGAAGAGAAAGAGGGCAGAAATGTCATAGCAGCTTTCAGCTGCTTCAACTCCCTGGGAAAGAGGTTTAGTATACATTCCACCAAAAAAAGTGCATTCAATAGCTTTAGATACATTTTGTGCTGATCCAGTTAATATGTCAAAATATTCTACTTGAAGCAAGAAGACAGAAAAGCTTTGCCACACCACAAAGGGGCATCTAAATCCCATCACTCCTTTGTCACCCTCTAAGGAAATAGCATTATGTAAGCATCTGATTTGCATCATTGGGGCAGCCTCGATTTCTGAGAAAGCTGTTTGCAATTCAATAAGCTCCATGCACAATGTTGCCTTTCATGTGACTCCTTATGGTGCTGTTGATAATGATCATAATACTTTCCCCAGTGGAGAACACTGAGTCGATGCTGAAAAATCAAACTTTTGTTTCTGTATAAGCTAGAGGGAATATGAAGATTGAGAGCGAGAGAGATGAGCCTTCACATTTCGTAATCTCTGAAATAGATTTAAAAAGTTTCCCAAAAGGTCACTAGATTAGATAGAGGCAATATCGAATTGATAGCTTAGAAATGAAAGCTGGGACAGTTTGAAAAGTGAGAGGAGGGAAAGTGAGGAAAGGGAGAGAAAGGGCGAGAGGGAAAGAGAAAGAGACTGAAAGAAAGAGAAAGAAATTGACAGAGACAGATGGAGAGAGAGACAGAAGACAAAGAAAAAATAGAAATTGTGAGTCTGGATCATGCGATATGAAAGCGACTTTGCCATCCTTGAGAAAGTCAAAAGTTAGTATGAAAATTCATCAAATACTCATTTTGCTCCTTCATTCTTCACCTTTTGAGTATACCAGTTACGCCACAGGACCTTGGAAAGCCTAGGATTTTCTTTCATTTCTCACTTTGAATAGTTAAATAACCACCTCCTTTATGGTTCTGTAAATCTTAATTCTGTTTCCATCTGAGCTGAGTTGTTAAGAAGTTAATGATTTAGAACTGCTTCCTGCTTTGGCTTGCTTACTCTTTCACAGTAAAGTAAGTGAGGGGAGGCACTTCTTAATGTGACGGGCAAGGCTATGTGTCCCTAAGTTGGACGTTATTTTTTTCTCCTTTCTAAATTTATTTTAGATTCAGGGGATACATGTTTAGGTTTGTTACCTGGGTAAATTGCGTGTCTCAGGGGTTTGGTATACAGAGTATTTTTTCACTCAGATAATAAGCATAGTACCCACTAGGTAATTTTTTGATCCTCACTCTCCCCATCCTCCATCCTCAAGTAGGTCCCAGTGACTGTTCTCTTCTTCGTGTCCATCCATGTGTACTCAATGTTTAACTCCCACTCATAAGTGAAAGCAGGCAGTATTTTTTTCTCTTTTCTTGTGCTAATTCATTTAGAACTATGGCCTTCAGCTCTATCCATGTTGCTGCAAAGGACGTGATCTCGTTCCTTTTTATGCGCTGGACTTTCTAAGTGATGTGGCTGTGGTGTTGGAAGTGACCTTCAAATACAGATACTCAGCAAATGTGAGATAAATGAGTAGCAATATTACTGATATCGGGGAAGAAAACGAATGAGAAATAGCAAAAACAATGACAAGGACATTGAGAACAGGGTTCAAATGTTAAGCAATTTTCACAGACTTTGGTATAGAAAAAGCACCAGAAAGATGTTCCATGCTCATTATTACTTATTCAAAAATATTAAATAGGCTGGGTGCGGTGGCTCATGCCTGTAATCCCAGCACTTTGGAAGGCTGAGATGGGCAGATCAGCTGAAGTCAGGAATTCAAGACCAGCCTGGCCCACATGGTGAAACCCCTGTCTGGTGTGGTGGCGGATGCCTATAATCCCAGCTACTTGGGAGACTGAGGCACGAGAATCACTTTAACCCAAGAGAGAGAGGTTGCAGTGAGCCAAAATCACTCCACTGCACTCCAGCCTGGGTCAAAAAATACAAAATAAAAAAAGTAATAGTTGCTCTAGTGCCTATAATAAACACAAGAAGAAAATCCAGTTTCTAATATAAAGTTACAGTCAAGAAGAGGTGACACAAGTGAGCCAATATAAATATCACTAACATGCTGTCTTCACAAACTTTTATGTCGTTTGAAACAAATGACATGAACTATTTTAAAAATATGAAAAATATAAAATAGATTTTCTCAACTTGACATGATTGCCATTTTGTGCCAGGTAATTTTTGTGACTGTCCTCCTGTGTATTGTAGGGTGATGAGCAGTGTTGCTGACCTCTATACAACTAGAAGCCAGTAGTAACTCACCCCCAGTTGCACCAACCCAAAGTATATCTAGACATTACCAAATCTTCCTTGGGCAAAATGGCCCTGATTGAGAAACCTTACCATAGAGCACCACGTTTGTGGTGGGGTGGTGGTTGTTGCTGTTCTTCGGACTTTTGCTGTGTCTACCTTTGTATTCCATTATATATGCAGTAAAAGTGGCAGATTGCTAAACTACTGAAAACCATTCTCTCCTTTTTCTGTGGCCATATAAGCTGACCTATGCACATGGCCATGCCATTAGGGGCTACATATCTTAACTTCCTTTACAGGTAGATGTGCTTATATGATTAGTGACTAAGTGAAGAGATGAGTAGCATTTTTAGGCTTTAGCGCCAAAGTAAAAAGCATGCTCTCTTCTGACTTCACGTTCTACTTCAAGCTGGAACAAGGACAGGGATGATTCAGCTTCAAAAATGCAAGAAAGGTAACATTCTAGAACACAGAAAAACAAGGAGATGGAATGACTTTGTCAGTGACAGATGCTATGAATTACTTTTTGAAATACAAGAGCCTCATCAGCATCAACCATTCACCTTGAGACTCAGGTTTAAAGGGTAAAGCCATTGTGTTTTGGGGTCTCTTTGTTATGGAAAGTTAGCCTTTATCCTAACAGATATAGAATACATGTATAATATAATTTTATATACATAAATAATTTACACACATTTTATATTATGATTATCCAGAGAAACAGACCAAATAATGTGTGTGTATATATACATGAAGAGAGAGAGATTTTATTCCAAGGGATTGCCTGGCACCAGTTACAAAAATTGAGAAATTTCATAATCTGCCATCTGCAAGCTGCAGGCCTAGGAAAGCTGGTGGAGAAGTTCCAGTCTAACCTGAAGGCTGGAGAACCAGGGAAGCCAATCCAAAGGCTCAAAAATCAGAAGCACTAATGTCCAAGAGCAGCAGATGAATTTACTAGCAAGCAGAAAGAGCAACTTTGCCCTTCCTCCATCTTTTTGTTCTACTCAGACCCTCAGTGGACTAAATAATTCCCATCCACATTGATGAGGGCAGCTTCCTCACTCAAATAATCCAAATGCTAATCTCTTCTGCAAACACCTTCACAAACACACCCAGAAATGACGTATTATTAGCTGTCTGTGCATCCCTTAGCCAAGTCAGGTTGACACATAAAATTACCCATCACACAAACATACACACATATGATCAATGTACAAAATTTTGTTAGGCAAGACATTTTGGAAGAGCAAACTATTTAAGTAGATGCATGTCCATATTAGAATGTCTCTTAAAAAGCTATAGGAACCTAGGTAATGGAGTTCTTAATTCTGCCAATGTGACTTTCTGGGCCTTAGATGATGAATCAGAGTTTGCTAGAAAGATTAATGAACCAAGGAAGTACTGCTCTCTGGTTAGCTTCACAGGCTGTCATCCAGAAAGAGGTAGTGGTAGCTCTACAGACAGCAGCAGTCATCATCCGAGTCCTGGGGACGTTCTCCTTTAGTCAAATCACTTAACTACACTCCCACCTCACACCAGGATGATCATCAGACTTCCGGAATTCACAGGTGCTCTAGCACAGATAACTGACACCTGAGTACTAAGTGTTTTGATAAAAATAATCCATGTTTCCTTGCTATGTGTAGCAAGTCTCTGAAAAAACAACAGCAATGAAAACCTTAACAGAATTTGATGGTCCTTCTAATGATTCATCTTTCTCTATGTTCTTCTATGTTTCAGTGCATCTTATTGTATATCAAGCGGATTGCCTTCTCTTCTGAATTAAATCCTGGCCCCTAAATCATAACATTTTCACCCAGAAAAACAAACATTTGAAATATATAAAGAGTACATGAAAATTTAGGTAAATTTTAAGTCAAACTTAAACTGTCTCATAAAAATCAATATGCATCATGCCAATTTACTTTCATTACTGAAAGAATTAGCTGTATGAATAAGCAATTGACTTGGTCTGGCATCATTATTATATTTTTAGAAATGTGTAATCTCTAAAATAGGAAAATGGTATTGTATCTATTAGGTGAATCACAATTACATGTCATTATAATGAATTTAAAAATTCTGCAAGCATTTATAAGCCAGTGAAATTTCTCATGAACCCTCACCATCCTCCTTACCAGATTTTAAAAGTACATAAGTGATGTTCTCCAGTAGCCATATCCCAAACTTCTCTCATACTCAAACTTGTGGAATATTTTTAGGAATCTTGGTATCAACTCTTTAATTTATTATTTCCTCTTTACCATATCTCACAAAAATTCTTTTTATAAAAACTTATAAGAAATTTTATTTCCTCTTTTAAAAAAAGTTTTATCTGCCTTTTTTTCAGTTTGATAGTCACAAAAAAAACACTGTCTCTTAATTTTTTCTTCTTCCAGCAACTAAGTAATGTTAATTTTTTTTTTCCTTTAAAGAGACTCAGTGTTTCTGTTGTATCAATATTTAACTCTTTCATGGTTGTTGCAATGAGATATAAGTTCATGATGTTCTAGAGAGTTTAAGTATAAAAAGGTGCCACTAAATTTGTCTTAATAGTTAAATGTTAAAAATCTGCTAAAATATCCAATAAGCCCTATAATAAAATTCTGATGCTAACTGCCCAGATTTAGCACAGATTTCCCAGGTTAAAGGTACAGTCTCTGATGACACTGTCTTCATATCAGACACCATCCACAAGTTTGAGGTTGTCCAGGCCACCTCCCATTTTGATGACTTGCTTCCTGTTTGTGGGTTCTCACTATCCCATCAGATACAATAAGTTGCTGGAATGACTCCCAAAATTCAGAAAAATACTGTATGTATGAATACACTTTTATTATAGAAAAAGATACAAATCTGAACTTGCCAAAGACAGAGACACATGGGGTGGGGTCTGGGAGAGTCCCAAAAGTGAAGCTTCAGTGTCCTCAGGATGCATCACTCTCCTGGCCCATCAATGCATTATTACAAACTAGGGAAACCCACTTGAGCCCCAATGTCCAAAGTTTGCACTGGGCTTTCATTCTATCAGTATAATTGATGGAATCATTGACCACATGATTGAACTCAATCACCAGTCTCCAGCCTCACTTCAGAAGGTAGAGGTCAGGCTGATGTCATGCGGCTCAACGTTCCAACTCTCAAATCATTGGTGTTTCTGATATAGCCAGCCTCCATGTTGAAACTATTTAGGGGCCTTCCCTGAGTTACCTAATTACCACAAACCCAAATGTGGTCTCAGGGACCCACCGTGAATAATAAAAATACTCCTATCACTCAGGAAATTCCAAGGATTTAAAAGTTCTCTCCCAGGAATCTTTGACAAAGGACAAAGACACTTTCTTTATTATACAGCTCCTTTTTTTAGACTTTGTTTCACTCTTGTAGCCCAGGCTAGAGGGCAATGGTGTGATCTCAGCTCACTACAACCTCGGCCTCCTGGGTTAAAGTGATTCTCCTGCCTCAGCCCTCCAAGTAGCTAGGATTACAGGCATGCAACACCATGCCCGGCTAATTTTTGCATTTTTAGTAGAGAGGGTGTTTCACCATGTTGGCCAGGCGAATCTCGAACTTCTGACCTCAGGTGATCCACCTGTCTCGGCCTCTCAAAGTACTAGGATTACAAGTGTGAGCCACTGGGCCCAGCCAATAACTCACCTTTTAAAAGCAAACTCAATTTTACATATACATACCACTGAAATATTTACTAAATGAGTTTAATTTTTGTTTTTAATCTGCTATTGTTCTTTTCAGGGAGTCGGGGAAGAACCAAGAACCATGGTATATGTTCTAAGAGCAGCCCTGGGCAAAATTGTGAAATAGTTGAATTTTAGCATTTTCAAACTTGAAAGAATTTCAGAGATCCTCTAATTCTGCATCATTCTTAACAGAAACAAGTTGGTTAAGGAAAAAAGTAATTTGCCCAAGATAGAAATCAAAATAACTCTCAAATAAAAATCAAAATTCAAATATCCCAGCTCTTATTACCATGCCACTCTGCATGCCTTTAGGGCCTGTTCCAGCTCTTCTTTCAGGCCCAAAATTCCTGGTTTCCCTACCATGTGCTCTTTCTTTCCCCATTTCTCAGGACACTTCATGATACTAAGCTCCCCTCTTTCCCTACTTTTCTCTTCTACCTCTCCATCTTCGTGCCTTTGCAACTCCAGAGAACCAAAAAATGAACTACGTATTAACTTTCCTGCAAGTTCTGATCTCTGAAATCTAGCAAGAGCAGAAATATGATAATGAACTCATTTATGGCTCTCCTAAACTTCACAATACCTTAACTCAGTTTCTTTAGATTAACCTTCTAGATTGGTATTAATGAAGGAGATTTCAAGACTGAGGCCTTTGACACTTTTGTGTACAGAGCAGGCTACATGTGCCACAGAAGGCAGAATCTGAGTAAATAAAAAAGAACTATCTTTCGTGTATTGGGTCGTTAACTGAGTGTGCTGCTTACTAATAGGAAAATCAGAGAGATAGGGAGGTGACTGCTGGCTGTTCACCTGGTGGTCTGTCTACTATTCCTCTCCCAGAACAACCTTTCTAAAGCATAAATCTTATCTTAAACATGGGGTTGAGAGGCTGTCAGTGCCTCTCCATAGTCTCAGTCCCTTTAGTTTGCATGCAAGGGCTACTGCTTCACTTTCAGCTTAATCTCCAGTCACACCAGCCATGATCACTCTGAACCTCCTTGGCCATATCATGCTATTCCACATCTTCCACATGCTGCTGTTCCCTCTGGCTGGACTTCTCTCTTTCTAACCCTCATGAGTATTAATACATACAGGTAACTCCTTGAAAAAACAGCATAAAATGACTTTTCTTTGAATAATTCTCTAATACTCAGATCTGATGAAGATGCTCTTCTTCTGGTCCCCTTTAGGAATCATTAGAAACTTCTGAGATTATAGCATAATGCTCTATTCTTCATAATGACTTATCATTCTCTCCCAAATGAAATCTCAAAAGCCAAGGACTATGTGTGGCTTCATTTTGTATTCCCAAAATTTCATACACAGCGTGCACTAAATTCGTGTTTGATGCATAAATTAATGCATGCATGAAGAATATGTATTAGTATCATCTTCATCCACCTTCATCTTTCCCAGAGAATTGTAGAAAAGTCCTTTAAAAAGTAGAATGTAAAAAATAATATCCACTAGATTTTGGAAGAATAAGTACTTTTAATAGAATTGTGTGTGTGTGTGTGTGTGTGTGTGTGTAAAATAAATATCTCTTTAAATTGCTTAGTATTCACAGGATGTTATTTTGAAATTGAATTTCCCATCATGATTTTTTTCCAAGATAATGTGTTATGACCTTTGTTTTCAAATATAAACAGTAACATTTCAGGGCTGTGCTGAAAGGTGAATATTAGAAATCCTTATTTTTTACAGTGTTAAATATTTCAAAAGAGCTAAAAGAACCATATATGCAGCTTCATCCATAATTATCAAAGCTGATATTATATTTTGACAAAATACACATGAAATTTTGGTGATGCATTTTATAACTATCACAATAATTATTTTTCCTGTTTTCAATTTAAAGGCCAGTGTTTTCTCGTGGCTTCTACCGTGAGAACATTGTCTTAATACGGTAAACCCATCTCATAATTACCCAGTTCCATATAGTTCAAGGAATGTGTAAAAAAAAGTCTAAGTTCACAACACTAAAAATTCTTCAAGCATCTGTTGACAAAGCCATGGGACAGTAGACCTCCTGCCTCCTTCAAAATTCTCCTTTGTTACCTAATCCTCACTTCCACAAGGCTAGAGCTCTTTGTTTGGAGTTTTATTTAAAAGATTATAAATAATGGATGAGTTAGTTGAAATGAATAAGGTATTATATAATATCTAGCTCTTCTAAAAGTGACATTTTATATTCAGACTCAGAATTTTTCATTGTATGAAATGTATGTACATTTGAATGGACAAAGGAATGATAATTGTTTTCAATTTGATTATGAAAATTGAAATTTAATAACATAGCAGACGGAATGTAATTATTTGTGTCAACTATTCCAGTTTAGTTTAGCAGATGCTAGTATCAGAAAAGATCAATGCTATTTAAGCTGTTTGCTTTTTTTGCAATTCTCCTGCCTCAGCCTCCCAAGTAGCTGGGATTGCAGGCAACTGCCATCACACCTGACTAATTTTGATATTCTTTGTAAAGATGGGGTTTTACCATGTTGGCCAGGCTGGTCTTGAGAACTCTTGACCTCAGATGATCTGCCCCCATCAACCTCCCAAAGTGCTGAGATTATTGGCATAAACCACAGTACCCAGCTTAAGCTTTTGTTGTTCTTTAGATTAGTATGTATACTGTTTTTTTGTGAATTCACAGTGGTTGCTGCTTTTGAAAGTTTGAACTTCCATATTTTTGTCCACATTTGTAGGTTCTCTGATTTTGTGACTTTAAGGCTTCTGTAATGGTGTTGGCAAAACTAACATAGGCTATTGTAAAATTAGCACAAAGGAAAAAATAAAGCAAGACACAAATATGTTCACATGAAATATTCCACAGAATTAATGAGAGTTGAGGAAAAGTGCTAGTTTTCCCAAGAAGACTGAGGGTTAGACCAATTCTATTTTCCTTAAATTAAAAAAGTAGACTTGTACTTTTTTAATATGTCAAAAGTAGGTGCAGTGGTACAATTTTAGCAATTTTTAGAATTAAAATAATGTGAATCATGAGGTCAGAAGTTCAAGACCAGCCTGGCCAATATGGTGAAACCCCATCTCTATTAAAAATACAAAAATTAGCTGGGCATGGTGGCGCACACCCATAGTCCTAGTTGCTTGGGATGCTGAGGCAGGAGCATTGCTTGAACTCGAGAGGCAGAGGTTGCAGTGAGCCGAGATCACGCCACTGCACTCCTGCTTGGGTGACAGAGCAAGACTCCACCTCAAAAAAAAAAAAAAAAAAAAAGTTTTTCTCTTTTATAATTGAAATCTCAAATTTTAGAATGCTATAACTCACAGTCTTTCACTATGACAATTTAAGCATTAAACATATTATGCTTATGCAGAATATTAATAATCTTGGGAAAAATTAGTAAAGAAAAATAGTATGCATTTTTAAATTCCAATTATCATGTTTTGCTGTATCACTCAGAAGAAATGATATCATTTGCAAGGTCACCACAAAGCTCACTGTGACAGACTACAAGTTTTAGTATAACTCTGGCACTTGAAATTTCTATTAAATCCATTTTTTTTCCTGATAACTAAATCTGAATCCATTTTTTCCTTATTAACTGAACAGCTAATATTTGCACAGCCACTGGAACAATTGGGTAATAAATCTGATATAATCATTAAAAACATTAAAATGTAGGTAATATTCACAGGTATGACAATGATTTTGTTATGAGTATTAGTGTTATTTTGGTAGAAGTAACATATTCTTTTCTAGGAAAAGTGATTGCTATTCTAAGCAGGTCTTCCTGTTTCTCTAACCCTCATTCTCTAGCTCAACTATGGCAATTCAGTTGATTGGAGAGAGGGAAGAGGATGTGTCTCAGGGACACTTGAACAATGTATGTTTCTGCTTATGTTGATGCTAGAAGGCTTCTGGCACCGAACTGGCTGGTTTGCAGGGCTTGCAGCAACTTTACACAAATATTAATATCTTACTCATCCTAAGGATGGACTCAAAACAGGCTATAAACGGCAATAAATGTTAAAAGAAGTTCTGTGTTTTGCTGTTGGTAGAGTGTTTTGGTAAAAAGTCTCCACTTCCTGTGAATGTTCTGATGTAAAAGGGTTACAGACCACACTGAGATTGCAGAGGTCAACGAGGTTAGGAATGCTGAGTTCTGCCAATGACTTGCTGTGTGGTCTACAGGAAAGATATTTAAACTTTCAGTGTTTCCACCTTCCCATGTATGGAAAAGAACTAACAGCACTTAAATATTTCTCAGAGTGTTACAGTAATTAATTCTTCTGAAATGCTTTGAAATAAGCATCAAAGAGATTCACATATTTGCTCCAGCTTTTGATTTTATTTGTTAATGAGGAAAAACGTTCTGCATGAGAGAAAAAAATTATTGACTGAGCAATGCTAAAATTCTGTGCATTATATTAAATTAATTTTACCTCATTTCTTTAAGATCATTGCGAGAAATGGGAAGGCTTCTTTCATGTTGTCTGGATGTCCACAGTGATGGCCATAAGAATGGTGACTTCCATCCTTGTAGCCACCATCACCCTTAATTAAATATCTGGCATTACAGGTGATGTATCTTTGGGAAGTTTTCATGTTAAAATGCTTTCCTGATACCACTTAGGGTTGACAACATTATTTAACTGATTGAAATGGATTTTTCTGCTAAGATATTTTCAAAAGAAAATGACATAAAACTCATACCAGCTTTGAACATGTAGGATACTCATTGGCTTATTTAACAGTAATGTTCAGAGGTGATAGTATAAGTCAGCTTTCATCATTAGGCTATGCTATTGAGAAAAAAATCCAAAATTGTAGTGGCTTACAACAAATGTTTCTTTGTCATACATGTTACATGTCAGTATAGGGCTCTGTTCCATGTGTATACTTCATTCTGGGGTTCAGGCTAAAGGAGCTGCCCCTACCAAGGATATCCCATGGGATAAAACAAGGATATCTCATGGGAAATGTACTTGTGGAAATGGTAGAATTATATGTTGGCTTTTAAAACATCTTCTCAAAAGTCACATGCATTTTATTGACCAAAGCAAGTTTCATGACAAAGACTGATGCCAAAAGGGTGGGTGAGTATAATTCTTAGTGGGATAGGTAGTAAGTACTTTGTAGAGATAATGCACCATGCTATGCAAAATTCAGGAACAGTTTGATTTGGGCCTGGCTCTGTTTCCCTGCAAGTCTGCACCTATTCCATTTACTGGCTTTGACCTCAGATCAGCTTTCCCTGTGGTAGTAAACTGATAATCATTCCAATCCATATGTCCAGAAATCATCCACCAAAAGAAGAGAAATTCTCTTTTCTCAACCATCAGAAAAAGTTTCAGGTGTCATTTTGATTGGGCCCATTTGGGTCACATGTTCAACAAAGGAATCATCACTGTAGCCAGAGAAGCCAAACATTGATTGTTTAATGCCTGGGATTCAGATCATCCTGGGTGACTTAGACCAACAGGATACATCCTGAACCTGGAATTAAGGTCTATTCTACTCATACCATATTGTAGCAGGGGTAGAAGAAATGCGGGGAACCAATCCCAGATGGAGAATTCTCAATCCACCTTGTGATTGGTCAACTTCTGATGTCACTCCTTTGTGAGGGTCCATTGCCTTCCTTGTTATAGTGTAAGCTCTGAGATATAACTGCATGTTATTAATGAAATGTCCTCATGAATGATTAATTTAGTTCTTGAAAGGTTTCTATTGTTTAAAACCCAAAGTATTTTACTTGGTAAAGAAATACAGAATTCATGAAAAATTGCTACCTAAAATAGAATTCAATACAAATGAAATAAAATAAAATAGAGCTTGGCTGGAATCCAAATCCTCCACTTCCTAACTATGCAACTTTTAGCAGGTTATTAACTTTGTTAAGCCTATTTCACCTTACTTAAAAAGAGAATAATGGACTTACAAAGCTTTTGGCAAAAATTCTGTGAGCTAATGTATATATATATAAAGGGCTTGCCTAGTGTAGAGCAATGACTAATTAACATGACGTGTTTTATAAATTGTTAACAGTCTAGAGATGGTAGGGGTCAGAGCCTGAGGGATTAGAAAATCTCTGTGGGGATTGCAACATGTAAGCTTGAGTTTAATGTCTGAATAGAATTTCCACATGGGAAAATCTCTAAGAGACAATAGGCAAGCATCAGAGGTGTACAAGATTGTGTCCAGGAAGGGTGCAGAGGTGAGAAATCAAAAGGCATACTCAGAAAATAAGAAATAAACAAGTTAGTGCTAAGAAATAAACAAGTTAGTGCTAAGAAATCTCTCATTAACATCTCCCTCCATATTTTGTCTATTTCTTTCCTCAGGCCTGAAACAATCCTTTTACTTCAACAGCTAGGTTATCCATACTCATGACCAAGCTTCGGCTACAGCCTCCTCCTCTGTGGCACTTCTTCAGTCTCTGCATAAGGTCTACATTCATACTTTTCACAAATGACTGCTCATTCAAACAAGGCATTTTGAATACTTTTATCTATCTTGCCATGCTGCTATCCTTCTTCCTTATATGTTAATATTTCATCATTTCTAACACACTTTGGGCATGAATAAAAAAATATACACCTTTATTCAGAATGTGCATAATCATACTTTCTGCTGACTTAGGAGGAAAAAAATAACTTTCCAAATGGAATTAATTTCATTCCCACATGGGCAATTAATAATGCATACTATGTACATTATATAGACTATTCTTCATTTATGGAATGACAGAAAATTTATTTTTTTAATTAAATTTTGCTTTGTCCAAAAGTATGTGCATTATTTATTGCAGTGTGCTTGAATTTAAGAATGAAAAGAATTAAATACCCTCCATACCACAAAATTTGCTTGCTTGCTTTAACAGTTGCTGTATTTGTGATTAACATGAGCTGGAAACATTAGGGAGCCAACTAATTCTCCAGATCACTTCATCATCAAAATATCAAATGCCACACTTCGCAAATCCTTGATATAGAATATATCAGTTCAGTTGCCTACACTCCTTGTCTCTTTTTTTTCTGACCTTTCTTATAAATTTTTCATTCATCTGTTTAAAATCTATTTATCATGGTTTGCTGGTAATCTGAAAGGCTTTGCATAGTAAATGGAACATGTTGAGCTTTCAAAGTAAAAAATTGGGTCAAATTTATGAAAATAGACATCATAATCATAGATAAAAATGAGTGAAGAAAAGTAAGGGTTACATTTCCTTTATAAAAAACATTGCATTTGACATTCTAAGCCTGGATTTTGTTGTCGCTGTTCTCTGTTTGTGTGATGGTGTTTGTGCTGGAAATTTTTAACCACCATCAATATTCAGTTATGTTGCAATTGCTGTATCAGCTCGTGGAGAACAAAGAGTTTCTGGTACAACTCTGGTACGAGTCTGACAATTAAAAGAACTTTGAAAGAAGGCCCACAGAAAGCAAGGTATATGTAAATCCCATCTGTACAATGGTTAACTGCCCAGGTATTTCTGCATCCTGATAAAATATCTCTGCAATTTTTTATGCCAGAAAATATCCACTTTTTGTTCTCATGGTATCTCAGTTTCAAATAAACAAGGTTTTTCATCAGTGAGATGAGCTAGTTCTACTTGGACTATATCATAAGTCTGATGTAAAAAAGAAGAATATTCAATAATTATTTAGATCAAAATAAAAACGAGAATTATGGTAATGTGTCCAATAATCATGTAAAGTTCTGATTTGCATCATAATGACTTCAAAGTTAATTGGTTTTAATTTCATTTCAAATGTCATTACTTGGAACTACAAAGAATAAAAAGTTAAGTGATATAATAAAAATTTTGATTACTGGTCATTCTGAATGATATATGACAATATAAAGAAACTTAAAACCTTAGATATATGAAAGGGTTTGTTTATTAAGTGTAAAACTGGAAGAAATGGCCGGGTGCAGTGGCTCACACCTATAATCTCAGCACTTTGCGAGGCCCAGGCAGGTGAATCATTAGAGGTGAGGGGTTCGAGACCAACCTGACCAATATGGTGAAACACTGTCTCTACTAAAAATACAAAATTAGCCAGGCACTTGGGAGGCTGAGGCAGGAGAATCACTTGAACCTGGGAGGCGGAGGTTGCAGTGAGCCATTATTGTACCACTGCACTCCAGCCTGGGCAACACAGAGATACTCCTTCCAAAAAAAAAAAAAAAAATCTGGAAGAAAAAACAAGTTTCCTACATTCACATTTCAGAAAAAAGAAGCTGCTGCAAAATAAGTAATCATCTATAATAAGTTATGTTTGCATTTGAGAAACTAAAAATATTAAAGTATAGGAAGCACACAATATGGATTTGGGGTAAAACAGACTTTTTTAAAGGCACTTTAAAATTGCCAATATAATTTATAGAGCCATCTATAAAAATATGTCATGCCTCAATTTTCCCACAGAATGTCATCCTTATTAATGGTGCTTGAGGATACAAGTAGTTGAGTATAATATGCAGAACCCTCTAGTATAACTCCCTGCCAGCCAATCCTTCCTCTCACTCCACACATACTGTGTCATGAACTTTTTTGAAAACTAAATGAGATAATAGATACACAGTCACTTTATGAAAGGTCAGATACTAGTCAAATGTACCTTGTTTTGCCACAGAGCTGTCCACTAAGTGTCTTCTGAAGAGCAAGATGGAGTAAATTCTGCTTCCTGTCAACTCTAAATGATGATTTCAAGTACATCTGCCATTTAAAATGGAAGCACACTGTCAGTTTTACACTCAAATAGCCCTTTAGGCACGTGATCGCTTTGGTTGCCAATTTCTCAGATTTGTTTGTTTTTCCTATTGACATGGACAGCACTGCAACGTGTGTACCAGGTTTTGAAGAACTGACTTAATTACTACCTTCCAGGAAACGTGTTAATACCCATCATTTTGTTGTCACCAGCACTGAGAGCCCATTTCATTGGGCACCCTCCTACTGGAGCTATCCTTTTCACTCCTGCTTTGTGAGTGGTTGCTCTGGGAAGTTTCATGGTCACCCTATGGTGTGCGTTTCTTCCCCTTTCAACCAGTCACCTTTTACTCTGTAAGTCATCCAAGTGCTTTTCCACCCACTCACAATAACATCGTGCATCCCCCCCATCCCCACCCGCAGCCTGACATTTCACTACTCAGAGACAGCTTAATGCCATCTGCAAACTGGGAGATTCAATTTAGAGAAGTTGTGAAAATGTAAAATATAATTGATCTTAGCATATTTCCAGTAGAACCTAGCTCTTAACCCTTTTATATCTCTTGTATATTCCATGGGAAGCAGATTTTTCTCAAAGTTTATTTGGTTCTTTGTTTCTTCTTCCTATGAGTTGAATAAAAGCTATGGAAACCCTAAGTAATATAATTTTTGAAACACATTACTTGGTATCAAGCAACAAAGCTTTATACATTTTAAAATGATTTCTTTTCAAAAGTAACTTTAACATATTTAAAGTATTTTATATACCTTAACACTTTTATATACTTCAATACTTTTAAAGTACTTTATAATTAAAAGATCGTACACTGAAGAAGATGTATTGTTATATTAGAAATTGTTACATTAGGAATTGTTCTAACTCTACAACAACCAGAGAGGCCACTATTACAAAATTCACTGCTGAGGTGGTACATTAGAGATAACATTAAGTTTCTTACCCAGGTACAAACGTAGTAAGAGATGAAGCAACAATTTATATCCATGGTCTGAATACTTAAAAGTTAATTAGCAGGACTGTAAGTACAAATTTTAATTTTTTATTTTGACATATATATTTTTATTTTGGCATGTATATATTGTAAACATTCAAACAGCATGGAAGTGGATGAGATTAAAAAATGGAAAAATTTTGTTTGACACACACAAAACTTTCAGACGGTAATTTAGGTGACTGTTGAAATCAGATCAGCCTTGGCATTCAATTTATTTTTATAATTTACCATGTTATTTAGAAAATAGGACGTCCTATCTCTCAGACAAATAAGAGCGGAATCCTGTATTATGTGTGCGTGTGTGTGTGTACGCATGCACAGATGTGAGTTATTAAAAACAAAAGAACCCAGCACAGAGCTAAGACCATCTTAATCATTGACTTATGTTTTGAAGTTCAAATACAGTCCCTGTAATGGTAAGAAATGTTTTTGCATTAAGGCCTGCACAAAAATGAATTAACCTGGCAGCAAAAGTCAATATGCTGGCGGTCTACAATGTGTTAAAATTCATTATATAACACCTTTGGGTGTTTGTCTTAACAATTAATGCAGTTAAAATATTAAATTGGAATCAAGTGTCAAGGGACCTCTCAAAAAACCTTTAAAAGCTATGGTTCCGTGAAAAATAGTTTGAAAATCACCTATCAAAACATCATGTCCACATCTAAAATCCTCTTATTTAAGAAAGAACTGCAATTCTTTCTAACCTTTGTCTAACTTGTAGGTCTTCATATCAGATAGTCAGCAAGCATCAGAGAAATCAAATGTGCATGTGCCTGCACATACATGCGCACACACACACACACTTCCTTATTCCTCTAAATAATCTGTAGGCGATACAAACCCTAAACATATTGATGCATATCAAATATATTTTAATTCTTGGATTGTAGAAAAATATGGAAAATTCCTAAGCCAGTGGCTCATGATGGATGGTAGCAAAGGTCAGACTATTGAATGGAATCAATCATTTGTATAAAAGGAGAATATGATTAAAGTTGGAGATAAAGAGCACATATTAGGTAATGAGTTCAGGGTTAGTTTTTAATATTTCAATCCTTGATAATACTATCCAAGATTGTTAAACTTTTATTTTTTTCATGAATACATTTTCTTAGTATAAACAAATGCTCAAGTGGTAATGTTACCTTCAACACTTATACACATATATAATGGCTATTTTAAGGGAAGTCCAGTCTTGGAAATCATAAACTTGAATTCAATGAGAAGTAGATATTATTCTCCCTGTGGCTTGAACTCAGAACTATAAATAAGACCTTGAACTGAGCCTCTAAGTAATTTTGCCACATGATGAAGATCTGGTGAAGAAGCTGCATGATGCAGATAATATAAGAGGTATGCCAAAATATAAAAGGGAGACCAGTTTCTTTATATTTTTTAAATGTTTGTCTCACAAGAGTTGAGGGATTTAATTACCTTTTTTTGAATCCTGTTGTGTTTCTCTGGTAAGATTTAGTTCAGCTTTTATTATTCATTTCTGTGGCTGTACAGAATGAACTGCAAAACAGAAAAACACCAGGCACATAAGGAACTAATTAAACTCAGGACTCAGTTAAGACTGAAGGAAGGTCTTGGTTCTGTGCCATATGCAGAAGTAAGGGACAACATTTAATTTTGCTTTTGTGCTATTTAATATACCACATAAAGTAGCCCTTACAAATCATGGTTCTCAACTGGGTCCTCCAGCTTGCTGGTGTGTTCCGTGAAGGTCCACAGTAACCTGAAGAATAGTATGAAATACAAGTCACAGAGGGAAAAGACCGTTTTCAAAAACGTAAGTTGCACTATAGAGATGTTAACTTGAAAAAGTATGGGAATACTTTTACTTCATAACGAGGTTTGCTTTTTTCTCTAACATTGTAACGAGGTTTGTTTCTTTGTTTAGCATTACCAAGTAAACAATAGGAAGTCTGAGGAACCTCACTTTTTAAAAGTAGTCTATGAAAAAAAGGATTTGGGGTGATGCTGATAGTTTTATGTATACAGCTGATTTCACACATCACAATGTTGTTAAATGTTGAGAGAAGGAAATATAGATACACAAACCCAACAGAATGGGAAAACATTTTTGCAGTTTACCCATCTGACAAAGGGCTGATATCCAGAATTTACAAAGAACTCAAACAGATTTACAGGAAAAAAACAAACAAGCCCATTCAAAAGTGGGCAAAGGATATGAACAGACACTTTACGAAAGAAGACATATATGAGGCCAACAATCATATGAAAAAAATGCTCATCGTCACTGGTCATCAGAGAGATGCAAATCAAAACCACATTGAGATACCATCTCACGCCAGTTAGAATGGCGATCATTAAAAAATCTGGAGACAACAGATGCTGGAGAGGATGTGGAGAAAAAGGAACACTTTTACACTGTTGGTGGGAGTGTAAATTAGTACAACCATTGTGGAAGACAGTGTGGCGATTCCTCAAGGCCTTAGAAATAGAAATTCCATTTGACCCAGCAATCTCATTACTGGGTATATATCCAAAAGACTATAAATCGTTCTACTATAAGGACACATGTACACGAATGTTCATTGCAGCACTGTTTACAATAGCAAAGACCTGGAATCAACCCAAATGCCCATTGATGATAGACTGGATTGGAAAAATGTGGCACATATACACCATGGAATATTATGCAGCAATCAGAAATGATGAGTTTGTGTCGTTTGTAGGGACATGGATGAATCTGGAGAACATCATCCTCAGCAAACTGACACAAGAACAAAAAAGGAAACACCGCATATTCTCACTCATAGGCGGGTGATGAAAAATGAGAACACATGGACACAGAAAGGGGAGTACTAAACACTGGGGTCTATTGGGGGGAAAATGGGAGGGCCAGTGGGAGGGAGAGGTGGGGAGGGATAGCCTGGGGAGAAATGCCAAATGTGGGTGAAGGGGAGAAGCAAAGCAAAGCACACTGCCATGTGCGTACCCACGCAACTGTCTTGCACGCTCTGCTCATGTACCCCAAAACCTAAAATTCAATAAAAAAAAAATTCTCAAAGTCAGATGTGTTTCAGAATTCAGCATCTTTCAGATTTTAAAAAGATGGGCTAGGTGTAGTGACTCATGCCTGTAATCATGGCAGTTTGGGAGGCCTAGGCAGGAGGATTGCTTGAGGTCAAGAGTTCAAGACCAACCTGATCTTAAATTCTATCTCTACAGAAATATTTAAAAATTGTCTGGGCATGGCAGCACATGCATGTAGTCCTAGCTACTCACAGGTCTGAGGCAGGAGAATTGCTTGAGCCCAGGTATGAAGGCTGCAGTGAGCCATAATTGTATCTCTGCACTCCAGACTGGGCAATAGAGTGAGAACTCGTCTCCAAAAAAATTTTTTTTAAGTAAAAAGATGCTGCAGGATATAGGTCATTTTTTATTTAACACCTATGGCAATATTTGTGGGGAGCAGCACTTATTAAACAGATCAATACAGCAAAGTGTACAAATACTCACACAATAGAAGGAAGAGCATAAATAACCGCATTTTCATCATGTCAGGGTGTTTTGCCAACAAATCTGTTCTTAGGGCTTTCTGGATTTAAGACTTCTAGTTAAGAGATTGTGGACCGTCATTGCCTAATGGTTTTCCAAGAAGGTGTGAACATCCACATTCCCCCCTGCCCAAAATTTACAGGTAATTTCTTGGCATGTCTTAGTCTTCTTCAAACTAGTATCTAGAATGGTGCTTAACTCCTAGTGAAGAAAAGATGTTTAAATTGAATTGCTTTAGTAAAAACATCATCAAGGATAGAACCAAAATAACTTTTGGGGAGGCATATTCAGTCAACAATGACTTGGAAAAAAATTAAAAACAAAAATATGAGTTTTTTTTTTCACTCACTGCAATTTGGTTTTGGTTTGAGTAGAAGGTTAAACTAAACATAATCTGCATTTCACAAGGCATCGGGTCCCCAGGTATTTGGATGACTAAGCTCTGTTCAGTCAGTTACAGGTTTACCGGGTCCATCCAGTGTAAGAGTTAAAAAGACCAAACTAAATGTGTTAGAAGTGTTTTTTATACCTTTAGATGAGAATGCCAGGAGCTTACTGACATTCAGAATATAAGACAAGGATTCTTCTAGCCTGGAGCTTTGTGAGGTTTTAACTGTAAACATAAACCTCATCAGCTAAAACCTAATGTTTTTAAAAAGAACATTACGGATTTTTTTCCTATCACTTATCGCCGTCAAACAACAGCAATCTTTTCTAATTAGCCTTTAATGACATTTGTCTAAACAGTATCAGACTGTCTTGAAACACGACTTGGAGAGCAAGTCTTTTTCGGTCTAACACGAAACAGATTATACATCCAGAATTTTCACTCTTTACTTGCAAAAATCATTAGCTTGACCCACTCTCTTTGAATGACTCTGGAGAGATGCCCTTCTTGTCAGTTTGGGGCTACTAGCACTCTCAAACCCCAGTGGCTGCTGGGTATGTTCCTTTACAGAACCATTATCCTAGAAGTGCATTTATCATCAGCTCTGGATTTCAACAAGGCCTAATGCATTTTCTCTGAAATCAAAACTCTTGTCTTTCAAAAATTATAAATATTTAGAATAGAGAAAATGTTAATTCTGAGATGTATATGTTTTGTTTACCTTTCACTACTTATCACTCCTTTCAGACCATTTCTGTACCCTACCATTGTAGTAGTTCTAAAATAGCCATCTGCTTCATTGTGTTGGCACTTTTTCTTAGAAATCTCCTTTGGTTTCCCTTAACATAAACAAAAAAGCTTTTTGTTGTTGTTGATTATTTTTTGTTTTCTTTCCTTATCTCGCTTCATGCTCCTTCATTCCCCACCCACCCCAGGTAAACCTGTGCTTCAGTTTCACTGAACTAACTCCTTGCCTTTCTAAAAACACCACAGCCTTAATTTTGTACCTTTGTACATACTCATCTTGCTGTTTGGAATCTGTTTCACTCCTCAGTCAAACTCATATTTATCCCCCAGGCAAAAGTTCAAATGTCGTCTTTGGAGGGAAACGTTTCCCAACCTTTTCCCTCTGGGATCTTAAAACACTTTCTATATCCTTCTATACACGCTTAGTTTGTCCATGTTATGTTAAATATTCTGCTGAATTTCTACCCCTTATCTTTGTTATGGCTTCTCCAGATCATCTTATATTGACAAACACAACAAACACAGGTTCAGTGCTCTATAAAGGGTACCTTGATTACTGAAAATGAACACATTTTATGAATTAATAAGCAAATTTCTTTTGAGCAGGTTTCAGTTCGCAACATACTGTTTAATAAGGAACTCCATGGAGTCTCTTTAGAACAAATAAATATTTTTCTTTGTGAACACAATTTATGCTATGAGGCAGTGTCATGTGATTTCTGTGCAAACAGTACTATCCGTCATAATGAAAAGACGTACAGGTCTTTCTCAACAATTGTGTGCTTCACATGTACCCCAAAACCTAAAATGCAATAATAAATAAATAAATTAAAAAAAAATAAAGAAAAATCCCCTGATATGTGATGAAGAGTGATCCAAGTTCTAGGAAATGCCAGCAATTAAGGATTATGAGAATGCCAAACACTTGTGCTAAACAGATGACCTTGAACATTGCACACAATTCATAGACTATATGATGCCTTAAAAATCAGTGACAGAGAAATCAGCCAGACCCTGACTTCAAAGCGGAGCTAAGCCCGGTGTCCTTGTAGGGCACATTGAGCTTGTACAAGGAACAGAGATAGGTTTCTCTTGGCTGTTTTCTACTATCTTATGGGCAGGATGCAGGACTCCCTGGGCTGCCATCCCATTCTGCCCACTCTGTCTGCTGTCTTACAGCATGACCAAGCTGGACCAAGGCAGTCCCAGGACCAGACCACTTACCTAATCCAGACTAGAAAAAGACAAACTACTTGGTTGTATTCTCTCACAGGGTTAAGATGCAATATTCACTCTAACTTTGGTCACACAACAGCTGAGTCAAACAAAGTGTCGCAGATGAAACACATGGTTAGTCCAAGACATTTGTATTTAAGGTGGTTGACTTCGTGTCTCTCATCCTATGTTGACCATTTCTGACCACCACCTTTCTTTTTTCTCAATTTTCATTTTATCATTCTCACTTGCAACTAGGGTGGCTTATACTGAAATTGATATCCTGTAGCATGAAATCGTCTATCAAACTTCTTTTTAGAGTGGAGGGTGCTTAGCATATTTCCATTTCTCTACACGTTAGTTTATAATTTTGTTCTGCAATCTTGAAATAAAAGTTTTTATACTTTTGTCTTCTTCTGATTTTAAATAGTCCTGTTTTCTGACAAGATTTACAGTAAAAATTTAGAAATTTAGGACTCCCAGATGTCATATCTGAATATTGTACCTCATTATTAGGAGTTAGTAATTCCTAATAATAGGTCACAACAATTATTGTAGCACAATATATATTTATGCAAAAATCGCAAAGTTTTAGAACATCCCCACCCTAATTCCTAATAATTGGGTACAACATCCAGTTATTAGAAAGAGAACAAAACAGTAATTTTTACATAAATATATATTGTGCTGAATACTTAGGGAGCTTTCTCAATATAAAGATTCAAGTTTTCTTCTATCTCTGGAATATTGACTTATCGACTTGTTTGTCTTCTCTCATGGTGCCAATTCTACACTACCTTTATTACAGTGTCATTATAAAATCTACTAGTCAGGTAGTGTTATTTCTCCGGTTTTGTTATTTTTCAAAATGTTCTTGAAAATTCTAGGTCATTTGCATTTTCTATGAATGTTATAATCAGCCTTTCAATTTTTTTAAAGCCTTCTGGAATTTTTTTTTTTTTTTTTTGACAAAGTCTTGCTCTGTTGCAATCTAGGCTCTTTGCAACCTCCACTTCCCAAGTTTAAATGATTCTCCTGCCTCAGCCTCCCAAGTAGCTGGGATTACAGGCATGTGCCACCACTTGCAGCTATAATTTTTTTTATTTTTAGTAGAGATGGGGTTTTGCCACGTCGGCCAGGCTGGTTACGAACTCCTGACCTCAGGTGATCCACCCACCTCAGCCTCTCAAAGTGATGGGATTACAGGTGTGAGCCACTATGCCTGGCCACCTGTCTTTTTTAACTTTCGGTGAATCACTACTGTCTACCCCTTCTTTGAAACTTCTTTTCCCCATTTAATTCCAGGGGCAACATTTTCCTGGTTTTGCCCCCCACTCCTTTACACCAGCTATAAAAGCTAGCATAGTATTTCCTAAAATGTGCTCCAGAGAACACTACATCCTCAGGTTATTAACTGGCAAAAAAATAAATATAACAATTTAAAAAATATAACAAAAAAGACATTCAAATAAGTTTGGGCAACATAAACTCAAGATTCTTTACTGTGAAGTCATTAATATACTAATGTGTCTTATGTATTATTTTGCAGGTATATGATATACTATTATTTGGCAAATATATAATATATATATCATAATATATGGCTTTTACCAAATGTACTTGTTTTCAAAATATTTTCCATGGGGATTTTCGCAGAAATATTCAGAAATCCTTTCAAAAACGCCAAGATGGTGATATAATAACAAGTAATGGGGCATTAAAAATTGCCAGGCCACTGTGCTGCTCAGAGCAGTGAACAATACAGTCAGGATGTCTAAAGGTGACCCCAAGAAACCAAAGGACAAGATGCCTGCTTATGCCTTCTTTGTGTAGACATGCAGAGAAGAACAAAAGAAGAAAAAGCCAGAGGTCCTTGTCAATTTTGCAGAATTTTCCAAGAAATGCTCTGAGAGGTGCAAGACAATGTCCGGGAAAGAGAAATCTAAATTTCATGAAATGGCAAAGGCGAATAAAGTGCGCTATGATTGGGGAATGAAGGATTATGGACAAGCTAAGGGGTCAAGAAGAAGAAGGATCCTAATGCTCCCCAAAGGCCACCGTCTGGATTCTTCCTCTTCTGTTCAGAACTCCACCCCAAGATCAGATCCACAAACCCTGACATCCCTATCAGAGACATGGCAAAAAAGCTGGGTGAGATGTGGAATAACCTAAATGACAGCGAAAAGCAGTCTTACATCACTAAGGCGGCAAAGCTTAAAAAGTATAAGAAGGATGTTTCTGACTATAAGTCAAAAGGAAAGTTTGATGGTGCAAAGGGTCCTGCTAAAGTTGCCCAGAGAAAGGTGGAAGAGAAAGATGAAGAAGATGAGGAGGAAGAAGAGGAGGAGAAGGATGAATAAAGAAACTGTTTATCTGTCTCCTTGTGAATACTTAGAGTAGGGGAATGCCGCAATTGGCACGTCTTATTTGAGAAGTGTCTGTTTCCTTCATTAGGTTTAATTACAAAATTTGATCACAATCATATTGTAGTCTCTCAAAATGCTCTAGAGATTGTCAGTGGTTTATATGAAGTGGCCATGGGTGTCTGGAGCACCCTGAAACTGTATCAAAGTTGTACATATTTCCTTTTCATTTTTAAAATGAAAAGGCACTCTCGAGTTCTCCTCAAAAAAAAAAAAAAAATTACCATGCCTAGCAGGGGGAATCAGAGTAATTCTGTTATCTTCCCATTCTTCAGTTTCCTCATCTATTTTATTATTTTACCATGTTCCCAATTTTTTCTGTAAAATTAGATTACATTTTGTTATTCAATTTAATATTAATCCATAATTTATCATCTTTACTGAACTACATATCTTTATAACAGTTACAATAGTCCTGAAACTTCAGCATCATATTACTTCACATGACAGACATTTTCCTCTGAGTAGTTAATGGGATTACTTTTAGTTAATGATGTGTATTAAAAATAATTTTAGGGGAGAGAGCTGGAGTGAAAATGGTGTTAAGAAAGCAAAATCACCTTGGATGAAAGTATACTGCTGAATTACAAAACTGTTCCAGCCTTCCATTGTGTGGTCAGAGGGAAAAACTGGACCTCAAGTAGCAATTATGGGTTACAGCTGGCCTGTTCAAGATGACTAGAAGTGCTCTGCATGAAGGAAACAGACAGAACATTGTGGTTAAACTTGGAGCTAGATATGCACTTAAAAAAAAAAAGTGGGATTAAACCAAACTCCCTCCACTGAAAGGAGGATGACTTCAAACTCAA
The DNA here is from genome assembly GCF_049354715.1 of Callithrix jacchus. Taxonomy (NCBI): domain Eukaryota; kingdom Metazoa; phylum Chordata; class Mammalia; order Primates; family Cebidae; genus Callithrix; species Callithrix jacchus. The sequence goes on from NC_133510.1 coordinate 89,726,302, forward strand.
GTGAAAGCATTAGTTTCCAGTTAACGTGACAGAGTGGCCTAATCAATAATGAATTGAAATGAATCCATGGGCCATTCCACCTTCCTTGATCAATATGGTTTCTGACGTCTTTATGGAGTGCTGCCAGAAGTGATGTTCCCTAACTCCCAGGAGGAAAGTTGCCAAGACATACACCAAGGTCTCCATTTAGGAAACCGTGAGAGTAGACACTATCATTTGGCATTTAAGAACCAAGGTGGGAGGGACGGAGGACACAAGCCACCATTAATTTAATGTTATATTTTTCTGTGATGAAAATAAAATGCAAGAGCATTTATGCTTGATAAACGAAGAGATATAACAGTTTATATTTTGTGTTCATTTTACATGCGATTTATTTAACAAACTTTCTACACTAATTTTTAACATTGGCTTGACTCACATTTTGCTTACTATTTACTTGCAAAATAAATGTTTTCAATGTAGTTTTAATATAGAAAAGTCATGTATTTAATTAATATGAAATGAATATGAAAACATTTATCTAGAATCAAAAATGTGAGGTATAACACAAAAGGAAATACAGTTTTTCCTGATTAAGTATGTAAAGATATTTGATAGTTTCTGTCTGCTGGGTGTTTTAGAACAATAAAATCTTTTCTAGTATTTTTTGCATATTTAACCACAATAAATGGCCTAGAGGCCAGCCTGCTCAGCTGTCATGGTGGAGAATCTTATAACAGTTCGGGAAGACAAAATATCTTTCTTTTAAAAATCCTCATTCACTGTAATTTTGATATGAAAGATGTTACAAATGCCCCAGGAGAAAGATTTCCATTGGAAAGCTGATTATACATCCAGATCCTCAAAAGTATGCTTTCAGAAATGTATGGTTAAGGGATTAACATCTTAGCTTATGTGATGATCAATTTTATGAGTCAACTTGGATTGGCTACCATACCCAGTTATTCAATTAAACACTAATCTTGGTGTTGCTATGTAGGTATTTTGTAAATGTGATTAACGTTTACAATCAGTTGACCGTAAGTAAAGGAGATTAGTCTTGAAAATTTGGGTGGGGCCCATCCAACCAGTTGAAATTTCATTTTTTTAAGTAAAACTGAAGTTTTTCTGTAAAAAAGAAGAAAAGAAATTCCACGTGTGTACTACAGTCTCAGCTCCTCCCTGAGAGTTTCCAGCCTGTCCCGTAGATTTTGGGTTTGTCTAGCTAAGCCTCATACTGAGCCAATTACTTGCAATAAACACAGACCCACTCACTCACACACACTATACATGTACATGTATGTTTGCAATTAGAAGATTTTATGTCTAAATTGAAATGCATGAATTTTGTTTTTAGTGAGAAATAATTGCACAATGTAATTGTGTGTGTGTGTGTGAGTGTGTCACACTGATTCTGTTTCTCTGGTGAAACCCTAACTGATAGGGAGCACATACCATGTACATTGTCCAGCTTTTCTTCAAAGACACTTCTGCTCTTCCTGAAGTCTGTACCCTCTCCTTCTCATCATTATCTAGCACAGCACCCTGCTTATTTTCTTCCTAAAACTCATGATAATCTGCAAATTAAGAGAAAATTTAACTACTTACCATCTTTCTACATAACTGAAATTAAATTTTCTGAGGCAAGGCACCCTCTCTCATTCACTGAAATAACCTCAGGATGTAACACAGTGCCCAGATCATAGTAATCACTCAGTTTCTTGAATAAATGCAACACAGAAGTATTATCACATTTAATCTTCATAAAACCTCTGTCATATGAGGCCTATTATCCCCATTTTACAAACCCCAGAAAAATTAAATCATTTGTTTCAAATCACACAACCAATAAATGATGGATCTGGAATTTTAAACCAAATCGTCCTATTTCCAAATTCATTCTATTTCCTTTATATTATATTGTAGATTTGGACTTTTTATTGAACTTAAATTCTAAAATGTATCAGATTCTCAAATACTATGCAAAACAGCAAAAATAATCACACATAGTATAATCAGAGATACCTATAAATAGCTTTATTACTCAGCCATGTGCATGCCCATAGAAGCAATTGTATTGGGTTATTCCTGCTAGAGAGTGTGGGAGGAGGCACCAAGGGAAGGAAGTCATTCAGCTGGGTCTTGAGTTTGTGGGCTGACATTCTGAAGATCAGTTTATATCCGAGACGATACTGACAAATACATACGCATTTTCGGTTAAGAATGTTTGAGGAACGGTGAAATTGAGTTATTTTAGATAGTGAGATACATGAGTGGGAGAGGATAGATAGATATCTATACTGACTATGAAATGGACTTAAAGTCTAGACTTAATCCTATGCGGTTATGGTAGCTATGGTAGGCTATGTATCATGTTTGTTTCATACTGTAAATGTGAAATGTCACTTAAAGATCATTAACAAGGTTGATCTTTGAAGGTGAAGAAGTTAATAACCATTTGGAGCAGATGGTAACTCTCATGAGGCTCTTTTAGTATGTTATTCCAGTCCTCCAAGAAACAGATATTGAGATAGGATTAAATATGCAGAAATTGTATTAGAGAACACAACTGTAAGAGAAAATGGGAAAAGAGCTGGGAAATTTGAAAAAAAAAGAAAAAAAAAAAAGAAGGTCTGACTCCTAGTGAAGGAGACATGGAGTAGAAATTGAGTAGCAGCTGGGTGCGGTGGCTCACGCCTGTAATCCCAGCCCTTTAGGAGGCCGAGGCAGGTGGATCACCAGGTCAGGAGATCTAGACCATTCTGGCCAACATGGTGAAACTTCATCTCTACTAAAAATACAAAAATTAGCTGGGTGTGGTGGTATACGCCTGTAATCCCAGGTACTCAGGAGGCTGAGGCAGGAGAATCGCTTGAACCTGGGTGGTGGAGGTTGCAGAGAGCTGAGATCACATCATTGTATGCCAGTCTGGGTGACAGAGCAAGACTGTCTCAAAAAATAAAAAATAAATAAGTAGGCACATCCCAAACTGCCAGATCATGTACAGAATGTTTAGCCAGGCCATCAGGAATCCTTGAGCAAAGCCAACCATCAGAAAAGTTTTGAATCTTCCAAGAGGACCTGCTTTTGCCTTCCTGCCCTGGTCAGTAACTAACTGGTCTTGGTTTGTGGGAGGCGTCACAAAGCAGTGCCTGTTCTCCTGGTCAATAGTGCTGCATGTAGTTGAAGGTCTGTGAGACAGTCTTTACTTACACACTTTACCTGCCCTGTGCCCTTACAGAATTAAAGCACTTTTTTACCTTAATTAAAGCTTTACATTGGAGTCTTCTTGAAAATTGTTATTCACTTTTGGAAGAGGTAGGTGACTTTTTATGCAATTATTCCTCAACCAAAGCTAATAAATGTATTTCACAATTACACACAAAGTTCTCTAACGGTGAAAAACTGAGCGTGTGTTTCCATTTAATTGCGTACCTGAAGATACATCCCTTCTCTTGTGAAAGGAAGACAAGAACTGGCACATGACAACCTATGGAAGGGAAAGGAGAGATCTGAAAAAGACAATGAATGCTTACTCAGAATCACTATGTCACCAAATTAAGTCTTTTCATATTTGTCATTATTTTTGTGCCCATTTTACTAAGTAGAAACTGAGGCTCAGTGAACCTTATATAACCAAAATTGGTCAGAGTCAATAACGGTTGTGTTCCCTCCTCTCTCCTATGCTGCTTTTAGATGCTTAATGTAAAGGGCCAGTGTGTCATTTAAGGAAGGGTTGGAAAAAAGAGACTGATGGTTCACAGGACAGAATATCACTTCTTTTGTAGGTCAGTGCTGCTCCCTTTCACTAGGAGGGCAGTTTTGGAAGTGTGAACACAGCGCCAGTGGGGAACAAATAGAAACTGAGTGAGGCAGCACATAGGAGGTAACATGATTAAGAGGCTCCCTCAACAGCTACTGATCCAGCCTTGAGGGGACATATTACCTCTTTCTCCTCCCATCTAGACAGATGTCAATGGATTAATCCGAAGCTGCCTTTCAGATGTGTTTCCCCGGTACCACCCCTGAGAATCTTCTGTCTTCTGATGACCTTCACATTTTCATTCTTTCACTTCTTTCATTCACTTATTCAGTGGACAAATTCTTACTGCTTACCGACTTATGTTCCATGTGCCATGCTAAGGGCTTGGACACAGCAGCAAGTGAGCCTTGGTTCCTATCCTCATAGAGGCTATCCTCATAGAGGCTATCCTCAAGTCACCACAGCAATTGCACTTGGCAAAACTGGCTTGTGACTTTTGTGCATTTATTTTACATTTTAGTGTAACCATGTTACATTTTGCAGTATGTGTTTTTGGAGAATACTAACAAGATTCCCCACCCTTTTTTTTTTTTTTTTTTTTTTTTGCATCCCACCCTTCCCCCATTCTTACACACACACACATACACTCCTAAAACTTACTCTCCAAACAGCTGTGAAATTTGTCTTTCTCACCGTATCTGATAGTGACCACAAACTCCAGACCCCATAGTGTGACTACAAAGTCCTTCTGTATGTGACTGACTTTCTAGATTCATCTCTGGCTATTCCTCCTTTCACATTATACTCTGTGTCACACAAAGACATGAGAGATTCTTCTCAATTCTCTTCACACAGAATGCCTTGCTTACCTTTTTCATTAGGCAAACCCTTACTTACCCAATTCAAATGTCTCCTTTGTCTAAGAAGCCTTCAGCCTGTCCTCCAGGAAACAGGTCTTCTGTTCCATTATTTACATGTGTTATGGCAAATATTGCGTTGTATTGCAATAGTTTGCCTAACTACATTTCACCTTTTGTTTCTTGAGTTCCTGTAAGAGACCATATCTCTTTTTGTTTTTGAACTTTCAGTTTCTAGCAAAATTCCTGAACCCTAGTAGGGAATGAATAAATGGCTAAATTGATTTAATTTGAAGTAAGACTGTGGTTAAGAAAACTTGATTTTGTTTGCTTGAGATGAGCATTTACCTCATGCAGAAATGTCATTTAACTAAATAAGTGTACCAGGTTCACATTTTTTGATGACTAAACATTTAGATGAAAATCTAGTTGGGGTAAATCACCTTATACAATTTCAAATAGTAAATTGTCAACATTTTGTTAATTCTGAAGGCAATAACTGGACAATTAAAAAATAAAATATAATGAGTGACAGTGCTTAACATTTTAGCATTTCAAATGCTATATATAATTTACCTCAAATACAGGATTTGCACGAAATTTGCAGTAGAGCTAAATTAAAGCACCCATACTCTTTTAAAATAGCTGAATGTAGCCCACTACTGAGGCTGTTTATTTTTAAATGATATACAATGAAAACACTATAATTAAGAATGGGTAAACCCAGCTGTGCTTTGGGTTGATCAAATTTCTTAAAGTTGCTTTTTGACTATTTGGAGTCTGTGAAGACGAAAGTCTATGTTTCCAAGAATTTTCCCTCAATTTTTAAATCAGTGTTTATTTTAAAAGAAGTATAATCCATATGGTTTTGATTCCTCCACACTTAACTCATCCAACTGCAGTTTTGCAAGAAATATTTGAAGTCAAAAGCTTTTTAAAATTTTTATGAGCTTTTTTGTCTTTTTCTCCCCCCTCAGAAAAGGAAGCAATACTTGCCAAGTGTAAACAAAGTTAATCACTAAACAGTTTTATATTCTAAAATAATGAAACCAGATTGGGTGCTGAATTTGACAAAGCAGTTCTTTTATCCTTAGTGAAATTGTTGTCTAAACTCATAGAGAGAGACTGCCTTCTCTGAAAGACAGCCCCAGGCGACACCAGCGTTGTATCATTCAGATTCTCAAATCTTACACAGTAAAGCAGCTGTTGTTCCAGCTAGAGTTTAATCACAATATCTTTATTTTGTCACAGAAGCCACCCAAGTACAATTTTAAATGTCATGACTACCCAGAAAAGTTAGTGATAGAACATCTAAATGTTGACACAATGCTGTATCTATGAATGAGCCTCTCTCAGGACTGCCAGACCTTAGCAGGAAATCAAAAAGAATATAACACAAATAACCCGATGGATGCTCTCAAAGTTGCATCTAGAAGAGCCCTCAGCAAACTACAGCTCACAGACTAGAAACAGCCTGCCAACTGTGTTTAGAAATAAAGTTTTATTAAACACAGCCACACCTCTATACATCGCCCATGGCTGTTTTTGTGTTACGATGGCAAAGTGGAATAGTTGTAATAGAAACCACATGGTGAGCAAAGCCTAAAATATTTACTACCTGGTTCTTTACAGAAAACCATTTCTGACTCCTAACCTACGTGATACATGGCCAATAACTCTCAGTTTCGCAGCTCTGGAAATAACACGAAACTTCTCTGAATGCCATATTCTCACTCTAGATCAAGGATTAAAAGAAAATTTAAAAATATATATTCTTAGTGATTTTTAAAAACAATATCATTAGAAAATAAATGAATAAACATAGACTATTATAAATATATGCCATTTTTTGCAGAAGTGAGAAGTGAACATTTGCTGAACATTTTCCAACTTCTAAGTTTTCTATGATTAAACATTTTGAGGTTTTAAAAAATATATACAATTCTCATAGCACTGAAGTATTCAGGATGGCGATCACTTTGGCAAGGTAATTACTGCCTCATTCTGTTATCAATATAACAGAGAAATAGTAATTAGATGGCATAAGCCTTCCTTTCTGCTAGATACCTTTGCTGGGCTTTTTGTATGTGCCTGTCTTATTATATTTAATTTTCACGAAAGAACTAATATGCTTTTTAAGCTCCAGCAGTCTCAGTTTCCTCTATTGTAAAACAGGGTTAATAATATTACTTGCCTCATAGGGCTATTTTGTGAATTAAAGAAATTAATGCATATAAGGTACTAAGGACAAGGTCTGTGCCATTTGCCAAACCCCAAATGGAACCACTAGAAACCAGCTGAGCTAGCAGAACCTAACTTATTAAATGTACTATGGTCAAGGTTAATACCATTCTAGTCTTAAGATAGGAGAGTCTCAGCATGGGAAATGTCAGGAAAAATACATATATACAAAATTTTGGCTGATGGTTTCATAAGGACTCTTAAAAAGCAGGAGACTAATTAGGATTGGGCAGTTGATGACTTGAGACTTATGGATTGGTAGACACAATAAGGCAAGGGCCTTGGTACAAGTATGAATGAATAAGTGGTTAGTCTTATGAAACAAATTATTTTCGATCATTTATCTTCCAGGAACAATTATTTTCTGGCCTATGTTTCTGTATTTCTTCCTGGGTCCCAGAATCTTTTAGCACAAAAACAGGAAAGTATTTTGGTTTCAGTTTTCATATCAGATGTACTAAGTTCAAAAATGTATTAGCAATTATCATTGTCACTTTTATCATCATTTTTTTACAGGTGAGGTAGCTGAGACCTTGAAAGATTGGGAAATGTGCCCAAGGTCATATAGTTTAGATATATTTTGACTGCTAGCGTTTTGTTCACTTCCCAGTACATTCATGTAAGTGTGGAATTAACAAAGTCTGTACTGTAAGTATCTGCTTGCTTAAAGGGACCTTATTTAGATAAAGAGAAAACCTGTATACAAGAGAATTGTACTCTTCCTAAATATAATGTGTTGGATTTTTTTCTCCTGGAATCAGTAAGGTTTGATGGAACTGAGGGGCATGGGACTGGCATAGATAGCGGTAATAGAGTGATGGATGGGTGCCATGGATACCATATCAACTCTACCCTCCCCCCCCCAAAAAAAAAACCCACAAAAAAATATGTCAACCAGGCAAAGTTTAGTTTATCAGACCTACTGTAGTACAACAATATTAGCTGTACAGTTAGTTCTATTTTGAAGGAGCTCAGATCCAAATATCTATCAGGTTTGAGATCTGGTTATAATTGGTTTAAGGTTAGGTCTTTCAAGATAGAAAATGGATTGGAATTAGACAAGGTTTGTGGCATAAAGTTGGTAGACACAATAAAGCAAGTGGGGGGTCTTCAAGCAGTTTTGGTAAATGTTTGATAATTGAGCTACTTGCTAGGTGCGCAATCTGTTGTCCTGATAGGAGAACTGTTTGTTTAAATTAGCAAACTATTTTCCCAAATTGGTTTGACCAATTTCATTAAACTAATAGTAAAATTATTCATTGGCGATATTCCTATCTGCCTTAGTGAAAATTCTCCTGGACTAAACATGTAAGTCATATTGACACAGGTAAGCTCAGTTCTGAGTCCTAATAATTAAGGTATGTGGATGTAGGTGATTTCAGCTATCAAATCAGACAAAGTCATGGATTATATTTGTGTTGATTCTCATTCCCAAGGTTATTTCTTTTTAAAAAGCTCTTTTAGTATGCCAATCCTCTAATCAGGCAAATTATCTGCATACTAAAAACCATAAAATATCATTAGGCTAAACAATGTTACTCGGGCCAACAATTTGATTTTATTGTTTAACTTTACCTGCAACATTGTTAATTTATGACAACTTTAACACCTCTACCTTACAAGATGCAAGTGTTTATTCACCAAATCAACAGAAATTTACTATTTTGTAATTTTGTGTCAACTGACTTAAATCACTTTCCAAAGCAAAATACTCCCTACTCTTTCTATGGGAATATATCTATATCCTTTACTTATATCGCTATCCCTCCACATCTGTGATTGGTTCAAGCACTGCCATAGATGCCAAACTCCACAGATGATCAAGTCTCTTACATTAAATACTATTGGCATATAACCTACTCACCTCCTATATGCATATAACCTACTCAAATCCTCTCATATACTTTAAATCATCTCTAGGTTACTTATAATACAATGTAAATGTTATGTAAATAGTTGTTATACTTTATTTTATATATTTATCATTTTTATTGTTGTATTATTTTCTGTATATTTTAAATCCATAATTCTTGAATCTGTGGATATGGGACTCATGAATATAAAGGGTTAACTATATAGATATTTTTAAATTGTCTACCTTTTCATGGTAAAAGTAAGGAGGGATGATTTTTTTTCTCATGCTGCAGCTGATCCAGTTCCTAGGGTTTTACTTATAGTTACTAAAGAAAGAAAATTTAAAACATTGAGTTATGTAATTGTACCTGAGCAAGCACATAATCAAAGCCTTGAGACTAACAGCCATAAGACTCCACTGAGTTACATGGCAAGACAGAAAAAATAATAATGCAAGCATTTTAGGCCACAGCTAAATAAATATCATAAAGAAGTAAGAAACGAAAGGGGGAGGGAGACAAGTAAAATTTTGAAAACAATTTAATCAATAGCAGAGTAAATTATAATTAATAATCATTTATGCATATTTTAAAATAGAAGAGCTGTCATGTTCTCAAGATGGAGGTAATAGATATCTCAATTACCCTGATTTGATCATTACCCATTGTTTGCATGCATCAGAATATCACACGTACCACCAAAATGTGTGCAGTAATCTTACAGTAAAAAAAATACAGAAAAACATAACTTAAAAAGAAAATTCACTCTTTAAGCAGATGTGCTGCAAGTATGTTTAAGAAAAATATTTTTAAATGTATGCAAGAAACCATGTGGAAAGGGAATATTACAAGTCTTAAACAAAAAGATATTTATCCAAGTGCATAAAATATGTATCACAAATCAAGTTTGCTAAAATGTTGTAATAATGAAAAAATAAGAAACAAATAGGAAATGTGGCCTGGTGTGGTGGCTCGTGCCTGTAATCTCAGCACTTTGGGAGGTTGAGGTGAGCAGATCATCTGAGGTTAACATTTCGAGACCAGCCTGGCCAACATGGCAAAACCCCATCTCTATTAAACATACAAAATTAAGCCAGTTGTGGTGGCAGGCGCCTGTAGTCCTAGCTACTTAAAAAGCTGAGGCAGGAGAATTGCTTGAACCCAGGAGATGGAGGTTGCAGTGAGCCAAAATCACACCACTGCACTCCAGCCTGGGTGACAGAGACTCTTTCTCAAAAAACAAACAAAAAACCTAGAAAATGATTGATAATCAAGATTGATTAGAAGTCTATAAAGAACTATCATGCAAAAAGGCATATAGGGATTATATTTTCTTGGAAAAATATTAACAAGGAAGCTGTATTTGTATGCTAACAGTAGCCAGAGACATCTCCCAAGCCACTACTAATCATATCTATAGGTAATATTTTATATTATTACAATGTTAACAATAAATCAGCCTATTCTTCCAACTTTATGTGTATGCACCGCACTTTATATTGAGCAGAGAGAAAGCAAGCCAGCACCTAGAAGCTGAAGCAGATTCTACCAACAGAGCAACCAGAGGTGGTCGGCTAACTGTTCCACATGTGGCAGACTCTCTTAAAGGGACATCTGAGCCAAGCACCTTCGTAGCTACCACTGTCTGCTGTGCTGCTTCCCCCTGGATGCTGGGGAGCAGCTCCTCCATGGTCCCTACAGACTGCTGTTCCTGAGGGAAAACTTAGGAGGTTAATGAGATAAGCCCCAGGCCCCATCACTGCAGTTGGTCTTGGGTCAGAAACCCATGCCCATCTGATTTCTGCTCCACCGTTTATTCTAAATTTTCTTCACACACAGCTATTACTTCAGCATTTTGGGGTGGTTGGCCTGGCAGTTTGACTTAAACCCTCATTTCTGAGGGATCTGAGGCCTTAGAAACCGTATTTTCTTAGCAGGAGTTGTTGCTCATGTTCCTTCATAATTACAGTGGGGACAAAGTAGTATGAAGAGGTGCCCAAGTTCCACTTATATTTCTCCTTATCCCTTGTGTAAAAGCAGCACTATCTCCTTCTTCTAATGAGGGCCCATTACTCCTCCTTGATGGTAACTCTGTATTGCCATAAGGATCCAAAGAATGCCATAACATTCGTAATATCACCTTTGCTATTTCTCTGGCAAGGCTTCTCATCTTTAACACCATTGCCATGGGGGCTGGATGAAACTTTGTGGTAGGGGGTTGTTCTGTGCCCTGTTCCTTATAGGATGTTTAACAGCATCACCAGCCTCTACCCTCTAGCTGCATTTCAGACTCCATATATTCTTCCCACTGGGGACATGGATCAGTATAGAGGCCTCTGATTCAATGCCTATTCTATGTCATAAAAGATAGCATACCATCCTTTCAAATCACTTCCTCTGAGCTGGTGCTTCAGCTGGATCTTTAGAAACAAGTTCAAGCTCTCTGAATCCAGTTACCATGGGATTGTGTGGTATGTGATGCAGTTCATTGCCACACCTTCTTTGATGTGAAGTCAGGCCAATAGCTTGATATTTTACTATTTGGGATTCAGTGATTGTGGATCAGGAATTCCATAAATCTTAGACAGTTGAGCTGACTGTAGTTTGGAAGGTAAATCAATACTGGTGCTATGGTTTGAATGTGCTCCCAAAATATAGGTGTTGATGACTTAATCCCCACTGCAACAGTTTAGGAGGTGGGGCCTAATGAGAGGTAATGAGGCTTAGGAGGGCTCTACCCTCATGAATGGATTACTATCGTTATTGTGGGAGTGAATTTGTTATTGCAGGAGTTGGTTCCTCATAAAAGGACATTTTGGCCCTCTCTTGCTCTCCCTTACCCTCTCTTTGTCCTTTTTCCTGGGATAAGTCAGCAAGAAGTCCCTTGATAGAAAACAGCTCCTTATTCTTCAACTTCCCAATCTGTAGGACTGTAAGCCAATAAATTTTTGTTCATGAAAAATTACCTAGTTTGTGGTATTCTGTTACAGCAGCACATTACAAACTAAGACAACCTGTAGTAGGTATCTATCCCTGTTAGAGTGAATTACAGCGGGGCATCATGTGGTCAAATTGCCACTAAGCCCTGGTTGGTTTCATCAAAGTAAACTACTAGGTTAGGTGCTCAGTATTGGCATCTGTTGTCCACTAGAGTGGACCAGAAAGCACTTGATAAGTGGAAATCATGATTTTGGGTCCACACACAGCCTTGATCTTTGCCATCATGTTCATTTGTCCCCTCCAAACCTCCTGTTAAAATGTGATCTGCAATATTGGAAATAAGGCCCTAACAGGAGGTTTCTGGATAACAGAGGGGCAAATTCCTCATGAATGTCTTAGTGCCATTCTCATGGTAATGAGTGAGTTCCGACTCTTAGTTCCTGCGAAAGTCGGTTGTTTAATAAAAGCCTGGCACTTCTATCTTTTGCTTCCTTTCTCATCGTGTGATCTCTGCACATGCAGCTTCTTTTCCACCTTCAGCCATGAGTGGAAGCAGCCTGAAGCCCTCACCAGAAGCAGATGCTGGCACCATACTTCTCTCACAGCCTACAGAGCCATGAGCCAAATAAACCTCTTTTTTACAATAAATTACCCAGGCTCAGGTATTCCTTTACAGCAACACAAATGGACTAAGGCAGGCCTGATGCAAAACTCTAAATGAACATTACTGGACATGAATGCAAACTGTTTGCAAATTTATTACTAATGGGAATACAAAATAATGCATTTGTCAAACCAAAATCTACATGCTGTAGACCCGAGGCCTTATTAATCTGTGCTAGCAGTATTCTCACATTTCACACAGTAGCTGCAATCAGTACAAGTAATTGGTTGAGCCTGCAATAGTCATTATTCAGGATCCATCTTGTTTCTGCTAGGGCCAGGCTAGTCAATCCAGCAGAAATATCACAGTGATCACCACTCCTTTTCCATTGGCAGCACTTCTCTTTGCTGTTCTTCCCAAATTATTTTCAATGTAATATAGTTTTTAATTTGTTACCTTGGACTTGTGGAGTCAATTTCAAGGATTCCTAATTGGCCTTTCCACTGTAATGATTCTTACCCTAGCAACCAAGGATTCTGTGGGGGTTACCCTAAATGCCCGTTCTATTGATGCCAATCATATACTCAGGGTCTTGGGAAATGATGATCCAGTAGTCCCACTGTGCTCTGGACTTTATCCAGAACTCCAGTGATTTCCTGGCTTCTATATTAACAGAAGGACCATGAGATTCCTTTGGATCCCTGGCTACTACCAATGTCAACTCAGATCATGTGTCTAACACTCCTTATAATATCTTTTCCTGGCTGGGCGTGGTAGCTCACGCCTATAATCCCAGCACTTTGGGAGGCCAAGGCGGGTGGATCATGAGGTCAAGAGATCGAAACCATCCTGGTCAACAAGGTGAAACCCCGTCTCTACTAAACATACAAAAATTAGCTGGGCATGGTGGTGTGTGCCTGTAGTCCCAGCTACTAGGGAGACTGAGGCAGGAGAATTGCTTGAACCCAGGAGGCAGAGGTTGCAGTGAGCCGAGATTGTGCCATTGCACTCCAGTCTGGGTAACAACAGCAAAACTCCATCTCAAAAAAAAAAAAAAAAAAAAAAAAATATATATATATATATATATATATATATATATATATATATATATATATATATTTTCCCAATGTACAGTCACTTGGAGTAAGTAACTAAAAGTCCTTGCGAAAGGACTGAGGCAATCACTACATTATTTGCTTGCTGCTGTGTTTTGAGGTCCTTCATGCTGGAGACCTATCTATGATTTCCGTCAGTGGGTTCCAGATCAGAAAATTAGTTTAACATCTAGGCAAGGAATAGTGACTTTTTATCTGGGAGACTGTTGTCAATCTCCTACTCCCCGATTCTTGACAGTTTCTGGTTGTAAACATTAATCAGAGGTCTAATTTGCTGTCTGTCTATTCTTCCCTTGAGAATGCCATGCTCTAATTATCTCCATCAGCTCCCTAGAGGTCACAACCCTTTTATTGCCCCTCTGGTCTTGCTGGGGTCTAAATGGTAATTGGGGTTCCCTGGCTTCTGGTTTCTGGTAGTTAAATGCTGCCACCTGGCTATTTATTTATTTATTATTTGTTCTTTTTGCAGTCCTTGTATCTCCAGGATATTAGCAAGCCCAGCTCTGGTTACAGATTAAACCTATTACTAAACTCATTAATAATGCCAGTGCCACAAACACCAGTGTATTCCTAATGGCCTTGGTACAGGGTGTCCTTTGGGCCCTCCTTTGAAATATTATCCTCTGTTGTGTCTTCTGGCTTTACATATCCATTCTGGCAGGCCTGCTTTCATCAGCTTGTTTATTCCCTCCTCTCCTCTCTGGCAGGGCAAATCAAGCCATTCCACTTACTCAGTATTAGTCGTCACTCTCCATGCTTTCTATGGTCACCATAGCAGCAAGTTTGTCTCACTCTCAGCTGTTCTTGACAGTGTTTTAAATCCCTTGTCTGTAGAGAGTGCCCCCAAGTCAATGAATTATTACCCTCCTTGATCAAGTACCCTTGAAATTCACAGTTAGTAAGTGAAGGCACAGATGGCTTCACTTATGAATTTACTAAACATTTATGGAAGAAATGATGAATACCAAACCTGTACAAAGTCTTCAAGACATTTGATGAAAAAAATATTTTCTAACACATTCTGTGAGGCCTGCATTACTCTGATAGGATACTTCTAAAATTTATATGGAAATGATAAATATAAAAAATAGTTAATAAAAACTTTGTAAGAGAGTAATAAGCTAAAAGGATTTATACTACTTATCTTCATTACATATCATAAATGGACATTCATCAAGACAGCATGGGGTTTGCATAAAGGTAAACATACAGGTCAATATAAGAGAGCTAGAAACAGACCCAAGCATACATGTTCAATTAATTTTTGATCAAAATCTAAAAGCAATTAAGTGGAGAAAGTATGATCTTTTCCACAAATGATGCTGGAACAATTGGCAATCCATATGCAAAAAAACAACATTGTCCATACCTTGCAACTTATACAAAAATTAAGGGAAAATAGATCATAGGCCTAAGTGTAAAATCTAAAACTATCAAAATCCTCTTAGGCAAATATTTTTGTACATATAGTGCCAAATGCATAATTTTAAGAGTTATAAATCGGACTTTATCAGCATTACAAAAATGACCAAATAATTTTTGTCCTATAAAAGTAACAGAGAATTTCTCCTATGTAGTAGAATACCAGTATCACTGAGGTCCAGGATCCTGTCTTCTCTAGGAGAATGGAAAGGAAAGCTATAGGCTGGGAAGAAAATACTTGCACATCAAAGACTGGTATCCAGAATATAGAAAGAGCTTTCAAAATTCAATTATTAGAGAGTAAACAGCATATTTTGAAACAAAACAAAGCAGGCAAAAGATTTAAATGAATACTTCTCCAGAGAAACTGTGTGGTAAGCAAATAAGCATAAGAGGAAAATGATAATGATGATGATAATTTAAAAATTAACAAATTTAGAAAATAAGACCTATAAATTAATCCATACCAAGTTAGGATCACCTAACTTTGCAATCTGAATTTAGATTTATCTTTAAGCTTTGGTTCAGAATTCATCAAACTGTGGGCCTCTGTTAAATTAAATACTGCTAATAATATATCCTTCCTGCCATCCTCTTCTGCTGACTTTATGCATATATTTTATGTTTGTAGTAGCAAATAGCAGAGTCAGGAATTGTTTGGTTTAGCTAACCATGGAGACTGATTTAATATTTGCTTTGGGGAGATATAAATTTTATCTGCTTGGTTTTGTAGTTGGTTTATAATATTTCTTACTTGTAAAACTGCAGAGGTCAGTCCCATGGTGGAGGTAGAGGAGTTAGGAAGAAGCTGAGTGCTTCTTGAATAACCAGTAGGGGGTACCCAAGGAATTTTTGTGTTGTGCTATTACCCCAAGTAGAAGAGGGTCTGATTAACCACTGGGCCCATCTGATTTCTTTTAGAAATATCATGCATCTCAGGGATTAAAGGGGAGGTTTGAAAGGCCAGGTGTCAGGTCCAGAGAAAAGTAAGTTTTGGAGTGAACTGAGAACTCTATGAGAATAAGCAGAAAAGCCAGCTGGCATCCATATGAGTCAAAGTCGTTCTTTCTTTCCTTTCTTCCTTCCTTCCTTCCTTCCTTCCTTTCTCTCTCTCTCTTTCTCTCTCTCTCTCTTTCTCTCTCTCTCTCTCTCTCTCTTTCTTTCTTTCTTTCTTTCTTTCTTTCTTTCTTTCTTTCTTTCTTTCTTTCTTTCTTTCTCTTTCTTCTTTCTTTTTCTTTCTTTCTTTTTTTTTTTTTGAGATGGAGTCACACTGTTGCCCAGGCTGGAGTGTGCACTGGTGTAATATCAGCTCACTGCAACCTCAGCCTCCCAGGTTCAAGTGATTCTCCTGCTTCAGCCTCCCTAGTAGCTGGGATTACAGGTTCCTGCCACAACACCTGGCTAATTTTTGTATTTTCAGTAGAGACAGGGCTTTCATCACGTTGATCAGGCTGGTCTCGAACGCCCCACCTCAGGTGATCCACCTGCCTTGGCCTCCCAAATTGCTGGGATTACAGGCGTGAGCCACCATGCCCGGCTGAGTTGAGGTCTCAGTACCTTGATTAGGCATTTAGCTCCAACAAAGAAAAGGGGTAAATAGTTTATATATTCATCCAAAGACTTTTCTATGTTTGGCATTAGAAGATGGGGGATACAATTGTCAAAAGACAGACAATAGTCTGTGATTACACAAGTTTTCAATTTGCCATCAGCATTTAAGATCATGAATATAAGGCTTTTATTTTTAATACCTTTCTTACTTCAAATCGGGTTGGGTGGCTAGAACTTAAATTCACAGAAGCTAGTCTTTACATTTGGCCACATCATGAAAACCACAAATGATTCATATACATTGAGGAATCATTCATGTTTCCAGAGAAAAGTCCTAGATTAGTAAAGCCCAAGACTCTTCCAAAGTTTCTCTCCTGGTCAAAGAGAAGATCCAGGTCTTTAGTAATCTTCCCAACAAGTCAGTACCTCTTTAGGGTGAGCAGACTAATTCACCGACAAACCCTTTAATTGTCTTTTAGCTGGCATCCACACCAAAACATTTTAAACAAAGCATGTGTGCTGTGTATTTCAAATTGTTAAAACTTCTCATATATATCTTTGGATAAAAAAATCATGAGATAAAGAGATATTAAGATGTTTCCATGGCTTCAGGAATTTTCTTCTCATTTCCTTTTACTCTATACAACAATTTAGATATGCCATCATTTTACTTTATTGATATTAACAATATTTAATTATTATTTTATTTAAATTATCAAATGGCCCCCGGGATTCAAACATGTGTTTCCTTCAGCATATTTGTAGCAAGTGATTACCAGCACTAATCCATTTGGAACAAAGTTTCTAGAGTTTGATATATTTTGATACAGCATTAAAAGCAAAAGTTCTCTTTCTGCCAAATACTTTCATAGTAATAAATGTAATATTATGAAGCTCAGTGTTATACTGCAAAATTTATTAATAAGTTACTGAGCACTTACCATGTGCAAAGCAACATCTAAGTCCTTACATACATAATTCATTTCAATCTTTATATCAACCTCATAAAAAAGCTATTATTGATACTTTAAACAGATTAGAAAATTGAAACTTACAAGAGTTAAGTAAATTGTACAAAGCCCCACACTCAATATGATTCCTAAGTCCTTTGCTTTAACCTCTTCCCTCTATCCCTCACCATATGTAAAATTCTCTTGTGTTCAAGGGGCTAACATTCCAAATAGATGTTATTATTATTATTTTTTCATTGCTATTTCCATTCACAGTTTGGCATAAGATTTGGCTCTTCTTTACTTTTGATTGCATGCAAAATTGGCTTAAGAATAATATGCATAACAGAAAGAGAGTCTAGTGAAATTCTACTGACTTTACTGAAAATCTTTGCTGCTTAATGGAGGAAGTATAGTTCATGTTTCAAAGGGATAGTGTGTTCACTGTGAATAGTCTTTTGTCACACAGTGTTCCAAGGCCACAGTCAAACTAGGAGGACCAATATAACTGCACACATTTTCAACTGAAGTGTATTAGCAATGTTCTATTTTAGAAGTGCCAGTCTTGGGGCAAGAGGGAAAAACAAGAGGAGTGGCTTTACCCATTAAATTGTTCAATATGAGATATGGAAAGCAAAGGTGCAAAGTCAAACTCATAAAAGAAAGTGAAATGGAGCTACATCTTCCATATTTTGTATTTTTTGTAACCACTACATATGAGAGCTACCCACTTAGTGCAAAATTAATTTTTAACTTTTATTCTAGAGCATCTGCAGCTTTTATTTTTTTCTCTCCCAGAAAATGAGTGTCGTCTTCGGCATACTTAGATCCATAGATCCAGATAATATTTCTGGTAAGGAAGTGTTAGAGTATTTAGTTCAGTGTTTGGCATATAATACTAAAGACCTAAACAAATGCAGGATTATAAAAGTCAATTTATTTCATGATTTGACAACAAATGACAAAACCATCATTTTGCTAGAAAGCAAGTCAGGCCCCTAACTAAAATAACACTATACTTCCAGAAGTGTGTTTTGAATGTTCATTTGGAAAGAAAAAAACATATATTTTAGATTACTTTATTGAAAATCTTTAATAAATTTTGATTAAATGTGTTTTCAAATGTTATGATGAGATCACTTTAGATTTATACTTGAGATAAAATATATAGTTAGGAATTTTGATGAGATATTCTCCTTGTCACATACTGCATTTTTGGATTGGAGTGCTTGATCTAGTAACAATTGAAAGAACAGTTTTATTTATGCAGCACAAAATTATTTATTATTAAGGAGAAGCAGGAAGCCAACTAGTAATATGGATGAGAAAACTTTACCTTATTAGGCAACAGACTAGTTTTCCTGAAGATCAACATCCTCACATCCTGACAAATTAATCTCTTTTAGCAGGAAGTAAAAGGAAACTGGAAAGAGGATGCTGTCTTTATCTTACACAAGTGTACTGTTATTTTTGTGATAGCAGGAGATAGAACAGAGCCAGCCTGAGAAAAGGGAACCTAATGCTGCCCCTATGATTAGCTAAATGTGAGCTTATTGACATAAGATATCAAATAGTATATGTATTTTATTTCTCATAATTCATTTGCAGAAGTTAGAAGTTGTGTGTGTGTTTACAGAAGTTAGGTGTGTGTGTGTGTGCGTGTGTGTGTGTAAGAAACCTTTCTTCATAATGACAATTAGGGTTTCCTCATTAGAAAGATAAATAGAAACAGATATTACATAAAAACAATATTACAGCTATGAAAAGAAAAGAAATATAACAAACTTAATTTCAATGAAATTTAAAGATGCAAGAAACATTTTTGTCAAAATAGGATAAAATTGGAAGATAATAACACAAAGGATATAAAGATAATAGAGGAAAAGTGAGAAAACTAACAAATTGTGAGAAATTTATTACAAAACCGGTATTACTGGTTTCTTTAACTTTGTACTTTTGGAGTTATTTTGTGTTTTGATGAAAGGTTTAGCTGTTTGAACAAATTATTGCAATGACTCTATATCAGTGAAACGTCTTTAGGGCAGTCATGGAGGTATGCATCTCAGATCTCCCTTTAAGAAAAAACCTGTCAAAAGGAATACAATTAGATGATAGCCTCTAGATGCAGGCTTGCCTCAACTTTGAGCCAAGACCTTATGATACTCAGGCATTTTTCAGCCAATGAGTATGGCAGGGGTATAAGAGAACCTCAACTTTTGGGCACAAGACTCCTTGAAAAGCAGTCCTTCTATAGCAGATATCCATCATGTTGGCTGGGATTTTGTCAGAGCTGTAGTGCTGTGTGAAGCTCATTCTATCCAATCTTCTGGCTTCCTTCTCACCTTTTATAGGAGCCAGACCTTTACCACAGTATGACGGCTTCCTTTGGATGTTCCTGCTCCTTTTGCCTTTATGTCTCTCATAGGTATTATTCTCCAATAATGGTTGTTATTTATTTATTTTTGTTTGTTTGCATTTCTAACCCAATGTTGCCTTTCATTTCCTAGAAAAACCAAGTGACATCAATTGATATTGGATGAAATCTGTGATATTAGTGAATAAGCTGGAGTTATGCAAGTGGATCATTTGCCACCAACTGGACAATAAGTATTCCTTTCGAGTGGATGTGGGGCGTGGATATTTTTCGGCACAAGACAGTAATTCAATTGGTAAAAAATTTCATCAATGGTGACTCTGGAGAATGTCATGTTGGAGGTAATTGCCCTAACCAGGACAAGTTTCATGAATTTGAAAAATCCAGAGTGAGAAACACAGAAAGGTAATGAAATTGACTAATCACTACTAAGTTGCATTTGTGGGACAATGAAAAATTGAATACGTTGCATTATTTGTGGGACAATGAAAAATTGATCATGGTTAACAAAAATCTCAAATGTAAGTGTAAAACCCAGAAGGCATCTTGGGAAGCCTATAAAGTGTTTTTATTTTTTGCAAAGAGAGACAGCAGACATAGCTGGAGAGCAAATTCAGGATCTGCTATTTAGGGCCACCGAGCTACAAAGATGATTGGATCTTCATTGAGGAGTTTTCTTAGGCTAAGATCAGAGATCTGCTTGGGAAAACTTGGGGCATGAAAACATTGGAAGAGGACATCTGGGTACATTTCCCCAGGGATCTACAAATTGAGGGTCCAAAGAATTGGTCCACCATTTTCTATAAAGAGCTAAACATTTTCTCATGCAAGAAGATACTTCAGAGGCCACTCTAACATAAGATAAATGGTATATTTACCAGGAATTACTCCCACTTTTCCTATAGGCTTCTAGTCTGAAAATCATGGTTAAATTCCAGCATAACCCAGCTAGGGGATAAAAACATACTGAGACTGATAAGCAAGAAAAGAGATAATCATCCCATTAAGTTCAATAATTAGCTAGTAGGTGCTTTCAGAATTCAGAATAGTGTCCCTAAGATTGGATGTTTGAGTATGCTTTGGTTTGAATGTATTCTTAAAAATTCATGTGTTGGAGACTTAAGTCCCAATGCAACAGTATTGAGAGGTGAGACCTTTAATAAGTAGTTAGATCATGAGCGCTATGAACCCTGAAAAAGCCAGTCCTTTAAGATGGAACCTGTGTGGCTGACTGGGCTTAAATTCTAAAGGGAGCCAAGTTCCATTTGCTGACCAGACATTACACATGCTCTCTTTATTCTTAGAAAAACCACATACTGGTGTAACTTTGAAACTTTCAGACATTCCTATTTCTGTTTATACTCCTGAACCAATGGTACCATCACCTTGATCTAACCAAAGCCTGTGACCCATAGTCAATCTTAACCTCAACAAGTTGAAATTAAGCAAGCTTGCATCCCTCATTTGCACAGCATAGCATAGTGGGAACCTGGGCAGGAACTTTTTCTATAAAGGATGACCCCTATCTCTGTTCTGGCAGTGCACACCTTTGTTTTGTATGGAAGGCTGTGTATCCCCAGTTCACAAACTGCCTATGGAAACAAAGCCTATTTTAATCTAATATTTCTTTCTCAGTAGTTTTGTTAACAGGACTCTATCTTCATTAATGCATTAGTGCCATTATTGCAGGAATTAGTTTCTGATAAAAAGATGAATTTGACTCCCCTCTCTCTTTGCATGTGCTTTCTTGCCCTTCTACTGTCTCCATGAGATGACACAGGAAGAAGACCATCACGAGATGTAAGCCCTAGATCTTGAACTTCCTAGCCTCCAAAAACGTATGAAATATCTGCTTCCTATAAATTACCTAGTCTCAGGTATTCTGTTACAGCAGTACAAGATGGACTATGAGACAGAGTACTTGTTCATCAGGGCTAGAACTTATGAGTAGAAAAGGAAGAGTTTTCTGTTGTTTTTTTTTTTTTCTTTTTAAACTTGGAGGGACTCTTGAAAGATGGGATTTAACACCCTGACAAAGACCACAGAGCATGGGAAAGATTGGATACTAGGGTGGGTCTCAGAAACACAGAAAAATACTTGGTTAGTTGAAATGCCCAAATTATCTACCAGAGAAGTAGAGGCATAAAAGAAGTAAAAGGATGAAGAGTAAAAGGCTCAGAAAGGTGAGTATACAATTTGTGATTCCAGGAAACCCAGCAGATATTCATCTGGGTTTCATTCCATGAAAGCCCAGTGAATGCATAGTCCACCAAGGGTATAAGGAACATGCTGGTGAGACAGATACCAGATTCACTAATATTTTGTCATGGCTCTTTTCTGAAGGGCTGACAATAGGAGAGACTGTCACATAGCTTCACTTGTTAATAGCAATGGAGATGATGGAGACCTGAAGGCACTGAGGCTGGATAAAAGTGCTTACCTACTGAAAATCAGGAGGTTGCAATGACATATATGGCTGACATGAGTGGAGTGGTACTGAAGAGTGCTTCATATCTAGAGAGTTTTATTCTTTTCTATGCCACCAGCAGAGGATACTTTTTAAAAGTTTGCATTCACATGGAACCTTAAACAATATAAATATACCTTTTTGTCTCTTGGCCATGTTAAGTAAGTCTCCTGCTCTCTGTCATACTCCAAAGAGATGAAAACTGTGAGGACATCCCACAGAACAGCCTTGTTCCACTGCACTCAAACTGATCCAGAAAGAAGTAGGAAGTAAACTCAAAGCCTTGGCACACACATGGACTCAGAGTGAGATAAAATCTATAAAAGAATAAGAGACCCACCACTTCCGTTAAGATTTTAGGTGTCCCATGTCCCCCAGTAAGTAGGGTCATCCCCTTTAAAAAGTAAAAGACAAATTGATTTAGCCTGCATCCCTTCCACAAAGTAAGAAGCACTAAACTTTGTAGCTCTTCAAGCTCTGTATGCTAGCTATTCCATACCTAAGAATATTGGCCCATATGCTGTGTAACACAAAAGGCTATCAGTTTTGAATAGAACGTGAGCAGATAGAGGCTGTGTAGCAGATCCAGGTTACATTGCAGACATCCCTGCTGCTTGGGTCATGTAATCCAGCAGACTTTGTGCTCTTGGAGAAGTTGGTTGTGGGTAAAATTTCTGAAGTTCTCAAATAAGATCATTCCTCCTACAGTGGATGTATTAGTCTATTTCTATACTGCTAAAAATAAATATCCAAGACTGAGTAATTTATAAAGGAAGAAGGTTTAATTGCTCACAGTTCCACATAGCTGGGGAGGCTTCAGGAAATTACAATCAAGGCAGAAGGGGAAGAAGCAAGTACCTTCTTCACAAAGTGACCAGAGAGAGAAGAAGGAAGAAGGAACTTCTAAACACAGAACAAGTACATCTCATGAGAACCCACTGATGAACATGAGAACAACATGGGAAAACTACCCCCATGGTCCAATCACTTTCTTTCCTCAATATGTGGGGATTACAATTTGAGATGACATTTGGGTGGGGACACAGAGCCAAACTATATCATTCCATCCTTGGCCCCTGTCAGATATCATGTCTTTTCACGTTCAAAACCAACCTTGGCTTTCCCACTGTCCCCCAAAGACTTATTTCAGCATTAACTCCAAAGTTCACAGTCCTAAATCTCAACTGAGGCAAGGAAAGTCCCTTCTACCTATGAGCCTATAAAATCAAAAGCAAGTTAATTACTTCCTAGATACAATTGGAGTACAGAAAGTGAGTAAATTCTCCCTTTCCAAATACAAGAAATTGGCTAAAACAAAGGGTTACCAGCCCCATGCAATTCTGAAATCCAGCAGGACAGTTATTAAATATTAAAGCTCTGAAATAATCTCCATGTCTCACATCCAGATCACACTGATGCAAGAGGTAGGTTCCTAGAGCCTTGGACAGGTCCACCCTTGTGGCTTTGCAGGGTATAGCCCCACTCCCAGCTGCTTTCATGGCTGGCCTTGATTGTCTGTTGTTTTTCCAGGTGTGCAGTGCAAGCTGTCAGTGGATATACAATTCTGGGACATGCAGGATGGTGGCCTTCTTCTCACAGCTTTACTAGGCAGTGGCCCAGTGGAGGCTCTGTGTGGGGGCTCCAACCCCACATTTATTTTCTGCACTGCCCTAGCAGAGGTTCTCCATGAGGGCCCCATCCCCAGCAGAAAACTTCTCCATGGACATCAGGCATTTCCATACATCCTCTGAAATCTAGGAGGAGGTTCCCAAACCTCAGTTCTCAAATTCTGAGTACCCACAGGCACTACACCAAGTGGAAGCTGCCAAGGCTTGGGAATTACAACCTCTGAAGTAACAGGCCAAGCTGTACCTTGGCCTCTTTTAGCCACAGCTGGAGCTGGAGTAGCTGGGACATAGGGCACAAAGTCCCGAGGCTGCACACAGCAGCTGGGCCTTGGGCTCAGCTCAGGAAACCATTTTTCCCTCCTGGCATCTGGGCCTGTTATGGGACAGGCTGTGGCCAAGATCTCTGACATGTCCTGGAGACATTTCCCCCATTGTATTGCTGATTAGCATTTGGCTACTCGTTATTTATGCAAATCTCTGCAACTAGCATTGAATTTCTCCCCAGAAAATGGGGTTTTCTTTTCTATTGTATCATCAGGCTGTAAGTGTTCCAAATTTTTAGGCTCTGCTTCTTTTTAAAACATATGTTCCAATTTCAGGTCATCTCTCTGAAGTTCCAAAGGTCCATAGATCTTGGCAGGGGCCAAATGCTGCCAGATTCTTGGCTAAAGCAAAACAAGAGGCCCCTTGCTCCAATTCCCAAGAAGTTGCTCATCTGCATCTGAAACCACCTTAGCCTGGACATCATTAAACACATGTGTGGATTAGAGTTCCAGGTGAGATTGGGTGGGAACACAGAGCCAAACCATATCAATGGAAATTTATTCTTTCAAGAAATAGCTCCTGTCATGCTCCTGGATATTGCTAGAGATAGAATATTTGACCATCAAATGAAACAAGTGACTGTTCCCTGATATTCCCAATTCAGGTGGCCAAGCAACAGTCCATCAGAAAATCAAAATGATACATCTGGGATCTATCCAAATAGGGTCAAAAAGTGCGAGCAGGCTGTATGAAAAAGAAATCCAGGCTTCCATGTTATTCACTCTAGTTGAACCAGTTTCCTTTCTTCAGCATCCACCTGAGATTATGTGTAAGGATTCCATAAAACCAACGGAAGCAGAGTAAAAAAATATGAACTTGTTTGTGAATTTGTGAGCTTGGAATATGGATATTAAGCAGAAAATAGATGGCGGCTACATAATAGTCACAATGAAAAATCAATTTAAAAGAAAATGGTGAGGCAAAATTTTCTCAATATGAAGAACTTCAGATGGTGCATATATTAGTTCATTTTCACAATGCTATAAAGAAACATCTGAGACTAAGTAATTTATAAAGAAAAGAGGTCTAATTGGCTCATAATTCTTCAGGCTGTACAGGAAGTATAGCAGCATCTGCTCAGCTTCTAGGAAGATCTCAGGAAACTTTTATTCATGGTGGAAGGCAAAACATGGGCATGCATCTTACATGGTAGAGGCAGGACTGAGAGAGAAGGAAGGGGTGGTGCACACTTTTAAACAACCAAATCTCATGAGAACTCTATGAGGAGAACAGTATCAAAGAAATGGTGCTAAACCATTCATGCTATAGGGCTGAATGTGGATGTCCCCACCAAAATTGAAATCCTTACCCCCAAGGTGATAGTATTCAGAGGTGTGGACTTTGGGAAGTGATTAGGTCACAAGGGTAGGGCTTTCCTAAAAATAGGATTAGTGTGCATATTAAAGAGACCCAAGAGAGATCCCCTCAACCCTTTCTGCCATGCGAGGACAGAGGAGGAAGGTTGTAGACAGCAATATTTGCCAGTGCCTAGATCTTGAACTTCCTAGCCTCCAGAACTGTGAGAAATAAAGTTTCTGTTGTGATAGCCCAGTCTATGGCATTCTGTTATAGCAGCCTGCACAGACTAAGATGTCATAAGCCACTGATAATTTAGAGTTGTTTGTCATCGACCAAGATTTGACTAATAAATTAACCATGGTTTGAGCTGAGGGTTGTATGGATTTATTATCCTATTCTTTCTATTTCTTTTTTAGTGCCAAAAGGAAGAAATCAGTAGAAAATTTGGCTTTGCCTCACATAATTATATACAATTTTAGTAGTAAACTCATGAATTAATAGGCATTTAAAATTTTTTTCAAAAAGTATTGAAGCATTTTATTTTATACATGATAAGTTATATTGGGTATACACTAAGATGTATTGATATCCATAGTGGAATGGTTACTTGACTGCTTTTTATAGTTTTATCTACAGGGGCTGCCTTGGTTTGCCATTAGATTTTCAACTTCAAAAATATTTCATAAAGAGTGTTCCAGAAACGTTGTATACTTAAAACATAATACCTCTAAAAACAATTTAAAAATATGTCATAAGGGTACTTGGAAAAGCAGTAATTCATGCCAAAGGTTATATTTTTGCTACTTTGAAAATTTTTTTTCATTGTAAATCTCTTCAAAATGTATTTTTATAAAAGAAAACATTCATTTAAAACCAACAATGGTAAAGAAGAGTTTAATTCATTTAGTAATATTTTTAAATGCTAAAAAAATAAACTCAACAAATTATAGTTTTAAGAAGATAAGGACAGTAACTCAGTTGATGATAAATCTGTAGAAAGAGAAAATCTGAACACAGTAGACAGAATTTTAGAGAGTGTTTCAGCCTGTTTCTCAATGTTTCATAATTATTTTAAAAACTATTTATTGTCTCTATATGAAACAAGTTGATAGCAATGTTGTTTTTTCCTTCAATCACTAAACAAGGAAGCAACATGAAAAAGCACAGGGTAATCTGAATAAGACATTTCTTTCCTGTAGGGACAAGTCAACTTTTAACAGTGTTGTTTTTCCAGTTGCTTTCATCAGATAAAAGCGGCTTCCCACTCTCCTCCACTCCTTTAAAACCTCATGACCTAGTTTGGGGCCAAATTTAATCTGTGTAAATAGGACTTAAGAACTGGGGAGAAACGATCAAGCAGAAACTTTCGCTTAATGTTCTCAATGCACTTGGGAGTTTGAAGCTCAAAATCCACCCCAGCTGCTTGAAGTTCAGCTCACACAAATTTCCCATGGTCACTGCTCCTGAGGAATTCCCTTTCGTTCTCATTTCCCTTCCTCCTTGTGTCTGTAAAGGGTCTTGTGACAATGGTTCTGTCACACACATACTAAGGTGACCAACCTAGTTCTCACTTGCCAGAAACTTTCCTGGTCTTTAAACTGTATATCTGGTATTCCCAGTAACCCGTTAACGCAGGGGCAAACCAGAACAATTGTTAGCCTAACCCAGTTTATCTCCAATCCCATTTTTCCTGTTATTCAATACACCTTCAGTAGTAGAGTCTGTTTCGCTGTAAGAAAGAAAAGGAAAACTAAATGAGGACAAATGGAAAAAGAAGATTTTGAAAGTTAAGAGGAAGAGGAAGGAATGGAGGCAAAATTCCATCCTGCTAATAATCAGCACCCCCTCCTTCACAGCTGATTCTTCTCAATTCCTTCTTCTCATTATCATCTCTCCTCACACCTACATTTGTTCTGAGCAGTTTCTTCTCCTCAGCGACCCCATCTCCTTTCCAGAAGTGGTGGTTGAGAACACTAGCCCTGGAACCAGAATACCTGGATTCAAATTCAACTTGTACAAGTTGAGTGTGCTGTGTATAAGCTACTCAACCTCTTTGTCCTCATTAACTCTGTATGAAAGTAGTGCCTATCTCATAGCTGTGACTGAATGAATGAACACATGCAAAGCATGCAGAACTGAATAATTATCAAAGTCAAATATCGTTATCATTCTTCCCCAACTCAGGACCCACTACAAAAGCCTTGAGGAGTCTCAGCACTCCATACCACGCTCTGACAGGCTGGCCTCAGCACCTCGCCACAGTGTAGCGTCGTTTCAATGAGCAACTTATTTGGACTTCTAAACAACCTACAGATAAACTCTTGAAAAAGAACCGTTCATGAGCATGAGATTGCCTGTAGGTCAGATAAATTTTATATTGCATTTGTCATTCACATACTTTGTTGCTGGAAATGATTATATCTAAGAGCAAAAATCTGATGTAAGCTGTTTGTTCATACATTTTTAATTTATGCACTCAAAACGTTGAAATAACATTCAAAACCATAGATGCTTATCTTAACTGAACTCAAAATATTCTGAGGTTTAAATATCAGTTATAGTCATCAGAGAATTGTAACCAGAAAAGAGTAATCTTTGCCTGAAAAAAAGAACTGATATTTATTTTTAGTATTTATATTGAGAAAAACTACCTCTAGATTTACAAACTATGTAACATGTGTAGACAGATTCAGAAATATTTTTGCCTCAATAAAAATTAGGTTAAAATTATAAGTCCAGAATAATAAATAGTCGCCCTAGAGGTATGTATGCAATGATTTCAGGATATTTATGATCTACAAAACTAATAAAATTTCTAAAAAAACACAATTTTGAGGTAAGAAAGAGGAAATTCCATAGTACTTGGGATGGGACTTGAGATGGGAGCTTCTTGAAGTGCTCTAGAAGATACTTCTGGATATTCTAGTAGTAGACTAGAGGAATAGGTAGCATAGAATCCAAAGCTAGCTGTACAAAGTAGATAAATACCTACTGGGACAAATAGGGATTAAAAGTAGTAGAGGACCAGTCCACAGAGATGAATACATTTTATAGAAAAAGTCAAGCACAACTACAGAATGACTCCAAAGACTGGAGCTCGATAAAACACTCTAAAGATGGATCTGGAGAACTTGTGAGTAGGAGAATGTACAAGCTGCATTTCCAATAATATTTGGGCATTAAAAATCATAAACTGAGTCTTCCACATACTAAAATACCACAGCAATTTTTAGTTTTGTAGACAGCGAGTACACGTTTTAGATTTTAGATGCAGACATGGGAGCCAAATGTAGCATGGCTGTAGGATAAGAAACATAAAAGAACAAATAAATCTAAAAACCTGACCAATGTATCAGGGAAGACAAGGCTGTTTGTCCTTAATTTAAGAAAGGAGTCTGAAGAGAAACAAGTAAAAGACTGCACTAGAAATATTGGAACCTTCATCTGTGACTACATTAAGCCAAAATGGGGGGAGGGGAGAGGTTGATGTAATGAATTATTTACAGCTTAATTTTAAAAAATACTTCATCAAAAGAATTTTTGTTTTGTTTTGTTTTGTTTTTAGGGTTTTTTTTTGTTGTTGTTGTTGAATTTTACATGTAGGCAATTCACTGGTGAATGTCTTACTCCTACTGGGTTACTTTCTCTTTTTTTTCTTTTTTCTTTTTTTTTGAGATGGAGTTTTCGCTCTTGTTACCCAGGCTGGAGTGCAATGGGGCGATTTCGGCTCACCGCAACCTCCGCCTCCTGCGTTCAGGCAATTCTCCTGCCTCAGCCTCCTGAGTAGCTGGGATTATCGGCACGTGCCACCATGCCCAGCTAATTTTTTGTATTTTTAGTAGAGACGGGGTTTCACCATGTTGACCAGGATGGTCTCGATCTCTTGACCTCGTGATCTACCCACCTCGGCCTCCCAAAGTGCTGGGATTACACGCTTGAGCCACCGGGCCCGGCCTACTGGGTTACTACTTTCAATGTGGACATGCTCTAATTTGTAACTCACATTAATCCCTAAAATTAAACCCTTGTGCACCAGCATGCCTCCCCCACTGCCACCACTCCCATACCTTCCCCGCTCATTTTACTCTCATTTTATTTCACAGTGGTTGTGCATATGCTGTTTCTTCTGTTTTGGGCTCTCTTACCTCTTGGTCTGATCCTTAACTGCCCTTCGAGTTCCAACTTGAATATCTTAAATATCTTTGGCAAGCTTTCCTTGGATTGCACAAAGGCTCATCTGCAATCCTTCTAGTGTTTTGTATATAGATCCATCATCAGCTGACAACGATGTAACTGGCATCTGCTGCACAAGCATCCCTTAATCCTATTCCTGCAATGAAGCATTTACTTGTCTGTCTCCCCCAGTAGAGCAGAGGCCTCTCAAAAGCAATCATACTTTAATTGCCTTTCTGTACTTCTATCATCTAGTACAGGACCTGACAGAAGGGTGAGGCTGGGGATGGACAAAACTTATCTCGGTTTTAGTATAAGTTCTGTCTAACTGATGTGTGTGCCAAGACGACCTGTAAAGGATTATGATGTTGAGTCTGTTCTGAGAGGGAAAGAGTTTCATCATCAATTAGTGATGTCTGCTATGGGAGTAGGAAACTGGGAATGGCAGTACCTGTCCCACACATTTGCACTTTTATCATTGGTATTTTGTATTTGTTTGTTCAGAGAACAAGTACATAAGGAAACTTGATAGGAATGTTTCTTGCAATATATATAAGAATGTTAGGTAAAATATTCTTTATTTCACAGCTTCTGATCCCAAGGATCACAAAACACATTGAGTATTTTTTATTTCACTGATCACTCCTTTTTAGTTTTGAATATAGGTATTCATTTCCCTTAGGAGAAAATTTGAGACCTAGAATCCATAAGGACACATGCATATGCATAAAACAAATGCGATCTCCATGGTACCAAATACACATGGTATCTGTTTTCTTCAGTAACTTGATTCAGTGGTTTTACATAACCTTAAGATTACATGGTCAGTCAGAAGTAGGGCTTGGATGTCTGACTATTTTCTCCATAGATAAAAGGACAATATAATTTGTAGTGCACACTTAGGAAACGTTTGAGAGTGAATGCGGTGCTATTAATTATGCTGTAAAAAGAGATGTAAACAAAAACCATTCTGGGATGTGTGTGACGTAGTCACCCTACTCTGTGACTCGAATTCTCCTATAGGCCACATTAAGTTGTTTGCTTAATATACACCCAAAAGTGTAATTCCAATCGATTATCTGTGGTTTCCTGGGGCACTGCAGTGAGAAAGATATTAAGGCCACTTGCAGACTTCACAGAATAGGGTGCTGTGTTTCGTTGGTGATGCCTGGTGGCTGAGGGATATGAATGAAAGGACTGTGGTAGGAATGCCTCTCACTTACGATTCCTGATGTAGAACTGAGAATCCACACCTGTTTGCACGTCTGCACTAGTTCCTAGGAAGTACTTATTTCCTCAATATTAACTCCTCCTTCATTGTTAGTGCTTCAATTCTCTTTGTGAGGATCTGGATTTCATATGACTTAGGCCATTCATAAACAAGATTTTCTGCTAACTTTTTAGACTTTAGATTTACCGTTTACCATTTCCAGTTCTTGCTGTGCTTCTCAGGATTCTTGATTTTTTGTCTATCCACAATGTCACAATCATAGACTTTTTTTTTTTGGTAAAATCACTTCCACAAGTAACAATAAATAACTCTACTAATTTGGGAAGCACTGGGCTTCCGGTCCTGAAGACCACACTATTTCTTGCGTGGCTGTGGGATCTTGTCTTTTATATCAGTTGACTTCCATTTCTTAACTTCCTAGCTATGACCAGTTTCTCCCTGGCACCTGTAACTAGCAAAATCCTAAGTCTTTATGTAACAGTTAATCTCAAAATCTAGCTTCCAAGCCAGTGCTCTCTCCAGAGTCTGTGGTTC
This sequence comes from Callithrix jacchus, assembly GCF_049354715.1. NCBI lineage: Eukaryota > Metazoa > Chordata > Mammalia > Primates > Cebidae > Callithrix > Callithrix jacchus. The sequence goes on from NC_133510.1 coordinate 89,757,610, forward strand.
TGTTTTCAAAATTAGCAATAAAACATGATTGATACAGTTATTTCCGATAAGAGGAAGATTTTATAATAAAATTACCCAGAAAAGGGTAATTATCAACTTTGTTTCAGCACAGAAGACAAGGCCTGAATGATCTTTGCCAAGTCCCTGAACTTAGTGTTTACAAAATTTTAAAATGTTTAATTTAATGGAGTTTAAAATAATAACAAATCCCAGGGTTTTGTGAAGAATAACATAAAAATGAGAAGAGTGTGCTTTCTTAATGTTAATTAACCCGCTTCTGCCTGAGGGTGCAATTTTTTGAATTTTTGCAATCAGATCTTGGTGATAACCTTGAGCAGTAGGATATAAAAAACTCCACAGGCCTGCATGCTTAGTGTTTCAATAACGGAACACTAGGCATAAATGGGTCAGGACACTTGTCCTAACTCTATTATAGGATTGTACTGAGGATTGACTGCGGTGATAACACAGTTGTTAGAAAACAAACTATGGTCTTTTGTATATAATTTAAATCTCAGATATGTTAGAAATGGCTTTTGTATGGTTTATGCTTATCTTAATCTAACCTATTTTTAACTTCAAGACTCAATTCTACGATATTGTCAAGAATTCCTCTAGCCTTCTCAAAATAGCAGCAGAGACCAGGAGCCTTAAATATTCCTGAAAACAGGGAAGAGGCTGCCATGTTCTGGCTAACATGGCCACTTCTGATCTGTTCACTATCCAAAAGATCCCACTGACATCAAGCAGTTCCTGAGTACTTGTATAACATCATCAGGTGGGAATCTTCGGTCATGTTTGGAACCCAGCTATGGTCCCATCTCCTGGCAGCCATCTCTCACTTCTCTGGGTTCCTGACATCTAATATTCAACTCTGGAGTCATCCTGCCTTTTTCCACATTCATCTGAGGACCAGGGCTCTGGTTTCACTGCCCTGGGGCCTACGACCAATGAGCCTCCCTCTTCCGGGGAAAGACTCTCCACCCCTGGCTTCTACTAATTCTTCCTGGTCTTCTTTATTGCATGGGCAGGTGGGACAGGATGTTTTATTTCCTTTTTCCCATCTCTTCTTCTGTCACTGGGCACTCTGATGGTGGCACAGAGGCAACTAGGTGTCAGGGCTGGGGCTTGAGTAGCTCCACAGATGACAGGCTCAGGGAGATGGGGAATACATCACTCACAGCCTAGGCCTCTTTTTCTACAACTATTCTCATTCTACTTCCGCACTCACTGCTGGAGTCTCTCTCACGGGTTGTTGCAGCTACACAATTGGTGATGAATTTCTTTAACTGGCTCTACGCCAACATGACAAAGCAAAGACCATAAAACGCACAAAATTTCTTCAAGAAAACAGAACCCACCTTCTTTCCAGACATTGCATGTTGAAAATGACATATCCATAGTCCTCTTGGGATTTTGTTGTTGAGGAATACCATTGCTAGGTGGATTTTTCTTTTTCTCTTATTATTATTGTCAAAAGAAAGTATTATAAACTGAATATAATAGAAAAAAAGGGTTTACGACCACTTTCAGTTTCTGCAGTATTTGTTAATGAATATGACACTCTTCTCTCCAGCCCCTCTCCCCAACATCCATGTTTTATGGCAGAAGATTATAGGCTCATAAATGCAGTTGGGGCAAATAATTGATGAATGTAATATTTTATGACAGATTATGCACTTCCTTAAACAGGTAACTGTTACAGAAATATTGCTCCTTGATTATAACCAATAAGACAATAAAAATATGTTTCAGCCGGGCACGGTGGCTCAAGCCTGTAATCCCAGCACTTTGGGAGGCCGAGACGGGTGGATCACGAGGTCGAGAGATCGAGACCATCCTGGTCAACATGGTGAAACCCCGTCTCTACTGAAAATACAAAAAATTAGCTGGGCATGGTGGTGCGTGCCTGTAATCTCAGCTGCTCGGGAGGCTGAGGCAGGAGAATTGCCTGAACCCAGGAGGCGGAGGTTGCGGTGAGCCGAGATTGCGCCATTGCACTTCAGCCTGGGTAACAAGAGCGAAATTCCGTCTCAAAGAAAAAAAAAAAAATGTTTCAGTTTTACTGAGGTATTTGATTTTTTTTTAGGTCTTGTTGTGTCACACCAGGAATAAAGTTTAATTAAGGATTCATTTACTAATTATCATAAAAGCTATATTCAAGAGAAAAAGTTATATTGAATCCATAGTTTTCTGGGAGGCTAACATGACAACAGTCTGTTGGTGACCTGTGTTTTTCTGCCAACAGTGTTCTGGATGGAGTTGGTAACCTATACAAGTTACCTATGTGAGAGGTTAAAGTGTGGGTCCTTCTGTGTTTCCTAAAAAGTTGAAGCCTATAAAGCACCACACCATCTTTTAATTATTTGTCATGCAATAAACCCAGTTTAAGGCCATGCAATGGCTTATGAGCTCCTCTGTGTTACGTAACATTTTCAGTGGTTACCGTAGCAACATTTTGTCCTTTATGGTATTTCATTTCCACGTAAAGTCATCTGCATTGTTATGGGATGCTTTGTCCCCTAGAGATGACCATAAACCATGCTTAAGGGTTTCAAACGCTGACTCCCCACTCCCCTTTGTTCTACCTGAAAGGCCCCTACCAACCCCATTTTCTTCTTTTAGTGACGGTTAAAAGGGGAAGGATGCCCTGAACAGGTTCGTCCTCTGTGCAACAGCGACCCCTAGAGGCATAATGCCTTGAAAGTGGCCAAAATATTTAAAAGCTCAATGCTTTTTTTTTCCAATCAAGTGCTGCTGTATTTTGCTTTCCTTGAGAACTATCACAGCATTAATCAAGACCTGCCTTGACTCTCAGAAGCTGGGCTGTTTTTGATGCCCCAAAACGAAAGCCCAAAGTTTCGGGAGCTTTACTACCTACTATCTAGGACACATACATTCGTTTCATCTTTGTGAGATTTAAGGGAACCGTGAACGAATTGCTTTTAATTCATCAGCCAATAAGCATAATAACAAATTCGCGCATAGTCAAGATACAAAGCCTTTGATGGCTTTTCGTTTGTTTTGTTTCTGTTTTTTTTTTTTCTCTTGAAAAATAACTTAAAATCTCAGGAAGAAAGAAAAAAATATCCTAACGCTTTTTCTTTTCTGAGCTTGCAACTGTTTGTAGCTCAGACACCCGGATGATTCATCCCATGAAAGCCTTGAGCGCTCCATTTGTTTTGTAGATTTCACTACTCCCTTTGTTCTGCTTCAAACCTTTCAGAGGGCTGAAATGCATTATTACCTTGTTAAATCTCAACCAAAATCATTTCTACAGCCTGAAGCTGTTTTGACGTGGGTTGAGCATCTCACACACAAAAGAATTGCTTTTGTTCCCAGAAGCTCTCATTGGCTGGGTGGCCTTTGCTCTGAGCCAATCAGAAGCTAGTTGTTAGGCTTGGCCGGCTATTTTTAGCCTAACACGCAAAAACACTTGGTCTGGGAGGGGGTCGGCTGGAGAGTGAAAGTCCCTGTAGTAAAAGCCAACAGCTAAATGCGTTTTGGACGTCACGTCGCGTTTGACATTTTCTCTATAATTCCTCATACGCTGTTACATTAGCATGTATTTTTTGTAAACAGCAAACTTAGAGCTGCATTTCCCAGTCATGAATTATCCATTTAGTAAAGAGGCAGAAAGGCTAAGAAACAGTATTCCCTTTTTATCCAAAACCAATGCACAGTAGTATCTAGTTATTTCACAACGCAAATAAATGCCAGTTACCCAACTGAGAATACTAAGGTGTTTTTGCCAAAGTAGTTTTATGAATTTTCATCTCGAGTTAGAAATTTTCAATGACTTGCTCATCATGAATTATAGAGTCCTAAAATAATCTTTAACTCTAGTCCTGTAAATATGCATATAATTACACGAACGAGTATACACATGATGTGTAACAACTAAAATAATAAATACTGGGTTTTATGCATTGAGGAAAAAGCATTCTTTTGAGCATGTTCTTCCATTTAAGCCATTACTCAGAGGGCACAAGAAATATTTTTCCCAAATGCACTTCAAGAGACAGGGCATTAAAACACAATTTGTTAATTATCCGATATTATCAGGAAATGAAAGCTGCCAAACGGGAAAAGCCAAGCTCTTAAACTTTGATTTTCCTTCGGCAGCCTATTCAACTGGAGTCATATAAGGAAGAGACAAGCTGAACCCAAGTTTGACAACACAAAGCAATTTTTATTGGCAGGAAGGGAACCACCTTCCTGAAAAAGAAAGAAAAATCTATGTCTAATTCTTAAAATATGTTTCAGGTTGTAGATTTTACCAATATTTATGATTCAGGCTTGGGAATATGACCTCATTTGTCATGGTTGTTTGCTTATTTTTTTTTTAAAATGCCTTTTCTTGTTGCAAGCCATCAGGCTGTGATTTAAACATGCAAGCAAAAAGTCTGGATAATGGGCATACTGAAAAAGCTGGAAGACTTCAAGAAGTTGAAAAGATTTACAGTTCCGTCATGGACTTGCAGAAGGGGTTTGCTGTGGCCTTCTGTGAGCAAAGGTGGCCTACTATATGATATAGGCTAAAGAATTCATGAAAAATTCTACCAGAGTGAAAGGAGCACAAAGGAGTTTTGGGAGAAAACTTTCCTTGCCTTAAGCAATATCGTATACAGTGTTAAGAAGAAATGTCTCCTAGGTTTCAGAAGGTAAGTTTGAGAGACTGAAATAAGGTACTTTGGAAAGAGGCATTTTTCTTTCCAACGTCAGTCTGGTGCACACAGGGACAGATTTTGAGAAGTTCTGTAATTGCTCCCAGGAATTGAGCTAGGTTGAGGTAGACAACCAGCTGCTAACAATTTAGCTTAATATGCAGTCTTAGTAAATTAAAGGAATCTGATAAATCGAGACCCAGAATGATTCTTATTTGTTTGCTATGACATAACTTGTTGAACGCCAGCAGAAATTAACCCACTGAAATTTTTCTACTCAAGGCCCCCGTTTTATTTTCTCACTACCCTGTGTCAGGTGTTTTTAGTCCAGACTTGGTCATTTGAACAGTTCTTTAGTTTTCTGCTTTTCTACTTAAAAAATAAATACATAACACTAATAAAAATTCTAGAATCATACTTATTTTCAGTTCTTTCTCTATGTTTGTATTTAAACTCTTTGAAGATAAAAATAAATAAAATAAATGAGTCTGGTACTCCTCTTTTGTGTTAACCTTTCTACCTCACATTTAGTCTTAAACAAGCTTGATGTAGATTTTGTTTTCTGTGGGAGCTGAGCCACTTGTGGGAGGAGAAATGTGCAAATTTGTACTTGGCTACATCCCCAGAGGAGTGGTGAGCAGAAAAGGGAAAGCCAGCTTGCCAGATTCCTAAAGGATAAATGAGATATTGAGCAACTGGAAACACCAAAATTTACCATTGAATCTTTCCACAGACTAAACTGTTAGTTGTGATAGCAGTTGTAAAAAACTGCATGTTTAACTGACAGGTGATTATTATAACATTAACTGGGAAAGAGTGAAATGGTTGGAATAACTAGACTGTTGTGCTTTTAGCTAAAGATTTGCAAAGCCAAAAATGCAGGCAAAATTATAACAGGCTAAATTCATACATACATAAGAGCTGTAATCCCCTTCTGATGAAACAGATATTTTCTTAGAAGCAACAGTTTTCTATGTTCTGTGAAGTCAGTCAGTAATGGGTACCTCTGGCATCTCCTGCTTTCTTTTCACCTGATGCATGCAAGGCTTTCAAGTTGTGTTTCATTCCCCCTTCCGTGTCGCCTCCTTGCCCCCATCCCCCACAATTTCTCAACATTTTCCAAACTTGCAGTTAGGAGTAAATATAGGATCCTTCTCTCTCTCTCTCTCTCTTTAGATTAAGTGAAAACATGGCAGCTTTTTCCAAAATTATTCATTCTTCATCAGGTGTGTGTGTGTGTGTGTGTGTGTGTGTGTGTGTGTCTTATTGTGCCATTGAAAATAAGAATGTGGAGGGTGCCTTACTATGCCATAGAACACTTCTATTGTGTTCCTGGGTTGTCATCTTTTCAATCCGATTAATTTATGGTCCCACAGAGAATCTCCTATGTGAATTATGTTAGCTTTGTTGAACCCACTGTGCAAAAGTCAGTTTCTGTCAATATTCTTCTAGGCTTAACAGTTTCTCCTTAACAGGCTTAATAGTTGCCTGTCATTTGTCCCTTGGCCTGTTTTTATCTTGCAAATGGTTCACTGTTAGGCAGACCATTTGTGTAATATTACTATAAAAGCCTTAAAACATGGGAAGAAAATTAGAATCATATGTGTAAATACTAGGTTAGTAATGAGTAAAGTGCCTTTCTACAAAATTTTGAGGACCTCATAGGAAACCGAAATCTTTAATGACATGAGGATCTCCCAAGTTGGAATAAGGGGAAATCTGAGGAAAATATTTAAATCAGAGGGTAACTTTGTGCAAGGACAAGTGATATTTATAACTTTTAGTGTACAGGCTGCCATGAAGCTTACAAATGAAAACAGCAACAATTTAAAAACAAACCATCTAAGTCAAATTTTACGTACAATGAGATAAATGTTATGACAAAAATGAAAATTTTATTGCAATTCAACATCAAATACATGTCATTATGATTTTTTAAATTATAAAATATATAAGGAAGGAAAATGTGGCTAATCCTACAAAGAAATATGATGATTAAAAATGGAACATGGAATTTGTAGTACCATAATTCCTCTGTCTTTTATAAACAAATAAAAGCAATATTGTATACTGCTAATAGCTACTCTAAAGTATATTCCCCAAATGAGAAAATAATTGTATTTACATTATATTGTAAGAATAAATTCATTTATGTTTTCAAAAGGAGACACTGGAAAGTGTAGTGATAGACCTCAGAATAAAAGAACACAATCAAAATATTCCTCGTATTTTTAATAAAACATCAGAACCTATTATAGACTTTACACTAAGGAAAAATAGGTAAAGAAGCTCAGGGAAAACATAGGTGGGGCAAAAAAACTCAAACCATTTTGAAACTTGATGTAGAAGCATATTATTTTAGCAAAGTGAGGGAGTCTACAGATTCAAATGAAACATTTCTTTTCATTGGCATCCAAGATCATTCATCATGTGAAAATCCGTCATATAGTTAGATATAGAACAATTCAGAAGGAGGTGGGGCTGGGTGTTGGTCACATAACTATAAATTTTTCACACCCAAAAGATTACAGAGCTCTTAAGTAATATGTCTGGAATAAGTGAGCAGAAAGCAAAGGCATGAAGTGGCACTGTGAATAGCCCTCATTACAGTTGCATGCCTAAGGGGTCTTATTTACAGCTGCCCCTTCCTTCCAGTGGTAACGCTCTTCTCTTTCATGGATCTTGAAAGCCTCTGTAATTTCTCAGTGAGAATGATTTGTTGGTTACGACTGACAGAATGACAAAAGAATGCTTTTAAACATCCATTTTAAACACAGGCCTGTTAGAAAAAATGCTGTGAAAATCCCTTAGCCCTTTTTTAGTGGTGGGGGGGGTGGGTAAGGGGCTACTGGAACACCTCTGGCCTTCTGCAGAGTCTTTAAAAGTCGAATGACAACTGTAGTTTGTCTTGGTGCATAATGACTTAGGTTTGTTTCAGAAAAAGTCCTTTGTTAATCAGCTGGTTTTCCAATTTGGGTGTAAGTACTAATGTCCATGGCAGGGCCTAGCTTTGTACCATCCTTGACTTACTGCAATGTCAACGTTATACTTCCTTTGATTAAAATGATAAAATAGCTGATTGGGTATTTTATAGGACCCATTGTCCTGTTGTTGGTACCTGTGTGGCCACAGTGTGTTGTCAAATGAGCGTATGTGCTGTTCAGCAAATTACCTTTGAAAAGAGGCATGGGCACAGGCTCCTTGTAAACCTCACAGCTGTGGAGCCCAGATGTTGGCTGACATGTGCTGCTGGGGGTACCGTGGGAAAAAGAATCATGATGCTTTGTGGAGGACCCTATGTTACACTTCATGTCAGTAACAAACCAGAGCCCAAATTGATGATGGATGCAGTGGCTTGAAAGCTGTCGAGCATTACTTTGTCACCATTGAAAGGCATTGCTCTTCACACAATGAACAACCCCATTAACCTCTGGGACTAAATCTCCATAAAAATTATCCTCTATTTTCTGCAAACTTTGCTAGAAATGTAGTCATTAATATCAAAAAGCAGGGAGACAACATGGAAAACTGGATATAGAAACATTTTCTGACAGAAGATATATAATGTGCAGGCATTCCCTGTGCTAAAGGCTAAGAAATGCAAGATATTCATGTTGATCTCCAGCCTTTCACCCTGTGTTAGAATTTGTAGGACAGGCATAGGAATAAGGGATCTGGAAGAGAAATCAAATGCCACTAATCCAATCAATTTTAGAACTCCCTTCTTAGCATTTTATCTTTCTTCATTTAATCTTATTTCCCAGAAGTATTAGGAGTCAGATGGTATGTTCACAAATTGGATTTCAGTTCATGAGTGATGCCATCATCATCCAGTACATTCATACTAATAGCATAAGGCTAATGTAATCTATCCTCAAGAGGTTGGTGTCTTACTTTGCTACGGCTGCCATAATCAAGTACCATAGATGAGATGACTCAAACAACAGACGTTTATCTTCTTGCAATTCTGGAAGCTAGAAGTCCAAGATCAAGGTGTCAGCAGGATTGGTGTCTTTGGGGCTTCTCTTCAGCTTGCAGATGGCTGCTTTCTTCCTGTGTCATCATGTGGTCTTATCTCTGTGTGCTCATATTCTGGTGTCGCCTTGTATGTTCTAATCTTGTCTTCCCTTAGGACACCAGTCAGATTGGATGAGGCCCTACAGCTATGGTCTGAACATTTGTGTGTCATCAAAATTTTTGTTGTTGTTGAAAATGAGTCCCCAAGGTAAGAGTATTTGTAACTGGGTCCTTTGAAAGGTGAGATCAAATCTCTGATGAATGGGATTAGTGCCCTTATGAAAAAGCCCTAAAGACATCTCACATGCTTCTACCAGGTGAAGACATAGTGAAAATACTAACTGTTCATGAAGCAGGAAACAGCCTTCATTAGATATCAAATGTGTCAGTGCCTTGATTTTGGGCTTCCCAGACTCCAGGACTGTAAGAAACACATTTCTGATGTTTATAACCCACCCAGTTTATAGTATTTTGTTGTAGCAGCTCAACAAGACTAAGACATCATCCTCTTGAGGAGAATCCTGGTATTATCTGGGTTGTCCTTCCTGCTCACTCCCTGCCTTCCTACATGGATAGATCTCCAAAAGCCATCTAACTTTACACTCACAACTGTGCCTCTGTCCCCACTCACTTTACTCTGACTTGTAGACTTTCTTGATGGGAAGGCTGCCTGCAGATGTGATAGATGGTAGGCTTTGCCTGTTCTATGATAAGAGGTGTTAACTATTTCGTTCTCTCCACCAGTTGCTGTTCCAGCCTCATAAATTCTGAATAAGCTCTGCTATTTTGCATCTCTAGCCTGATTTAGCATATCCTCTAATTTCTGCCCACCCCACCTTCCCTTTGCCCAGACAATTTCTACCAACCCTGGAATCCTCCTCTTAGAAATAACTTCTTTGAGAAGTTGCTCCTGAACCCACAAGACTCTCTTAGAGGTTTTTAAACAAGTCTGTCTGTATTAACTCAACTTGTATGCCTTATATTTTAATTCAGTGGTTTTTCAAACTTAAGTGTGAAGGCTGGACATGGTAGCTGACTCCTGTAATCCCAGCACTTTGGGAGACTGAAGCGGGCAAGTCATCTGAGCTCAGGAGTTCAAGACCAGCCTGGGAGACATGGTGAAACACCATCTCTACAAAAAATATAAAAATTAGCTAAGTATAGTGGCACACACCTGTAATTCCAGCTACTTAGGAGGCTGAGACAGGAGGTAAAGTTTGCAGAGTGGAGATTGCACCATTGCACTCCAGCTTGGGCAACAGAGCAAGACCCTGTCTCAAAACAAACCAACAAAAAACAAAATTGAGTATGCCTCAAAAGCAACAAGAGAGCTTCTTAAAAACAAAGACTGCTGGGTTCCAACCCAGAGTTTCTGGCACAAAAGTTTTGGCGTGAGCTCAGTAATTTTCATTTTTTACAAGTTTCTCGTAATGTAGGGTCACGGTGATACAGATATCATTGGTACTGGGACCACTCTGAGAGCTACTGCTCTAGATACATAGTCTATACACTTCTGTTAACTTGTACCATCTCACCACCAACAAACTGTAAGCTCTTCAAGGGCAAGTATTTTATCTTTCAAACTGCTGTGTGACCAGCATTTTGAACAGTACGAGGAACATGATAGACATTTAACAAATAATTGTTTCATGAATGAATGAATGAAAATGGGACTTCTTTACCTTTAGAGAAAAATTTTTAGAGTAAGAGTATGCGTAAAAGGATATTGTTGTACAAAGCTCATTTAAAATACATAACAGGAGTGCCAGTAGTCATTTAGAGAAGGCTGCTTAAAACCTACTGTTGTCTGTACTGATTTGATATATATACAAAACCATTTTATAGGAACTTTGGCTACGGTTATTTTGCCTTGGAGAAATGTTGTAAGATGTATAGCTGAAAAAGAAGAAATGTGAAATGAGACATGAATATGAGGCATTATTGGGAAAACTGATTATTATCTAATGAACACAAAAGGGAGTCAGAAAATAAATGTAAAAATGGGGAGCCTCCAAGATCCATGATTCCTATTCTGGTAAAACTTGAAATCTCAAATCAGAGATTACAAGATGGAAGAAACAAAATTGAAATATACTTTTGCAGGTGAGGCAGTCTGATTGACATATTGCGAGAGGAACAGAAACAGTGGTATTCCCTTCGGGCTCAGTCGCTTTGCAAGAGTGATTTTACTGAAGTTTGAATATGCCCTGCAGCCCCTAAGCCTCCCTGCCAAGCTCTAACTCATGGTCCTGTCAACCCATTTTGGCAGAGGGCACCATGCAGCGACCCAGTGAGCTGCACATCACTGACTTGGCTGCAGCTACATAAATATTAGTACTCTGGGACCACTGAGAAACAAAGAGTAACAGTGACCTACAGACTCCTCAGCCCTTCTCTTTGGAATAACTTTCTTTGGCTTTCATAAAATGGCAAGACAATCAGGTAGAGAGCCCCATTTTGCTCACCAACACTTTGTGGAATCTAAATAGCTGAGACAAGTCTCAGTCAATTTAGGTAGTTTATTTTGCGGAAGTTAAGACTGTGTACCTGTGACACAACCTCAGGAGGTCCTGATAACATGTGCCCAAGGTGGTTAGGGAATAGCTTGATTTCATTTATTTTAGGGAGACATGAGACATCAATCAATATATGTAAGATATACATTTGTTCCATCCAGAAAAGAGGGGCAATTCAAAGTGGGGAGGGGGCTTCCAGGTCATAGCAAGGTAAGAGACAAATGGTTGCTTTCTTTTGAGTTTCTGATTAGCCTTTTCAAAGGAGGTGATCAGACATACATTTAACTCAGTGAGCAGAGGGATGACTTTGAGTTCTGTCTGTCCTTTGTCCACAAGGAAATTCCTTGAGAGGGAGGTAAGTAGCTTTTCTAGCTTAGTAGCTTTCTTTTTTAGTAGTAGAATGGGAGGCAGGTTTGACCTAAGCCGTTCCAAGCTTGACTTTTCCTTTGGCTTAGTGATTTGGGGGTGCCAAGGTTTATTTATGTTTTTGTTTGGTTGTTTGTTTTGTGTGTGTGTGTGTGTGTTGAGACGAAGTCTCACTCTGTCGCCCAGGCTGGAGTGCAGTGGCACAATCTTGGCTCACTGCAACCTCACCTCCCTGTTCAGGCAATTCTCCTGCCCCAGCCTCCTGAATAGCTGGGATTACAGGCGTGCACCACCACACCTAGCTGATTTTTGTATTTTTAGTAGAGATGGGTTTCACCATGTTAGTCAGGCTGGTCTCGAGCTCCTGACCTTGTGGTCCACCTGCCTCAGCCTCCCAAAGTGCTGGGATTATAGGCATGAGCCACCATGCCTGGCCGGCTTTTTTTTTTTTTTTTTTTAAAGGAGTCTTACTGTCACCCAGGATGGAGTGCAGTAGTGGTGTGATTTAGGCTCACTGCACCCTCTACTCCCCAGGTTCAAGCAATTCTTTTTGCCTCAGCCTCCTGAGTAGCTGGGACTTCAGGCACACATCACCACGTCCAGCTAATTTTTGTGTTTTTAGTAGAGATGGGGTTTCACCATGGTGGACAGGATGGTTTCAATCTTCTGACCTCGTGATCCACCCACCTCGACCTCCCAAAGTGCTGGATTACAAGCGTGAGCCACTGTGTTTAGCCACAACTTTTATGTTTCTATGACGCAAAAGAACAAAGCAGCATCACCTTTTGAATATCTTAGAGGGATATGCAATCAACAGAATGTGTATGTACTGCAAAATTTATATGCTGAAATCCTAACCCATTGATATGATAATGACCAAGCCCTTTCGGATGTGATTAGCTCTCAAAAAGGCCTCCCTTCCTCCATGTGGAGACACAGTGAAAAGACATCTGTTCATGAACCAGGAAGCAGCTTTCACCAGACACAGAATCTACCAGCAACTTGATCTTGGACTTCCCAGCTTCCAGAATTGTGATATATAAGTTCCTGTTGTTTATAAATCACCCAGTTTATAATATTTTTGTTTTAGCAGTTGAAACAGACTAAGATAGTTCACCCTAATGGCTTCGTTTTATTTAATGATCTCTTTAAAGTCATCTTTCCAAATACAATCACATTCTGAGTCACTGCGGGTTAGAGCTTCAACATATAAATTTGGTGGGGTGGGGAGAACACAGTTTAGGCCATAACTGATGGCAACAACAAGTGAGATCTCCAAATTCAGAAGAATTTCAATTCCTTGTGGTGTATTAAGACTTAGACCCAGGGAGTCTAAAATTCGAGAGTCTTGTAACTAGAACAATGGTCCATATAAGAGGATAACCTGGTGGCCGGGTGCAGTGGCTCACGCCTGTAATCCTAGCACTTTGGGAGGCCGAGGTGAGTGGATCACTTGAGGTCAGGAGTTTAAGACCGGCCTGGCCATCATGGTGAAACCCCATCTTAAAAAAAAAAGAAAAAAAAGAAGATAACCTGGTTTATCATGACGACACATGCACCCCTTACAGAGGATCTTCAAAATTCTAGAGGCTGAGAAGTGTTTGGCCCCATAGTTAGGACATCATGAATTCACAGGTGTGAGAAAAAATATATTAGGACAAACCTGCGCATAGGAGTACACAAGGTATTTGCTCCGCAGGGGAAACAATATAGTGAAATGTCAGCAAACTTGGAAATAAGAAACAAGATCTCATGAGAGAAAAGTGACAGATTCCACTTCCAACTTTAGCTTTCCAACTTGGAATTTTAATTTGAAAGTGGAATCCGCTGCTTTTCTCTTATGGAATCTTCTTTGAGAAACTCAGGTTATCAGTTTCAATTTTCTCAGTAATGTGAAACCTCCAATAATGTCTACTTCAAGGGAATAAATGAGATAATGTGTATTAAATTGCCATAGAACACTACAGTTTTACGAGTGTAAGCTGTAAGGCCGGTTGCCTCCCTGGGAACTAAATGGACACACCCATCCCTCTCCACGCCTGATAACTACGTCATCATTCCGAACGCATAACTCAGTATCTGGCCTCTCCATGGGGGCTCCCCACACCCACCTCTGCATTCTGCACCCAGATCTACACTCAGCACCAAACTATGCACTGGACCCCACCTAAATTGAAAAGCCCCCGCCAAGACCCGCCCAATAGCAGCTTGCCCCATACGTCCTCAGCTGGCCCACCTGGTTACCAATAGTGGCTTGCCCCGTCCTCACCCTGCCTCCCCATGACCAGTGAAATTGTCTTTGCTTTGTTTCCCCAATTGCCAATCAACTACCTCCACTCCCTATAAAACCGCATGCCCTGAGAAGCCAAGTGCGACTTCTCTGGCCCCTTTCCCCGGGATCATGGAACCTCGCCCAGGAGCCAATTAAATCTCTTTATTTCAATAACTGGCCTCAGTTGCCTCATTCGAACCTTACAAGTGGTGCCGAAAACCCGGGAGGAGTTGTAAGATCCCTCCTGGAGGAAGCTGACTCCTCTACCCGAAGCCAGACCAGGGAACTGCTCTACCTCAAGGTAAGACTTCTGTTGCCCACAGCCTCTCCTGCTGCCTGCCTCATGGACTCCCTGCTCATAAATGCGGCCACATCAGGGACTCCTTATCATATCTCGCCAGGGGCCAAAGACCCTGGCCTCATCCCAAGGTCCTGAGCGTAGCAGAGATGTCCCTACACTCTTGTCTTTTCCCCGTAAGGGGCCTCTCAGGGTCAGGAATCTGAGGGAGATGTCCCCACCTTCCTAAACCCTCTCATATTTCCAGGTGGTCAGTGGGACGGCCCGGGACGCTGAGCCGCCCTTCAGATCACCTCCGCAGCAGCAGGTGAGGTTTTGAGCAATCAGAAGCCCCGCCTGCAAACCCAGGCCCTGCCCAGGAGCAGGACCAAACCCCTGGCTTACAGTCTCAAACTCGCCCTTTGGCATACAAGCTCCCGTTTATAAAGTAACTGTACTTTGAGTTTCTCTTCCTAACCTCGGCACGAGTTAGACATTCTGAGCAGCAAATTCAGATTTGATATTCTCGGCTCCTGTTTCTGCTCCTGTCCTCTAACTCTGTCTCTCTCTCAAGATGGCGGCCGTTTCCTGCTTCTAATCCTGCCTATTCTTTCCCTTTCTCCCTCCTTTCCTGTTTCTGTTCCTGTCCTCTTGCGTCTTTCCCTCTAAATAGCCATCCTCCTTCTTCTCCTTCTATACTGCCCCTCAACCCTACACCAATTAAATCCTACCCCCAAATCCTCCACCCTATGCAGAACCTCAGCCCCGCCTGGCTCTGCATTCTCTGAAAACCCAGAAGATCTGTCCTGCCCCACCAACCCTCCTCCTTATGTAGGGCCTCAACTCCCTCCTCCATCTTCTTCTTTTCCTCCCCAAAGCCCTAAGATGACTTCCCCTGTCAGTGCTCGTACCCCCTCTCATGACCCCCCACTCCTATGCCCTTTGTGTGAGGTAGCTGGGGTCGGAGGAGTTGTATGAGTGCATGTTCCATTTTCTCTCTCTGACCTATGGGCTATGGAGAAGCGCCTAGGGTCTTTCTCCACTAACCCTACTGCATACACCAAAGAGTTCTGCTATCTCACCCAGGCATATGACCTAACCTGGCATGACACGTCTGTAATCCTATCCTCCACACTCACCCCGGACGAGCAGGACCAAATCCTTACAGCAGCCTGGGCATACGCTGATCAGGTACATCTAACCAATAACCAAATGCTGGTGGGGGAAGCGGCATTCCCCCAGGCTGATGCGAATTAAAACTATCAAAAGGGTCAAGATAGCCACCTCCGCAGAGACCAAATGCTACAATGCCTCCTAGCGGGCATGCAGAGCGCAGCTCAAAAAGTAGAATTATGACAAGTTAAGTGAAATAACCCAAGGCCCTACTGAAAACCTTGTGGTCTTCCTAGATTGATTAACTAACACTATAATTCTCCATATGACTGGATCTGGCCTTCCTAGCGGGGGCTACAATCTTAGCCACTCACTTAATTTCCCAGCTGGCAGCCAACATTAGAAAGAAACTTAAAAAAGCCGAGGAGGGCCCCCAAACTCCCATACCTGGTAAATACCTGGTAAACATGGTATTTAAAGTTTTTAATGGCCTAGAGGAAAAGGTTGAGGCCACCTGCCAGGCCCGTCTACAGCAGAAGGTAAGCCTCCAAACCCAAGCTCTTGTAGCAGCCCTGAGGCTGGCAGCCCACCAAGCGCCTGGTAAGGATGGGTGTGTCCCTCGAAGCCCTCCAAGAACTCTGGCGGTGCTCCACCTGGGCTTTGCTTTAAGTGAGGTCAGGGAGGACACTAGGCACGTCAGTGTCTATGTCCCTGACCACCTACCAAGCCCTACCTGGACTGCAAGCAGCTGGGACATTGGAGCAGCGAGTGCCCGTCCCAGACTACAGGCCCACCCCCCACAACTCTATGTGGAAGGTAGGCCAGTCCGCAGGAAATGGTTCCGTCACTAGAACTTCTTAGCTTGCTGGACGACTGACAAAACCCAGACTTGAGGACCCCCATTACCCTCGCCAAGCCTAGGGTAACACTGCAGGTAGCAGGTAAGTCCATTTCCTTCTTAGTAGATGTGGGGGCTACCTATTCTGTATTGCCTTCCTACTCAGGACCTAGCATACCTTCACAGGTTTCAGTCATGGGAATTAACAGTAAGCCTTCCTGTCCTAATCAAACCCATCCTTTAGCCTGTGTCCTCAAGGGACACCCCTTTTCCCACTCCTTTTTTAATCATACCCTCGTGCCCAGTCCCCCTTTTAAGACGAGACATTCTCCAGACTGTAAGGGCCACTCTCCAACTCACTGGGCCCCCACACTCAAGCCCATCATCTGCCCACCTCCTACTGCCACTCCTAACTGACACCACGTTGTGCCCTAACTCCTCTCCTCAACCCCCTATCCCTCCTTCCACCCTCCCCTAATTACCAAAACAAACGAGCTGTTTTCCTCCCAATGGTCATTAATCTCTCTCTGGCATCCTCTCTAGCAGCGTCTGGGCTAGGAAGCGGCACCCTAGGCTACAGTGTCACTTTAGCCACTTAACTAGAGGACAGGCTCCATGTGGCTATTGAGGCGTCAGCTGCCTCCCTAGCCTCCCTCCAGCGACTAATCACGTTGCTAGCCTGGGTAACTCTCCAAAATCGATGGGCCCTTGACCTACTAACAGCAGAAAAAGGAGGTACCTGTTTGTTTCTCCAGGAGCAGTGCTGCTATTACATCAATGAAACAGGCCTTGTAGAAGAAAACGTCAACACTCTCTACCGCCTCTAAGAGGACCTCTGCAAGAAGCAAAATGCGCCAGCCTCATCTCTCAACTGGTGGCAGTCCCCTGTGCTTACCTGGCTAGCTCCCATTATCATCCCCCTCACCATAGTTTGTCTTTTGCTAATGCTAGCCCCGTTCTTTCTTAGGTTTTTACAAGCTCACATAAAGGAAATCTCCAGGGTGGCCATAAACCAGATGCTGCTGCACCCCTATGTCTGACTTCCAGTTGAGGCACCGGCCAAATGACCTCCCCACTCCGCCCCTATTCAGCAGGAAGTAGCCAGAAAGAAGCAGCACCCTATATCATCAAAAAGGTCAGAATGTAAGGCTGGTTGCCTTGCCGGGAGCTAAATGGACACACCCATCCCTCTCCGTGCCTGGTAACTACGTCATCATTCCGAACCATTACTCAGCTGTTTTTTGGGGATGCTAGCCCCTTTTGCTAAATCTGGCCTCTCCATGCGGGCTCCCCATACCCACCTCTGCATTCCATATCAGATCTACACTCAGCACCAAACTCTGCACTCGACCCTGCCAAAATTTAAAAGCCCCCGCCATGACCCGCCCAATAGCAGCTTGCCCCATACGTCCTCAGCTGGCCCACCTACCAGTAGTCCTACCTGGTTATTAACAGTGGCTCGCCCTGTCCTCGCCCTGCTTCCCCATGACCAATGAAGTTGTCTTCGCTTTGTTTCTCCAATCGCCAATCAACTACCTCCACTCCCTGTAAAACCCCATGCCCTGAGAAGCCCAGTGCGACTTCTCTGGCCCCATTCCCCAGGACCATGGAACCTTGCCCAGGAGCAGATTAAATTTCTTTATTTCAATAACTGGCCTCAGTTGCTCATTCGAACCTTACATAAGCTATTCATAGAACTACCAAACATAATAGTTGCTTTTTTTATTGACAGTTTTTTTTATATAAATCAGGTATTATATTAATGTCTTTACAGACAAGATCTCATCTAAGCGTAATTTGCAAATAAAGTCATTCAGAAGTGTTTCAAATAAGTCAAAAACAAATATGTCTATCAAAAAGAATTATTTCTAAGAAATGATTTGCCAATATTATTTGGTAGGGGCTTTCCAAATTAAGCAGAAGTGAACTTACCCATAAAACAGTTATTGATCCATAGGAATATATGACTAAAAATGTGATATATGAAAAGAAAGCAATACTTCATTTACATAGAATTGTGATATTTCAGGTATTTTAGTGACATGTACATTAAGTTTCATGGAGATTGGAAAAAATTGCGGGTCAAAAATTGTGGGTTAAAAATGAAGGAGAGACTTTAATCTCTGAATGGGTTTCTCTGGCTTAACCACTTGTTTGCATTTGTATACAGCTGTATCCAACCTGTACGCAATTGGAAGTATCTATATAACAGAGCCACAGAGCCGGGACCACCAGCCAGTAAGGCTGTTCTGTGAGATTCATCTAGTTTTCAGTGCTTATCAAGCAATATTCTCATGGTATATGATTTCTGAGGTTATTATATTGAAGGAAGATAAATAGCAAACCAGGCATGGACATTGTTAAAGCAAACTAAATATGGCTTGAGAAATACTCTGTATTTCTTGGTTTTTTTTTTTTTTTTTTTTTTTGAGATGGTGTCTCCCTCTATCACCAGGCTGGAGTGCCTTAGCACAATCTTGGTTCACTGCTACCTCCGCCTCCCAGGTTCAAGCAATTCTCCTGCCTCCTAAGTAGCTGGGACTATAGGCACGTGTCACCATGCCCAGCTAATTTTTGTATTTTTAGTTGAGATGGGGTTTCACCATGTTGGCCAGGATGGTATTGATCTCTTGACCTTATGATCTGCCAACCTTGGCCTCCCAAAGTGCTGGGATTGCAGGCATGAGCCACCGTGCCCGGCCAGTACTCTGTACTTCTATATTTGAGTCCTTGTGGCTGAACAGTAACCTAACTTAATAGGTAGACAAGATTGAAAACCTAACTTAGGAGTATGCGCTTGTAACAATCATTGGGTCTTGGCCAATCCCAACAGTCTTTCTTCAACCAGTCATACACTGCTGAGTGTTCAAACTGTGTTCAAATAAGGCAAAGGCCAACATATAACCAATCCAGCTGTTTCTGTACCTCCCTTCCGATATCTGTACATCACTTACCATTTTTTTGTCCATTGTCGCTAAATCTGCTGTGATTCTGGGGCTGCCTGAATCATGCATTTTGCATTGCTCAATTAAACTCCTTTAAATTTAATTCGGCTGAAATTTTCCTTTTAACATCATGGATGTTGTTATATATTAAAAAAACAAGTATGTTAACAGTCTATTTTATCAGACCCCTTAATTTGATTCAACCAAGTCCACAAGGATATTTTGCCATGGATTATTGAAAATATGGGTAATTCAGTAATAATTTAGACACAGGCCTATAACATGATATGAAAAGAGCAATTTTAAAAGTTGGTTTTGAGGTCATTCACAGATGGATTTGTGGGCAAAGGTCAAGGACAACTTCACAGATCAGATCTCATCTGAGCTGGGTTATGGAGCTAAATAGGAAGCATTCTTGTGACTAAGTCAAGAAACAACATTTACAGAAGAATATGATGTTCACATTGTGGAGGTTTGAAACCACTGGGGAAGAGCTGGGTCTTTTTGCAGCTTACCTACCTCCTGTCCCTCTGTGTCCCTCCACCTCTTCCTCCCTGCCCTCAAGGGATTGTCTTTACATAGTCATTACACAACTCTTGCCTTGCCTCTTTTCGATTTAGAATCAGTCAATGGGAGGCATTAGGCATCAACAGCACATTGGAAAAGAGAATATCCAGGCCAGGGATTCAGTCCTCCTACTTTTTCCCTGACAGATTACTCATGGTTGGCTCTGTCACGTGACCAAAACGCTCTCACGGAGCAGCCTTTAATCTCTTTATCCTGATAATGGTTCCTTCCTCTTTTCCCTTAGGCTCAGGAGGGTAATTAATAGCTCCTGCTTAATGCCAGCCCCAGGGACTGCAACTTCACTTTCTGGTTTCCTTTCCCCGTATACATATTTGAATAGAACAGTCTTTTTGTAAAACTTTCGTTTGTTACTCCCACTGGAGTATACCACTGTATTCTGATGAGACCCCATTGAAACATTTATGTGACATCACAACTGAAGAAAAAGCAAAAGTTCATTCTATGTAATGCTTGGTCGATCTCCCAAAGCTGGTTTAATTGATTTGATTTTTTTCCTGTTCTTTCCTCCCTCCTTTCCCATTGAGATGAATGGACATTTGATGTTATCAAGAATATGCATAATGATTTGGAAGTTAGTATTTAAACAACTGACTTTGTTGAGGTAAGAAAATTATTTCGCATGAAAATTTACTATTACCGAAGAATAGACTTCATATTCGTAAGTCTACAAAAGTCCTCAGAGATCATCTAACATTGCCCAGCAGTGCCAAAGACTGGCTCATCATGGGAACCATCTAGACAGCTATCTAGAAATATGTATTTTCTTTTCCCAAGCTCACCAAGGTCTCCTGAATCAGACTCTCTGGGGGCAGCATCTAGAATTTTACTTTATTTTAATTTAATTTTATTTATTTATTTTTTAAGTTTTGTGCTTCCTGATCTGTGATTCTCATATAAGGGAAATCTAAGCACTACAGAGGTTCCATAACTTTCCAAAGCTCAGATAACACGACAGAGGCACATGAGAATAAGGCCCACTTTTTCTGGCTTCCTGTTGTTGAGAGGAAGGAAAATTAAGAAATGGGGAAAATCTATGGACACGTTAGAGAGACAGTTAATGCCCTCATTTGGTAAAGTATCACTGTACAGAAATTAAGAAAAGCAGGTTGTGTTTCCCAGTCTCCAAAATGGTATTTTTGCCACATGATCTCCTGTACCCTACAAAGAAGTTAAGACTTGTCATTTTGGGTTGGGAGCAGCTGCTCATGCCTGTAATCCCAGCACTTTGAGAGGCCGAGGCAGGCAGATCACCTGAGGTCAAGATTTCGAGACCAGCCTTGCCAACCTGGTGAAACCTTGTCTCTACTGAAAATACCAAAAAAAAAAAAAAAAAAAAAATGAGCTGGATGTGGTGATGTGGGCGTGCCTGTAGTCCCAGCTAGTTGGGGAGGCTGGGGCAGAAGAATTGTTTAAACCCAGGAGGCAGAGGTTGTAGTGAGCCACGATTGTGCCACTGCACTACAGCCTGGGCGACAAAGAAAGACTCCATCTTAAAAAAAAAAAAAGACTTGTCATTTTGGTATGAATCTTTTCATTCAGTTATTTCCTACGATGATGTGATAATCAGCAGTTCCCCAATTTTATTTACATACTAAAATTCCAATTCCACAGGAAGGACTTTGTGTTCTGATAAATGACGGAAATAGTCATTTCATAAATCAGATGATAACCTCCAACCACGGCTTTGAATTATCACTGATGTTTTCCAATTCATTTCCTCAGGAGAGAAACATCGCCAAAGCACTGCAAGAAGATAAACTATTTGGTCAGTGGAAATCCGGAGTCTGAAGACAATCAACTGATCAAATATTTTCTACCAGAAAATCATACAAAAACACATAGTTTATAAAAGAGTTTCTCCCATCACAGTCCTTTTAACAATAAGGTATTAATTAATCTATTTTCTCTCACAGTAAAGTAAGAATAAACTAGAAAAAGAGAAGCAACCCATTAATTTCAGCATGAATGAAGTTCTTCAACTCCTGATAACTTAAAGCAGGTATTTTTTGGCTTCCTCCACTATCTAAAACCAGAGCAATAAGAAGATTCTCCAACAGCAAAATCTTATTTACAGTTAACCAGCTTACCTTATCCTCTGCTAGCTTTCTCTCTATCAATTTAGGTTATCTGAGGATGACTGAGCATGTAGAAAAGTCAGGCCTGGGATTTTCCAAGGGCAAACAGGAAAGTATGCACTCAACTTCTGACCATTGTCCTAGGATCTAAAGTATCTTTAATTAGTATTGTGATTAACCTAATCGTGACGAGTTGGGGCTAAAGTTTTTATTTATCTTCTGACCTCTCTAACCTCGGAACTCTCAGGAGATTGTAGTTGGAGACAACTTCAGTATGATTTCCAGGTCCCTAGTAACTTCAAAACTTACTTATACAACACACTGTTTCTGAATTTGTAAAATAAATGTGATGATGCATTTTATAAGAGCACTACGACCGGGTATGGTGGCTCACACTTGTAATCCCAGCACTTTGAGAGACCAAGGCAGGAGGATTGTATGAAGACAAGGAGTTCAAGACCGTCCTGGGCAACATCGGGAAACCCTGCCTCTACAAAAAATAAAATAAAGAGCATTAGTTTCAGTTGTGTATTTCTTTGGTTAAATGAAAGTAGACAAATCAGACATAGTATTTTGGGTCAGTATTTAGCAATGGGTTATTCATGTTTGGTTGTAAGATGGTACTTAAAAATGTATTTTCACCCAATAGCAAAACACCATAGAAATTAGAAATAATGTAATTTAGTGTGTTAAGACCTTAATTTCTCTTATTTAGTTTTCTCATTGTTTGTGGGTTTAAAACCCCTTTGAAATAATATCACTTTATTTTAAAAACACTGAATGGTGTTCTAAGCTATACTCTACTTCAGGCTTGTGAATAAAAAGAGAATATTTGAATTCTAAAATCTTTAACAGTGTATCAGTATTGGTTAACACATTGTGCAAAATCTATGAACATTAGGGTGCAGTATCTTTGTGACTTAATTTGAGAGTTTTGACCAAAAATTGCCTTAATGGCCACTTGAGGTCACCATTGTTCTCTCTAAACTTTGGAAACAGGCAAAACAAGAGGCTTAAAAGCATGGGTGAGTGTAGGGACGGGAAAAATATTTTTCCCTAACTTATTCTTAATAACATTGAGAAACTTAATGGGCTATTTTATGTGGCAGATTTCTCTTTTATGCCATTATTGATCTGTGATAAATGCAATAGGAATGCTCAACATTTTAAGATCCCTTTTATATTATTACAATTTGTCTGATTTCAATGACAAAAATGGAATTTAAAATTGTTTTAGAACTCTAAGTTTCAAGTGCTTTCCCTTTTTGGATTGCAATTGAATCCTAACTTTCATTCGTAGAATGTTTTTCAAAAATAAAATTCATCACAAATAATCTCATTTCTCTAACGTCTTTGGTTGGATTTCCTAGGAACAGAATCTGTGACAGGAATTCAGGCACAGCTGTTTTAGGTAAGGGAAGCCTCAAGAGAAGAAAGAGAAGAGAATAGCACAGGGGAGGGAAGGAGCTAAGTGGGAATGTGGTCTCAGCTGAAGAGGAACTTAAGCCTCATCCCACAAGGACAGAGCTTCGAGCATAAATTGTACTTCATGGTGGGTCCTGCCTTAAGGCAAATGCTCCATCGTTTTCTCCCCGTCAGTTTGTCATTGGCTCTGGGTTGTAGAAGGATGCGGTGGGATGGACATAACCTCTCAGGCTGGAAGAAGGAAATTCTCCAGAGATGGAGTAAGTGTGAGCTGTGAACAGCTGTCATCTCCACAACTGAGGGGTAGTACCCCAGCAGGCACAGTGGATCTGGGTGTGGCAACACCATCACCATCCACACAGAGAAGCAAAACCTTCAGTTATTAACCTCTGAGTTAATCAAAAGTAACCATGTGATCAATTTAAGAGTATCTGTGACAAAGCGATTTTTCTTCTCTTTAATTATTTATTAATTAAATTAAAATGACTCACTTTTTCCTAATAGGAAAAAATAGGTTTGATTGCTGGTTCTATCTGTAGTGTCAAAAAACAAAAAAAGTAACTAGACTTTTATAGGCCTCATTTTAAAAAATGTATATATAAGTAAACTTACAGCAATTTTTAAAAGTATAAGAATTAATTTGTTTTTTAATATAAAGTGATATTACTATGTCAAGAGTTATTAATATTTTAAGTTCTATAATTAGCACTGCACTACTTCCCATTTTATTTGTAGGGCAGAATTTCAAAACTACTGGGACAGGAATGACTGACTGGCAAAGAGGGAGCAGTTCTACTCTGCAAGATACAATCTTGATACTTTGCATTGGAAATCATTTTTTTACCCTAACAGCACATCTGCTAGGTAGAGAAAGTGATCTGTCTTTATTCTAGGAAGGAACTGGGCCCAGCAGTTTTGAGTAACATGTAAAATTGTTCAGCTACCACCGAAGAGCTAGGATCTGAACACAAAGCTGAAATATTTCCACTAGTATCAGGTGTTGAATTGCTCTATTTCAATCTTCTGATCAGTAAACTGCCTACCTAATTTGGATAAACTATTTACAATGAGAGCATTTTCCAGCCAATTCATCTTGGGAATAAGACAGTTTGCTGTGCACTTTAGCTTATAGACAACTGCCCCATAGAAAGTGCCAAATAATAAAATGGCAAAGGTTCTTTTATATTCCTGATTAATAATTGTATATAATTGTCCTCAATTCTACTACTGCTAAAGAAATTCAATTCCTCCAATGTTGCCATTTTCAAAGACTATACAGGCTGGATCCTCAGCACTTTGTGAGGCCAGGACAGGAGGATTGCTTGAACCCAGGAGCTCAAGAGCAGCCTGGGCAACATGTTGACACATTGTCTCTATGGAAATACATATACAAAAATTAGCTGGACATGGTGGTGTGTGCCTGTAGTGCTAACTACTCAGAAGGCTGTGGTGGGAGAATCACTTGAGTCCAGGAAGTCAAGGTTGCAATGAGCTCTGACTGAGCCACTGCACTCCAACCTGTATGACAGAGCAGGGCACCCTGTCTAAAAAAAAAGAAAAAAAAAAAAAAGACTATATGAGAAAGCAAAGAAAAATCACACTTTCAGATACCTGAAGAAGAGAAGAAAGTTATTACTATCCCTCTTGTTTTCCTCCTTCCTGAATGGTCTTTCTTTAGTCCTTTTTACATAGTGTTTCCCAGGTAGTTGATGATCTCTTCATCTTTTCTCTGCGTTCTCAACATTAGAGGTTAAACACAGGTCCATTTTTCACTTAGTGCATGTGCCTAGCATGATTAAAAAGGAAGGCTTACTTCCTAGGTACAAGAGCCTGGAAAGAATTATGTTTTAAATTTAATCATTTCATATTGCTGCCATTTACTTCATGGCTCATTAAGAATACTAGTTCTATTATTTTCCGTATTTTTGTTGCCAGTGTTTTGCCTATGGCTTTTCTGCTGTGTATGAATTTTGCAATTACTATATATTATTTATTGCATTCCTCATGCTTTTTAAATACCTCTTCCCAGGACTCTGCCGAAACAGACTGAGGGAGGAGGTTGGGTGATGATGGGGGTAGCAGAGAGGGTTTGGCTGTATCTTCATATGTCCTGTGGGAGTTATCTGGCCTTAATTGTTGAAGAATATTTCATTGATGTCTCATTTAAATGTGGGATTCATAATACCTCTTTCATCCTCAGCCTTGGGTCCTGATAATTAATTCCAGGGCAGCAGGAAACATCACACTCAAAGTTGTGTCATAAACATATGATTTGATTTAACTTCCATTTTTCAGTTGGGAAAACTAAAGCTCAGAAAGTTTAAATGACGTGTCCAAAGTCACACAAAAGGTGGAGGTAGAATTGATATTCAAGCTTAGGCTTGTCTGGCTCCAGGCACCAGACATGTTCAATCACAGTGACTCTAAGAGGCATGAGAATTCCTGGGATAGTGTCTTGGGATACTTTCCTATGGGTTCTAGTATAATATGTTACACGAAACATCAGAGTATAAAGTATACAGAGACATCCAGGCCTACCCCTGTATTTGGGGGAACAGAGCCAAGAGATCAGATGGGTGCTCCTAACCCTGCATGTACTGCCCCTATGTTTTCTCCACACCTTGCTCTGTCCCAGACCATGAGGAAGCTCCTGCTGTCTATCGGGCCTGAGGAGGCCTCAGCAGAATGAATCCGGGGAAGGAGACTCTGCAAACCCCAGCAGCAAGTAGAGGGCCACTTTGGCAGGGAACATCAGAGTATTGAGTACCTGGCCAGAGGTCTAGAAAAATGGGGGTTGTGGGTTACAGATGGGCCTGTACCCTTGCCACACAGACTTCTCACAGTAAAAGAGGGCTGCTACTGGCACAGGAGCAGTTCAGGCCGGGGCAGAGGCCCCAGTACCTGGGACCAAGGAAAGTGCTGAATATGGCTCTATTGGATGCCTGCTTCTATAAACTGGCACAGGTTTATTATTATCAAGCCACCCAAAGTACAACTATTAAACCTCAGCTGAGGCCAATTTGCCTACTTTGCACACATCTGACTGTGTGAAACCTTCCTCTCTTTGCTGATGCCAAATATGTAGCCACTTTAGTGGGTTGTCATGCTAAAGAGAATAAGGAGTTGGTTAAAAAAAGGAAAAGTAAAGCATCCAGAGCATTCTTTTTAGCTGCTGGCTATTAAATGTATTCCTTTAATTAAATATTTACTGAGCCACTTTGTGCCCAGCATTGGTGTTATGTGGGAAATAGTGATAAAGAAGATGGTATTAATGGCAATAATAGAAAAAGACAACCTGCTATGTACTAGACACTGGGCACAGTTGCAGAATATTGAGATTACCTCTTTAACAAAACAGACATGGTTCCTGTCCTTATGGAAACTTACAGCTTTTAGGCACAAAGTAGACATTAAGCTAATGAATTGTACATATCAGTAGTTGCAGTCATAATAAATAGTATGCAGAATTTTGAGGTGCTATGAGAGTATATTTAATGTGCTGAAATGTGTTCCTCTGAAGTTCTGATGCTAAAGTGCTAACCTCCATATCTTTGAATGTGATTACTTTTGGAGATAGGGCATTTAAAGAGACAACGAAATTAAAATGAGGTCATTAGGGTGGTCTCTGTTCGAATCTGACTGGTGTTCTTTTTTAAAAGAGGAGTTTAGGACACAGACATGTACAGAGCAAAGACAATGTGAAGATACAAGGAGAAGACAGTCATACAAGCCAGGGTAAGAGGCCTCCTTTCTTGGCCTCAAGAAACCAACCCTGCTAACACTTGGATCTAGTGTCAGAGGCGTTTGGACCAGAGCAACTCCATCTTGAATAGGGGCTGGGTAAAATAAAGCCGAGACCTACTGGGCTGCATCCCCAGATGGTTAGACACTCTAAGTCACAGGATGAGATCAGGTCATAAAGACCTTGCTGATGAAACAGGTTGCAGTAAAGAAGCTGGCAAAAATCCACCGAAACCAAGATGGTGACAGGACTGACTTCCCGTCATCCTCGCTGCTACGCTCCACCAGCCCTATGATAGTTTACAAATGCCATGGCAACATCAGGAAGTTACCCTATATGGTCTGAAAGGGGGAGGCATAAATAACCCACCCTTGCTTAGTATATAATCAAGAAATAACCATAAAAATGGGCAACCAGCAGCCCTCGGGGCCGGTCTGCCTATGAAGTAGCCATTCTTTTATTCCTTTCCTTTCTTTTTTTTTTTTTGAGACGGAGTTTTCGCTCCTGTTACCCAGGCTCGAGTGCAATGGCGCGATCTCAGCTCACCACAACCTCCACCTCCTGGGTTCAGGCAATTCTCCTGCCTCAGCCTCCCGAGTAGCTGGGATATCAGGCGCGCGCCACCATGCGCAGCTAATATTTTGTATTTTTTTTAGTAGAGACGGGGTTTCACCATGTTGACCAGGATGGTCTCAATCTCTTGACCTCGTGATCCACCCTCCTAGGCCTCCCAAAGTGCTGGGATTACAGGCTTGAGCCACCGCGCCCAGCCTCCTTTACTTTCTTAACAAAGTTGCTTTCTCTTTACAAACTCTCCCTGAATTCTTTGTTGAGTGAGCTCCAAGAATGCTCTCTTGAGGTCTGCATTGGGACCCTTTCGGGTAACACTAGGACTTCCATCATTTAGAACTGTGAGAAAATAAGCTTAGTTGTTTAAACTACTCAGTCTGTGGTATTTTGTACGGTAAGTTCAGCAAATGAAGAATTTGTAACAGAGGATTCATATCTAGTGAAGGGTGACCAGAATGAAACATTTTTGAGATCCAAAGGAAAAAAAATTATTTACTTGGGCATTCAAGAGACTTGATGGGATGAGACAGGTGTAATTCCTGGCAGAAGATGGCGAAAGGCATGGGCAAAGCTCGTGAAACAGAAGAAATCTGAATCACGGATGAACTGGGAAAAAGTCAAAGTTGAGTCACAGCGATAAAGGGGCTGCATGGCCTGTAAACAGTAATTTGGGTTGGGGCAGGCTGAAGTGAGTGTGTTTTCTAGTGTTTAAAAAAAGGGAGAAAGGAGAAGAAAAAGAAAACAATAACGAGTATAAAAATTCAATTTACTTGATAGACACTCCTAGATAGTTGGAAACTTTTGATTGACCATACATATGATTTTACTTATAAATAGTTGAGGCACTCTAATATTTTTACAAGAAAATTTAACAGCAGATTCAGAATCTAGGAAGCCAGGTCTTGTTTTTTATAGTGTATATTTATCGACACCTAGTGGCAGGATTCTGAGTAGTTCTAAAATGCTCGAAAAATATTCACAATACAGATTTCAAAATGAATTTATTAATTTATTCTACAACTATTTACTGAATCAATTTATGTAGCCAGCACTGTGTGTGTGTGTGTGTGTGTGTGTGTGTGTGTGTGTGTAATTCAACTAAACTGAGCACTATTCCCTGCTTTAACATAATAATAATACAAATTCAATCATGGCAGTAGTTTCCACTTATTACGCACTTACTGAATACTCAGCTAGGCAGTTTTTTGATGTTATCTCATTTGACTTTGACAACCAAGCTCAAGGCTCTTATCCTCTTCTCAGATGAGGAAACTGAAGATCAGAGAGGCAAGATAACTTGCCAAACTCAGCCAATTAACTGAGGAACTGCTGTTAGGTCCTGAATGCCTGACTATACAGTTTATGTTCATTCCACCCTACCACACAGTATTTTAAACAATTTTTTTCATAGATTCACTTAACATATATTAATTTGCTTAGTTGATATAGTTTTTAATATGTGTGTGTGAGAGAGAAGTGTGTGTGTGTGTGTGTGTGTGTGTGTGAGAGAGAGAGAGAGACAGAGGCAGAAAGAAAAAGAGAGAGAGGGACTTATTATATGCCAGGGACAGATACGGATTCATGCATTCAGTCACAAAATATTTATTGAACATCTACTATTTACCATGCATATGTTGAGAGCTGATAATATGATAGTTGTCAAAGAGACCCCTTCCTTGCTGTCAGTGTGATTAGAGTCAAATAGGGAAGAGGGACATTGATCACATTAATATTAATGTATGCATAATTTCATGCTAAAATATATTTTTGTAGAAATGACAGTTCAAGTTTGGACATATATAAGTATTTGAGTGCTCTTTAAAATTCAAAAAGCATTTTTTCTAAGATGTGCTGCTTCAGCTGAGGTCTGAAGGATGAATATAACCCAAATATGTGTGTGTTTAGAGGAGGGAGCGGCAGAAGCAAGCAAGCAGGTGAGAGGAATGTTGCAGATGGCTGGGCAGCATGAAAATGTCCTGTGGTGGCAGTAAAAGAGGGAAGAATAAAAAGCAGTGGTGTGGAGTTAAATGTGACTGGAGAAGTAGGTAGCTAATGGGGAAAGTTACTATGCAGCCTCGACCATCGTGCGGTGTGAATAGTTTCACCAATTTTATGGCTCCAGAACTTTTCATCTGCATCTCGCTACTGCAAAGGAAAACCTTCCCACAGTGCTGGGGGAAAGGAAAGTTAATATACACCCAGTTCAAATTCTGTAACACAATCTTAAAGCAAACTGGACACTGAAAGAGCTGTTCACACATTTCTACTCTTATATCCCCCTTAACAGATCAGGAGTAAACCAGTCTTGCTGAATGGTAAAAATAAGTGGAAATCCAGAGGGTATTAATTGTGTCACAATAAGAACCTATGAGGAGAATGAGGTGCCAAGGAGAAAATGTTATGTTTAGCCAGAATTTGTTTATAACAGTTGATTCATTCCATTATTAAAAATCCCCATCTCTTTGGTTCCAAAGATTAGAGATTCATGCATAATTAACACCAAGGGTTTGTTGCCACAAACAGATTCCAGATAAGACAGGCTTTACTGTAAGATCTATTGAATGTAGAGACATGGGTCCAGCATTTGGAATCAACTGATAGCTTCTGCCAGTTTGGGCCAAAAACCCTGGCCCAGATTTATCTTAAAGCACTCTTACTGAACAAATTACCAAAACCAGGAGGTGGCGTATACGGAACAGCACGGTTTCTTTCCTACTTCTCTTGTTCTAAATCCTAAACTTCTTAATACACTATTGCACTAATAACTTCTGGATGACTCCAGTCTGCAGCCAGGACTTTAGACTCTTGCTATGGACTCTTCTGCCCTTTGCCTGGAAATAATTTTTTCCCGTCATCATTTTTATCAGTTCATGGTCAGTTCACTGTTAACTTTTCCTTCTCTCATATCCTTAACTTAGTAGAGCAGATTTGGCTAGTTGTCCTTCGAGTATCCATTCTCTACTTCTTTTTTAGTAATAGAACTTAAAGTAATTTGAGTAAACAATGTGCACAGATAACAGACTGTTTTTCTTAGCATTCCTTTCAGCCAGGTATAGACATATGACTAACTTTTGGCCAGTAGTATTAAGTTTTTGGTAACAATTTTCAGAGAAGCATTTTGGAAGAAAAAATTGGCATGCAGTTAGGAAAGTCTGATTCCCCTCTATTCCTTCTTCTTTCTATGTTGGAATATAGATGTGATGCCAGGGTCTCTGGTCCCCATTTGGAACTAGAAGGTGACCACGAGGGTAGAATCCACATGTGAAAGATGGTAAAACAGCAAGATAGAGGAAGACTCCATGGGGATAAGTTAGGAGCCCTGGGCTTTATATATCTGCATTTATTTTGCATAAGGAAGAATTAAATTTCTTCTTTGATAGACAATTATCATTTCCAGTCTTTGTTTCCACTTACACAACTCATGACTTACATACCGAAATGATGGGAAGTGATCTGATGCAGTCAAAGTCATGCCTAGTGAGGGACTATCTCTGTGGGTACAAGTTGGAGGCGCCTCAAGCTTTGGCTTACAGAAGTATATAGAGCCACTTTTCATTCTCAGAAATATGTACTATCCCTTTGGAATCCCTGATTTTTCTGACATCATCCCTGATAATAATTTTACTCTTTTGAATATGGTACTTTCAGGAAGGCACATAGGCTGCACCAGCTATGACTGCCTCTCGCTGCCATTTGATTATCTAATTAAGTATCGGTGTGTGCACATATATGAACTATTAAGTTATGAGTCAAAAGGTATCCATATTACTTTGCTGCAATGGTAAATTCTTAGGCCAGGAAAGTTAACCTGTGAAGAGGATAGTATGTGTGACTTTCAGAACAATTCCCCATGGTGGCAGCTTCTGGCTTGCTCATGCTCCTCCTGCGGACTAAAAGTCGGCCACTGAAAGATAAGGTAGAACTAATGAGGGATATGACAGCATTTCAGCGGAGAGGGTGGAGAAGCAGGAATGCACTCCAATTGCACTTAGCATTTTCCTTCTTTGAACCAAATGTCCCAGGTTTACTCTGATAACTGAGAAGTCAATGAAACCTCCATTAGGCGTCACAACCCCCCCCAAGAAAATGTTTAGTTCCCTGTAGGTTCAAGCACGTTGGTGATCACAGATACTTTTTCTGATGCAGTGATTTTTCCTTGTTGAGACACTCTGTGCCCGGCATATTTTTTCCCACAGAGGTTTGGCAGGATTGGCAATCACCAAGGGATAATTTCAAGTCTTCAATGCCAAGACAACAGGCACCTGAAGGTGTTAACTTGTGTCCTTTCAGAGTTCTACCAAGAATAATTACACCACTAAACCAACTAACCCTACAAAGTAATTAATATTTCTCAATAATCTTACTTAATGAAAACTGGCAGTAGTCAAATAAACAATTGAGCATTCTTTTGAGATTGAAAGAACTCACTGGATATGTGTGTCTGTATTAGCTGTTTGTTTGCTTTCAGTTTTGCCCTTAGCTGGCATACATATTTGATATTACCTACTTTTTAAGATAAGCCTTGATACTGGTCTCAAAGACACTGTGTAAGGCCACTTGACCTCAGGGTGCAGTTTCCTGGTCTATATTAGTAAAATTCTTCAGTGTAGAAGAGCCTTAATACATCTGTATTTTGTTTTCTTTCTTATGAGCCACCATAAGGGCAGATGCCTGAAGATTACTGCATGGAGAAACTGGGTAATTAATTAGTATCCAATAATTAGGGTCTTACAAGTCCTTGATTTTAAGCAATGCAATCTTTTTGAGTCCTAGCTTGAAGCTGGCAAACAAATATTCTTCTGTATCCTATTGGCCAGAGCAAGTCACAAGGCTAACACAGATTCAATGGAACGAGAAAATGGCTTATTGATGGGATGAGGTCCGAAGTTTCACTGCAAAACACATGAAACTGAGAGGCAAGAACAACAGGGATAATGCCTGCAATCAATCAGCCTGCCACAGTAAAATAGAACAAGGTGCCAAGGGAGCATATAGAACATGCATATATTCCAGCCCAGGAAGTCAGATCTTTCCCAGAGGCTGCAATTTCTGGGCGTAATCGTGAACGATAGTTGTCACCGAAAAGGTAAGGATGAGAGTCAGAGGAGGGGAAGGCACTGCAAGGCAGGAATAACCTAAGCAGGCATAAAGTCAGGTCACAGTAACATTTTCAAAAGTAAGTAAGGATTTGTGGTGGGCAAGTGAAAAATGAGAGAGGCAAAACCCAAGTTCTTAAAACACAGTCAACCTTTTATGTATCTTGGAAATTCTCTATGCTTGCTTTCTTTTTAAATTATTTTGTTACCTTGTTATTTGTCTAAAAACTTAAGTTTTTCTGTTCTCCTTGATGTGTAGAGGCAGGGAAAACATAACCTGAAATAATGTAATTTTTTATTTACACCGTGCATAGAAATGTATTTTCTGACAGAGTTGTCCTCAATATATTTTGAAGGGCTAATGAACACCTCTTCTCCTGAGATAGCCCAGAAGGGAGCCGAATATGCATGATGTGTGCATAGATGGCTGTCAATCAATCTGTCTAGAAAGCAATTCTCTGGACGCCAGAGGATGGTGAAGAAAACTAGAAGTAATTTGAAAAGAGAAGTATGACTTTTAGGCCATGAAGGTTTCCTTTCAAATACCTGGTATGATGAAAGGACGATTAAAAAAAAAACAAAAAACTTCAACAGCGGTTAATACATGGAACTGAAAGACAGGTATGTAATATAGAAACTGACATAACCATTAGTCTAGATGAGCTTTCATAAAGCATTTTCTCATTATTTTCCATTGACTCTTTAGGTTATTCCATATTCTACAATTTTAAATTATCTTAGTTTTCATAACTTAAAAAATATCAAATTTTGTTATAAGTTATGAAATATTGGCCCCAAGCCAAATCATTTTGCCATTTGTTTGGAATGAGACCATGAGTTCCTGAAAACATATGGCCAGAACTGAAATATTTTCATAACTATAAGATAATATTGTTCTTCTTAATAGTTTTGTTTTTCACAGTTTTAGCATTGCATATACAGAATTTTCTCTTCCCAACTGCCCTCACCTATTTCCCTGGCATACTACATGTATTTATCTGAAACTTAACTCAAGTTTATTTTTGTCTATATAAAGCTTATTCTGTCTTTGCAACCCAGCTCCACCCCAAGTCACAGAATTGAACACTTTATTTTTATGTGCAAGAACTAAAGTTGGTACCAGTCTCTGGGATCTACTCTAATATCTGTTAACACAATGTGCAATGTGTTGACATTGCACATTGTATTAATGTCTTCTTCATTATTAGATGGTATTTTTTTTTTTTTTGAGACAGTCTCACTCTGTCGCCAGGCTGGAGTGCAGTGTTGCGATCTCAGCTCACTGCAATCTCTGCCTCCCGGGTTCAAGCAATTCTCCTGCCTTAGCCTCCCAAGTAGCTGGGATTACAGGTGTGTGCCACCACACCCAGCTAATTTTTGTATTTTTAGTAGAGGCGGGATTTTACCATGTTGTCCAGGATGATTTGGATTGCTTGATCTCAGGATCCACCTGCCTCTGCCTCCCAAAGTGCTGGGAGTACAGGCATGAGCCACCGTGCCTGGCCTAGACTATAATTACTTTAAAGGTGAAGTCTGTGTTTTCTCACTCTTTGAGTCCTTTCTTTCTATGATGATGACATAGTAACTGCCCAATGCATACTCATGGAAGTTAAGTTATGAATACATACGTGAGTGGCTTTCAACTGCAGATGCAACTTTGAATGGGATGGCATCTGTTTTCACACCAAGATAATTTAAAATAAAACATGACACTTAGATTTCTTTTAATAATTTATTATTTATAAAGTTCTTTTGCACACATCATCATCCAGTTGATACTTTACAACAATCATATTAGCCCCGTTTTAAAAGTAAGAGCGTTCATGTTCATAGGAAGTTATGCAACTACACAAAAATTCAAGTATTCAGCTAAAGACACATATCCTATATTGCACACTGTTGAGAGAAATAGCAACTAAATGGGATGGCAATTCTGTGATTAACCTCTGTAACAAAAAGACTGCATCATATATTTTCTTCTATTTATTTTTCTTGTGTATAAATAAGGGAGGTCTACAAGATGACCCCCAAGTTACCTTCAACTCTAGCATATGAAATCTGCTCACTCACATACCCATTAAACACTCTGCCTCTGGCCACGACATCAACTGACCACGAGATGGCGATACAGCTTAACTCAGCACCTGGATCTGTAACCCCAGCATCTAGGGAAAGCCGTGCTCAAGGTAATTTCCCATAGTCAGCAAATTTTAAAACATAGACATTCTATACTATTTGAGAACTCACCACCTCCCTTTTTAAATACGACTTCTGGATTTTCTTCACAGAGAAAATGTTTTAGGGTGCCAACCATCCCTAAGAGCAAGCAAGAGGGATGTCAACTAGAGGCCACTGCTAGCGAACAGACCAAGAAAGCTCATTTGCATGACTGAAAACAAAGTATAGTATCCACACCAGCACAACTTTACCAGGTAGAAAAATTAGAGGCTATGGATCCTCATCAGACTCTAAACTTCATTACTGTCAACACTAGATTTGTTCTCTGTTGAATACCTGTAAATATTTAGAGTGAACAAATGCACTAAGCATCAGCTAGGAGTACCTCAATATGATGGGGTCTAGGGAAGAGGGCACTCTTCTGCAAGAGTTCACCATCAGACTCATATATGTAACATATGTTTAATGGACACATATTATGTGACAAGCTCATGTATCAGGTCTCAGATAAATAGCATTAATAGTGGCTACTATTATTCGTTATTCATTGATTGCTAATGACTACAGACTATGCATAGCACTCTACATTTTAACTCATTAGAGGTTTATGGAAACATTGCATATTAAGATTAGTAGCCCTGTTTTACAGATAATGAAAGATAGGCTCAAAGAAGTTAAGGCAATTTGCTAAGATTACTACGATAGTTACTGAGTTCTGGTTTTACAATACGGAAAAGCAAGAACACTGAGGATAGAGGAAAGGTATACACCAGCAAATATAACACATATTGTTCCTGACAACAACTAGGAGTGCAGTCAAGGACACGTCCAGAGCACAATGCTTCTTCCTTGTCTTGGTCCTTGAAATTCACTTCCACTGGTTCAGAAAAAGAAAAAGATTTCTGACTTGTTTTACAATAGCCATTGTCTCCCAATTCCCTCATGGCAGTATGGTCTTCATCTAGACCATTTGGTGATTCTTAGTCAGAACATTTTATTACTTCATCTGCAACCAATGCTGCTACTTAGCTTGTACTCTGGGAAATATTGCACAGCAAGACTCCTCCAATCCATGCAGAAGCTAGAAAGAAGTCAAAGAGACACATTCTCAGAATGATATAACAAGAATCCCTCATCAAGGATTTGTACCTCTGTTAAAACATAGTCAAGACCTGGAATCAACCTAAATGCTTATCAATGATAGATTGGATGAAGAAAATATGGTACATCTATACCATGGAATACTATGCAGCTGTAAAAAATGAGATCATATCTTTTGTAGGGACATTAATGGAACTGGAGGCCATTATCTTTGGAAAACTAACACAAGAACAGAAAACCAAATATTGCATGTTTTCACTTATAAGTAGTAGCTAAGTTATGAGAACACATGGACACATAGCTAGAAACGGCACACACTGAGGCCTCTCAGAGGGTGGAGCATGAGAGGAGGGAGAGGATTGTGAAAAATAACAAATGGGAAATGGGTTTAATACCTGGATGATGAAATGATCTATAGAACATACTCTCATGATAGAAGTTTACCTTGTAACAAACCTGTACGTGTACTCCTAAACTTAAAATAAAGTAAGTTAAAACAAACAAAGAAAAAACAGTTTCTAAAAGTTTATATCCCTTCTACCAAGGAGCATAGTTAAGTCTGGCCTTAATTAGAATATATTTGCTGTATGATTAACTGAAACATAAAATAATTCTATAAGACACCAAAGCTCTGAAATAAATACAAATTTTTTTTTTAACTTGGAATGCGGGTCCCAAGATATTTTTGTCCCATGTCATCTGTTCTAGGGTATCACATTCTCATTTCAGTTCTTTTTTGTTTTAGTTATTATTTATATACTTGCTTGAAGTATCATATTTATTGATTATTTTCCCCACGGTTCAGTTCTCACTACATAAATCTGGCTAAATTACCAGTACAGCAATTCTAGCCCTATGAAGACAATGCAGAATAGAGGTTGAAATCCTTAACTCTGGAGACAGACTGCCTGGCTTCTAATCCCACTCCTGCCACTTATTTCATGGGCAATCTTGGGCAATGTGCTTACCCTCTCTATGCCTTAATGTCATCATCCATAAAGTAATAATGATTTATTTTTCACATACAACAGAGTTAGAAAGCATCTACTATATTCCACACGATGCTCAAGTAAAAAAATCACTAAACAAAGCAGACCAAAAATCTCTGCTTTTGTGGGAGATGACAAGGGCAATGCACATAATGAAATTTATGTGCTTTGAGCCCCAAGGGAGCTCTCTGGCTGCTTCCACCATCTGAGAACACAGTGAGAATTCCCCATCTGCAGCCTGAAAAAGGGCCCTCACCAGAACCTGATAAATAAAAGTATATATGTACATATCCTAGAGGTTTGTACTTGTTAACTTCTTTTATGTTATCTGCTTCTGGAATTCGTTGAGATTTTCTGTGTAGCTTATTTAATGGTCAGTTTTTGTGGCCACTTCATAAGTTAAAATGATGCTTCTTCTATTGGGGTAAAAATATTCTATCAGAAGCTTACTTTTTAAAATTATGTTTGATAGTCTTCTATAAATTCCTTTTGTTGTTATTGCTTTCCAGTTCTACTTCCTTACTGGCAGTGTCCCGATGTGTGCTGGGTATCCATCTTTCTTGAATATTTCTCAGAGGTAAATGTTGATAATACCCAATTGCATACTCTTTTGCCCTGGACAGTAGTTGATTTATAGGTATAAATATAGCCCATGTTGGAAAATGACATGTGAGAGAAAGTCAGTTGAGGACTTTTTGAAAGATTCCTTTTTTTTTTAATAAAGCAACTCAGAAATAATCATTTTGGGTTCACTGAATAGGATCTTGTCTGCATGTGACCCCTGAAATGTAGCAACCATCTCGTGAAAATGAGGAAGAAGCATGATTAGTGGCAGAGCAGTACAAAAGAACAGAGCCCAGTTCCTAATTCTGTTCTTCAACCACTGCATTAATCTTTGAGCTTCCTTGTCACAGGAAATTTGGCAAATCAGTTATCCATTCTTCTTTTTACTTAAAATATTAATTTTCAGGTGAATTTTTGACACTTGTAGTCAGAACATCCTATCTGGTAAAAATTTTGTAACCAAAGTGAGATTCTATAAATGACATATTCTAACATATGAAATTGGCAGAATGGGATG
Source organism: Callithrix jacchus (assembly GCF_049354715.1). Taxonomy (NCBI): domain Eukaryota; kingdom Metazoa; phylum Chordata; class Mammalia; order Primates; family Cebidae; genus Callithrix; species Callithrix jacchus. The sequence goes on from NC_133510.1 coordinate 89,795,466, forward strand.
ATCTGAAGGAGGGAGGTGAGGAATAGACTAGTCAAGCTTCAATGCTGGTACCTTGTTTTGCTCTTGCAAAGGCTTTGGTCACTATGATGCTTATTGTAAGTTGGGTTATAGACCATGTATTATTTTGGGGGGGAAATAGCTATTTCTTCCAGCTTTTGATTTTGTTCTAAAAGAGAAATTGCTAATAAATAAAAACATAGCACACCTACTTAACTTTAAATATTGACTACTTTTATAAATAATGACTACTTTTAAAAGTATGAATATGTCCAAAATATTACATGGAATATACCTTATGTTACAAAAAAGTTGATTTCTGAATTTCAAATTTAACTAGGCACATTGTGTTTTTTTTTCTGTCAACCCTAACTAGAAGAAAGTCATCAACCTAAGGTGAAGGAAGCATTCCTGGATGCAAAAAAAGGAAGAAAATAAAGAGAGGCCCTTCTGCCCATGACTTATAGTCTAAAATCAACGAAGAGCCTCATAACAAGAAACTTTCAAGGACTGAAAACAGAGTCAAACAAATTTTGTATTGCAAACTAAAAATATAGGAGAAATAAATCCAATTAAACAGCCTGAACACAACAAAGGATGGCATTTATTATACACAACTAGTAGGAAAGATTTGTTAAAAGAGTTGTGCCTGTATCTCCAAGGCTAGTTTTTAAAAATTACTTCAAAATAAAGAATATTAAACTGCGAGACAGAGGTTGGACAGAGGGCAGAGACCAGTGTCTGAGAAACAAAATTTCTCAAAGATTATAAATACATAGCTTTGCTTGTTGTGCTTGAAGTCCACTGTAGAAGAGACTGCCAATTTCTCTCAGTATTACTTTCTTTATTCCTGCTAGTAGTAAGAGCTCTTGATTTTAAGTGCTGCCTTGTGACTGAAGTGACTGAAGTTCTCCCCTTCGGTGAAATGTGCGTCTAAGTTAACGTGCCAACTTCCACATCACATTCTCTCTTCGAATGCAAGGACTGAAGACAACTGTTGGTAGTAGCTGCCTCTAACTTCTGATAGCTCATCTCTGCTTGTGAGAGTGACTAATATACTGTTGTCTTATAAAATATACTACATTTTAAAATTACTTTTAATACAGCAATTAGTTAATAAAGAGATTAATGCCTGGATCTTCATTATTTCATAAGAAATGTGGCAACTGAATTGTAATCAGGCAGTGAGTAGCAAACAAACAGATATTGCAGCCTGGAGATCTGGCGACTTTGTTGTTCTGTGACAAACCATTTGGTAAAAGTATTGCCTGTGAAGGCTTGAGGCAGACTTTTTTCTAGAAAGCACACAGCTAACTCTAGGACAACAACTGCAGTAAAAGAGAAGTGACTTGTCCACATTCACATAGTCTAACTAGAACTTAAGCCTTCTGGTTGATAGTTCATTAAACTATATGAAAGTAAGCTCCTCTCAACCCCACCACAGAAAAATCCATAATGGATGTCCTTCTAGTGACTGTTCAGCTCCACTTCTATTAAAGTAAAATGTATTCCTGTATGGTGTGAAAATATTGTATATGGCCTATTAGATGAATATTTTCTACTTCCGTTAACATAGTAAATATAAAGATACATTGGGTGGGGGGACATGGACAAAGATGTCCTCCTTGCCCATGCCATAATCAGGTATCTCTGAACTCTCTTCTCAACTAGGTCCTGAGTTTTGGACTTCTATGTTTCTTTATTGTCCGATATTAGAAACAATCTTGATAAGTCAGTTTAACCAGAATCTTCCACCCTCAGTAACTGATCACTCTGTATATCTGGGCAGGTTCCTCATTTCCCACCATTCCCCATGTAATGTCTGATCACCTTGGCCTGTCCTCAAAAGGAATCCTGTTATATTGGTTTGGCCAGAATTGCCTCTTACCTCTGATGATTGCTCTTGGTGTGTTCCCATTCACTGACCTCCCTACTGCAACCTGGCTCAAAGGCTGTACATTCCCAGTTTTCCTATTGTATTTGGAGTTGAGCCCAATCTTTCTCCTCTAATGCACAACCCATTTCAATGGTCTCTATAGTTAATGCAATAATCTTGAGTAAAGTCTGCCCTACTATTCTTTAACAAGTGTCATAAATATATTTTCTTTAATAATATTAATAGATTAAATGAGACTTAAAAACTTACCTCTCATTCTGGACATTCCTACTATTTATCAACTAATAATGATGTAAAACAAAGCTGGGAGATGAGACGGTATGTGATTTTGTTCCCTGAGCCCTTCACCAAGTCCTCTCCCTCTGCCCCTGCCATCAGCCAACAATCGTGGCTTTTTAATCACGGTGATGTTTTACACTAAGCCTCAACTTGCTGTTACAATCTTTCTCAACTCATCTTCTATACAATGCTTCTTCCTAGTAGAGTTTTCCAGTTCCTAATATGACAGGAGATGAAATCTATTAGGCTTATGATGGGTCATGGGTCTGGGGATATTTACATTTAATAGGGATGCGTTCATGACACAAATGACTATAAAGGTTAAATTTCACAGCCTATGAGCAGGCATACATGACACAATAATTCTATAGTCTTCATAAAGCTGGCAAAAGGCTTCTAATGCTTCCTGCTTACAAGTACAGTTCTATGTTTGATTTCTTATATGGGTCATCTATTTGAATGCCAAGAGTCTGGGATTTCAAAAGAGTTAACTAGGACCAGAAAACCCTCACATTTTCACAACCAGCAGCAGTATCTTCAGTTTGAGTTGGTAAAGAATTCGTGAATTCTCATTCAGGAATAACTACCATTTAGAATGTTGTAATTCTTAGCAAACTTTGCAAGTGGCACCATGTGGCATGCTACCAGTTGTAACTAACTCTCATACTTATTCGCAGCAGAACTGGAAAACTCATCTTTGAAAAATGAAGAGCTATTATCATTCTTTGCATTTTACCTTGGCATTTTGGCATTCACCTTGGAATTTTTTCCCCATTCTCTTGTTATTCCAGTTTTTCACTGTGGTTATGGGCTGTTAATGCCATTATCTCATTATTTCAAAGGAAAAAAATGTTCTATTACTTTTCAGGGAATATTCAGGAACCCAAGTCTACAATTAGTGTTTTCAAATACATGCCAGTTTCTATTTTTCCTTTTCACCTTAAGTTGGAAGAATCCAAAGCAGTATTTCAAAATCACTTTTTGTTTGTGTTAAGATTTTTGGCAAGCAGCTTTGTCAAAATTATTTAAATAACTAATCAGAAAGCTATTTTCTTTCTCCAAATAAGTCAAAATATTCATCCTCTTGCAATCAAATTTATGCTAAGAAACATGTGAAAACCAGAAAAGGATAGAATTATGTAAAGTTTGAAAAAATATTTTAAAGAGTTATTGAATAATTTTGCATTCTAAATGGATTTAGGCGATAGATTAAATATTATAAACACAGTTTTGGATTACTTTAATTCTAATACACTAGTCTTAGAAGCAGGGAAGAAAAAGAAACTTTAATTTCAGGTTAGTTTGTGATTTTGATTAATTCAAGAATTATAAATTCATATCTGTATTTGAGGCCATCTAATAATATAAAAAGAAAATTTAAGCTATGTAGATGGATTGCAACTTCCTGAAACTGATGTCCTAGGTCTTTAGAGTAGCCAGGTATCTAGACAAAGGTCACCAGGAGCCTCCAGTCTCTAACCAAGTTTTCCAGGATTGGATGTCACCAGGATTTTATGAAAGAAACAGCAGTTACCCCTGAATATGTGATATTGGAGGCGTAGGCTCTGTGGGGGCAATGCACTTGGGTTTTACTTATGTAACCAGTGCTTTTATTGGGAATGCTATATGTGTATATGATATGCTTTCAGAATTTATTTTTAACTAATAAACCAAAGGCTAGCTTTGGTATAACTTAAAGAGGACCAAAACAGAATTTATTATAAGTAGGTCCATGAGTATTTTGCAATATTCAGATATTAGTCATATCACTATTCATTACTCATGAGCAAAATGAAAAAGTTGGATTATTCCTATGGTCTGAGAATGACTTAGTGAAGACAGCAGAGAGCATTGATTTCAGACAGACATAGGTTAGAATTTCAGCTCTGCCACCTTTTCTATGTGCTACTTCTGTCTCTATTTTTTGATAAATAAGTTGGAAGTAGAAACACCAACTTTCTAGAATCGTGAGAATTAAATGAATAGGTAGAAGTAAAGCTCTGAGCACACAGAGAAGTAGTGGCAGCTGTTAGTACTACAGGTTTAGGTTTACTACTCTGCGTGTCTCTACAAGTGCCTTCTCTTCACCCTGTCCTCTATAACCATCATACATTCAAATCCTATACTCCAATAGGACCCTTCTACATCCTATCCAGGGAAAGGTGAAGCCTATGGATTCGTGAGCTGTAGAAAATAAGAGATTAAAAACAGAATAAAACATTGTAAAAACTGTTAAAGAAAAAATTGTGGGAAGGTACGGGATAAGATCTGTGTTTGAGGGACTCACCTCCCATTTTCCTTCTCAGCTGTATTTACAGCAATAACTCCTTTCATATGTTCATCCATTCAATTCGCATTGATTAAGCCATACGCAATATGGTACGTTTCTTGACTTACCTCCTTCCCACGCTAGCAGAGACTACAAATTTGTTTTATGAGTTAAAGTATTAAATATTTTGCTGTTTGTTGTTACATAATTTTTATTTTCTCATTCCTTTTTTTTTTTTTTTTTTTTTCAGATGGAGTTTTGCTCTTGTTACCCAGGCAGGAATGCAATGGCACGATCTCGGCTCACCACAACCTCCGCCTCCTGGGTTCAGGCAATTCTCCTGCCTCAGCTTCCTGAGTAGCTGGGATTACAGGCATGTGCCACCATGCCCAGCTAATTTTTTGTATTTTTTTTTTTTTTTTTTTTTTTTTTAGTAGAGACGGGGTTTCACCATGTTGACCAGGATGGTCTCGATCTCCTGACCTCGTGATCCACCCGCCTCGGCCTCCCAAAGTGCTGGGATTACAGGCATGAGCCACCCCTCCCAGCCTGATTTTTTCATTTCTAAACACCAAAGCAGCTTTTCTTTACCTCAGGACTGTCACATGGCATATAGTTTGTACTCTGGATATCTTCTTCACACTCTCCTAATTATATCAAGTGTATCTTTCAACCCCATATTTAGAATATCTTCCAAGACTGTTTTCTGGTTACTTGCATTTTTGAAGTTGAAAAAAACACTTATTCAAGTTTCTGTGATTTTTCTCCACAGATAAAATCTTATCCCTTTTTACATTTGATTTGAAATGTCCTGAAACCTAATGGGAAGCCAAAAGTTCCCAATATTGGAGGAAATTTTCATTTCCTAACAGTGATTATCTGTGTGACCCTCCCATCAGTCATTAACCCTATGCTATTTATAAGATAATATGCAGAAGGCAGTAGGAGGAAGGATACATAGATTCTGGCCCCAAATTCTTCAGTGGTAAGATGTGAAAGGAGTTAACAAATCTGGAACTCAGATTCTACAACTTAAAAAATGGAGAAGAAAAAATACCCTCTTTCTCATGAGAGAATTATAAAAAAATAAAATTAGATATGTGATAGGACCTTGGTCCTATAAAGTATTTACAACAAACGTCAGAAATTACCATGTCCTGCTTGAACTAGGCCAGACCATTAAAGCTGGTCTGGATTGAACCATTGAGAGAATGATGATTTGGAATAGGTTTTGTTTACTTTAGAATCAGCGAACAATGCACAGAATAAATACATGGTCAAGGATACTAGCAAGTAAGCCTGGCTAACAAGTCCCTCCATTTATCCTCCCAGGAAGGTGCCCTGAGCTTCAATGTCAGATTCAGCAGCTGTCACAGTGTGGGAATCTGCCCTGACAGAAGACCCTGGGACCATAAGATTTTTGCCCTTTAGGTCATTTTCCATAGAGGGATGGGCATGGAGAGATCATGCACATTAACACTCAATGGTCTAACCACTTTCCATAGAGGAAATTTTTGCTGTGACACTTATACCTCCATTCATAAACCATTTCTTTCCATTTTTAAATTGGACTTTCTCGGAGTTTCAGTCATCTGGCCAGTTTTATCTGATCGCTGTGACCCCTGCGGGTCTTCAGAAAAAAGAAAGATTCTAGCTTTGACCTTGATCTCATAGAGGTTACTAGTGTAAGCAATGGAGAAGAAAAAGCATGCAATCAGCCACCAATGAAACATTAAATATGATAGAGACAAGAAGTCGCAAACCCAAGCCTGACCGGGATAAACTGGGATAAACTGCTGTTTTCCCTTAGATTCCTCCAACTCTTCAGTCATGCACCGTTCTGAGAGGCCTCTCCTTGCACCAGTTTTCCACTCTGCCCTGTATTAAATATACCACAGTGCCTTAGGTACAATGTACATACTCACTCGTTCACATCCTGCATAGCAGGAACCTACCTAACCTATTTCTCCATGGATGTTATCTGTTTAGTCTTTCTTACTTCATATGCATCCCAATCTTCAAGATCGGTTTTCCATAGTACAGAACCACCTCAGTCTTTATGAAATGCAAGGCAATGGAATTTAACAGAGAGACTGCTGACTTCACAATCGCATAGAATTGAGGATGCATCCTGATTCTGGCACTTACCTACTTGGAGATGATGGGAAAATAATCTATTTAAGTTACTGTCTTTTCGCTAGTAAAACAGGCACTGTGAAAATAGCTGAGTGAGCTGAGTGGCTGATGTGAGCGCTACATGTAATTTTTAGATGACATGTACATAGAAGATTGTAAAAAAATTTGCATGTTCTTATTTGCCTCATACTGCAAAGGTAACAATTCCAGAAGCAGAACAGTGGGGAATATGTCCCATTTTAGATACTTTATTTGGCTAAGGGCCACCTGTTTTTTTTTTGAGATGGAGTTTCGCTTTTGTTACTCAGGCTGGAGTGCAATGGCACGATCTCGGCTCACCGCAACCTCCGCCTCCTGGGTTCAGGCAATTCTCCTGCCTCAGCCTCCTGAGTAGCTGGGATTATAGGCACGTGCCACCATGCGCAGCTAATTTTTTGTATTTTTAGTAGAAACGGGGGTTTCACCATGTTGACCAGGATGGTCTCGATATCCTGACCTCGTGAGCCACCCACCTCGGCCTCCCAAAGTGCTGGGGATTTCAGGCTTGAGCTCCCGCGCCCGGCCTAGGGCCACCTGTTCTTTCAGCTGTTCCTTGCCTAGTCAACTTCAACTCTCTGCAAACTATGATCCACACTCTAAAAAATTGAGATGGAGGATAAAGTACATGCCATATTTTCTAGACAATGTTCTTTGGAACAGTCTAATTGATATTTATTTTTTATAAAGTATATCTCAAATATACTAACCCTTTGCCTCTGATTTAAAAGTGAGTAACATTTTTTGCTTAATTGTGAAATAGTTTTATATGTAGCAGTTTCAAGTTATGTTGGATTCTTTAATTTATATTAGTAGATCTTGTTAGATATGTTTCTGACTGTAGGTACATGGGAATATATTATGGCAATGAAAAAAATTGAGTGAAATTACTTTTTTTATAAACATTTGCATTTTGTATTCTTATACTGGTCTCCCTGTAGGTCTTTTGCCAGCATCAAGCATGACTTACAGGTGCAAACACTTTCTTTGTTGAAATCTGACATTTTTCCTGTGTCTCGAACGTATATTTGCATTCTTTAAGACAGTACAAATGAAAAGCACCTTAGATGCATGCCCAGATTCTCTTCTGGACCACTGCAAGTTAAAATCATATACCATTTACCAAGAATATCTTGCAACTTCTGCCTCTACAGAATAATGTTTCTACTCTGGGAAAGAGTATTCTTTGTTTGTTTGTTTTGTTTTTCTCACTGTCACCCAAGCTGGAGTTCAGTGGCTCTATCAGCTCACTGCAACCTCTGCCTACCAGGTTGAAGCAATTCTCTTCCTCAGCCTTTCCAGTAGCTGAGATTACAGGCGTCCAACACCAACCATGCCAGGCTTTTTTTTTTTTTTTTGATTTTTTTTTCTAGTAAAGATGGGGTTTCACCATGTTGGCCAGGCTGGTCTTGAACTCCTGACCTTGTGATCCACCCTCCTCGGCCTCCCAAAGTACTGGGATTATAGATGTGAGCCACTGCGCCCAGCTGGGAAATAGTATTCTTAAGAAACCCACGGGATCTGGCGGTCAAATGGCTCTCCAAAAACCAGTCGGTGTGACCTAGTTTTCCCAGACTTATTACTGTGCCTTACACTCTTCTAGGTCATTATGGATCAAATGATTTACTACTAAATAAAAGGTTTATTTAAAATATTTTCAACAGTTAATCGTAAAACGTGCCCAGATTTTGAATATAATTTAGCTCTAAAATCTTATGTAACTCTATTATGTGACAATTTGAAGATGTGACAAAAGCGAAATGAGACAGAGGAGGATGGTGCACTGGCAAACACTCAACAATGGGATGAAAATGGTGCATCTGGAATGAAGAGATGATGCATTTATATAAAATAGCCCTAGTAAAGCAATAAGACAAGTACAATGTTTAGAGAAACTATGGACTAGGGACAGCAATCACAACAACAAAAGCATACTAGAAAACTTTAGCAGTATTAGAACCCCTACTTTCAGATGAATATATTGATAGCAACATGAAAAAAAAACATTAATGTTTAAGTTACTCTGGGCATGGTGGCTCACACCTGTAATCTGAGTACTTTGGGAGGCCAAGGAGGGTGGATCACAAGGTCAGGAGATTGAGACCATCCTGGCCAACACAGTGAAACCCCTTCTCTACTAAAAATGCAAAAAATTAGCCAGGCGTGGTGGCAGTCAACTGTAGTCCCAGTGACTCAGGAGGCTGAGGCAGGAGAATCACTTGAACCCAGGAGGTGGAGGTTGCAGTGAGCAGAGATCCACCACTGCACTCCAGTCTGGGCAAGAGAGCGAGATTCCATCTCAAATAAAGAATAAACGTTTTTTTTTTTTTCTATTTATACTAGTGCCAGCAACCATGATGAAATTTAATTCCAATTCTGTTAAATATCAGTATTTTTGACATAAATTCAACCTTTTGTGAATTTTGCCAACTAAACCTCAAAAATCTCTCAAGAATCTACCAATGTTTTCAACTCCAGCATTTACTGAAACTTTTGTAATATGGATAGATACTGCAGAAATTGGCATTGAGTTAAGTCAGTGGTAGAAATATTCTACAATATGGAAAGGATGTCTTATGTTTTTGTTCCACGAATTCTATGAAGACCTAAATTATCTGTGATAATCTACAGAGAAAATACTTGGACACACAGGTTCTAAAATAACTGTTTTCCACAAGGAAATATATGTCATTGTAACTCTCAGGATAACAAGACAACCCAATTCTAGTTATGCATTATATTCAAAAAGCCAAATTATAACTGAATTGTGCTTCTTTAAAGGCAACATTTAAGTGACTTTATTTTTAATTTTGTAGGTTAAGCTACATGATTCAGTATCCTAAATACATCTTCTAAGTGGAGCTAACATAAATATTTGCCCTTTCCAATGAGAATGGGAAGTGCTGAGCTGACATGAAGGCCAAGTGTTATTGGTATCACTAATAGGAATATTTAGGAGCTGGTTGATGCTATGAATATTATATGGCTGTTTGACAAATAGCAGGGCCAAGAAGAATTTGTGTGTATTATGTCCCCCCATATTAATCTTGGCTGAGCAATGTGAATTTTTAAAGTAACAGTTAGGAGAGGCTATGTAGCAAATTTGTCCGGTTTTCAAGAGCAACCATAACTTCTTTACTGCCTACTAGGTCAGGAAATGCTGGCGTTTTTAATCTAAGATTACCCCCCAAATGTACTGTTACAAAACTGTTTGTAATTATAAGTGTCTTAAATGGAATGCTCTTCAAGGCACAGGTGTTCTTCATGAAGAAAATCCAGCAATATAATTATTTCTATCCATCCTGTTTGTTCTTGCTTTATCTCTGAATGGAGATTTGCTTTGTGTTATGGTTAGGCTTTTTATATGCCCCCCAAATCTCATCTTGAATTATAATCCTCATAATTTCCACATGTCAAGGGAGAGACCAGGTGGAGGTAATTGGATCATGAGGGCGGTTTTCCCCATGTTGTTCTCATAACAGCGAATGAGTTCTCACGAGATCTGATGGCGTTACAAGTGTCTGGTGGTTCCTCCTGCATTTATACCTTCCTCTGCCGCCATGTGAGAAGGTCCAAACTTGTTTCCCCTTCACTTTCCGCCATGATTGTAAGTTTCCTGAGGTCTCTCCAGCCATGTGGAACCATAAGTCAATGAAACGTTCTTTGTTTATGTATTACCTCGTCTCGGATATTTCTTTGTAGCAGTGTGAGAATGGGGTAATACACCTTGCATCCCCTGACCTCTTATTGCTTTTCTCCTTTACTCCTGAAATCTATGACCAAGAAAAAAAAAGTGTAATTTCTCCTGTATAAGATAGGTCCATGTCATTATCAAATTGTTCCAAATGAAATTCCAAGCATTCCTTTAAAAACTGTAGGTATAAAATTGCCTTTGGCTAAGGCCACACACAACCAATGAATTGTCTGAGGACTTACAGAAATAACAGGGGAACCAGTGCATCATTTTTAAAAACTTGGCGTTACTGAATAGTGTTTTGCATAATCTTTGTGGATATTGATTGCTTTGCATAAACAAACGTCTCCCTAATTTAGCAAATATAAATAATTTGCATGATATTTGTTTTGTTTCCTATTTTCCCAGAGAAAGATCCAGAAAAAAATTACAATAGTTCTTTTAAACAGCAAAAAAAGTTACAAGTGTATTATGGAAGACAACTTTATAAAAATATTTCTTGACGTTTCTTACCAATGAAGTTTTACAGTAAATTGACAGAAGTACACAGAATTCATTGTTTTATTTGCTCTTGCAGTGACAAGTATTGCTAACCCTTCTAAACTGGCTCCCAAGAAAACTTTCCAAATACCGTTTTTCTCTGTCTTTTGTCTGTGGAAATTTAGCTTTGTAAAAAATCCTTCTTATATTTTTAAGTGAACAATAGAAAATGGAAATATAAGGCGATTCCTCAAGGCCTTAGAAATAGAAATTCCATTTGACCCAGCAATCCCATTACTGGGTATATATCCAAAAGACTATAAATCGTTCTACTATAAGGACACATGTACACGAATGTTCATTGCAGCACTGTTTACAATAGCAAAGACCTGGAATCAACCCAAATGCCCATTGATAATAGACTGGATTGGAAAAATGTGGCACATATACACCATGGAATATTATGCAGCAATCAGAAATGATGAGTTTGTGTCGTTTGTAGGGACATGGATGAATCTGGAGAACATCATCCTCAGCAAACTGACACAAAAACAGAAAATGAAACACCGCATATTCTCACTCATAGGTGGGTGATGAAAAATGAGAACACATGGACACAGAAAGGGGAGTACTAAACACTGGGGTCTATTGGGGGGAAAAGGGGAGGGCCAGTGGGAGGGGGAGGTGGGGAGGGATAGCCTGGGGAGAAATGCCAAATGTGGGTGAAGGGGAGAAGGAAAGAAAAGCACACTGCCATGTGTGTTCCTACACAACTGTCTTGCATGCTCTGCTCATGTACCCCAAAACCTAAAATCCAATAAAAAATTAAAAAAAAAAGGCCCCTTGAAGTTTTATGAACTTCTGAACAGAAAAGAGTTCAGTTCTGACAATTTTAACTGCCATTGCCTTTCTCAGATGGACTCATCCACATAGACATCAAAAAAAAAAAAAAAAAAAAAAAAAGAAGTCGTCTATGGCAAATACAATGGAATTTTTCCCTGTGATATTAAGATTACAGACAAGTTGAAACTTCTAAAGCATATGTGAAAAGCAGTTGATGATAAGTACTTGGAGAAGTCAGAAATTTAAATAATTTATTTTGCAAGCAGGTTGTTGAATTTAAAAAGAGACAAAGTACCTTTAATGGGAGGCAGGAGGCTGAGGCATCCCCAGGGTGGAAGTCTGCTACTTAATGTGCTCTACTCCTCCCATATTGGGCACCTCACTGGTTTTTGAATATGGCTACCCATAAAACTGCTTTGGATTTTTGGCATTTGCTGCTCTCCATATCTGCAACAGTCTTAATCCATATGGTTCACGCCATCACTTTGCTTAGATGTCTGTTTAAATGTCATCGTATTATTATAACTAAATTTCCTACCCTCTTATTTAAATAGCACCTCCCCCATCAACCTACAGCCCCCTTCTTTGCTTTTTTTAAATTGTAACATCTGTCACCACCTATACATATTTTGTTCATTGTTGTATTCCCAACGTTTAGAACAGTGCCTGGAACTCTACAGGGACTTGATTTACATGTGCTACATAGAAAAATAATTTGAACAATTATATCTATTATCCAGTGAAATTGTCTTGGTGTATCTCAGTGATACTTACTGAGTATGTTATTAGAGTAAATGAAATAAGGTGATTTTGAAGATGTTTGATCTAGGTTTTCTTAAAAAATTAATTTTTGAAGATTTTTATCTTCAGAAGATAATATTTCTTTTATTATATAGTTCATTCTCATTGTGTAATTTAAAAAAAGCTACTTTAGAGAATTCTGATAAACTTTTCTTTTTAAATATTCTACTTAAGTCCTAATGATGTGTCTCAATATCTTCATTAAGATTTCCACTTCATTTTGGAGTACAATTGTGTTTGGAACCCCTACTGTGCTTTATAATCGATGAACATCTTAAAACAACTACACTGTGTGGGAGCCCTCTGCCTGACACAAGTTTTGATAGACTAACTTTGTATTGGTTTCTAACCTTCCTGACATATTTGGTTGTAGGTAATATCAGTTGCCATTTGTTGGGAGCTCCTCGTTAGGTATGGCCTCCCTGGAGTTATCCATATAGCAGAATGAAGACAAAGAGGGACTAGTTTAGAGTGTAAATCCTAGAGATTTTATTGACCTCTTCTTATATATTTACATAAAGGGAATAGGGTTTGTGTCCTAAAGTGTAACTTAGAGTAAAAAGCTTTCATAAAATTTTAGAGAAACTGAATCTTTCCTTACAAAATCACAGTTTATAAACCTTCTGTGTTAATTGGTTCAGGCTGTTATTGTAATTTACCATAGACTAGATGACTTAATCAACAAATATTTATCACAGTTCTGGAGGCTGGGAGAGGTCATGGAAGCTGTCAGATCAGTTGTTTTGTGAGGGCCTGCTGAGTGTTAACATAACGAAGATTCATAAACTCTGTAACATTAAGGAGAATACTAAAACATTAATCTAAGCACACCCTAATCACAAACAAAGGTAATCAAGGATGTTATGTTAGTTGAAAGTTTTTGGTTTAAAGGAGCAGAGACCCACCAATATTTCTCAGTTAATGGAGGCTTTGTGCTGAGGATACATATAAAATCAGGATTAAGAAATTTTACTGAAATAAAAAAATTAGGAATACTTCAGTTTCATGATAGCACTAATGCAGAACTGGTGGGTGATTCAACATCAAAGTCATCACAAAATCATTTTACTCCATGTTCTTACTCAAGTCCTCTCTGTTTCACTTCCTGTTGCTCTTGAACCTTACCTTCTTGGGTTAAACCACACGTAGTCATCATATATTACTGGATTTGGTTTGCTGAAATTTGGTGAATTATATCTATCTATTTTTGCATATTTTTTTCATGAAAAATATTTATATATAATGCTCTTTTATGTTAATGTTTTTGTCTGGTTTTGATATCTGTATAATTCTGCTAATACATCATGACCAGGTAGTAATTATCCTGGATGTAAGGCTGTTCTAACATTCAAAAATGTAAATTAAAAAGAACAAACCAAATGAACACTTCAATTGATGAGAAAAAAGCAAACATTCATTCCTGACAATATGTCAGTAAAACAGGAAATGGCAGGTAACTTTCTCAACCTGATAAAGTTCAGATATAAAAAATATAGAACTAATATTATATTTAATAGTGAAAGTCTTAATGCTTTCTCCCAAGATTAGGAAAAGTACAAAGGTGTCTAGTCTCATTAATTTTGTTCACCATTAAAATGGAGGCTCTAGCCAGTGCAATAATATAAAGAAAAAGAAATTAAAACTAAAGGCACTCATGTCATAAAGAAATGAGTAAAACTTTATTCAAACATTTTATAAAAATTTATTGGAACATATAAAAATGATATTAGAACCTATGAGTTTGACAAGCTTATAAGAAGATTAATATAAAACTCAGTTGTATTTCTATATACTAGCAACCAGCAATCAAAAATTAAAGTTAAAAAACTGTATCATATGTAATAACAGTAAAAATATGAAGTTATTAAGGAAAAATCTGATAAAACATACAAAAATCTGTGCACTGAAAACTACCTAAAATTGTGAAGAGAAATTACTGAAGGTCTAAGTATATTGAGACTATGCCCATGGGTCTTTAGTCCTAGTTTTTGTTTTGTTTGGTAGAAAATGAAAAAAAAAAAAAAACCTCTAAAATTCACAGGGAAATGCAATAATCTAGAGAAACCAAAACATCTTTGAAATAGAAGAACCAAGTGGGAGGACTAATACTATTTGATATCAAGACTTATTATAGTTGACTTTAGTCAAGGTGATGTTGTGTTTGTACAAATATTTGAAATAGATCAATAGAGTAAAATAGAGATTCCAAAAATAGAGCTACACATATACGGACAGTGATATCTTTTAAAAGGTGTAAAACAATTCAAAGGAAAAGAATAATTTTTCATTAGATAATGTTGGAATAATCAATATACAAAAGATAAAACAAACACATGAAAATGTCATCATGACATACAAGAAAATTATTGTCAATTATCTGAACTTAACACAAGGTGGATATTAGACCTTATTATAAAATTTACAACTACAAAATTTCTAGGAGAGGACAGAGGAGGAAATCTTTGCTTACACTAGGATTTACTCACTACAACACCAAAAGCATGGCCTATAATAAAGTCAGAATTCACCAAAATCAAAAATTCTACTTTTCATGAGACACTGTTAAGGGAATCAAAAGGCAAGGTACAGTATAGGAGAAAACATTTGCAAAGCATGTATATGCCAATGGATGTGTCTTCAGAATATATAAATAACTCATAAAACTCAACAATAAAGAAAATAATCTACATAAAAATAGGCAAAATATTTGAATAGATTATTCACCAAAGAACATATATTGATATTAAATAAACATGTTAAAAGACACTCAGCATCATTGGTTATTTGGGAAATATGAATTTAAATCACAATGAGATGATATTTCACACTAAGTGCTGGCTAGGTTATTGAAGAACTAGAATTGCTCTTCACTCTGTTATGAATGTAAAATGGTACAACCACTTTAGAAAAATAGCTTGGCAGTTTCTTAAACAGTCAAACATAAACTTAATTATTCCACTCCTTGATTTGACTTAATGAAAGGGTTGTTCCTATGAAAACTTTAACATGAATGTTCATATCAGTTCTATGAACTGATAAGCTAGAAGCTGGAAACAACCCAAATGTCCATGAGCAGATAAACAGATAAACCAACCATTGTATATTTGCAAACTAGAATACTAGTCGACAATAAAAATAAATTTATGCTGCAACATGGATGTAACTCTTAGTAAAATAATTCTGTGGAGTGAAAGAAGCCATTGAAAATAGGACTCAATGTGTGGTTCTTCTATCTCTACAAAACACTAAATGAAAATTAACACAAATTGATAAAAAGTAGATCAATGATTGCCTTCTATGGGAGGAAGGTGGACAGGAATAAGAGAGGGATTACAAAAGCATGAGGAAACTTCTGAAGGTGATACATTTAGTCAACATTTATTTTCTTCAACTTTAATCTTAAGTTCAGGGGTATATGTGCAGATGTGCAGGTTTATCACATAGGTAAGTGTGTGTTGTGGTGGTTTTCTGCACAGCATCTTGATTGTGATAGTTTCATGAATATAAATATGTTTATATACATATATGTATATATATCATAACATCAAATTGTACACATTAAAATGTGCAAAATTATTTTTGTGTCAAGCACGTCTCAGTAATTCTGTTTAAAACAAAGCAAAACCACAAGCACCATTATCTATGTACCTGGACCTTTTGTTCCATGCCACCTTATAGGTGTCACTGGTTGAATGAATTGGTTGGCACCAGGTCAAGGGCTCACTGATAATTTATCCGCTATGGGTAGAGTATGGAGATGTATTCATCTGTTGCCAGCTTACGCAATTCTATTTAAGTAATTGTCTTAGGCAGCTGATGGGAACTGTTGATTTGCAGGCATTCTGAGGCTGGACCTATGCAGTATACCATCTAATATAAGAGAAAATGGAGATGTCACCAAGAATAGGGAGAAAATAAGCTAGGCAACTCTGAGACATTCCTTGCCATCTGTTACCCTTTAGGCTGATTGATGTGTCTGGTTCAATTGTGTCCCTTTTAAACTTCTCCAGTACATCCAATACTCTGGTAATTTCAAGTTTCACAATCCATGTTCCAAAAAATTAGATGTTGCTTAGACTTTGGATTTTGGTTTGAAATATAATGCTACACTTTATCAGCCACACTTTAACAGCTGGTTAAGGCTAATTAATGCTCAAGGAAATTTATAATTGTTCAGTAGAGTAAAAAGAATGTAAGTCAACCACAGACCCCCTCAGAATCAGAGAGTGAAGAGATTCCCATGTTTCATTGCTATGTAATACTCAGATTTAAGCTCTCTCTGCCTCACACAATTTAGTTCTTTCCAAAAATGTTATTCAGATTGGATAGTTATATATTTATGAAATCTATATGTTTAGTTGGCATATTTTAAGATAATTGCAAAAGAGGAGAATAAGGGTTAAAACAGCTATAAAGTAGATATCTTACATGGTTCCATCAATGCATGTTTGTTAAGCATTTCCTATGTGCCAGGCGTTATATTGGAACAGCATGAACAGTAGTGAACAAAAATTGGCCTGTTTCTTTCCTTCATAGAAGTTATAGCACAAGAAATGTGTACAACTAGATATGTAGTTCATCCCAAATTCCTGCTCCTAGATATTTTTTTCTCTTTCCCATATGATGTGGTTTGGCTGTTTCCCCACCCAGATCTCATCTTGAATTCCCACGTGTTGTGGGAGGGACCGAGTGAGAGGTGACTGAATCATGGGGATGGGTCTTTCCCATGCTGTTCTGGTGATGGTTAAGTTTCATGAGGTCTGATGGTTTTAAAAAAGGTAGTTTCTCTGCATAAGTGCTCTTCTCTAGTCTGCTGCCATGTGAAATGTGCTTTCTACCTTCTGCCATGATTGTGAGGCCTCCCTAGTCACGTGGAACTATAAGTCCAATAAACCCTTTTTTTTTGTATATTGCCCAGTCTCTGGTATGTCTTTATCAGCAGCATGAAAATGAACTAATACATCATACACATTATTCTCATTCAGTAAGTATGTATTTATATTATTAATGTTATGGAGCATCTAGAAGTGAGATGATTTTGGTATAAGATCTATTTTGACATAATATATCTCCCCACTGCTTGTCCTATTCCCTTCTCCTCCTACTTCCTTTACCATGTTCTACTTTTAATTTTGAAGTAATTTCAGGTGTACAAAAATGTTGCAAGATTAGAGCAAAGCATTCTCATATACTATAACCTAATCTAGATTCTCCAAATGTTAACCTTTTACTTCTCTTGCTTGCTTTATAATTCTCTCTCTCCCTCCCTTCCTGTCTCTCTCCTCTTTCCCTTCCTATTTCTCTATTCCAACCCTGGCCTCTCCATAGGTATGGCTACAAATGTAGATATAAATATAGATGCAAATATAACTGTAGGTATATATTTTTTCCTGAAACATTTGAGAGTAAGTAACAAACATGATACTCTTTACATCTAAATGTACACGAGTACATTTTACATCACTTAACCACATTACAATGAACAAAATCAAGAAACTAGCATTAATAACAGTACAATCTAACCTAGAAGCCATATTCAGATTCAGCCATTTATACCACTGGTGTTCTAAATTTAACATGACAGAGACATTTTTTTGAGAGTATAGACTAGTTATTTTGAACAATGTTTCTCAGTTTGGGTTTGTCTGATGTTTCCTTATTATTAGATTTAAGCTATGTAGTTTTGGCAGGAGTAAAAACAAGAGTGATGTGTTTTTCTCAGTGCAGCATAATGTCCTTAGTGAAGCAGTAATTTAATTGTCCATTTGGTAAAGGTGGTGTCTGCCAATTTTCTTTAATGTAAAGTTACCATTTTGGTCTTTGTAAGTAATAACTGTCTTGTTGTGAGCTACTTTGCGATTATAAAATCATCCTGTTTCTCACTATACTTTTATGCAATAAGTCTTTGATGAGTCTTGTCTGGCACAAATATTACTAGTGTAGTTTCCAAATGGTGATTTTTTCTACCTTTCTTAGTTGGAATTTTATTGTAAAGAAGAGTTTTACTTTCTACCCTGCTAAACTTCTTTTCTGAGGTCTCTGCATTAATCTGACTGTCCATCCATCTCTATTTTTCTTTTTATTTATGCATTGCCTCGTTTCATGTAGTACTAAATGTATAGTCTTATTTCATTGCTCTCACTTAATTAGATTTTGATAAAAGATTCCTCTGGTGATGTTCTTGCTCACTATATTATTTATATAAGTATCACTAAATGTGCCTACTACTGCTTTCTATAGAGTTAATGAGTAATATTTAAAATCAGAAAACATGACAAAAGTCCATTCTTTGAAATCCGCTAGAGGCTGTCTCTAAGGGAGAAATGCAAGCTTTCTAAAGTGACCCACATCATCAGATAAATCTGCATATGTTCGGGAACATATGTTTGGACTGTCCATGCTCCTCCCCTAAGCTCCTTGTCAAGATAATCCTCAGTTGGATTGCTGACTGAAACTGTAAGGCTTACTTACTACAGATTTAATGTTTCTATCAGGTTTGGTGAGTGTCTGACTCAAGTCCCACTCTTTATATTTATTTCAAAGATAAGATTTCTTATTTCTTCTTTTGATCTTTCCAGCATCTGTCCAGAGTCTGATCAGATTTGAACTTCCCAGATTTGAGATTTAAATAACACATACAAAGATTATGGAATAAAAATAACATAATCAAAGATGCCATTTATTTAGTACCTAACGTGTATCTCAAGCACTTTACATATAATATTTAAAAATCTCATAAAACCCTAAAAGATCCATGTAGATATCCCAATTTTTAAAATGTCTTCAGTCTGGTGTTCAGAGAAGCTTAAATAGTTGGACTGAACTCAAAGCTAACAAGTAGAAAGGCTGGAATTCAAATAGATGTTTGTTTTCATGGAAAAGGCCATTTTTTCTCTTTGCATTAAACATTGATAATACATCTGTTAATGGTAATAAGTATACACAGGAATAATCATGATAATGTATTAAAATATTAAGAGCAAAAACTGTAGGGATTCTGTGGCAGAGAAATGAAGTTCTCTTCTTCCTAAAGTGCAGCAGAGTACTCAAATTGCAAGTGTTTATTTATTTCACTTGGCTTTACTTGTTTTGTTCCACTTCCTGCTTTTCCTCTTTGTAGAATCAGGATTCCTAAAAATCTGTACACGCTCAAAAATTTATGTAAAAGCCTTAAAATCCATAAAACCCATAATAATGATAATGCTGCTTTATCCCTATGAAGATTTTTTACCGAGCATCAAGCTCTGAACTACCATTTCCATAGCTATAAGTTAAACATATGAAATTAAATTTTTTGTTTCCAACAGCAGGTGGTGATGCAGGGTTGTTCTATAAGTTTTAGGGCCTAATTACTGATACTACTCTATTGTTGAACGTGATATAGAACATATATTTTGGTTTTGGAAGCATTTATATTACCTTATTATGATTTACTTTATAAAATGATAACTTCTTCCAAAAAAAATCACATATTCATAAATCATTTTAGAAGAAAATGATTATATATAAAATATATACCCTTTAAATTATTTAAGTAGTTTAAAACTTCATATAATTATGTGAGTGATTTTGATATGTATTTTTGATAATGATTTAATATTGAGAATTATTCAACTATCTTCAATGTCAGTAAGTAATTTATTTTGAATCTTGGCTGCATTTTAGCTCTTAATTGGTTTAAGTAAAACTTAAAGAGGGTAGTGTCTTCCAGAATCTTTGATGTAGGGATGGGTTTCTTTGGATGTTAAGGAAAGAGTCTATTTCACTTTTTTAGAGTGTATTTGATATAAATATATAATATATCAAATACACTCTAAATTTGTAATTATTAGAAAAATAATGGTGCTAAATGGAGGGACTAAATAAATCTTCATCATTTAGTAAAAGAGTGGACAGAAAGAGAAAGTTTATTTTCACTTCTTTAATTCCTAGTTTATACAATGATGATCTTTAATCATTTTCTACTAAACCTACATTCTATTATTCATCTATCCATATTCCTATTCAACTATCTTCAATGTCAGTAAGTAATTTATTTTGAATCTTGGTTGCATTTTAGCTCTTAATTGGTTTAAGTAAAACTTAAAGAGGGTAGTGTCTTCCAGAATCTTTAATCTAGGGATGGGTTTCTTTGGATGATAAGGAAAGAGTCGATTTCACTTTTTTAAAAGCCATTGCTCTTACTAGTGAAATGCTATTTGGATGTTGCCCACCTCTAGACCGTGATGATAATTATAATGTTAAATTAGTTGAGTCAGTTTTTCAGAGGTCCCAGGCCACACAGTGCAAATGTAATATTTATAACTTTGAATGATTCATATACAATACTAGGCAGCAGATGGCATTTTTAAAGATTTTAATGACTGTTTTGCAGAGCCTGCTTTACGGCAGATGGAATGGAGGAGTGGAGAGACAGGTGGCTGGGAACAGTTGGAATGAGGTAGTCAGGTGGTTGGCAGGAATTAGGGGTCCTGTGGAAGGACCAGAGGTGAAAAAGAAATAGAATGAGTTGGCAATATAGTTAAAGGTGCTGTATATCAGAGTCTACAACATGGAGATGTGGGGACTATTTACGTTTTATTTTGGGCCCAATCTATATAACGTTGACATTTTTTATTGTGGCCTCTTGGAATTGTAACTGAAGTTTAATGCCAACTGTTCTGAATGACCAGCCATATCAATGGCAAGGCCAATAAGGAGTAAGATTAATACCTTCAAATATCTGCTTACAGGGCCACTTTGAAAGAAAGTGCTTAACCAAACTGAGTCTTCTACCTTCTCCAGAGCCTCCTGCAGCTGCCATCATTTCAGAATAGAAAGCCACCCAATGTAATAGAAAAAATTTCAGCTTATCTTAAAATGAAGAATAATGATAGCAGATAGATTCTAAAGCTCTTTTCAATTAAAAAAATTGCCTTGTATCTGATGTTCAGTGTGTGATCTAAAGACAGGAATACAGACACAGACACACACACACACACACACACACACACACAGAGTAGTTTAGTTTGAAAGCTACAAACTAGACTACTGAAACAGAAGCTCCTCAGTGTGGAAACTTGGAGATCACATTAAAAAAAAATCTTCCATACAACTATTATGAACAGAATAACTGACAACTACTGGTTTGTACACTTGGAAGACTATTCCTAAAGGTAACGGCTTCAACAAACAAAACAAAATAAAAAGAAGTAGCACAGGTATGGGCAAATTCAGTTTATATGGCTTGAAGCCTATAAATATTGAGGCTCTCTTTATGAAATAAAATAAAAAATTATGAATACAAAATTAGATATAACTTCAGAGAAAATCTACTTCTGAGATATGAACATTGAGGATAGCTTTATTAACAGCCTGGATGTCTTTCTGGGCTATTCTAAGTTGAGAATAATGACTTCATTCCATTGCCAATTTCAAATGAGTTAAGGCCCTTCTAAAACAGTCAAATGCCCCACAGCTATGGGAGTATCATCCTCTTCATCTCTGACTACCTAGTGCCTATGCAGTACTATGAAGTGAATAGAGAAAACTGGTTAGGATTTTGAGATGCTCAATAGGACAAGTATGCATGCTGGCATCTTCTACTTTGCTCCAGCTTTTCCTGAAAAATCCAACACTCTGCCACACACAAGCTTTAATGAATATTTTTTGGATAAATAACTGAATGATGAATGAATAAATGAGTGAGTGAGTGGATGGATGAATGAAGGCTGCTATCATAAAGTATCTTGGTTGTGTAGAGTCTTAGAAGTGACTTGCTCTTTTGACAACTTTAAATTTACTTACTGTATGTTAGGATAAATATGATTAATTAAACTGGATGGAGTTTATGGCTAAGGACCTACTAGAGGAAGTGCCTTTTTACAATGGTTTGGAAGGAAGGCATGTGTGTTTATTGAAAAGTAACAACAAGGTTTCTGACTAGAATACTGGGGCTTCAGGGACTCTATAACTTCCCAAGGTTGCAGGATCTTGGATATTACACAAGATGTCAGAAATAAGATTCAAATTTCAAATTATTTTATTTTATACCTGTGTTTTTTTATTGTTTAATATTAAGGATTAAAATACTTTTTTCTATTTTGTAAAATTATGAGTAGACAAGTAACCTCTGTATTTTAATAATTTCACCTTTGATAATATAATTTTTAATTTTATGCATTGATTTGTAAAATGTTTTACTAAGATCAAAAAGGGATATATTTCCTGAAGTCACAAGATTGTCTAAATCCTATCCTTCCTACTCCCAGTGTGCAAAATACGAGGACCCTCAATTATCCACATGCACACATAATCATGCACACCTGCATGTATATATATGTGTGTGTGTGTGTGTGTGTGTACTTGTACATATATATAATCATTTTCCAAAGAGCAGAACAATAAATTTAAAAATAGATGTTGAGTGTCATGTTTAGATGCTTGCCTATTCCACTACTTAAACATATGCAGACCAGTACATAAAAATTAGCTACAAATTAGACCAGTTTGTAAACTGAGCTGAAAACAATTGGGAACATTATGGGTACATAGGTTCAATGTGCAATTTATGCCTATTTTGTTTTTGTCATGCCCTCTGATAATTTTAATTAAACATATGTCATGGTTGGGCATGGTGGCTCATGCCTATAACCCCAGCACTTTGGGAGGCCCAGATGGGTGGATCACCTGAGGTCGAGAGTTTGAGACCAGCCTGGCCAAAATGGTGAAACCCTGTCTCTAACAAAAAAAAAAAAAAAAAAATTAGCCAACATGGTGGCACATGCTTGTAATTCCAGCTACTCGGGAGGCTGGGGCAGAAGAATTGCTGGAACTCGGGAGGTGGAGGTGGCAGTAAGCTGAGGTCATGCCACTGCACTCCAGCCTGGGCCAAACAGTAAGACTCCATCTCAAAAAAACAAAAGAAAAAAAATAATTAAACATATATTGAAATAAAGAAGGATTTAGTGGAAGTTACAGGTCAGATAAAGTTAATTTAACAAATAATTATGAGTAGCTTTTTTCTTATTTTCTGCGGAGCCTCATTATAAAAACTTGCAGTCCTAAAGAATCTTGTTTTGGAGTTGCTAAAATGAACAATATGCTTTATTGTGTGTTTGTATGTTTCTAAAGGAAAAAAGATATGCCCCCTTTTCTTTACTGGAAAAACCCGAGTTTAAGCCAACTTGGTTTTACTCTCTAAATATTTAAATCTCTTTTTTTTCTCTAGTCATTTCTGATGATTCCTCTACTTTTTACTGATAGAGTGGTAGAATCTGAAGACACATGTTGTAGATGCAGCTGGTTGGTGACTCTTGAGTGCGATTTAAATTCACAAGACCAACCCTAAATGGAGTGGGCAAGTGGCCAAATTACAAAGTTCTATGCATCTACAGGAATACACAAGATAATTAGGGATTCTAATTAGAAAAGTGATATATTGTTATGGAATGAGCTCCGAGCTTCTGGAAGCTCATTTGAAATGTTAAATTTCTTTGGAAGGTCTTTATGTTTTCTTTTCATATGAGGACCCAAATTCCTTTTGCAAAAATCAGTTTTAAGTTATACCTTTAACATGACTGCCCTTAATTAATTTTCAGGGCTCAAGAACTATGAATTTTGGGTTTATCCTATCAATTTAATTCCCAAATCCTGGTAGATGTCCCAAAAAGAAGAAAAGAAAAAGCATAAAACTCCATACTCAAAAGTGCCCATTAGTCAGCTTTCAGCATGCCAAGTTGTCAAGTGATACGACAGTTATGATCTTTGAAGCTTTCAAAAAAAGCTGGAGAACTTTGTGTGAAGAGCTGGATTTTATGGCTTTTGTCTGTGCCAAAGGGATTGTCCAACAGAAAGTACCCTGGTAAGCCTAATTATTACTCCACATATAGTATGTGGCATTATAAGCTATTTTGAAGTTTTTGGAAAGGGAGAGCTAAGACTGACAACCGCAGCGGGGCGTGCTGAGGAATTTAAACTTCAACTCTGTCATCTCCCTGTTGGCAGAGCATAAAACACATAATGTTGTTTTAGTAATCCATCTTTCGTGTATTTATTTTACGGGGAAATAATTTCATTAAAACTTACAGAGTGGGAAAAGGAGTGATATAAAAGTCAACATAGTTCATTTATATTCAATGAAAATTATTTTCAAAAATATTATGGCTGCTGTGTACAAGGGTAGCATTCATTTCATACTTAAAATCACAGCAGCTTTTATGACACTTTGTTTAGGAAATCATGAAAAATCTGATTTGGCTTATGACTCAAGTTAAATATTTAAAAACTCTTTAATTCTTGTACATCTAGGTTGTGTAAACAGAATAATGTTGAGAGAATGAACTCAGAACCATGAAAGTTATCAGTCATTTAGCAGATTTGCCTCTGTGCTTTTATTCTATTTGAAAGAGTCTTCAGGAAGAGATGAGAATTTAAAGACATTAAATGAAGAGCACTATTTTATGATTGTGACTTCAATATACAAGTCCAATGAGAGCTATTACTAATGGTGGATATGTCAATATAGCTTAAAATGAAATTCAGGTGTCTCCCATCTCCATTCTGGAAGCATTTTATACATCAGCCTTATCTACTGTGTAGTTATGGAATCTTGTTCAGTGGTCATTATAATGGGGGAGGCCACGCTTTAGTGCCTGATGTGTGTAAAAGGTATTTACGTAAAAAAGTAAAACCAGTAGTTTTACTTACGTTTTCTCCCAAGCTTTGTGGAATCTCAGAAGCCTTAGACTCTACATTTCAAGTCCAAAAAAATTTAGCAGATTCGTGATACCATTTTTTTCCTGGCTCTCGATAAAACAAATAAGAATTTTCTTTTCTAGTAAAATAAATGAATTTTCCTCTCTGTTTTTTTCACTAAATACTAAGAAAAAGGGTGGTACGATGTTGTAACTAGGTAGAATAAATAGAATCAAATAATTATTTCCCATAGATCTATGTCCATGACCAAGGATAAATGAAAACTATGACATTAGGATTTGAGACAGTGTTTTGTCCTTTTGTGGTTATTTCAGAGTTACTGTTTTAAAGCAAAATCAATTTATTGCCATTTTTAAAATGAGACAAATCAAATCCAGATTTCAATTCAGACTTTACTAATAGTTCCACGTCATGCGATTAATAAACCTCTGGGATATAACTTTTAAATATTATAAGAAGATTAAATGATACTTGACTTTCTATTTTTCTTTTAGAGGGTGAAAGAGAGTTAATGGTCTTTAAATCTGACCTCTTTGATGCTATTCCTATTTTTCCCAAAAGGTGGCGCTTGTGTAATCTTTTTCTTTATTAGGGTGCAAAGAACCCGGGGAGCCAGAGGGACCTGAATGAATTTTCAGAATTGTTTTTCTTCAACAAATTCAAAGTGGCCACATTAGAAATCTGCATTTCTGTAATGGTGGTTTCTCTATGCTCGAACTCTTCAAATAAGAATTAATCTGATTTTATGAAAGAAAAACATGCTTCCTATGCTTCCCATCTTAGTTTGGTTTAAACTTTGGAGTTCTTCATGCCAAGTTTATTTTATAATATTTTTCTTCCTTTCTGATTAAAGTTCTATTTTCTTCCTTAGACTAAAGTTCTATTTTCTTTAAGATAACCTTGATTCATGTGGCATTGTCCTTCCTAATTACAATGCATAAGCAACACACAAGTATGTCTGGACTGTGTCTAAACAAAGCTCTCTGACAGCACAAATGCAGAAGGATAAATCTGTCAGACAGGAGAAATCTTTTGAACTATGGGCAGATAAGAGGGAGTCAGCAGCACAGAGGGAAAGGAAAACATGTTGGAGAGATTTGATGATGAGACAGGAATTCACAGATGAGACCTAAAATCAAACATGCAGTTTTCTCCAGCAGTTCATTTAAATGTGCTTCCAGGCTCTAAAGAAAAATTTAAATATGAGCTAACAAAGTCCAACCACTTCATTTTACAGATGAAGAAACCAAGTCCCAAAAGATGAAGCCATGCATTTGGGAAACACAACTGAATTCTGTTTCTGTTTCTGGTGAAAGAATACAAGGATCTGTCAGAGAGATGTGCTAAGTCACAAGTTGTAGAAAGCAAGACTTAAGAGTTTTGAAACTTGGCGTCTTGTGAATCATGATTCTTTTTTATTTAGGCATCTATGTTTTGGTCACTATGCTGTTCTAGACACTCCTCTGCTCCATGGACTAATATGGTCATTTATTAGCCATTATGTTGTAGATCTGTGCTGTCCAATACAGTAGCCATTGGCAGCATTTTTATTGAATTTTAAAGTAACTTAAAATAAATGAAAAATTTAGTTCATCCATTGCACTAGTCATATTTCAAGTGCTTATCAGTTGCATGTAGCTATTGGCTACTGTATAAACAGGGCATATATACAGGCATAATTGTACTTTATTGTGTTTTACAGATATTGCATTTTTTACAAATTGAAAGTTTGTGGAAACTCTGCATGGAGCAAGTCTACTGATGCCATTTTCCAATAGCATGTTCTCCTTTCATGTCTCTGTGTCTCATTTTGGTAATTCTCACAATATTTCAAACTTATTATTTCTGTTATAGTGAACTGTGATCAGTGATCATCGATGTTACTGTTGTAATTATTTTGGAGTGCCATGAATCACACTCACATAAAACAGTGAACTTAATAGGTAAATAATGTGTGTGTTTTGATAGCTCCACCACCTGTCCTGTTCCTCCATCTTTCTTCTTCTCCATAATTTTTCTTCCCCTCCTTGGCGCCCCCCCGCCTCCATTCTCCAAGACACTACAATATTGAAATTAGGCCAACTAATAACCGTAAGATGGCCTCTAAAGTGATCAAGTGAATGAAAGAGTCACATGTCTCTCACTTTTAATCAAGAGCTAGAAATGACTAAGTTTAGTGAGGAGGACATGTTGAAAGCCTAGACAGGCTGAAAACTAGGTCTCTTGTGCTAGATAGTTAGCCAAATTGTGAATGCAAAATAAAAGTTCTTAAAGAAGATTAAAGGTGCTACTCCAGTGAACACACAATTGATGAGAAAGTGAAATGGCCTTACTGCTAGTATGAAAAAGATTTGAGTGGTCTGGATAGAAGATTAAAACCAGCCACATAATTCCTTTAAACAAAAGCCTAATCTAGAGCAAGGCCCTAACTATCTTAGTTCTGTGAAGGCTGAGAGAGGTAAGGAAGTTGCAGAAGAAAAGATTGAGGCTAGCAGAGGTTGGTTCACGAAGTTTAAGGGAAAGCCACCATCTCCATAACATAAAAGTACAAACTGAAACCACATTGCTGCAACAAGTTACCCAGAAGATCTAACTAAAATAATCCATGAAGGTGGGTGGCTACATTAAACAATAGGTTCTTAATGAAGATGAATGTCTTCTATTGGAAGAAATGCTGTATAGGACTTGCATAGCAAGAGAAGAGAAGTCAATGCCTGGTTCAAATCTCTGTTGGACAGGCTTACTCTCTTGTTAGGGGCAAATGCAGCTTGTTATTTTAATTGGAAGCCAATGTTAATTTACCATTCCAAAATTCTTTGGGCCCTTAAGAATTATGTTAAATTGGCTCTGCCCGTTTTCTATAAATGGAACAACACAACCTGGATGGCAGTACGTCTGTTTACAGTATGGTTTACTTAATATATGTATTTTTAATTAAACTACAGGTTTTATTTTTTAATCTTTGATAACAAGAATAGACTGATATTTGAAGTCTGTAAGCATCAGTAACATATTAATAATAACACACATACTACCAAGACATTAAAGAGCATCATATTTCCCAAAACTCACTTTGAAACCTGGTAATATTTGAATTTCAAATTTGAATTTTGTAGGTTAACATCTACTACACAATTGTGTTCATATTGGCTCTCTTCGGAGCCAGCAGGCAGGAACGTTTAAGTCTGCTGAAGCTGCGCCCACAGCTGCCCCTTCCCCAAAGTGCTCTGTCCCAGGGAGACAGGATTTTTATCTATAAGCCCCTGACAGGGGCTACTGCCTTTCTTTCAGAGGTCCTCTGCCCAGAGAGGAGGAATCTGAGAGGCAGTCTAGTCATCCCACTGTTGAGATCTATTGCTCAGTAAAAAAGATTCATTTAAAAATATGACTGTTCATTGACAATGCACCTAGTTACTCAAGAGCTCTGATGAAGATGTACAAGGAGATTGATGCTGTTTCTATACCTGCTAACAACATTCATTCTGTAGCTTACAGATCAAGGAGTAATTTTGACTTTCAAGTCTTTTTATTTATTTATTTTACTTTAGGTGCATACTGTATCTGGCATTTCTTCCCATGTTATCCCTCCCCACCCTCTTCTCCCTCCCCAACCCCCATTGTCTCTTCCCTACCCCCGCCAACTGTCCCCCGTGTGTGATGCTCCTCTTCCTGAGTCCACGTATTTTCATTGTTTAACACCCACCTATGGGTGAGAACACACGGTGCTTGGCTTTCTGTTCTTAAAGAAACACATTTTGTAAAGCGGTAGCTGCCATCAACTGATTCCTCTGATGGATCTGGGAAAAGAAAATTGAAAATCTTCTGGAAGGGACTCGTCATTCTAGATACCATTCAGAACATTCATGATTCAAAATGTCAAGAGTAACAGGGTTTAGTCATCCATCTGTCATAGATGACTTTGAAGAGTTCAAGATTTCAGTGGAGGAGGTAACTACAGATATGGTAGAAATAATAAGAGATTTAGGATTAGAAGTGGAGCCTAAAGATGTGACTGCATTGCTGCAATCTCATAATAAAACTAACAAATATTAAGTTACCTTTTGCAAATGTTCAAAGAAAGTGGTTTTTGAGATGGAATCTACTCCTGGTGAAGATGGCTGTGAATGTTGTACGGAGGGTTGGGATATTACATAAACTTAAAGATAAAATAGCAGCAGGGTTTGAGAGTATTGACTCCAATTTTGAAATAAGTTCTAGTGTGGGTAAAATGCTGTCAAATTGCATCACATGCTGAATAAATCTTTTGGGACAGGAACAGTCAATCAATGGGGCAAACTTTGTTGCTGTCTTATTTTAAGAAATTTCCACAGGTATGTCAACCTTCAGCAACCACCACCCTGATTAATTAGCAGCCATCAACACTGAGGCAAGACCCTCCACTGGCAAATAGATTATGATCTGATGAAGGCTCAGATGATTAGCATTTTTAAACAATACAGTATTTAAAAATTAATGTATATACATTTTGTAGACATAGTGTTACTTCACACTTAATAGACTATAATATAGTGTACAAGTAACTTTTTTTTTAGATGGAGTTTCACTCTTGTTACCCAGGCTGGAGTACAATGACTCAATCTCAGCTCACAGTAACCTCCACATCCTAGGTTCAAGCGATTCTCCCACCTCAGCCTCCTGAATAGCTGGGATTACAGGCATGTGCCACCACGCCCAGCTAATTTTGTATTTTTAGTAGAAACAGGGTTTCTCCAGGTTGGTCAGGCTGGTTTCAACCTCCTGACCTCAGGTGATCAGCCTGCCTTGGCCTCCCAAAGTGCTGGGATTACAGGCATGAGCCACCATGCCCAGCCACAGGTAACATTTATAGGCACTGGAAAAAAAAAACTGTGCATCTTGCTATCCTGTAATATGTGTTTTAGAACAAAAATTACAGTATCTCCAAGGTATGTATGCTTGTAGAACTTCGCATCATTGCTGAAAATTCTGTTGAACAGCAGTGTTATAGATCAGTCATTAATTGTAGAAAGTATAAAGAGAGTGTAACACAAGGTCAGCTATATAATGTGATAGACTAATCCAGAGCGTAATAGCTAAAAGCATTTGTAATTTGTTTGGGTTCATAAGAAAATTTAGAACTCCCTGTGGAAAATTATCAGATTAATGTCTTTTTATGCCCTCTCTCACTCTGTATCTTCCTCTGCTTTTGCCTTCTCTAATACTTTTTACTTTTGAGAGTTCGACAAATCTTTTTGAGTACCCTATTTATTTCCTCCTGTGTATGTTATACAATTATACATTGTATACAATTATACAGTTATACACATTTTACAACATATGTTAAATGAGTACTGTACAAGAGGCACTGCACCAGGCAACTAAAAAGGAAGGCACAGAAGATGCTATAGAATAATAAACTAGGCAGGAGCAAACGTATTTTCAGAGTTCAACCAAGATAGGAATGATCTCCACAGACCATTTGAAGTAGTAAAAGCAAGTATTATTAGATTAACTGTGTATATTATGAGATGGAAGTTTATTCTGAGGGGTGAAATCACTTGCCCAAAATAATACAGAAGATAATTGGGCGCCATAGCTCATACCTATAATCCCAGCACTTTGGGAGGCCAAAGCGGGCAGATCACCTGAGGTCAGGAGTTTGAGACCAGCCTGGCAACATGGCCAAACCCTGTATCTACTAAAAATACAAGAATTAGCTGGGTATGGTGGCAGGCGCCTGTAATCTCAGATACTCCGGAGGCTGAGGCATGGGAATTGCTTGAACCCAGGAGGCGGAGATTGCAGTGAGCCATGATTATGCCACTGCACTCCAGCCTGGAGGATAGAATCAGACTTTATCTTTGAAAACAAAACAATAAGAAAATACAGAAGATAAAAAACTTATCTTCAAACTGGAATCCATGTTTTTAACTCCAAGTCCAATAAGTTCAGTGCACTTTCTAATCTCTCTATTACCATCCCCACGGTAGAGATTGGCTTATGCCAACTTTCTAATTTTTCCAACATCTTCCAGGGAACTCTCAAGTAAGTTGTGCTTTGCATATATCTACATTCTCTTTTGTGTAAGTTCAACTTTCAGAATTTTCTTGAATAAAGACAGGTATATTTGCATTTTTACCCAGATTTCTCTTTGGAGCTCTAAATTAAGTTTTAAAAGGCTCCTGGGTTGAATTGATCTGTGCTTCCTGATGTTCTATCAATACATGTAACATTATTTTGAAATATTAGGGGTTGTCAGAACTTAGGCACAAATGAATTCACTTTCTATACAGAAAGCAATACCATATATCCGTACAGAACGTTAATTCATTTATGTTTAAGATTCATATACATACATGTGTATATATATATATATGAATCTAATTCTTGTCCATTGGCAGATGGACAGGATTACACTGTTTGCAGGCAATCAGAGCAGCATCAGTAACCTGCAACTTTTCAGTCTGAGCACTTCCCATGCCTTTCTGTATAATAGCATGATCTGTTTAGGCACACCTAAATCCAGATGTTATCCTAATTCTAGGTCTTCTATATTTTCTCTTTACAACATATCTTGCTTGGAAACTTGGTGGCACCACTCCATCAGTCAAGTGGCTTTAACAGAACCCTATACCATCTCTGAATCATATTATTTGTAAATGTACAACATAAACCATATGTCACTCAGTAGGGTCTCCTAAGAAAGAGTATGATAGAGAATTCCTCCCACAAGTACACGTTATCAGTCAAATGTTAAGTTTTATGTTTTGATGGGGTACTCTGTGCTACTTGAAATACTTTTAGTCCCAACTTGTATTAAAGTGAGATGATGCTGTATTTACTTATGAAATAAACCTAGTTAGAGATTACCCTTATTTTCATCAATAGAAACTTCCAATAATACAGTCATCTTTCTTATCCTAGTCAGCAAATTCACTGTACAAGATTTAATTGACTAATATTTTTGGAAAATTATTTTCATATCTTCATGAAACACTGCCTAACTGCCTAATCACATGATTCTTTTTTTTTTTTTTTTTGATATACGATCTCTCTCCGTCTCCCAGACTGGAGTGCAGTGGCATGATCTTGGCTCACTGCAACTTGCACCTCCCAGGTTTGAGTGATTCTCCTGCCTCAGCCTCCTGAGTAGCTGGTACTACAGGTGTGTGCCACCACTCCTGGCTAATTTTTTGTATTTTTAGTAGAGATAGGGTTTCACTGTGTTCGCCAGGATGGTTTTAATCTCCTGACCTTGTGATTCTCCCACCTCTGCCTCCCAAAGTGCTAGAATTACTGGTGTGAGCCACCATGCCCCGCCCCATCATTCTTTTGACTTTGTCAAACTCTCCTGCCAAAGCGAACAATAAACAAACCAACAAACATCTTCTCTCTTCTACTTTTAGTAATCCATACTCCTTTCCAATCTATCAATTTTGTTTTCTTTTTACTTTTAATTGACAAATAATAATTGTACTTATTTATGGGGTACAATATGATATTTTGATACATACATTGTGAAATGATCACATGACTAATATATCTATCACCTCAAATATTTCTTTGCAACTGATACATTTAAAATTCTCTTTAGTTATTTTGAAATACACAATACATTATTATTAATGATAGTCACCTTTGCTGTGCAATAGAACACCCAAATTTATTTCCTCTATCTAACTTTGTACCTGTTGACAGCATATCCCCTTTCCCTGACCACCTCCTCCCCCAGCCAGACATGGAAGCAACCTAAATATTCATCAAAGGATAAATGAATTTTTTAAAAGGTGATATATATACACACTGGAATACTATTCAGCCTTACAAAAACAGGAAATTGTGTCATTTGTGACAGTATCGGTGAACCTAGAGGACATTATGTTATGTGAAGTAAGCCAGGCACAAGGAGACAAAGAGCGTATTATAGTATATGTAGAATTTTAAAAAGCCAAACTCATAGAAATTAAGTAGAATGATTGTTACCAATTCATCAATTTTAATTTGGAGAATTTTGTTCTTTATATCTTCAATTCATTTGTTTTTCTCTTTTAAGGTTTTCCTCTTGCATCTTAGAATTCAAAAGTTTTCATAAACAGAAGGTCTATTCATGCATTTAAAATACCCTATTCTTGTATAACAAAAGTGCATTTATGTATTCAATTAACATATACTGCCCAGCATAGTGAAACAAATGGACTTCTCCATAGCAAAACATTTCCTAGCTGTGTGGCTTTGGGAAAATGACTTTATCATACTGGACTCTAATGTTTTCTTCTGAAAAATTAGGTAGAAAATTAAAAAGAAGTCTATATTGTTGGTATTCTATTTTTCTCAGTTTTCTTTAAGTGGCTAGTAAGAAAAGCATAGGAGCTTGTAAAAGTTTTTTCCTATAGGTTATTTGACAGAGCTTTGATCAAAATATTACTTGCTATAATATGGTATCACTAGTGAAAACAGTTTTGGAAAACAAAATTTTTGGGTTAAAGAAATTTGTAATTTTCTTGAGAATTTTTATGACTGCTAAAAAGGCAAGAGCTGGAAATTTTACAAAATAAATTCTGTTACTAGCTATAAAAATAAAGGAAAATACTTATCTGTTCAGCTGAAGAGTGAATTTGTACTGTTAAAATGTCTCCTGACTATGTTATATAGCATTAGAAAATACTGAAATATTCTTAAATAATCTTTGCCTGGAAATTGGATGCATAATTAGAATGGTATTTGTAGTTATTTCAGCTGGAATTATTTGTATTTATTATGTGGCTTGAGAATCTTTCCATAGAGAGAAGGGATACAGGGCAGACTTTCTCCAGACCAAGCTTCCAACTCACAGGTCTCTCTCTCTCTCTCTCAAAGCCACATCACATACTTTAAGTAGCCAATTTCACATTTTTTAAAAAGTATGTTGATCACACTGAGATGTATGGCTCTTGGTATTCAAAGAAAGTTGTGTTTACAAGAAAAAATTCTAAATCTGAGTTTTTGCTTTAAAAATATTTTAGAAACTAATGTAGTCAAATCATCACTTTAGAGAATTTCTTCCAAAAAATTTTTACTTATGTAGTCTGTATACTGGCTAACTCAATGTCACTGTGGGATCATCTGAAGTCTCAGATCCATGAAACCTTACTGAATATATGAGCTCACATTAGTTTATGTATACTTACAACACCTGTTGTTCAGTGTTATAGTACTATTTGTCTCATTATTTATCTCTTTTAGGGTTCCACTCTCTATAGAGAAAATGTGAGATCCCAAAGTGTATAACTTTCTTGTTACGTGTCTTTGACATCAGCAAAGCACCAACTGGACTATAAGAATTCTCCCTAAAATATAAATGTAATCAAATTATATTGGTCAAAAATTTTGGACAAATTACTCTTGAATAACAACAAAATGTGATACATAGAAAAGGAAGAGCACATTAACATAAATTATTTGTATTTATTAATTTTTGCCACATGATTTTGCACTTAGCTGATATGCAATCATTATTTATGGTGCATCATGGAAAGTATTTTCTTTCTGACTCCATGTTTGGCAAAATGTAATTTATAATTACCACCCACTCTGTGATAGTAGAATATCCATTTAGAACAAAAAAAAAGTGTATAGGAATTCATCTCGAGACGATCAATCCAAGATGGCCGACCACTAACAGCTCAGGATTGTAGCTCCCAGTGAAAGCCCAGAGAACGAGACGACGCCACACTTTTAGACAAATTTTCGTCACTCACTGATCAGCTGATTCCCAGTGGAGGAGCCCCACGGGTCGCCAGCGCGACGCAGCGGTTTTGCCGGCGTCTCGGCGCAGCAGCTCTTCATGCAGAGCCAACGGGACTGCTTCCCCTACTGACTGGAGTTTGGAGCTCCAGGAACTCAGAGCCGCTTGTTGCGGACTCAAGAGGGAAGCCAGACCAGAGATTCCCAGGCAGAAGAGCACCATCAGTCTTACCGCTGCTATTTAGGCTGCCACAGTGGGTTGCTCAGATCCCAACACTGGGAATCAATAAGTCAGATGTCGACTCAGAAAACTAATTAGAAAGGCGGTTCATCTACAATGAAGGGAAAAAAACAGCCTAAGAAGGCCGAGTATACTCAAGGTCAGAACCCATCAGCAACAGAACAAGCCCTGATGGAAAAGGACTCATCAGTAACGGAACAAGCCCTGATGGAAAAGGACTGTGTTCCATTATCTGAAGTAGGCTTTAAAAGGTGGATGATAAGAAACTTCTGGGAGTTAAAGGAACTCGTTCTAACCCAATGTAAAGAAACTAAGAACTTGGAAAAAAGGTTAGATGAAATGTTGAAAAGAATAGACAATATAGAGAGGAATACAAATGAACTTATGGAGTTGAAAAATACAACACGAGAACTTAGTGAAAAATGTACAAGCTTAAACAGCCGAATGGATCAAGCAGAAGAAAGGGTATCAGAGGTCGAAGATCAACTTAATGAAACAAAACAACAAGACAAGAATAGAGAAAAAAGGATAAAAAGGAATGAGCAAAGTCTCCAAGCAATATGGGACTATGTGAAAAGACCTAATATACGCTTGATTGGTGTACCTGAATGTGACGGAGAGAATGAAGTCAAGCTGGAAAATACTCTCCAGGACATTATCCAGGAAAATTTTCCTAATTTAGCAAAGCAGGACACTATTCAACCCCAGGCAATACAGAGAACACCACAAAGATATTCCTCAAGAAGACCAACCCCAAGGCACATAATCGTCAGATTCACCAAGATCGAAACGAAGGAGAAAATATTAAGGGTAGCCAGAGAGAAAGATCAAGTTACCCATAAAGGTAAGCCTATTAGGCTTACAGCAGATCTCTCAATGGAAACCCTACAAGCTAGAAGAGAGTGGGGGCCAATATTCAATATACTTAATCAACAGAACTTTCAGCCCAGAATTTCATATCCTGCCAATTTAAGCTTTACATTTGAAGGAAAAATAAAATTTTTTAGGAACAAGCAAGTACTCAGAGATTTTATTACCACCAGGCCTGCTTTACAAGAACTTCTAAAAGAAGCACTATACACAGAAAGGAACAACCAGTATGACCCTTTCTAAAAATACACCAAAAAGTAAAGAGCATTAACATAAAGAAGAATTTTTATCAACGAAAGGACAAAATAGCCAGTTAATATCAAACGGCAGCAACCCTAAATTTAAATCGACCAAATCTCCCAATCAAAAGATACAGACAAAATCTAACGGTATATCCAAAGATATACATAGACTCAAAATAAAGGGTTGGAAAAAAAAAACGTACCAACCAAATGGAGAGCAAAAATAAATAAATAAAAAGCAGGAGTTGCAATTTTCACATTTGACAAAATAGATTTCAAAGCTACAAGGATAAAAGGATTAATGTAATAATAAGAGATCTTAACACCCAGATATATAAGACCCATAATGAGATTTAGATTCAATGAGACAGAAAATTGATAACAATATCCGGGACTGGAACTAAGATCCAGAACAAATAAACTCAATAGAGCTCTCCATTTTAAACACACAAAATATACATTATCCACAAAATCTAACGATATATCTGAAGATATACAAAGACTCAAAACAAGGGGATGGAAAAAAACTCATCAACCAAATGGAGAGCAAAAATAAATCAATAAAAAGCAGGAGTTGCAATTCTCACACTTAATAAAATAGATTTCAAAGCTACAAGGATGCAAGGGTAAAAGGATTAATGTAACAATAAGAGATCTTAACACCCAGATACATAAGACACATAATGAGATTTAGATTCAACGAGACAACAAATTGATAACGATATCCAGGACTTGAACTCAGAGCCAGAACAAATAAACACAATAGAGGTCTCCATTTTAAACACATAAAATATGCATTAACCACTTTAAACACTCAAAATATTGATCGGCCATTATTGAAACTCATTTTAGGAATGAAGTAATATTCCTTTTTCCCTCTTTTTCTTTTTTTCCCCTTCTTAAAAAAAAAAAAGAATAATGTGTGAATGTATATAATTCAGGTATAGGTATTAATATATAATATTGATTCAGTAATTAATTACAGTAGCTTTTACTTGCTTATATTTTGAGGAGGAAGAGGCTGAATCTACAACACACACAAAAAAAAGAAAAGGAATTCATCTCAATTTAAAATGACAACATAGTGTTTACTAACTTAAATTTTTCCATTTACAGATAAATTCTGTTCATCATAGATACATTACTGACAGAGGGAACAATCTGCTTTTCTAATATTAGTTAAATTGCAAAGATTTCTAACCTGCCCTTTCTCAAAGTTGTGAGTACAAAGTCAATATCTTCTGAGGTTTCTTTTCAACAAAAATTGGAAATTAAAGGGCGACTGGGAAACTGTAATTCTGATGTAGGTTGAACTTGCTCAGATTAGAAAGGGACCAAGTTCTGGACAAAACGTTCTCTAGAGAACGTACAGTACTACTCTATGCCAAATACCTTTTTCTCTGGAAAGTGAGAAAAAAGTGTTTTTTTAACAAAATAAAACAAAATTATTGAAAAGGATTTATGTTCATTCTGCTGTGACCGTTACCAGTTTCACTAATCTCACATTTTTGGTTATCTAGATATCAGGGTTAAAAAAAAATTTTTTTCATTTTTATGTTTTAAGCCTCTAACTTTCTAGCATGACTTATGATAAAAAAACTTCCCAACACAGTTATAAATCTATTAAGGGCCAAAAGCCAAGCAAAGTATAGATGGATAAAATGATATTGGCAAATTTTTAAATTTACAAACATTAAAAAATAGAGACATTGTCTTTTATCTATCTGAGTATTTATATCTGCAATATAAAATGAAGTCATGAAGCCATGCCCATCTGTTTATTTTTTAAAATCTGTGGTGTCAACAGTTTAAAAGTTTCCAGTAAAAAGCAAGAATAAAAGCATTCTTGTGGGATGTAGTCAAATCAAGGAATTCTGTCCAGATCTTGAAAACAAACAGCATTTTTGGCTTATTTTGCAGAAGAGTTTGGATCATGCTATAATTTTAATAATTTGCAAATACTTTCACAACTGAATACATATATAACATGTATCTATATATATTTAAATTAGAAGTAAAGTGCTAAGGAGATACTATGTAGGTTAATGACTGTAAAAATCTTGATGACATAAAGCACAGCTTAGAAGCTGGTGCTAGAAAGGCTACCAGAATGGAGGAGGATATCCACACTGGGAGGAATCACTTTTATTTGGGTTCTATTTACTGGGACTTCACTATGAACATGATGGTATAGAATAGCAAAGCATGCATGGTCTTTCTTTATTCCCTTAGTCTATGCTCCCCCATGCTCCTCTCCATCTGGGTCTTGGAAAGCTAATTTCTGCAAACTGCCTCACCATAATTTCTTTGTCAGCTGCTTTCTGCTTCTAACCAGCCAGTGGTCCTTGTGCACTGAGATAGGAAGGTAAGAGGAGAGGAAGTTGTGCATTACCTTGTCCTTGGTAATAAATTTTTTCCTTTTTCCTGCTAGAAAGCAACTTTTTTTTTGCAATTCTAATCCTCAGTGAGCGCTGGTAACACCATTTCTTTCTCATGTCTCTTTGGTCCTATGAGAGGAATAACTTTCGACTGTTGCTAGTCTCTGCATGCTTAACCATCTCTGATTTACTCCTTTTGCTGTTCCGATACCTCGGCAAGTACAGTACATTAATATTTTGTGTTTTATTTGAACCATCTGAAGTGAGTTCTGTTTCTTGTCAGGACTCCAGAAAATAAAAATAACTGTATTCTTTACAAGTAGATATCCAAATGCAAAATAATAACATTGGATTTCTATTTCACACTAAAGACAAAAAATAAACTCAAAATGGATTAGAAAAAGAAATTTAAGACCTAAAATTGTAAAACTGCTAGAAGAAAAACATAGGGGAAAAGCTCCACAACACTGTTTAAGGAGAAGATTTCAGCGCGGTGGCTCAAGCCTGTAATCCCAACATTTTGGGAGGCCGAGACGGGTGGATCACGAGGTCAAGAGATCGAGACCATCCTGGTCAATATGGTGAAACCCCGTCTCTACTAAAAATACAAAAAAATTAGCTGGGCATGGTGGTGCGTGCCTGTAATCCCAGCCACTCAGGAGGCTGAGGCAGGAGAATTGCCTGAACCCAGGAGGCGGTGAGCCGAGATCGTGCCATTGCACTCCAGCCTGGGTAACAAGAGTGAAACTCCGTCTCAAAAAAAAAAAAAAAGAGAAAAAGAAAACATATCATATATGCACAATAGAACACTGTACAGCCTTGAAAAAAAAGGAAACTGTCATTTGTTTCAGTACTGATGAACTAGAAAACATAATGCTAACTGAAATAAGCCAGGCACAGAAAGACAAATACTACATGATCTCTCTTACATGTGGGTTCTAAAATAGTCAAATTCACAGAAGTAGAGTAGAATGGTGGTTACCAGGGGATGGGGAATTGGGAGGTAGTGGGAAGATAGGGAAAGTAGAGATGTTGGCTAAAAGGTACAAAGCTTCAGTTTGACAGGAAAAGTAAGTTTCAGTGATCTATTGCACAGCATAATGTCTGTACTTAATAGTGATGTACACTTCAAAATTGCTAAAAGAGTAGATTTTAAGTGTTCTCACTACAAATAAAAGATAAATAGGTGAAGTGATAGATATGTTAGTTAGCTTAATTAAATTATAATATTCTACAGTGTATGCATATACATCAAAATATTTCATTGTACCCCATAAAAATATAGAATTATTTATATGTCAGTTAAGAATGTTTAAAAAGTGGATATCTATACAATAGGTGACAAAGAAAGGGTGGGGTTTGCTTATTATGTCACTGGCCATGGAAATATAATTAAGTAACTCGGCCAACTAAAAATTATGAATATTGGAAAAAATTATACTTATTACTGTATACCTTCAAAAAAGCAAATATGAAAGGAAAGAATAATTAGCATGATTGATTGATTGCAATGTGTTAGCGCATCCCTGTAAATTAGGCACTATCATTGTCTCCATTTTAAAATATAGAAACTGGCTGGGCACGCTGGCTCACGCTTGTAATCCCAGCACTTTGGGAGGCTGAGGTGGGAGGATCAATTGAGGTCAGTAGTTTGAGATCAGCCTGGCCAACATGGTGAAACCTCATTTCTACTAAAAATACAAAAATTAGCCAGGCATGGTGGCATGTGTCTGTAATCCCAGCTACTCCGGAGACTGAGACATGAGAATTGCTTGAACCCAAGAGGTGGAGGTTGCAGTGAACCTAGATGGTGCCATTGCACTCCAACCTGGTTCATACAGGGAGACTCCATCCCCCCAAAATAAAAATGAAATATAGAAACTAAGGTACTGAGAAGTTAAATGACTTGCTTAAGGTCACACAGTTATGGAATGGCAGAGGTTAATTTGAACTTGGGCAGACCAGCTCCTATGCCTACACTGTTAACCACTAAATACTACTAACCTCTGAGAAAGAAAGTTAAGGGAAGTAACATTTATTGAATACCTGGATGCTACATGTCTGGAAGTGCACTAGGTGCTTTCTCTCATACCATCTCATTTATTCATTTATTTATTTGTTTGTTTATTTATTTATTTACTTATTTTTCTTTGCAAGGGTTTATGATTTTATTGAGGGTTTAATAAGACAAATGCCAATTTCTGGTTTTAATAGTCTTTGAAAACACAGTAATTCTGAAGCACCATAATCACCAAGATGAATTATGTGTTAAAGTCAGGATCTCCTTGAGGGTAGAAAAATTGCCTCAATAATCATTACTTTAGTGTATGTCCCTCCTTTTTAAACAACCCGTCCGCCTCCAAGAATTGATATCATTTGGCCACACTCTGTGTGATTCTATTTTGTAAGAATTTGAAAACTGATACAGTACTCACTTATAACTTTTCACTACCGACTTGTATTCAAGCAGCAACGCACTCTATGAGCCAGTGCAATCTTTTGGGCTTCTATTTAGAAGGGAGACTTTTGGGTTATCTGTCCCTGCTGCCCCATTTTTAAAAGCAGAAACAGTATGATCTGAGGTGAAGAGAAAAAGCTCTCCGACTCCCAGTTAAAAAACTCAGATTTGCCTAGACCTGTCTTTCTGTATTTTCTTAGTGACAGATGCTCACATGAGTAAAAGCCTCAGGGCAATTTAAGAACTCTAAATTTTGAGCTAAATTGAAGACCTCTGAAGAGTTCCTTCTTATCTCCTACCATTTAATTAGCTAGATATTATCAGCTTCTTTGTCATATAAGGATTATTCTCAACTATGTTACCTGTGGACGGCCTAGAAAGTGTGTGACTAAATCCTGAAACTAGAGAGGAATATATCCAAAGGTTCGAGGCTAGAGCAAGGAGGTCTAAGGTGTCAAAAGTAGTTTCCATGTGTGTGCATCATGTATTAGTATTATTAAAAATAATGCTACTTGAGATGGTATCGACTGCCTTCAATTATGGCTGAAGAATTCTTTTTTTTTTTTTTGCATGAAATGCATGTAATCTTTTGATCTTGCTCAACACTCAGCAGTTGCACACCATTTATGGGCACTGAGTAAACTTGTGTGTTGGGGAGATAGTCTCCAAGAATTTGGTATTTCTGCTCATTCCTCTTAGCAAAAGGCATTAACAGCTTTGTTCAAGGAAATCTACAAAGCTGCTGTGGGGACAGAGAGCAGATTTGCTTATACACCAGGGTCATAAAGCTAGCTCTCTCCTGTCCTGGAGATGTTCCAGGGTGTTAGAGAAAGTGTCTCCCTCTGAATCAGAGGCCAGATTGGTTTCTTGGCCAAAAAACATGTATGAATAACGTCTCAAAAGTGGAGGATGAGCAGGTTTGCTTGAAGTCCCTTTATACATCCAGGATTTCCAAGGCTCCTCAGTTGTGACACAGACCCGCCATGTATATAGTATCTATCTAGACTTCCTCCACATTACTCCCATAGGACCTGGGGCATGGGGATTTGCTGTGAACTTGAAGCTCATGCTGTCTGCTGTGCTGTGAATAATAAACAGCTACCTCATTTGGGTTTGTTGTCTCACTGGCTGAATCTATGGAAGCCTGTCAATGACAACTGGCATCTGCAATATTTGCTCTTGCTTAGAATCTGTTTGAGCACTTGACAACACGGACCCCAGTTGTAGGTAAATGAAACCAATACAATGCTTTTAGTAATAAACATAAAGCATAGCCTTTAAAAGTGACCAGTCATGATTGTTCCATGTAATCATACCATCTCATTTATTGCCCTTTCATGGCACTGAGGCTGATGTCCATTCCCTATTTTAAGAGCTATTTTCCTTTCTGGCTTTCTGTGACACCACTCGCCTTTCTGGCTTTCCTACTCTTTCCTGGCCACTTTCTCTCTCATTTCCTTTGTTGGCCCTTTCTTAACTTGTCAACCTCTAAATGTCTGAGAATTCTGAAATTCCTACTTGCTTCTATGCTTCCTGGTTTAGTTCAAGTAACTGAGTGGCTTTAAAAGGCCAACTATAGGCCGGGCATGGTAGCTCACACCTGTAATCCCATCATTTTGTGAGGCTGAGGCAGGCAGATCACCTGAGGTCAGGAGTTCGAGATCAGCCTGGCCCAACATGGCGAAACCCTGTCCTACTAAAAGTACAAAAATTAGCTGGGCATGGTGGCAGCTACCTGTAATCCAAGCTACTCAGAAGGCTGAGGCAGGAATGTTGCTTGAACCTGGGAGGCGGTGGTTGCAGTGAGCTGAGATTGCACCACTGCACTCCAGCCTGGGCAATAAGAGCAAGACTCTGTCTCAAAAAGGAAAAAAAAAAAAAAAAAAAAAAACGGAAAAAAAAGCCAGCTATATTTGGATGACATCAGTGTTTTATTTCCAACTTGTCCCCCCTCCTAAATGTATGTTCAAGTATCTCCTTGTCAGCTTTGGGTGCCCAGTTAGCATCTCAAACTTTGTATTAATTCATTTCTTCCTCAACTTCCTTTTCTCTGTCACTTCCATTTTATTAAATAACATCATCTGTTCCAGTGGATCAAGCTAAAAATCCAGAAATTACCCTGGAACATGCATATGTTTCCTCTCCCAATATCGTATCACCAGTAACTTCTGTCAGCTCTGCATCCAGAAGGTGTTCTAGTCTGTCTGTGCCTCTTCCTGCTGACTGCCTTCATCTTTGGCCTTAGCCATTGTGGTAGTTTCCTAACTTACCTTCTCCTCTCCAGTCTTGCTGTCCTTCAAGGATTTCTACATAGAGAAGCCAAAATAATTATTATAAACATAACATGCCACTTGACTGCTTCAAAGTTTTTATTAGTTTCTAAATAAAATGCAATCTGACACCTCCTTTACATGGAGTCTAAACCTTACCTAAACTGTTTTCTGTTAAAGGAATGAACCCTGTCTTAGGAATGTTTGGTCATTATAACCATATGCCAAAGTAGAAATAGAGGCAATTGGGGGGGGTGGGTGGCTATTTTCTTTCCTCCCTCAGTTAGTCCTGAAATCAGAGTTTTGTGGCCTCGACTAATGGTAATATAGAGCAAGCAGCCAACATTTTCTGAATTACTTAAAATGTGTTACACATGGTACTATGGTGGGCAATTTTTACGTATTAATAATTACTTATGACAATTTGAGGAAGGTGCTATTGACCGTATTTTATATTTGAGAAACAAGGCTCAAAGAATTAAAGTAATTTTCTCAAAGTC
Source organism: Callithrix jacchus (assembly GCF_049354715.1). NCBI lineage: Eukaryota > Metazoa > Chordata > Mammalia > Primates > Cebidae > Callithrix > Callithrix jacchus. The sequence goes on from NC_133510.1 coordinate 89,839,255, forward strand.
ACAGTGCTCCTCAGAGGGAAAGTGTTGTCCTGATACCAGGTCAGTAAATCAAAAACCACTGGTCAACCATGTGGCTACACCACTTCCTCAAAAAGATAGTACATACCTTTTTTGTTTCTCCAGATTACACATACACACACACCCCTACATCTATTTATCTCACGTTTTTTAAAAAACATATTTTAAATTCAGACATACATGTTCAGATTTGTTATTTAGGTAAACTCCTGTCATAGGGATTTGTTGTACAGATTTCATCACCCAGGTATTAAGCCTAATATCCATTAGTTATTTTTCCTGATCCTTTCTCTCCTCCCATTTTCCATCCTCTGATAGGCCTCAGTGTGTGTTGTTCCCCTCTATGTGTCCATGTGTTCTGATTATTTGACTCTCACTTCTAGGTGAGAACATGTGGTATTTTGTTTTCTGTTCCTGCATTAGTTTGCTAAGGATAATTGGTCTCCAGCACCATCCATGTTCCTGTAAAGGACGTGATCTTGTTTTATTTATGGCTGCATAGTATTCCATGATGTGCAGGTACCACATTTTCTGTATCCAATCTATCACTGCTGATGGACATTTAGGTTGATTCCGTGTCCTTGCTATTTTGAATACTGGTGCAATTAATATATTCATGCCTGTGTCTTTGTGGTAGAACAATTTATATTCCTTTGAGTATATACCCAGTAATGGATGGCTGGGTCAAATGGTATTTCTGCTTTTTAGGTATTTGAGGAATTGTCATACTGTTTTCTGCAATGGTTGAACTAATTTACACTCCCACGGTTTCTTCTCTACAATTTCACCAGCATGTATTATATTTTGACTTTTTAATAACAGCCATTTTGACTGGTATTAGATGGCATCTATCTAATTGTGGTTTTGATTTGCATTTCTCTAGTGATTGGGGAGGGTTTTCTTTTTTCCATATATTTGTTTACCATATGTATTTCTTCTTTTAGAAAAGAAGAAGAATGTTCTTTTTCCATTTTTTAATGGGGCTGTTTGTTGTTTTCTTAAAATTTGAGTTAGTTCCTTATAGATGCTGGATATTAAACCTTTGTCAAATGCATAATTTGCAAAAACTTTCACCCATTTTATAGGTTGTCTGTTTACTTTGTTGATAATTTATTTGCTGTGCAGAAGCTCTATAGCTTAATTAGATCTCATTTGTCAATTTTTGCTTTTGTTATAATTGCTTTTGACATCTTCATCATAAAATCTTTGCCTGTTCCTATGTCCAGAATGGTATTGCCTAAGTTGTCTTCCAGGGTTTTTTATGGTTTGGATATTGAGTGCAGAAATAAGGCTGCACACCTACAATTATCTTATCTTCCACAAAGGTGATAAAAACAAGCAATGGGGAGGGACTCCCTACTCAGTAAAGAGTGCTGGGAGAACTGGCTAGCCATATGCAGAAGACTAAAACTAGGACCCCTTCCTATGCCATATACAAAAATCTACTCAAGATGAATTAAAGACTTACATATTTTTCTCTTCTAGGGAATGTTAACTTGTTTGTCAGGGATGAATGTCACATAGACTTTATGTTTGCAGATGAAATGCAAAGACAGCAGTTTTATTGAAAACCTAGTACTACTCCATTTCTCCTTAGCTTGTCCCAAAATCATTGGCAAAGAACTTTTAACTGGAAAATATGAGTCAGAAGGACATCTCATATAAATATTTAAAGGGTATTTATTGAATAAACATTTTATTGACAGCTTGCTAATTTGAGCTTGTGATAATTTTTAATCAGTTAGGAAATTTGTACTTTAAAAAGTTTTATCACAAAGACATAATTATTTACACATGTGGTTATGATTAATGCTGCTTTTGTGAAAGAAGATAATTTCATATCAAATAGGTTTGATTCACACTGGGAAGAAAGAACACAAAAATATTATGTTAATAATGAACACAATGATAGATGTACAACATAATATCCAAATTCTACTATAGGGGCATCAGAGTGACAAGCATATACAAAGATTCCATCTTGTTCATGCTGCAAGCGAAGCATATTGTGATTTCTGGTTTGAAAAACAACTTTTAAAATTGCCAGAAATTTAGTTTAGTATACAACTTTCCATTTTAACAACAGTCAGTGCACTAATTAATATTTGTTGTTTCAAAATATTTTGCAGAATATTTCCTCTTCATGCCCAAGGAAATATATTATTCTGTTTATTTCAAAGAAATTATGAATCAAGTTTTTTTTTTTTTCTTTTTTGCCCTGTAAAATTCTTGCAACAGACAGCATGACCAGTAAGAAGTAAAATAGTTTGGTCCTTAAAGCAACTCAAATTAAAAACTCTGTTCAATATTACTTAGACTTTTATTCTGACACTTCAAATTGATTCCTTCACCTGTGTTTACTTGGGTGCACTTTCAACAATAAGTATTTTTATTTGTTTATTTTAAAAAATAAATTGAGATGCTATAGCTGGAATATACAAATATGTAGGCACTCATAATTTTATGAGAACAATTTTTTTTTTGCCTGACTTGTAAACTGATCCTGATGAAAATTTTCTGAAAGTGTTTTGAAATGTGTTGAGTACTAACATCACTGTGATATCTGCACTACTGTAAAAGATGCCGGCTATTTCCATGCATACATTCTGCTAAAATTATTACCTTTAAAATTACACCCGTGCTTGATCATTTTGCTTTATGTTCCAAACATGACAGCCATTATAATTCTGACCTACTTTTCTGCATTACTCAAATGTTTCTTTAATGAGATACAACATAATCAGTAATGATTCCAATAGTCATTTGTTTGGATAATTTCCTCTCCCTTCTTCTGATAAACTCTGAAATAAATTTGAGAACATTGAGTAATGGCTGAATTGAATATGGACCAAATCCAATGAGATGTTTAAAAATTACACTGCTGCCTATCACATAGGATTAATCTTTTTTTCAGAGAGTACACACAACTGAAAATACTGTCAAAATGAAGTTATCTCCGTCATGACACTACAAACATGACTTGGTATTTATGACTTGAAAACAAATATTAATTGGTTTTTCCAACATATCTGGAAGGAATAAAATAGAAACTACTATTAAGCATTACTTTCATAACTCAAATTTGGTTATCAGATTGCTCAATCCGTGAGAACCTAGAGGAAAAGGGGAAAAGAAAAAAAATCTTATTATTCTGTTGGCAATGATGAAAAGAGAAAATGTCTTAGAGAAATGATGAAACCACACTGGGTGTGCCATAGAGAAGTGGAGTTCTTTTCATCTTTCTCCAGATGAGTGGAGTTCTTATTTCTACATCTGCATCTTCCTTGTCCTTTGCTTTGCTCTCTGTATGATACTTTCCAACCGGTCGGTCATTGGTCTTCACTGTTTACCCTGCCACTTTATTTTACTATGTTCATTACTTATGTTGCTATTTCTAACTTTAAAAAATAATTTATTCTTGTAATTCAATCATTCTCTTTAGTCTTTTTTTAATATTGAAGTTCTGGGGTGCATGTGCATAATGTCCAGGTTTGTTACACAAGTATACATGTGTCATGGTGGTTTGCTGCACCCATCAACCTGTCATCTACATTAAGTATTTCCCCTAATGCTCTCTCCCTCTGGCCAGCACCCACCAACAGGCCCTGGTGTGTGATGTTCCCCTCCCTGTGCCCATGTGTTCTCACTGTTCAACTCTCACTTGTGAGTGAGAACATGTGGTGTTTGTTTTTCTGTTCTTGTGATAGTTTGCTGAGAATGATGGTTTCCAGCTTTATCTATGTCCCTACAAACATTAAGTCATCCATTTTTATGGCTGCATAGTATTCCATGGTGCATATGTGCCACATTTTCTTTATCTAGTCTAACACTGATGGACATTTGGGTTGATTCCAAGTCTTTGCTATTGTGAAGAGTGCCACAGTAAACATACATGTGCACATGTCTTTGTAATATAATGATTTATAATACTTTGGGTATATACCAAGTAATGAGATTGCTGAGTCAAATAGTATTTCTAGTTCTAGATCCTTGAGGAATTGCCACACTGTCTTCTACACTGATTGAACTAATTTACACTCCCACCAACAATGTAAAAACGTTCCTACAAAGAACTTAAACAAATTTACAAGAAAAAAACAACCCCATCAAAAAGGATATGAACAGACACTTCTCAAAAGAAGACATTTATGCAGCCAACAGATGTGAAAAAATGTGCATCATCACTGGTCATTGGAGAAATGCAAATCAAAATCACAATAAAATACCATCTCATGCCAGTTAGAATGGCATTCATTCTTCAGTCTTTCATAGAGTTAGTTAGAATTTGTCAGAACTTCAACGGATGTCATCTTTTTCCTTCTTAATAGTGAATCATTAAAAAATCATCAACATTGTGACTTAACTTAGAAAGGCACCCTTTGAAGGCCATTTCTCTTTCTCTTTTGACTCTTTTCTCTCTTTCTACATTTCTTCTTTGACTCAGGATCTGTTCCTCCTCACCTTCTACATTGATTTCTCTGGTCACTTTAGTTCAAAACATAGCAGGCATCTATTTATTTTCAATAGCCTTTTCCTTAATTACTTCTCTACATAACTCCCTCCATTTCTTCTTTCCTTCCCTCTGAATTCTGATAAACTTTCCTCTTCTGTCTGCTCTACTGAGCTAGGGTTCCCATTTCCAAAGAGAGAACTTGCAACCTCCGTAATGACTATTTTCCTTCTCCTTTTTGTCTTGCCACCACCAGAAAAAGTCTTAATTTTACTTTTCCCTTCAGAAATCTTTTCATCCTGTATCTCTTCCTTTTAATAGTTTTTGGGTCTTCCTTGGATTGTACAGATGTTACCATTCAGTTTTTAAAGTTCCCCTTTCATTCTGAGTCCTTGAAGCTGACCCAGCTGCATCTGTCTCTACTCATTTTGATTTATTATTGAGAAGTTTGCTCAACTTTATTCTTCTCTATGCAAGTTTTGTGCACTGTACTCTGCCTTGGTGTTTTCATAAAAAATTGCCTCTGTGTTCTGTATTCCCTGAACTTTTGTCAATTACAAATTCTCTGAAGCTTTTTCCAAACTGTTCTTGGCTATCTCTTACCAGATTTTTTTTGTGGGGAACTCCCTTGTCATGTTACTACCTCAAATTGTTATGCCCCTGCTATGGTATACATTTTGTGGTCCCCTAAAATTCATATGTTGCAAACCTAACCCTCAAAGTGATGTGATTAGAAAGTGAGGCCTTTTGGAGGTGATTAGGTCATGGGTACAGAGGCCTCATGAATGAGAGGCCTCTTTACAAGGAGGTCCCAGAGAGGTCTCCCCTTACCCCTCCCTTCCATCATTTGAGGCAACAGCTAGGAGGCACCATCTATGAGCCAGAAATTGGGCTCTAGTCAGACATGAATCTGCTGGCACCTCAGTCTTGGAATTCATAGCCCCCAAATCTATGAGAAATAAATTTATATTGTTTATAGGCTACTTAGTTTATGCCGTTTAAAGAAATAGCAACCTGAATGGAATAGGACACCTCCTATCCAAATTTCTAACCAGTCTCTTGTTGTAAAGTCTAGTATGTCACAGTGCCTCTGGACTATGTCATAGAGCTGTTCACCTTCATCATCCCTCTCATCCTGTTGGAACAAATAGCCTACTTTGCAATTCAAAATGTGGTTCCTTGATTTGCATTATTAACATTGCTCTAGTGCTTTTAAAAAATGCACACAGTGAAGTTTAACTGCAGACTTTCTGAATTATAATCTGCATTTTAGTACGATCTCTAGGTAGTATTTACACACAGTAAAGTGTAAGAGGCACTGGCAAACTACATGTATGCAAACTGAAAGATACGTAAAAATCACCTCAGTGAGTTCAACTGTTTTGTGATCTGTGCCTAAATTGTGTTGCCTCAAAGCCTTTCAATTTCTCTTGGAGTTCATGATAGCCATTCTTAAAATACCTGTACATGAACTATTGCAGTTTCTATGTTCTTCCTCCTTATTCATATTTAGCAAGCACTCTCCTTCTCAGTATGCATTATGGTCCTGTAGTTGAATCTCTTCCTATGCCTATGGGCAAAGTAAGGCACTTGTTTCCCATTTTACTAACAGAAAAACTGAAAAGTGAAATCATATGATTTTCTTAGAGTCACCTAGATAATCACAAATGGAATAAAAACACATATACAAGGTCCTTAACTCTTGGTTTAAAATGTGTTTCATTACTATACTGTGGTTTGTTGAATGAATGTATAATGCTTTACAAATTTGTTTGTTGAATTTTAAATATTAAAACACTTCTGAATTATTGTCTAAAAGCAATTCAAAATGTAAACACACCAATAGCATTTTATGAAGTATACTTTGAGAAAGAGTAATAAAAACTGAAGATTCATAAATCATATATAAGAAAAAGTACCATATTTCTTTATAAAGGCATAGAGGTTGGTGAAAAACATTCACAAGAGAAAATACATTAGCCCAGATATCTTTTGGGGAATATTACTAGAATAACTCAGTGATACATGTCATCCTCTTTTAACCTTTATCATCTCTATTTCAATCTATCTTGACACTCTGCCCCATAACCTAACCATTAACTTGTTTGCTTTCTCTTCAAATCAATGCAAGTACAGTAATTTTTCCTCCTTCTTCCATATGTCTTAAGTATTTCTAAAATTGAGATTGGAGGGGTGGGTTTAGGGGAAGAAATGGAAGCACATTGAGGGACATTAAAAACTTTATGAAGGTTCGTAAGAATTAAGAACTACTTATTTTTATATTGAGAGCAATAGTCTAATTTGAGAGTCCTAACAACCAGTCTCTTAGTAACTAGATAAGTTTCTTTAAAAATAAAAAGCACTTTTCTTTTAAGTTCAGGTTATATGTGTAGGTTTGCTATGTAGGTAAAGTTGTGCCATGGAGGTTTGTTATACAGCGAATTCCATCACTCAGGTATTGAGCCTAGTACCCATCAGTTACTTTTCCTAATCCTTTTTCTCCTCCCACCTTCCACCCTCTGGTAGACCCCAGTGTGTGTTGCTCCCTCCCTGTGTTCATATATTCTCATTATTTAGCTCCAATTTATAAGTAAAAACGTGGTATTTGGTTTTCTGTTCCTGTGTTAGTTTGCTAAGGATAATTGGCCTGCAGCTCCATCCATGTCCCTGCAAAGGACATGGGATCATTCTTTTTCCTGGCTGCATAGTATTCCATGGTGTATACGTGGCACATTTTGTTTATCCAGTCTATCAATGATGGGTGTGTTTTTTTTTTGTTTTGTTTTGTTTTTAATAATGGGTGTTTATGTTGATTCCATGTCTCAGCTATTATAAATAGTGCTTCAATGAACAAGTGTATGCATATGTCTTTGTAATAGAATTATTTATATTCCTTTGGGTATAAAAATCCCAATAATGGGGTTGCTTGGTCAAATGGTATTTCTGTTTTTAGATCTTTGAGGAATTGCCACCCTGTAGTCTACAATGGCAGAACTAATCTACACTTCCACCGACAGTGCATCCTTATGCACTGTCTTTTTTCTCCACAGTCTCATCAGCATCTGTTATTTTTGACTTTCTAAATTTTACAACGTAGTGATTTGCAAAATAAATCTATTAACTAGTAATTGTGTCATGTAATTGGAAGATGAAGTCTACAGTTGAAAGCAAACTGTGCAACCAATTCATAATTTAAAATATTGTTAAAATATTTCACTAGACTCTTCTATTTGTGTATTACCCTTAAAAACTTTGCATTTTATGATGAACAATGTAAAAATTAATGTTACGGGCAAAACAAAAATCAAGGTGGTACCATGTGGAATAAATATAGAATTTGGGGCATATGTAGGACTGAGTTTGACCTTTGTATCTGCTACTTATGATATGAACGTAGATAAGTAATAGAGTGACCTACTGTGCTGGAATTGCTTGGGATATTTTTGGTTTTAAAAGTGAAAGTCCTGCATTTAGGAAACTCTCTTTATTTCAGGCAAACCAGGAGGGTTGTCCACCTAATAAGAGGCTTAAACTTCCTAAGCATCATCTCTCTCACCTGAAATGTATGCATATGAGATGAGATTCAAATGTCTCTCCCCTTCTCTCTCTACATATGTCCATATACTCTACTATACTACCTAAAAATGTTAATTATCTGAAAGATACATCCCATGAATGTGATAGATAAATCATAGCTATCGCAGGGGATGACATAACAAACTTGGCAGCACAATTTCCACTTAGAACGCAGATTTACTAATACAAGTAGTTTCTCTAAAAACTCCTGGAGTAAATGAAAATTTAAATACAAAACAAATTGCAATTTGATTTAGTAACAGTAGAAGGAGTCAAAATTTTGAGATATTTTGCAATTTGAAAAGCAGATTTTCAGTTTTTAAGAGGAGACAGTGGTGGCAATACTATTTAGTCCACACCTGAAATGAAGGAAATTGAGAGTCCTTTTCCACTGAATTTCCACAGAGTCTCATGGGAGGATTTTTTTTTTTTTTTTTTTTTTTTTGAGACGGAGTTTCGCTCTTGTTACTCAGGCTGGAGTGCAATGGCGCGATCTCGGCTCACCGCAACCTCCGCCTCCTGGGTTCAGGCAATTCTCCTGCCTCAGCCTCCTGAGGGAGGATGTTCTTTAAGCAAAGTAAAAGAGGCATCTCCATGATTCATTTTCTGATCTTACATAGTCAAGTTTTAACAACAGGCTTTCAGGAATGTGAAGACTCCTTATTTCTGCGGAAGAACTCCATTGATTCAGTTGTTCTTGCAGTCCTAGAATAAGGGCACACTGAACCCTCCATGCCAGAAAATGAACCTGACATTATGGGTATATGATTATCATTCCTGTTCTTGAGGAATTCATAACTTGAGGGGGAAGTCAGAGATGTAGTCAGATGGATAAAATGAAATCTGATACATGCTAAATAGAACTCTGAACTGTGCTGTCAAGACAAAAACGAGAACAGCTATTGCCTAAAGGACTTTTCAGAGCTTGTGACACTTGAGTGGAGGCTTAAAGGATGAGTTTAGATTCACTAAACAGAGCAGAATTAGAAAGGTTTTGCCACAAATGAAACAATGTTCAAAGGCAAAAGAGCATGAGGAAGGCTTCCTTCTTTGGGAGAGAGCAATGCTGGCAGAATGCTGGTTAGAAGATCAGAATGATGAACATAAAAAATGCATTAGGAGAGACCTTCCTAACATTAATATTTTATAACATTAAGGCCTTTAGTCTTTTTCTTGTAGGTGTTAAAGAAACATCAAAATTATTTAAAGAGGAAAGTGAGAAGCTTGGATGCTTATATTTGAAAAAATAACTGGCAGAATGGGTTGAAAGGGTAGTGTCATGAGGGAAACTACAGATAAAAATCCCACAGAGAAGTCTACTGTATTATTCGGAAGAAACATAAAAATAGCCAAGGGAAGCTAGTGACCATTGAGAAGGGGTGGAGAGTAGGGTTTAGATTGGGCATTTTTCGGTAGGAATCTTCAAATCATTGATATCATTGACTGTCAAGGAATGCTAGGAGGCAGATTCATTTTGGCAACTGGTTGGATTGAGCTTTTTAGGTGGAATTTCACTAGCATGACCAATCTTTGTTACATCAGGAGAGTTATAAAAGGAATCTGTGTTTAAACCTTGGGACACTTTGGGGTTTGTTAGTATTCTGCCTTGATGATCTGATCATCAGAATACTAACAAAGATATATGAAACTTAAACATAACACTTGAACAAATGAACCTAACAGAAATCTACAGAACACTCAACCTAACAGAAACAGAATATACATTCATCTCAATTGCATATGGCATATATTCTAAAATTGACTATACACTCAGCAAGAAAGTAATTCTTAACAAATTTAAAAAACCTAAAATTATGTGAACCATGCTGTTGGATTACAGCACAATAAAAAAGGTCAACACCAAGAATATCTCTCAAAAACATACAATTAAATGAAAATTATGCAATCTGCTCCTGAATGACTTTTGGGTAAACCATGACACTAAGACAGACATCAATGAATTATTTGAAACTAATAAAAGCAAAGATACAACATGCCAGAATGCCAGAGCAGTGTTAAGAGAAAAGCATTTATTTTATTTTAAGTTCTGGGGTACCTGTGCAGGATGTGCAGCTTTGTCACATAGATAAATGTGTTACATGGTAGGTTGCTGCACCTAACAACCCATCACCTAGAAATTAAGCCCAGCATGTATTAATATTTTTTTCATGTTCTCCCTCCTCAACCACATGTGACAGGCCCCAGTGTGTGTTGTTTCCCTCCCTGTGTCCATGTGTTCTAATTGTTCAGTTCCCACTTCTAAGTGAGAACATGTGATGTTTAGTTTTCTGTTCCTGAATTAGTTTGCTGAGAATAATGGCTTCCAGCTCCATCCATGTCCATGCAAAGGACATGATCTCATTTCTTTTTATGGCTACATAGTATTCCACGGTGTATATATGCCACATTTCATTTATCCAGTCTATCATTTATGGGTATTTGGGTCAATTTCATGTCTTTGTTATTTTGAATAATGTTGTAATGAATATATTCATGCATGTATCTTTATAATAGAATAAATGTATTCTTTGGGTATATATCCGGAAATGGGACTGCTGGGTCAAATGGTGTTTCTGGTTCTAGATCTTTGAGGATTGCCACACTATCTTCCACAATGGTTGAGCTAATTTACATCCCCAACAATAATGCAAAAGAGGTCATATTTTTATACCACTTCTCCAGCATCTGTCATTTTGTGACTTTTTATTTGCCATTCTGACTGGAATGAGATGACATCTCATTGTGGTTTTGATTTGTATTTTTCTTTTCTTTTCTTTCTCTCTCTCTCTCTCTCTCTCTCTCTCTCTCTCTCTCTCTCTCTCTCTCTCTCTCTCTCTCTCCCTTTCTTTCTTTTTTTTTTGAGATGGAGTTTTGCTCATGTTACCCAGGCTGGAGTGCAATGGCTCGATCTCGGCTCACCCCAACCTCCGCCTCCTGGGTTCAGGCAATTCTCCTGCCTCAGCCTCCTAAGTAGCTGGAATTACAGGCACGCGCCACCACACCCAGCTAATTTTTTGTATTTTTGGTAGAGACGGGGTTTCACCATGTTGACCAGGATGGTCTTGATCTCTTGACCTCGTGATCCACCCGCCTCGGCCTCCCAAATTGCTGGGATTGCAGGCATGAGCTACTGCGCCAGGCCCGATTTGTATTTTTTGAATGATCAGTTATGTTGGTTTCTTTTCATATGTTTGCTGACCACATGAATGTCTTCTGAGAAGTATCTGTCCATGCCCTTTGCCCATGTTCTAATGGAGTAGTTTTTTTCTTGTACATTTGTTTAAGTTCTTTGTAGATTCTAGACCTTTGTTAGATGAAAAGATTACAAAAATTTTCTCCTATTCTGTAGGTTGTCTGTTCTTTCTGATGATAGTTTCTTTTGCTGTGCAGAAGCTCTTTAGTTTAATTGGATACCATTTGTCAATTTTTGCTTTTGTTACAATTGCTTTTGGCATATTTGTCATGAAATCTTTGCTTGTGCCTATGTCCAGAATGGTATTACCTAGGTTTTCTTTTAGAGATTTTATAGTTTTGGGTTTTACATTTGAGTCTTTAATGTATCTTGAGTTAATTTTTGTATAAAGTGTAAGGAAGGGGTCCAGTTTCAATTTACTTCATATAGCTAGCCAATCCTCTCAGAACCATTTATTAAACAGGGATTCTTCTCCCCATTGCTGTTTTTGTCAGGTTTGTTGAAGATCAGGTGGTTGCAGATATGCAGTCTTATTTCTGAGTTCTCTATTCTGTTCCATTGGTCTCTGTGTCTGTTTTTGTATCAATACCATGCTATTTGGTTTCTGTAGTCTTCTCATATATTTTAAAGTTGGGTAGTGTCATACCTCCAGCTTAGCTGTTGTCTTTGCTATATGAGCTCCTTTGTAGTTCCATGTGAATTTTAAAATAGTTTTTTCCTAATTCTGTGAAGAATGTCAATTGTAATTTAATGGGAATAGCATTGAAGCTGCAAATTACTTTGGGTGATGTGGTCATTTTCATGGTATTGATTCTTCCTATCTGTGATCGTGGAATATTTTGTGTCTCCTCTGATTTCCTGAGCAGTGGTTTGTAGTTCTCTTTGAAGTGGTCCTTTGCTTCCCTTGTTAGATGTATTCCTAGGTATTTTATTCTCTTTGTAGTAGTTGTGAACGGGAGTTGATTCGTGATTTAACTCTCTGCTTCCCTATTGTTTGTGTATAGGAATGTTTGTGATTTTTGCGTATTGATTTTGTATCCTGACACTTCGCGGAAGTTTTTTTTTGATCAGCTGAAGAAGCTTTTAAGCTGAGATGATAGGGTTTTCTGGATATACAATCATGTCATCTGCAAACAAAGATAATTTGACTTCCTCTTTTCCTATTTAAATACCCTTATTTCTTTATCTTGCCCAATTGCCCTGGCCAGAACTTTCAATACTGTGTTGAATAGGAGTGGTGAGAGAGGGCATCCTTGTCTTGTACTGGATTTCAAGGGGAATGCGAATGCTTCCAGCTTTTTCTCATTGAGAATGATATTTTCATAAATGGCTTTTATTATTTTGAGATACGCTCCTTCAATTCCTAGTTTATTGAGAGTTTTTAACATGCACTGAGGTTAAATTTTATTGAAGGCCTTTTCTACATCTATTGAGATAATCATGTGGTTTTTGTCTTTAGTTCTGTTTATGTGATAGATTATGTTTATTTATTTGCATATGTGAACCTGCCTTACATCTCACGGATGAAGCCAACTTGATCATTCTGGATTAGTTTTTGAAGTGCGGCTGGATTCAGTTTGTTAACATTTATTGAGGATTTTTGCATTGATGTTTATCAGGAACATTGGACTGGAGTTTTTTGTTGTGTCTCTGCTAGGTTTTGGTATCAGAATGATGGTGGCCTCATAAAATGAGTTAGAGAAGAGTCCCTTCTTTTATTGTTTGTAATAGTTTCAGAAGAAATGATACCATGTTTTCTTTGTACCTCTCATAGAATTCACCTGTAAATCCTTCTGGTCTAGGGCTTTTTTGGGTTGATAGTCTACTTATTGCTGTCCCAATTTCAGAACTTGTATTGGTCTATTCAGGAATTCAACTCTCTCCTGGTTCAGTCTTGGGAGGCTGTTTGTGTACAGGAATTTATTCATTTCTTCTGGAATTTCTAGTTTATTTGCATAGAGATGTTTATAGTACTCTGATAGTTGTTTGTATTTCTTTGGATTCAGTGGTAATATCCCCTTTGTTATTTTTTGACTCTTCTCTCTTTTCTTCTTTATTACTTTAGCTAGAGGTTTATCTATTTTATTATTTTTTTCAAAAAACCACCTCCTGGTTTTATTGATTTTTTTGAAGGGTTTTTTTTATGTCTCTGTCTCCTTTAGTTCTGCTCTGAGATTGATTATGCCTTGGCTTCTGCTAGTTCTAGAGTTTGTTTCCTCTTGGTTCTCTAGTTCTTTCAGTCATGATGTTAGGATGTCGATTTGAGACCTTTCTAGATTTTGATGTGTGCAGTTAGTGCTATAAATTTCCCTCTTAACACTGCTTAGCTGCATTCCAGAGCTTCTGGTACATTGTCTGCTTGTTCTCATTAGTTTCAAAGAACTTCTGTGCCCACAAACTAGAAAACTTAAATGAAATGTATAAATTCTTGGAAACATTTCACCTTTTGAGATTGAATCAGGAATAAATTGAAAACATGAACAGATGAGTAATGAGTTCTGATATTGAATCAATAATAAAAAACCTACTAATCAGAAAAAAAAAAACTCTGGACCAGATAGATTCACAGATAAATTCTACCAGATGTATAAAGAGCTGGTACCAATCCTACTGAAACGATTCAAAAACTTGAGGAGGAGAGCTTTCTCTATAACTCATTCTATGAAGCCAGCATCATTGTGATACCAAAACCTGGCACAGACACAATGAGAAAAGAAAACTTCAGACCAATATTCCTGATTAATATAGATGCAAAAATCCTCAATAAAATACTAGCAAACCAAATCAAGCAGTGCATCAAAAAGCCAATCCACCATGATTAAGTAGGCTTTATTCCTTGGGTGCAAGGGTAGTGCAGTGTACACAATCAATAAATGTAACTCATCCCATAAATGGAACTAAAACAAAAACCACATGATAATCTCAATAGATGCAGAAAATGCTTTTGATCAAATTTAATATTGCTTCATGTTAAAAACTCTCAACAAACTAGCCATTAAAGGTATATACCTCAAAATAGTAAGAGCTATCTATGACAAACCTGCAACCAGCATCGTAGTTAATAGCCAAAAGGTGGAAGCATTCTTCCTGAGAATGAGAACATGACAAGGAAGACCACTCTTAGCACCTATTCCGCAGAGTACTGAAAGCACTATGGAAGTACTGGAAGATCACACCTATTCAGCATAGTACTGGAAGCACTAGCCAGAGTATCAGGCAAGAGAATAAAATAAAAGGCATTCAAATAGGAAGAGAAAAAGTAAAACTATCTGTCTTCACAGGTGATATGATACTATACCTAAAAACACCCCATTGTCTCTACCCAAAGGCTCCTAGATTTCACAAACAACTTTAGCTAAGTTTCAGGATACAAAATCAGGGTATAAATAAATCAGTAGCATTTCTATTTATTCAAGTTGAGAGCAAAATCAAGAATGCAATTCCATTCACAAAAGCCACAAAAAATATATATGGATACAGCTAATAAGGGAAGTGAAAGATCTACAGTGAGAATTACAAAATATTGCTATAAGAAATAAGAGACAACACAAAGGGGAAAACATTCCATGCATATGGATAGGAAGAACAGTATTGTCAAAATGGCCAAACTGCACAAAGCAATTTACAGATTCAGTGCTATTCCTATCAAATTGCCAATGACATTTTTCACAGAATGAGAAGAAAAAAATATATAACTCATTTGGAACCAAAAAAAAGCCGAAATAGCCAAAGCAATGCTAAGCAAAAAGATCAAGACTGGAGGCATTACCATACCCAACTTCAAACCATACTACAGGACTACAGTAACAGACACATAGACCAATGAAAACAGATTAGAGAACCTAGAAATACAGCTGTTGATCTTCGACAAATAAAACCATCTTATCCTCAACAATGCTTACAAAAACAAACAACAGGGAAAGGAATTCATGTTCAATAAATAGTGCTGGGATAGCTGGCTAGCCATTTGCAGAAGATTGAAACTGGACCGCTACCTTTTGCCATATACAAAACTCAACTTAAGATGGATAAATAGTTAAATATAAAACCTAAAACTTTAAAGACTCTAGAAGAAAACCCTGGAAATACTGTTCTGGACATAGGAAGTGGCAAAGATTTCATAGTGAAGATGCCAAAAGTAATTGCAACCAAAACCAAAATTGACAAGTGGGATCTAATTAAACTAAAGAGCTTCTGCACAGCAAAACCAACTATCAAAGGAGTAAAACAGTTTACAGAATGTGAGAAAATATTTGAACACTATTCATCTGACAAAAGTCTAATGTCTAGAATTTTTTATTTTTATTTTTTGAGATGGAGTTTCGCTCTTATTACCCAGGCTGGAGTGCAATGGCACGATCTTGGCTCACTGCAACCTCCACCTCCTGGGTTCAGGCAATTCTCCTGCCTCAGCCTCCGGAGGAGCTGGGATTATAGGCACGCGCCACCATACCCAGCTAATTTTTTGTATTTTTAGTAGAGACAGGGTTTCACCATGTTGACCAGGATGGTCTCGATCTCTTGACCTCGTGATCCACCCGCTTCAGCCTCCCGAAGTGCTGGGATTGCAGGTGTGAGCCAACGCGCCCGGCCTAATATCTAGAATTTTAAGGAACTCAAGCAGATTAACAAAAAATGAACAACCCCATAAAGAAATGGGCAAAGGACATGAACAGCTACTTCTTAGAAGATAACATGCATATGGCCAATAGCATATGAAAGCATGTTCAACATCACTAATCATCAGGGAAATGCAAATCAAAACTACAATGAGACATCATCTCCCACCAGTCAGAATGGCTCTTATTGAAAAGTCAAAAAATAATGGGATGCTAGTGAGGTGGCATTTTTTTTTTTTTTGGTACTAAAAACTTTACTGTAATAAATCAAATATATTTACAATTTATACAAATGTTCAACCTTCAACATAAATACAAAAAACGTTTCACAAGATGCACAACCAGGAAACAAGTTCATTGGAGATAACATTGCTCTACAAAGGATGGAAAGTGAGGTGAACTGCAAGGAACAGAAATGTAATCTCACACTTGGGCAAGGCATGACCCCCAGATCACCCAGAAAGAAAAAATGGGCTGTAATGTGAGTCGACAGATTCCATTCCTCAATTCTATACCCCATGGCTCCCTCTGTCCACTTGGCCTTGGTGTTCCATTTGGTCTATGTAGACAAGTGACTTTCTGCTGATGGACTTTTTGCCTCCTCTTTGTAGACTCAAAGTAGTTTTGTGTCAAGGTTTGGAAATAGGTGTTTGTATATTTTTTTCTCCTTTAAAGTTACAATTTTTCTGTTTTCTACAAATTCAACACATTTTGGCCAAATTCAACTATAAATGTTAAACCACATAATGTTTTCAGTAGATAACTTCATAGACCGTAGCCTTCTTGTCCCCTGAGCCAGTGACTATGTACTTGTCATCCACAGAGATGTCACAGCTAGGCACTGATGAGTACTCTTTGGACTGGAATATACTGACTCCATATGGGGTCCGCCAAGCATTGAGGAGATTATCTTTTCCAGTACTCACAAACCATTTACCGCAGAAAGCAAATTTCAGGGACAACATGCAGCTCTCATGCAGGTGCAGCTGGTACTTGTCAGGCTTGTTCATGTGCAGCATCTACACGTTGCTGCTTTTCATACCCACCACCAGCCACTCCCTGGTGACGCAGTACCCCAGGGAGAAGATCTGGGAGGTGAAGTCGTGCTGCTGCAGCTGCTGCCCCTTGCACAGGTCCCAGGACCTGACCGTGTTGTCCAAACCGCCCATCCAGAGCTTGGTGCCATCATTAGAAAAGCTGGCTCCATCTGTGTGGCTCTGGAATTGCCTCACTAGTATCTGGTTGTGCAGATCCCACACAGCAATGCTGCTGTCACTGCAGCATGAGAAGCAGACCTCGGAATCAGGGCTGATGGCCAGGGCGTGGCAGGCAGGGGCCAAGGATGTCAGCTCTGCCTTGATGCACAGGGTCAGAGCTGCCAGGTCCCAAATGGACAAAGTACTGGCTTCTCCTCCCACTATAAGAGTGCAGCCATCAGGTAGCAATTTACAGGAACAGATATCATTATCTCTATTCAGACAGTTGAGCTGGGAGACAGGACTCTTATTGCCAGGGCGGCTGATGTCCCAGACCTTGACGCAGTCCTTCCCGCCCATGTACACCTATGTCGTGTGGTTGCTGATGGTCACAGTGCACACCAAGTCCCTGTGGTTGAGGGTGTTGATCTGGTGAGCGTGCCGGGGGATTCCAGGTCTGATGAAGGCGTTGGGGGGGAAAGGGACAGGCTGCAACTGACCGTCTGCAGTAACATGGAAGGAATATGCAGGTTTTCCCCTGGGGATTCCTGCCAGTTTTGGAGGAATGGTAAATACTCTCATGTGAGGGGGAGGATCAAACCCCACCATGGGGGAGCGCCCATAGGCCACCACGGCAGCCATGACAGCTGCAGCACTCATCTAGGGTGACATGTTGTGTAAACTGGCAGAGGCGGCACCTGGGCTGGTCAGCTCGCTGTTCAAGCCAGCATGGGGGACCATCCCAAAAGAAGCAGGGTATGGGCTGGGCACTGCCAGGGGTGTTCTAAAGCCAGCTGCTGCTTGGTTAATGAGGGGGTCTATGGCTGAAGGCTTGCTGAGGCCTGGACGGAGGCCTGAAGTGGCGCTGGTGCCTGGCATTGGCATGTCACTCCGAGGCATTGGTGTGCTAGATTTCAGAACAGGCCTGCTGGCTTTTTCATGCAAAGTCATTTCTTTGGATTTCAAAGACGTGGAACTTCATGAGGAGGCTGTGGAAGCCGGCCTGCTAGAAGCATCCTTCTTTAGCAGGCGGTTCTTGTCGATTCCATTTTCCCTGGGAGAGTGGGCAGGGCTTGCTCATGGGGAAGGTGGGTCCTCATTAGACACATCTACAACTTAGTTGTCTCTTTTGTCACCATCACTGTCATAATGGCTGGAGTCCTTATCATCCACCTTCCTTTTCTTGATGTCATTGGAAAATTCTGGCTCATTTCTACATTTATCTGTCTGGGACCAGGAGGGAATTACTTGTGCCCGGCTCTCTGTCTCTGTGGTGCTCTGCATCGTGGTGCTTCTTGTCATCTTTCATCGCCGAGTGAGACTGCCCACTCAGAACACTAGACAGAGCAAGCAGGCTGGCCCTGCCCCCCAAGGGGCGGGATTCCAGGAGGCTGCAGTCCCGAAGAGGAAGGGATAAGGGGAACTGGGGGTCCTTGGCCGTGAGAAAGATGCTGAGCCTGCAACTGCTGCTGCATGATGATGGCAATTTATGCACTTTTGGTGGGAATGTAAATTAATTTAGCTGCTGTGGAATGAAATCTGGACATTTCTCAAGGGACTTAAACTAGAATTACCATTTGACCTAGCAATTCTGTTACTGGGTATATACTCAAAGGAATATAAATTGTTCTTCATAAAGACACATTCATGAGTATCTTCACTGAAGCACTATTCACAATAGCAAAGACATGTAATTGATGTAAATGACCACCAGTGGTGGAAAGAAAATGTGGTATAAACACATGGAATATGATGTGGGTATTACAAAAAAAATGAGATTCTGATCTTTGCAGCAACATGGATGGAGCTGGAGGGCATAATCTCAAGTGAATTAACCCAGGAACAGAAAACCAATTAGTTCATGTTCTTATAAGTGGAAGCTAAACACTGAGTACACATGGACATAAGGAGGAGAACAATAGAAACTGGGGCCTATTTGAGGATGAAGGGTGGAAGGAAGGTTAGGATTTAAAAACTACCTGTTGGGTATTATGCGGACTACCTGTGTGACAAAATTATATGTACATCAAATGCCCATGACATGTAACAAATCTGTACATGTACCCCTTTAATACAAAATAAAAGTTGAAAATAAAAAAATAGAAAGAAAGTAAGGATATTGCTTTCAGAAAGAAAAAAACGGATGATCTCAGAGCCTGTGTTCGACTTGAATTCACAGAGGAAAGCAACTGATCCAGTAACAACAGGATTTAGGTTGTCAAGGTGAGCCCAGGGTACAGAAATCTTATGGTGACAGAGTACACTGAAGCGGAATGTGTATTTGAAAGTTCAAACAGGTTGCTTTTAACTTGGAGGTAGGGCCACTGTTTCACAGAGCATCTAATATTTTCCAGGACCCCAAGCAATAGTCTTGGGTTAAATCTAGAGTCTTTGTAATTCAGTGAAAGGACTGTCTCTTAGAGAATCAAGCCAGCAAATAGTACTATAGAAACTGGAATGCATCAAGAGAGAAGTGTGCCCTTGGGTGCTGGCAAAGCATAAAGAACCTAGATGAAATACTTAAGTCAACAAAAGTAGAGCAATGAACTACAGCAAATTAACAGCAGTGTTGTAAGTGAAAAGGATTTACCAGAATCTCCTTTTAAACTTGGGCTGCAGAGCCATCTTAACCTGTCTTAAATAGTTGTAAGAAGCAAATGCCTATTATAAAAGAAAAGCTGGCATGGTTAGATCGGTTTCAGCAGAAGTGAATGAAGTAGACAAGAAACAACTGGTATCAGGAGCTCTAAATCAGTGAAGCTGAAAGAATGAGGTTACATGGAAAAGAAAGGCAAGTGCCATCTATTTGATCCAGGAAGGAAACATTTTTTCTTGTTAAATATTCTTAGATTTAAGAAATATAAATGCTTGCTCATTGTAACAAATGAAACAAAGAGGAGGAAAACAAGTTAAGAAAAATTCTCTCCCGCTGACTCCCAGTCTCCTCCGCTCCAATACAACTGAGAAGAACAGATTCATGTCTTTTACAAACCATTACACAGATAAATGGGGCTGTGTGGCAATATCTTTTACAGAACCAATATACTACTATTTTTTTTTTTTTTGCAATTTTCTATTCTCATTTTGTAATGTATCATGGACAGCCCTTCAGACGAATAGACAAAAAAAAAATGCTATTAATAATGGGCACTCAGATTGTTCCCAGTGTTTGTCATTATAAGCAATGGTGCAGACAAACAAAAATCTTGTATGTATATTTTTATATATAGTGCTGTCATTTCAGTAGAGTTAAGTAAAGGGCTCATGGAACTAAAATTATACTAGATAGTGCCAGATTATTTTAAGATAAGTCTTAGCTATACACTTTCACATGACCAATGTTACAAAAGTTTCCTCACGTAACCAGACCTGAATATTATAGGCATTTTATACAATTTTGCAAATATGATTAATAAAATATGTTTCTGTTGTTTTTAACTTGCATTTTCTGGAGTTTTGTGACTTTGGAGTGTGCGTGACAGCTTTTAAATAAACATTTCTATCCATTTCATTGTTTCTCTTGTGAATTGCTGATTCATCTTTTTTTTGCCACTTTTTATGAACTTTTTTCCTTTTTAGCTGTTATTCATCATTTGCAGGATGCCTTTATATATTCTGAAGCTTAGGTCATCTATCAACTTATTTGGACTTTGTTTTATAGTTCATATCAAGATGAACAGCAGTTAACCTGTGTTACCAATTTTGTCACTAGATAGTTGTAATTTTTTTTGCAGTTAGTATGTTTTCTTTTTAA
The DNA here is from genome assembly GCF_049354715.1 of Callithrix jacchus. NCBI lineage: Eukaryota > Metazoa > Chordata > Mammalia > Primates > Cebidae > Callithrix > Callithrix jacchus. The sequence goes on from NC_133510.1 coordinate 89,860,061, forward strand.
TTTAGCAGTGGAGTACACCTAAAGAAGTGTTAGAAAATGTAAATATACACCTCAATGAATTAGCACCAAGTATCCACCCAGTTAACCACTTCTAGGTTAGAAAATTCACCATTCCCAGCACTGTAAAAAGCCTCCTGCCACCGAAAAGCCAGGCCACCTCCAGCTGCTACCTCTCCATACTTCCTCAAAGTCACCATACTTCCTCAACTCTCTGTATATAATTGCTTTTTATGTGTTTTTTTTCTTATGTTCAACAATACATAGAATGAATAAAACAATGTCTATTATTTTGTGTTTAGTTGTCTGGGGCAACATTATGTGTTGTAGCTTCATGTATCTCTTGAATCTAGTTGCTTTGGGTAGGACTTCCAGCATTATGATGAAGTGGGGAAATCAGGCATTCTTCCTTGTCTCTGATTTTAAAGGAAAGTCTTTTCAAATTTTAATCATGTTTGCTGTGAGTTTTTACATATAATTTGAACTATATTGAGGTAGTTTTGTTATATTCCTATTTTGTTGCACGTGTTTATCATGAGAGGGTGTTAAATTTTGTTGAATTTTTTGCATCAAATGAGATGATAGTTTGTCAGGTTCAAACCAGTCTAGCTGTGCTAATTCTGACCACAGGGCCAGAGGTTTTATCATGACTTTATGGCCAATTAAATGCTTTTGAATTTATGGTTTCTTATGAGATTTTCAGAAGCCAAGAAACATGCAAATATATTCAACACACATAGTCAGTAATAAGAGAGAGAGAAAACCAATCACAGGTAGTAGCTTGGAATTTCAGAGAGACAAGTGTCCAGCAGAACTTTCAGCAGCCACTGCCCATAGAAAAGAGGCTTCACAATTCTACCCTGACCACGGGCTTCTGCAGGCTTCTAGGCCATAGTCAATTTACTTCAAGTTCTTATGAGCCTCTGCAGAAGTAATAAAAACTTTCATAGCCATTATCTCATTGCTCTGTTTTCTTGTCAAGCCTTGTGGGGGCCTGGCCACAGCAGATGTTATCTTAGAACCTCAGTCTACCATACATGTGAATATCACTTTGAGGGGTCAGTAATTTCACTTTAGGCTGAGTCACTTATCATAAGTGACTCCATTTTGAGAAATTTAGGATTGCAAAACATTATCATATATCAGATGATCATGTGGTTTATTTTCCTTCCTTCTGCTGATGTGGTGTATTACATTGACTGATCTTATATGTTGAACCATCCTTGCACTAAAAAAATACCACTCGATTATGGCTTATAATCATTTTAAAATACTGCTGAGCTCTATTTGCTAGTATTTTTTAAAAATGTTTGCATTAGTGTTCATAAGGTTTTGCTTTCTTGTATTGTCTTTGGGTTGGTATCAAGGACCAGACTGGCCTCATGAATGAGTTAGGAAGTGTTCCCTCCTCTTCAGTCTTTGACTAAATTTTGAGCAGAATTGGTGTTAGTCGTTTTATTTTAATGTTTGGTGGAATTCATACCAGTGAGGCCATCAGGTCCAGGACTTTCGTCAGGATTTTTAAAAAATTACTGATTCAATCCTTTTACTTGATATTGATCTATTTATTTCTTCATGATTTGGTCTTGGTAGATAGTGTGATTCTAGCAAGTTGTTTATTTTATCTAGGCTATTCAATTTGTTGGCGTATGACTGTTCATAGTACTTACTCTCTTATAATCACCTTTATTTCTGACATTAGTAAATTTTTTCTTTAGTTAATCTAGTTAAAACTTTGCCAATTTTTTTTGACTGTTTTGAAGAGCTGACTTTTGCCTTCATTCATTTTATCCAATGTTTTTCTATTCTCCATTTTATTTATTCCTGTTGTACTGTTTATCATTTCCCTTCTTCTGCTAGCTTTGGGTTTAGTTTCTCCTTTTTTTTTTTTTTTTAATACCTTAACTTGTCAACTTAGGTTATTCATTTGACGTTTTTTATGTTTTTGTTTTGTTTCGTTTTTGTTTTGTCACCCAGGCTGGAGTGTAGTGGAGTGATCTCAGCACACTGCAACTTCTACCTTCCAGGCTCAAGCAGTCCTTCTATCTCAGCCTCACACATACCTGGGACTATGGGCATGTTTGCACCATCCTCCCTGGCAAATTTTGTTTTTTTTTTTTTTTGTATTTTTGGTAGAGACAGCGTTTTGCCATGTTGTCCAGGTGGGTCTCCAATTCTTGAGCTCATGTGATCCACCTGCCTCTTTCTTTTTTAATGTAAATGTTTATAGCTATAAATTTGCTCTTTAGGACTGCTTTTGCTATGTCTCATAAATTTTGGTGTATTTTTCATTTTATGAAATCATATACATCTTTTTTTTTCTTTTTCTTTTATAAATTATACTTTAAGTTCTGGGGTACATGTGCAGATGGTACAGGTTTATTACATAGGTATATACGTGTCATGGTGGTTTGCTGCATCCATCCCTCTGTCATCTACATTAGGTATTTCTGCTAATATTATCCCGCACCAATCCCTCCACCCCCTGCTATCCCTCCCCTACCTCCCCGACCCCCTGACAGGCCCTGGTGTGTGATGTTCCCCTTCCTGTGTCCATGTGTTCTCATTGTTCAACACCCACTTATGAGTGAGAACATGCAATGTTTGGTTTTCACACATCTCTTTTAAAAATTAATTTTAAATAATTGACACTTTGCAATTGTATTTATTTATGGGGTACAATTTTATGTTTCAGTACATATATATGTTGTATAATGATCCATTCAGGATAATGTACCCATCACCTCATGTATGTATTATTTCTTTGTGGCAGAAACATTCAAAAATCTCTCTTCTAGCTATTTTGTAATATAGAGTATTTTACTGTTAACCATATTTCCTAATTTATTTTCTGATTTCTTCTTTGATACACTGGTTACTTAATTTTAAGAGTACATTTTTCCATTTCTGTGAATTTGTTAATTTTCCAGTTTCCTTGTGTTATTTATTTCTAACTGTATCTTGTGTTTGGAGAAGATACTTTGTATGATATCTATTTTTCTAAATCTATTAAGAGGTATTTGTGACCTAATATATGTTCTATCCTGAAAAATTACCCCGTGCAATTCAGAAGAATGTGTATCCTGTTGTTCTTAATTAGAATATTCTGTATATATCCGTGAGATCTAGTTGGTTTATTGTGTTGTAAAAGTCCCCTATTTTCTTACTTGTTTTTATCTAGTTGTTTTATCCATTATTGAGAGTGAGGCCCTGAAGTTTCCAAATATTACTGTAGAACTATTTCCATTTTTCAATTCTGTCCATTTTTGCTTTATATATTTAACAGTCTGTTATTAGTATGTTTATGTTTATAATTGTCTTCTTGCTGTGTTAAATCTTTTATTAATTTATAATATCCTACTTATCTCATAATATTTTTTGATTTAAAGTCTTTTGTCTGATGTTAGTCTAGCCACGTTTGCTTTCTTTTGGTTACTATTTGCACAGAATTTTTTTTTTATACTTTCATTTTCAACCTGTTTATGTCTTTGGAAATTAAACAAAATCAATTGCAGTTTACCAAGCAAGACTTCCCTTGTATGTTGCAAGCCTTCAATGAATCTAGAGTTCCAAAGTTATTATATCAGACAGATTCTGCCAGTGTAATTTATGTCTAGGTAGGGAGGCCGAATCATGGTGCTTCCTACTTCACCATCTTCCCAGACTCCTCAGGTCTAATTGTGGTTTTAATAGGAACTTTGTGGTTTACTGAGGTTGAGTACCTTTTCATTCTATTTGGTTTGTTTGTTAGGTGAGTTTTTTCTTTCTTTCTTTCTTTTTTTCCTTTTTGCCTTTTAGCTATCTTCTTTTTTGAGGGGCCTGCTCAAGTTCGTTTGTACTTTTGTCCATTCAATTGTGCTTCCTTAGTGCTTTGTAGAAATTCTTTGTATATTCTAAAAACAACTTCCTTATCGATTATACGTATTTTAAGTCCATTCTCCCATCCCATGGCTTGCCTTTCTATTTTCTGTTCCTTGATGTACATAAATTCTTTATTTTATGTAGTCCATTTATCAATTATTTTTTTCTTAAATAATTACTGCATGTTTTGTGTTCTCTATGAAGTATCTTTTCTTACTCCAAACTGATGAATTTTCTCTTATAGTACCTTTGGGAAACTTTATTAACTTACTTTCACTTTTAAATCTTCAAACCATCTAGGATCGGTAGTAAAGAATCGAGTGGATACACATTTAGTAATCACCCCTTAAAGAAAAGATAGTTGTTTTTCAACTTCTCAGTGTCGTCTCTTTATAAATCAAGGATCTATATTGAATAATTAGTTTTCTGGACTCTCCATTTCATTGGGTTTGTCAGTGTGTCTGTTTATCCTTCCAAGAGTATTATGCTGTGTTTATTATGAAGCTTTAACACAAAATTTTGATATCTAACAGAGTAAATTTTCACACCTTGTTCCACTTCAAGAGTGTCATGACAATTACTGCTCTTTGCAGATCCACATATATGTTAGAACTGGTTTTTCAAATCACACATACACACACATTCACATATACAAACAAACTCACTGGCATTTTGAATAACATTGCTTTTACAGATCAGTTTAAGAAATCGAAATCTTAAAAATACCGAATTTGCCAATGTATAAGAATAATTTACCCCTCTAGTTTGATCTTCTTTAGTTTATTTCAATAATGTTATATGTTTCTGTAAGACATAATATTTATCTTTGTTGCATTTTCCTAGATATATTTGATATTTTTATGTTATTATGACTGATATTTTTGTTTTGTTTTGTTTTTTGAAACAGGGTTTTACTCTGTTGCCCAGGCTGGAGTGTAGTGGTGTGATCTCGGCTCACTGAAACATTTGCCTCCCAGGTTCAAGCAATTCTCCCACCTCAACCTCCCTAGTACCTGGAATTACAGGTGTGCTCACCATACCTGGATAGTTTTTTGTATTTTTGTTACAGATGGAGTTTCATCATGTTGGCCAGACTGGTCTCGAATTTCTGACCTCAAGTGATCCCCCTTCTTTCACCTCACAAAGTGCTGGGATTATGGGCCTGAGCCACCACGCCCAGGCTGATATTTATTTTTAGAAAAAAAATATTCTTTTTTTTTTTTTTGAGACGGAGTTTCGCTCTTGTTACCCAGGCTGGAGTGCAATGGTGCAATCTCGGCTCACCGCAACCTCCGCCTCCTGGGTTCAGGCAATTCTCCTGCCTCAGCCTCCTGAGCAGCTGGGATTACAGGCACGCACCACCGTACCCAGCTAATTTTTTGTATTTTTAGTAGAGACGGGGGTTTCACCATGTTGACCAGGATGGTCTCGATCTCTTGACCTCGTGATCCATCCGCCTCAGCCTCCCAAAGTGCTGGGATTACAGGCGTGAGCCACCGCGCCCGGCCCAATATTGCAAAGTCTTAATTAGAGTAGCTTTATAATAATACTTCATACATAGTTCATGTTCTCTAACTCTGTTCTTCTCTACAGGCTTGTTTTTGGTGTCTTGGCCTTTTATATTCCATATAAAACTTATGAAAATTGCTTATTTGCCATAGGAAAGAAAATTGGTTAAGAATTTGCTTGTGATTGAACAGGATCCGTGAAACAATTTCAGGGACTGACATTATAACAACATTGAGCCTTCTGTATCCCTTTATGTTATTAGGTCTTCTTTCATTTCTGTCAGTAATATTTTTGGTTTCTTTCACAGATGTACTTTTCTAAAGATTTATTTCTTTTTTATACTATTGTAAATCATTAATTTTTTTCCATTTGTTTGTAGCTAGACTAAAAAATATAATGTATTTTTTTAACATATTGATGTATCTGATGACCTTGTCAATTTTTTTTTAGTAATTCTGGTAGTTTTTCTATAGAACATTTTGGATTTTCTACAATGGAATCAAGTTCCCCATGAATAATGAACATTTTATTTCTTTATTTTTGGTGACTATGTCTTTTATTTTTTTACTTGCCCTTTGCACTTGCCAAGATCTCCAAAACGATGTAAGATAATTTTTGTTCTTTTGTTCCAATTTCAAAGGAAAAGCTTTTGACATTTCTCCATCAACTAAATAATCACTATCAGAGTAAGAAATTTTCTTCTATGTATACTTTGCTGAATTTTAAAATCATAAATTCATGTTGAATTTTTTTCTTCAATTTTTCCTTTTGTTAAAAAATTATTTATTATACTTTAAGTTCTGGGGTACATGTGCAGATCATGCAGGTTTGTTACATAGGTATACACATGCCATGGTGGTGGTTTGCTGCATCCATGGCCCTGTCATCTACATTAGTTATTTCTCCTAATGCTATCCCTCCCCAATCCCTCCCACCCCTGCTATTCCTCCCCTAACCCCCCACCCCCGAGGTCCCCATGCACACGTATGTTCATTTTGGCACTGTTCACAATAGCAAAGACTTGGAACCAAACCAAATGCCCATCAATGGTAGACTGGATAAAGACATTTTTCATATGCTTTTATTCTATCTATTGGCATGATGATAAATTTTTTTTCATTTTCAAAGAATTGAATTATTACAAATTTTAAAATGTTAACTAATCTTGAACTTTTATCATTAGCCTGTTTTGATTGTATGTTTTTAACGTATTGCTGAATGCAGTTTGCTGCTTTTGTGGGAGTGGAATTTTGCTTAAATAGTTATGCATAAGATTGGTTTGTAGTATCATTTCGCCTTAATGACTCTGTTAGGTTTTGCTGTTATGTTTATGCTGGCCTCATAAAAGAAGTTAGGAAATGTTCTTTTCTGTTCTGTGATAAAGATGTTCCTTCTTTTTTTCCTTTTTCTTTTGTGGCCCATAGTAGTGTAACAGGGATTACCAAGTCTGTGAAGGTAATTATTATGGATTGATTCATGTTCCCCCAAATTTTTACATTTATGCCATAACCCCCAATGTGAGTGTACTTGAAGATAGGCCCTTTGGTGAGATAATAAGATTAAATGAGGGAGATGATCCAAGATGGCCGATCGCTAACATCCCGGGATTGCAGCTCTCAGGAAAGGCGCGGAGAACTAGAGGACGCCACACTTTCAGACAAATTCTGGTCGCTCACGGAGCAGGAGATCCCCCAGTGGAGGAAACACACGGGTGGCCAGTGCGACTCTCATGGCCGGTGCAGCGGTTCCGCCGGCACCCCGGTGCGGCAGCTCTCGGAGCAAAGTAAACAGGTTCGGAGGACCTGCACGGGTCCCCAGCAGGACACCAGAGCCCGGCACAGCCGCTGTGACGGCACCTCAGTGTGGCAGCGCTTGGCGCAGAGTAAACAGGACCAGTTTCCCTTCTGACTGAGGTTTGGAGCCCCGGGAAGGCAGAGTCGCCTACTACCGACACAAGAAGGAAGCCCGACAGGAGAATCCTGGGCAGAAAAGCACCATCAGTTTTAACGCCGCTGCTCTGGCCCTGGGAACTAACAACCTGGACGCCCACTCAAGAGACCTAATCTGAAAGTTGGTAATTTCAAAGAGACAGGAGGATAAATTTACAATGACGGGAAGAAACCAGCGTAAAAATGCTGAGAATACTCAAAGTCAGAACGCCTCTCCCTCTAAAGATGATCACAGTTCCACATCAACAATGGAACAAGGCTTGATGGAGAACGAGCACATCCCAATGACAGAATCACTCTTCAAGGAATGGATAATAAGAAACTTCGGTGAGTTAAAAGACCATGTTGTAGCCCAACGTAAAGAAACTAGGAACTTTGAAAAAAGGTTTGATGAAATCCTATTGAGAATAGACAACTTAGAGAGGAGTATGAGTGAATTAATGGAACTAAAGAATACAATACAGGAACTCCGAGAAGTATGCACAGGTTTAAACACTCGAATTGTTCAAGCAGAAGAAGGGATATCAGAGGTCAAAGTCCAACTTAATGAAATAAAACGTGAAGAAAAGGTTAGAGAAAAAAGGATAAAAAGGAATGAGCAAAGTCTCCAAGAAATGTGGGACTATGTGAAAAGACCAAATTTACCTTTGATAGGTGTACCTGAATGTGACGGAGAGAATGAATCCAAGCTGGAAAATACCCTTCAGGATATTATTCAGGAAAATTTTCCTAAACTAGCAAAGCAGGTCAACATTCAACCCCAGGAAATACAGAGAACACCACAAAGATATTCCTCAAGAAGAGCAACCCCAAGGCACATAATCGTTAGATTCACCAGGGTTGAAACGAAGGAGAAAATACTAAGGGCAGCCAGAGAGAAAGGTCATGTTAACCACAAAGGCAAGCTTATCAGACTTACAGCAGATCTCTCAGCAGAAACTCTACAAGCCAGAAGAGAGTGGGGGCCAATATTCAACATACTCAAAGAACAGAACCTTCAGCCCAGAATTTCATATCCAGCCAAACTAAGCTTCACAACTGAAGGAAAAATAAAATCTTTTATGAACAAGCAAGAACTCAGAGATTTTATTACCACCAGGCCTGCTTTACAAGAGCTTCTGAAAGAAGCATTACACACAGAAAGAAACAACCAGTATTAGCCTTTCTAAAATACACCAAAAAGTAAAGAGCACCAACATAAAGAAGAATTTACACCAACGAATGGATAAAACAGCCAGTCAACAACAAATGGCAGTAACCCTAAATTTAAATTGACTAAATCCCCCAATCAAAAGACACAGCCAAAACCCAATGGCATGTTACATCCAGACCTGTTTCACATGCAAGGATACACAAAGACTCAAAACAAAGCGATGGAGAAAGATTTACCAACCAAATGGAGAGCAAAAATAAATAATAAATAAATAAAAAGCAGGAGTTGCAATTCTCATATCGGAGAAAATAGATTTTAAAGCAACAAAGATATAGTGGTAAAAGGATCAATGCAACAACAAGAGCTAACGATCCTAACTCCCAGATACGAGACTTAGATTCAATGAGACAGAAAATTAATAAGGATATCAAGGACTTGAACTCAGATCCGGAACAAGTAAACTTAATAAATATTGATAGAGCTCTCCACTTCAAATACACAAAATATACATTCTTGTCAATACCACATCACACCTACCCATAAGTTTAAATGAAACATTGATTGGGCATTATTAATACTCAATTTTTTTCAAAATAAAGCAATATTTCCATTTACTCTCCCTCTTTCTCTTCCTCTTTCTTCCTCTCCTTTGCTTTTTTTTTTTTCTTTCCTTCTCTCAAAAAAAAAAGAAACCAATTTGTAAACCTCTAGATCCAGGTAGGCAATGTCTGTCTCATTGCTTGATTTCCTTCCTTCCCTTCCCTCCCTCCCTCCCTCCCTCCCCGCTTCCTCCCTTCCTTCCTTCCTTCCTTCATGCCTTCCTTCCTCCCTACCGTCCTTCTTCCCTCCCTTTCTGCCTTCCTCTCTCCCCACAAAAAAAAAAAAAAAGATTCAATGAGGTTATAATGGTGTGGTCCTCATCCAATAGGACTGGTGTCCTTATAAGAGGAGGAAGGTACATCAGAGATGTTTCACCACATATGCAAAGAACAGAGGCCATTGAAGACAAAGCAAAAAGGTGGCCATCTGCAATCTGGGAAGGGAGGCCTCTCTAAAACAAGCCAGATGGGATGTTGATCTTATTTTTAACAGATAATTTTCTATTGTTTAAGGTAAACAATTTGTGGTCCTGTGCTATGGAATCCTGAGCAGACTAACACAGTTATTAAGAAATAAGATATAAAAGCAACTGGACCAATAGGTGTCTTTTCGAAAGAAAGTTGTTCTTTAATTCCTTTTCTGTCCTCTTCTATGGTCATTGATTTATTCAAGTTTTCCACTACCTGAATTAAAAATGGTATATTACATTTTTAGGAAGTGAGCCACTTTCTCTAACTCTTAAAATTTATTTTTAATGTAGTGCAGACTAAAAATCTCAATTTTAAGTTTGTAAATTAATTTCTCCATTGATTATTAAATGATGGCACTAGTGAAATATTAATTTATATAGCTTAATGATAATTTTGCTGCCCTATGTCCTGTTTCAAATAGTCTATTTATTTAAAAACTTCTAGTTTTTACTTTTCACTTATTTTATGTCATTTTCTCTCTTTGACTCAAATGCAGTAGCCACATCTCTTTTTTTTTATCACCTCAAAATGACTGATGGTAGAAAATACATGATTTCAAATCTTTTACCTAGCTCAAAGATTGTTTTAACACCCAATTTCTGCCACTTTACTGGGTAGTTTCAATGTTCTCATGGAAAATATATTTCATCCCCTGGCTTCCCCAGGGGTTTCTTGACCTCATTTTCAAAGATTTTTTTTTTCTTTATTATATCTAAGCCACCGATACTCACAGTCACACATATCTGCCTACCCCCAGCCTGGTCCTCGTCTTCTCTTCCCTGTCTATGGACAGGCATGTTGAGTTTGAAGTGCTTGTGTAAAATTATAGTAGAGATCTACCATATGCAATGAGATTTGAGACTGAAATTCAGAAAAGTTGTATGGAATGGAACTATAAGTTTAAGAAGCATGATTCTAGATAAGATAGCATGGGAATATTGTGTCGAGTGAGACTAGGAGAGGGCCTAGGATTCAACCATAACTAGTTTCAACATTTAAAGGCTAGGCAGAGAAGCGTGCAAGCCAAATTGGCAAAAAAGACAAGGAAAATGTGGCCACAGAGGCAAGAGAATCTAGTGCCATGAAGGTCAACAGAATAAAGTGTTCTGGAAAGAGGCAATTTAATGATGCTGTGTAGTTAAGAGTAGAAAATATTTAGTCGTTTGAGTGTTGAGGTTTCTGAATTCGTATTAAAAACCATTTTAGCAACATAGATGAATATAAACCATATTGAAGAGGATGAATAAGAGGAGAGGAAATGTGAAAGTACTTTAACATCCTCCAGTTGTTCTTAGCATAAAAACCAAAATTCCTTATCTAATTTGCAACACCCCCTGTGACGTGTTCCTGCTTTCTTCTCTGACTCATCTCATGACATTTCTCTACTTCGAACTCTAAGTAACACTGTGTTTATTGCAGTTCTCTGAATATGCCAGTCTTCTCCACCAGACTGTAAGTTTTATGAGGGATGGAATCAGGTCTGCCTTGCTGAATAAACTTCCTCCGTGTCTAGCAGGGTGCCTTACATGAGGTAGATGTCCAATAACGATTTCTTGAATCTATTAATGACACTTCTTGTGCCTAAATGGAATGTAGGAGTGAGGGGAAGAAGAGGTAAGAGGGGGAAAAAAAGAGGAGCTGAAAAGCAGAGGAGAGAATGAGAAGAGAAACAAAAGGAGGGGTAGAAAAAGAAAACATACAAACAAATAGAGAGGTCAACAATGACCATTTTTTCTAGATAAAATACAAAGTCTTTCTCTGTAGCTTACACAGGCTTGAACATGCTTTACCGTGATTACACGATTTACCTCTTGACTAAGAGGTACACACAATTATACAGCTTACACATAATTTACCCCCTGACTACATTTGAAGCTCTCTTCTGGCCATTGGTCTACATCTACCCCAACACATTCTTGCACTGCAGCCTACACTTGAGCCCTGAAAACTGCATACATTAATTGCATAGGGAATAATCTGTATTATTTGTTATATTCTCTCTGACTACTAGGCTTTTAAATTGTCATTCCTTTTGCCTGGATTATGCCTTCCTTCCCAAAGACCAAACCAGTGTTTGAACTGTTTTCTACTAAACCATGTGTCTCTGCTTAGATCTTACATTCTTCTGAAAGTCTTTTTTTCATACTACTCTAATGAAGACTAGCATTATAGCAATATATAAATAACATTGTTCTTGGTACATAATGTAAACTCACTAAAAATAAATACTATTGCTATAATGGTTGTTATATTTCCATAATATTAGAGTGATGGAGGGAAATATGCTTTGTTTATGCCAAAAATTTATTATTGAGCTATGAAGGGGATTCTAGAGTATTAACCAAGTTCTTACTAGTTTTAAGCCACACCTGACTCACAGTTAAGGTATACAAGTAATAATTAAGAAATCTGCCATTTTTTGCTATTTTCTTTTTAAAATCTTGGCCAACAGTTGTCACACCAGGGCTTTGTTATTTATTGAGCATTTGCAATGATGAACAGGCCCTGTAGTGATGCACATATCCTGAGTGCTCAGAAAGAAAGAAAAGGCACTTGTGTGCTCTTTTGAGATTACATAGATGTATTGCGGAGTGGGTTACATGGACAGTGATGGTTTGATTACAGTGAGTATCTTCATCTAAGGGTCCGTGCTTTTCTCCATTTGAGAAGACAACTTCAAAGCAAAATCCCATTTTATGGACTTCAACAAGAAATGTAGTCTTGTGTTCAATTGAATCTGAGTAAACAATATCTTTGATAGTTGCTGACACTTCCAGGCTGGAATTATTTCTGTAATTATTACACCTTTAAATCAATTTTAAAATATTAAATTAATTAAACTATGAATATATATTATCCTATACTTTTTTAAAAAGGGGAAATAATTTATTCATCAATATCTACTGTATGTCTGCCATGTGGCATATATATATATATACATATACACATTGTTAATTCAGTTGCCAAGGATACAGCAGTGAACAAAACAGACAAACATCTCTGTCTTTCCGCAGTTCCAGTCTAATATGGGTGGAGAAATTAATAATACAGAAATCATTTGTCAGAGAGTCTTGAGTGGTATGAAAAAAATGTAACTAAGTAGGGCAGGGGAAGGGGGTAGGAAGAATTGCTGTTTGAAAAAGATTGTGAGGAAGGCTTGAATGAATTAGATGAGAATTGAGGTGGTAAGACTGTTGCCATCAGATATGAGGAGGAAGAGCATTTCTAAGGGCATAACAGAGCAAGTACAAAGACCCAGAGAGGAGGTTGTGGTTAAAGTGTTCAGAACATTGAAAAACAGCTAGTGTGAATATGATGATTATGATGGTCTGAGACAGTGTGAAGGACAACATGACTGGAGGAGTGCATGTCAGGGAACAAAGAGGTCAGAAAATTGGAAAGGGTGTGGATGTGGATATTGAAATCATATTTATAGGGTATATGTCATATTTGGATACATGCACAGAATGTCTAATGATCAAGTCAGGGTATTTAGGATATGCATCACCTTAAGCATTTATCATTTCTTTGTGTTGGGAACGTTTAAAATCCTTTCTTCTAACTATGTTGAAATATACAATATGTTGTTGCTAATACTTGTTACCCTACTGTGCTGTTGAACATCAGAAATTGTTCCTTATATCTGACTGTAGTTTATATTTTATTAGAATGACATTCAATGGAAGGTGTTTTCATGTTGGAGAAAGGGAGTATAGCCAGAAATGAGCAGTTTTTAGAACAGCAGAGAAGATAACTGGTTGGAGAGATGGGGAGAGAAAAGAGTCAGTCTAGGGTTTTGAGGGGTGTGGGGAGAAACAGTTACCACTTGAGAAGGCTGCAGAGTAAGCAGTGTTCTCAGAGGTATGACTCAATTCAACTAAAGCAATACAATAAAGGCAGAGAGTAAAAGTTACAGGTAGGGGATTTTGCCGAGGACTGAGAGTTAATTAGTTACAAAATACTCAATGATTTGTCTGTTTTAAAAACTGTTTTGTAATTTGGGCTTTAAGATTTAATTTTAAAACCATACCCACTAATCACTTATTTGTTCAGATTTAGAGGTAGAGACACAATCAATGCCAAGTTTTTATAACTAGTCTAAATGTGAAATATATAGAACTCTGGCCTTGCTCCAATTTTGGGAATAATTATAAATAGCATTTTAACTTCATTTTTCAGAATAGAGGCCATAGCAAGCATAAAAGCAACAATTTATCAAGCTGCCTGAGGGAATGATGTGAAAAATGCTCATCAAGAATATCCATCTGGACAGGACAAAAAATGATGCTGAGAGGACTTTGGAGAGTTTCTACCCAATTTTCCTAAATTCCAGGAAGTTTTCTTAGTAGAACTGATGATGATTGAAAGCCACTTCATTTCTGGGATACTAGAGACTTCTGGTCTGCATATGTGACTGTAGGAGGAAATAAATAATTCATACTTTGGAAAAATTCTAATTACCTAAAGATGACTCTCACGGAGTAAGAGGGAAATGGGCATTTGTCTTGTTTTCCCAAACTCTTTCAGTATGCAGTGACTAATAATTAAGGTAACAACATGATTTTGGAAGGGCTTTTTCTTTTTGAGCTCTCTTATCTGTGCAGACTTACACTATTATAATGTGTGACAGGCATTTCCTTATTTTGTCTTATACAATGTGTGTGAATAAATTTTTTACAACTTCTTTTATTAAAGGCAGAGGATGTTTCATGCTTACTGTTGTATTATCTACATTTTGGAAACAGAATGAATATTCTAATGTTAAATCAGCTTAAAAAATGAATAGTTCTTTTTTTCCAAATTTTTCATTTTTAAATACGCGTGATTACCAGTACCAACAAAAGTTTCAGAAGTTAAAAAGAAAAAAATAACTATTTTTGTGGTTCATCTTTGTCCTTCATTGTCACATCTTTTACTTCTTAGTTTTACTTGATAGCAGTTATGCAAAAAACAAAAACTGAAGAGCAGGCAGTTAATGTTTTTACAGATATGATAAATACCCCAATAACTCTTCCACGAAGAAAATGTCAACCTTCAAATGTAACACACATAAAAACTAGCTTTCTTATCATTTAGTGCCAATATCACTTTTAAACAATTAACACCTGTCATCCAAGGTGTTAAAAGTTATTTGCATTTTTAACGAAGCCTCTCTTATAATTACTGGACAGGGCAAGATGAAGAGTATATTCTTAATACATAGAAAAACTTCTAATGAATAACTTTTTCTTATATGTTTTCATTTTAAATACCTCCCACAAATAAGTGGCTACCCCAGATCTCGCTCCTCTTTTCTAAACTACTGCAAACTCTCCTTTGACCTTTGTTTATGTTGATCTTACACATATTTTTTCCATTGCCATTATTCTATCCCCCAACCTGCTGCAACATCCATTTACATAAAATTGTCCAGAAATCTCTTGTCGAGACCGAAACTTCTTTAGCTGAAATGGGAAAACAATGGGCTGTGAAAACTCAAGCTTTAATATTTTAGCCCTGGCCAAATAAATTTTAGTAGGGCTTGAGCAGAAGTGAATGAGAAAGAAAAATATTTATTTGATCTTCAGGATTTCCAACTAAAAAAAAAAAACTGTAGAAAAATCTTTATATTAAGTCTCTAAAGTAAAAAAGATTTTGCTGGATCTCTGCTTTAGTTTAGATTTGAAATAGAAATGAAAACTTCTCATGGCTCTCATTCCATATATGGATTAATTTCTTATCCAAATATTCTTTTGCTTTTGCTCTGTGGTTCTTGGTGATGTTCTCACTGTCATGCCCATGGAAGGGAGAAGGGCACTCAAGTAGAAGACTTTAACAGTGCGCTACATGGAAGGTTGAGAAAAAGGGAACTACCATCTTCCAGAAGGCCTTTTGAAGGGAAACAGAACACGAATCCTCTAATTAGCAAGAGCAGACTCAAGGCAAGCAGGCAGCCTTCTGTTTACCTCAGGACTAGGAAGGAGACCAGCTGGCATTCTCTCAAAGATAGCAAAAGCTATTTATTGCTGTGTGAAAGAACCTTGCCAGATTAAGTATATTGGGGGGGGGGGAACAAGTTTACATGAGTGTTTTTGAAACCCCTGAAGAAAATGAGTTTGGTATAAGAAGATTCTCTGGAAGTCATGTTAACTCTGGAGTATTCCTTTCCTTCTTCATCTACTATTATAAGGCCAATGTGCAAACCTGGCTGGAAACAAAATTAGTAGAAAAGAATTTGACTGCTAGGCCTCCCTGGAACATGTGAAGCAATTTAGAAAATAATTGTGCATTAAACAATTATTTAAAAGTTACTTGGATGCCGCACCAGCTTGGAAGCTTCTAGGGTAAAATTTACCTGTATATGTATTATTATAGTGTTTTCTTTAGTATTGTGGTAAAAGAGGCAAACTTCTATGAAAAATTAAAAACTAATAAGATTTACATAATATGCAAAGGAAAAAAGGAAGAGAAATAATCAAAACTGGTTCCGCAGCATAGCAAACTGCAAGCTGAGAAATCACTAAAATAATAAAGCCATTTATAGTCTTAAAAACTACCTTTTCTATTGAATTAGAGCATAAAGAAAATTTACTTTAGATAAAAACTTGTGGGATTCATAATTTTATTTTAAAAAAAGAAAATTTGCTTTATAAGTGTTAGTATTGGTCAATATCACCAACAACTTTATTTTGTGAGGTCTTGTCAGTTGGAAGAGACTATAGCAATGTTCCTTTTTTTTTTTTTCCTGTGGTAGGGGGTACTCCTGACACTTGAAATGGGAAAATTCTTCATTGTGCTTTGGATATGTGTAGCATTCCCATTCTGAGGGGAACAGACATCAGAATGTTCTCTTAGTCACTGTGACAACCAAAATTGTCAAAATATTCCTCCAAAAATCCAGCGATCACCCAGATTGCAGTAAATTCTATTCCACCTTTCCTGGGAGACACTTTATTTTACACATCAGGAATAAGAGTCCCAAGGAAATTAATATCTTTTCCAAAGGCCACAGAATGGCAGACCTGAGACGTACCTTTTCTTCCTGGTACTTTCCACTACCTCACTGGTCTCCTCTCCAAGTTCCTGTAAAGTGAAATTGGAATAACTCTGTAATAGACACAACAAAGTTTTAACAGCGATGACCTCTCTAGAGCAATAATAAGGGCACAGAAGTGAAAGGGATTTCACTTTTCCATATTTGTGTGAATTATTTGAATAATTCACAATATGTACACATTGGGTTTATAATGTTTAAAACAAAAAACAAAATTCTATTTGGTATCTTTTCTTGCTACTCCTAAGACAGTTTAGAGGAGAATATTTTTGAGTACTCTGTGGAGCACTTCTTTCCATTTTCCTGCATGGAAAGAAATGACACCAAATGCTGTTCTGGGGATGTTACTCTTCATGTTTATAACACACTCTCTCTGTTACTGTTAAATATGAAGAATTATGATTGGATATTCCTTCCATTTGATTTTTTTTTAATTTTTACTGTTTTTGTCTTTTCTCCTCCTCCCATCTCACTAGGTAATGTCAATGAAATATTTCCCCATGTCATACATTGGTGCCCCTACACTAAAATACATCAAAATCATAGCAAGGATAGAATTGAATGGGACCATTGAAAACACAGATGACAACATACACTTTTTCTAAGTATAATATTTACAAATGTGACTTTTCAACAGAGCAAAAGGCATATCAGATTAAGTCATTTCCAATGCCAGCAAAGAAAACACCTATTTTGAAAACAGAGTATTGTTTATCAACGTGGGACCACTAGCTTTACCAAATTTGGACCCCCTCATCAATGGTGTATATATTACATTCTTTAGAACAATATTCCTTTTTCACATATTTCTTCACCAGTCTTTCATCACATGTAAATTCAGATGGGAATTAAGTTGAAATAAAAAGAGACTCAATGTTCTACCAAATCATTTCCTCCCAAACTAGGCCAACTTTTCTCTTCCTCTTCCTCTGCATTCACATTTGCTTGGATTTAGCATCCCCTTTGAATTTCTTGTTGTCATAGAAACATGTGTTCCTCATTGACCTTTTGTTTTTCAAGGGGAAAGATAAACATGCCACCTACTGTGGGGGCTCAACTGACTGTTCCCAGAGAGCTGCACCTTCCCAGCTGCACAGTGCAGTGTGCTCAGGAGAGTGGCCATCTCCCAGCCCTGCTGGCAGCGACAGGCAGAGGATGGACGCCAGCTGTACTAAGGCTGGAGCTTCATGAACCCTTTCCTATTAGGCCACATCCTGTCTGCCTGTTAGGAGTGAAGGAATGTTTCAGGTCAAATAAAGAGCAGTCTTATGCAATATAACCCCCAGGATTAATCTTTTGAAAATAACAGCAGGCAGGCCACCTGAGGTGAAGGGTAAGAAATAAAGTAGCTCAAACTGGACATAATGGAACTATGCTACATGTTATAGATTAGAATGCATGAAAAGAGGAAAATTCTAATGTTGCTAAGTCCTAGAGACTGTATATGGAGTTTAGGTTTGAAAAATACTTTGAGTATTGAGGCAAAATTTGGGCCCAAATTATGGCAGTGCTGCATCTAGCATGTCCTGAATCTTTGTGTGGTGATTGATTGATTGATTGATTGATTTGAGATAGAGTTTCAATCTTGTTGCCCAGGCTGGAGGGCAATGGTGTGATCTCGACTCACTGCAACCTCCGACTGCCGAGTTCAAGAGATTTTACTGCCTCAGTCTCCTGAGTAGCTGGGATTACAGGCATGCGCCCCTACACTCGGCTAATTTTGTATCTTTAGTAGAGACAGGGTTTCTCCATGTTAGGCTGGTCTTGAACTTCCAACCTCAGGTGATGCACCTGCTTTGGCCTCCGAAAATGCTGGGATTACAGGTGTGAGCCACCAGGATGATGCTGGGTGTCCCTGTGTCATGAATTGGCTGCATGAGTATATGAGCAAGTCCTGCATGAATATCTGTCTGTATACTTGACATCTTGAGGTAAATGTTCCAGAAACATCTTCAGGCTTAACCCAGAACTCTTGATTTCTTCTACAGACATTTTTCTTCTCCATACCTTTTCCCATTTAAGTAAATGGTAGCTATGTACATGTACTTGTTTAAGACAAAATTCTTGTGGTCTTTTTAGAGCTCTCCCCTACCCCTGGTGAACCCTTGGCCCATTTGCCCCATATAAGCTTCCAGAAAGTCTCTCAAGCTCATCTTCAAAGTTTTATACTTCTGAAATAAACCTCATATTTCTCTGCCACTCCCAATCCAAGCCACCATCACCTCTCACTGAGCCTCCAGCAGTACCCTCTAGTTAATATCCTTGTTCCCATGTGTTTGACTATCATTTCCCATTCTCTATACAGAAACCAAAGTGTTCTTCTACAAAGCCAGTCAGGCGAAGTCATTTCCCAACTACAATCCTAAGTGTCTTCCAAATAATCTAAGAATTAAACTCATCCTCTTTATCAACACCCAAAAGGTCATGCATGGTCTAACCCCTGCCTAGTTCTTTATGCCCACCTTCATGCAACACTGCTACTTTGGGCCCCTTTCCCTTCTCTCAAATATGCCCAAGTGTTTTCTACTTAGAGCTCTGTATTTGCCAAATCTATGCCTGAATTGTTCTTTTCCTAGGACTTTCACATGACATGAAACTTAGCTTCATTCAGCACTGTACTCTCATAGCACCTCACTGGAAAGGCATTCCTTGGCAACTCTCTTTACAATGAAGATAAAATTCTATTAGCTAAAACATTAAAAACAAGAAAACCTTTCTTACTTACTATTGCATCACTCAGTTTATTTGTTTCTGTAATACTTACCGCAGTCTAAGATTATCTTAGTTGTTTCTCTGTTTACCAGCTTTCTCACCATACTAGAAGGTTGGGGTTTTGACTGGGACTGAAACATTGTTTGGCAACATGGTGAGAACACTAAATAAATAAACACGTACTTTTTTTTTCTTTTAATTCTTTTAATTAATAAAATTGTCATGGGAAATATGGGATTCTTACTAGTCTTTGAAGAAAAGATTTCTTTTTCTTTTCTTTTTTCTTATTATACTTTAATTTCTGGGGTACATGTGCAGAACATGCAGGTTTGTTACATAGGTATATGTATATGGTTTCCCATCAACTGAAGCTTACATAAAGGCTTCCCTGGAAGCTTACATAAAACATTCACTGATTCACATATATGGTCTTTGGTTCAATTATATGACATAATAATCAAAGTCCTTGTATAAACATTTATTGGATAGTTTCTTTCCTTCCTTTACTAAGTGGAGTAGATTCCTATAACATATCTTCTTCTAAAGAAATCTTGAATGCATTGAATTGAATTGATTTTAGCATATGTTCCTAAGATGAAATACGGATCAAACTATTATAGGTGCTGGGAATAGAAACTAGATAAGACAAATTCTCTACCTTCAACAAGGTTGTGGAGTAGCAGGGAGGAAAGATAGTGTGCAAATATTGCAATGTTATGTGAAAAGTACTAGAAGTAGGTTTAAGATACAGTGATAATGCAGTTGGGGGAAAGTGAACAAAGATAACATGTTTGGATGAGTTTAGCTGGGTTTTGAAAGATGTTGAAGTTTTGTAAGGATGAAAAGAAAAAGGAAAGGGGTTAGTTTTTTTTTTTTTTTTTCTAAAAGGAATTGCATGCACAAAACTCTAAGTGCTTGAAGCAAATTTAAGTGTTTGGAGAATTTTAAGCAGTTTATTTAATATGTTAGATGTGGCTGGACAGGTAAGCATGTAAGTTCTTGTATGCCTGCCAGAAACGTTTAGCAACAATGTACTTTCAATCCTTTAGGGATTATATTTTACACTTGTTAGAAAGATTTCTCTTGGCAGCTTGTGAAGGAAAGAATGGAGGAAGGTAAAACTTAAACTAAAAGACCAGTTGAATAAGAAGCTATAGCAGTAGAACATGCAAGAAATGACAGAAGCTTAGTAACTAACTGAAGATAGGTAATGAGCAATAGATGCTTATTTGATTCCTAAATTTCTTGCTTGAGAGATTAAGTGCTCCTAACTGAGACAGAAAATGAGAGACAGAAGTTCAGTGATGAGAGGAAACAACACACCTTCAAATGAGATGTTAAAAGCAATGGCAAAAACTGCAGTTACATTTGCATCAAGCTAACATTAGACTGCAAATACCTAGTAGGCATTAGGTTGTATGGGTCAGGCACTTTGCAAGAAAGTCTAAAGTAGAGACACAGAGTTGAAAATTATTAGCAAGTAAGTTTTTGAAATTCAAGAGATCTAGATTCAGAAACAGAAATTCAAATAGGCAAAATATTTTCAGCAAATCAGACATGTAAGAAGAAAACAACAACAAAAAAGAAACTAAGGGCATAGAACAAAAAATTTAAAAATTAAATGTAGTAATAGGCCAATTCCTTTAGAGTTAGCCATCAGATCGTTTATTATCCCTGCCAATGTTGCTTTGGTAATGTTATAAGAGTGGAAGAAGTAGATGAAGACTTTTTTCCCCCCAAAAATGCTAGCTAGAAAGAAATATAGTGTATTGGTAAAAGTTCTTAAAACTGGAGATTAAGCATATATTTAAGTTGAAGGAAAGTATCCTGTAGAAAATAAAAGTTTGAAAGGAAAATGGATAAATCAAGATCTAGACATGAGGTGAAAAGAACAGATGAGGGTTTTAGCCTCAAGATGTGGGGACCTTTTCTTTAGAGACTTAAGAGTTGAGACACAAGATTCTCTTGAAAGGTACTATTATAATTGGAAATGTAGAATGTTGAGTCTTCGGTCTCCAGTGGTCTCACATTTCTGTTAGAATAAACTATTTGCTTCAAATGGGCAAGTCCTGAATTGAATGGGCTTTAAGGAGGTGTCACAGATTTGGAATATCTAATAAAAAAAATGTTGAAAAAAAGTTTATCAATGATGCGTAGAGAAAACATTCTTTTTGAATTCATTATAAATTTTTCTTTTGTTATTATTTTATCCCTATGTTTCATAGAAGTATATTTAAATAACTGAGTAGTCTCTTCTTTGTCATTCTCTTTCTTAATTCTTTTGTTTTCCTCTGTTCTTTTCCACACTGCCCCAAATGTTAGGACTTCCTGCTTGCCCTCTTGTTCAAACTTCTTCAACAATTGACATTCAAGAAGTCCTTAATAGGGGTCAGATAACAGTTGTCACTTAGGAAGTGACAACTTTTGTTCTTAGAACATTTTTTTCCTCTCTTCTATTACATCTGGATGGCCCATATCTACATTGATCATCCAGTACTCTGCCTTTTCATCTCCCCCACTTTTTTTTTCTGAAACCCTGTTTTAAAATGCATAGTAGTCGAATTTACACTTACACTTCTTTCCTCGTGCCTGGTCACCATAATGGAATTTTACCGGCTTAAAACAAAATACTTGAAGAAGTTAGCCATGCAGATATAGGAGAACTATGTCCCCATGCTGGCCTGTGAGGCTTTATTTGCTGGCTTTTGCAAGGATTACATGTGTAGCATAGCAACTCTGATCAGGGCAACCACTTTGTTGAGCTTTAAGTAGACCGTGGTCATTCTTCAAGGCCTGTTCACCTCAGATTTGCTTGGTAGAAAAATGACATGCAGAAGTTCCAAGCTTTACCTCCAAATACCATACCACCTGGAGAAAGGCTTTCTTTCCCAAATTAGTAGTAGCTCTGAGCTTCAATCTAATTTGAACAAATGAATCTAGAAGCTGGTCTTCAGCCTGTTTGGCTTAGACTTGGGTTATTGCTTACCTCACTGAGGTGATGAAGATAATACGAATTGGTTTATATCAAGTAGGATCCATTTAGATGTGATGAAGAGGTCAATTCCACTTCAACCAAAAATGGATCCTATACAATGTAGTTGGCCTAGGATAAATGCTAGGACAGCAATGAGATGCCTGCTACCATAGGCTCAATTGTACTCATCCTCAGTTTATCTTCAGGGAAGAATCCCCCATGCAGTGCTGGTTTTATGGACTTGTGATTTAGCTAGGCACATACAATTATCACAACATCGCACAGAGTATATATTATATAATGTACAAATACATTAAAATTATAATTAATTACTACATCTTCCTTCCCCAGCCCGAATCTTATGAAAAAGGGGATAATTGTATGCTTTTCTAATCTCAAGGACAGATGAAACTACATACTGTCATCCACTTTGTCAGGATAGAACATCCTTTTGTTTTCTTTCTTTATCTCTCCATGGTGACATAACTTGACCTCCAGCTAATATCAAAGAAGCTGCTTTTGTGGTTCAGCATATGATCTTAAGTAATTCACTTGATTTTTAAAATGATAAATGGAAATGATAATAGTAATAATTGCTTTATGTCACTGGCATGTTTTGAAGCCTGGACGCTTTCTGTTTTTATTTATTATTACTTGTTTAATTTTGTTTGTGTTCTATGTGTTGAAGATTATAATAGTAATGTTTTGAAAACTCCTTATGAGTTTTAAATATTTACATCAAACAAACTAACACTTTATAGTTCATAAACATTACAATATTGGGATATATTACTTCAACTGAATTTATCCAAATCTTAAACTTCAGATTTTAAAATGTGAGAATGAGGCAAATGTTCTCACTGTTTTCTGCATAATAGGCTCTGACTATATCATGATTGCAGGTAAGAAAATTGCAGGGCTCTTACATATAATTGTGCAGGCAGGGCACTGCAAACCATAGGGAGTGCCAAGTGCATCATGGTCCTTTTCCTGTGACTGGTGCTTCATAAAGTGGTGCAGAGCCAGAAGTGGTAGACATGAGCAAATATCCATATTTTTAAAATTAATTTATTTAAATACCTTTGTCTTGATTTTTATAAATTGACTAGCATCCATACTTTTTTAATAGAAAAAAAATAGGTAATCCCATAAGTGAGACATTGATACATTTTAAGAGGATATAAACTACTATCATAAATAAAATATGCTTTTATCCTTTTAAGTTACCAAAAGCTATTTTAAAAATTATTTCTTAAACTTATATGCTCTAATGACAAACTGGACAAATGTCAGAACCTCCTGGCCTTCTGTCTGTACTTTTTTCCATCGTTTTTATGTAAGTTTAAGTATCTATCGCAGAGCCTATTCCAAATTAGGCTCTTAGTGTTTTTTTCTGCATGAATAAATGAATCCCTTAGGTAAACAACATAAGTAACATGAGTTATTATTCCATTTAGACTGGGATAGTTATTATGCTTTTGTTTGTATGTTTTCCATTTCTTATTTGTCTGAAAAGGGAACTATGGTCATTTACCTGGGTGTCTATATATCAGTTTAAGAAAAATATCTTGCGTGGATATAATACATTGAAATCTGGAACCTCATTGCACCTCCCCACCCCCTATTGCAGAGGTGACTGCAGGGACCAGGTGATGAAGAATAGAGTCTTGATAAACTCCAGATTTCAGCAGGACCGCCGGGTTTATTTTCCTTTTACTTAATGGATAATTGAGATTGCCATGCTTGACAATTAATGTTACCTCACATTGGGTCTCAGGCTTTCCAAATAAGAGCTATGATAGCAAGCAAGGCCATGTGAAAGTGCACAACCCCTCCCTGCCTTCACACAAAGTTATTCAATTAAAAATATATAGATTATGTCTCAGGGTGGAAATGATAAGGAGATTATGCTATCCTTGAAGATCTAAAAAGGTACAGGGGTGATGTTCCTCATCGTATATTCATTTAATTTGCTATTCTTGTTTCTGCAAAAATCTGAACAAGTCCTGAAGAACAACTGTGGTCTGCTAAAAGTCCAACAAAGTAGTTGCCCCAATCAGAGTTGCTATACTAGACATGTAATCCTTGCAGAAGCCAGTAAGTAAAGACTCGGGTGTATAGTACATGGTCATTTATTTGGCAAATGCATTCTTTTCTATATCAATTAATAAAGAACAACAGATACTTTTCATATTCATGTGAAACAAATAATGATATTCATTTACAATTTTGCCCCAGAGCTATGTTAATTCTCTCAACCTGTCATAATGTAGTCCCAGAAGATTCAGACCATCTGGATATTCCACAGAACATCACACTGATTTATTATATTGATAACATTTTGCTGTTTAATCAACATGAGCAAGAGTTTATGAAGATTCTGGAGGCTTTGATAAGACCCAAGTACTCCAGAAGGAGTGAGAACTCTATGAAGATTCAAGAAAATTCAGTAACATTTTAAAGGGACCAGTGGTCAGGGACAGGCTGATACAACTATGGAGTAAAGTATAATTTTTTATATTTTGATACCTTACCACAGAGAAGGAAACAATGCTTGGAAGGGCTGTTGGGTTCCAGAGGCAACAGATTTGACCCCAAGGTTTACTTCTCTGGCTGATATATCAGATGACATGAAAGGCCACCACCTCCGAGTAGATCCAAGACAAGTAAAGGTGCTAAATTGAATTTAGTTTGCAGTGCAAATGGCTCTGCTATTTGGGTCACGTAATCCAGCACAGTTGAATTTGAAGAGTTGTCAGAAGAGATGCAGTGTGGCCTCATGACAAGCCCCAGTGGAAGAATCATAACAGAGACCCCTGGGGTTCTGGACCGTGGCATGCTATCAGCAGAGAATTACACTCGTTTTGAGAAATAGCTCCTGGGAAATTACTGGGCTCTGGATGACATAGAACAATTGACCACAGGGTACCAAGTGACTGTGTCTCTGCAACTCCTCATTATAAGCTGAGTTCTGCTTGACTTGCCACATGTGTTGTCAGAAGGGCCAAGTAGCTGTTCACTGTCTGAAGAAGATGGAATTGAGCTTGAGCAGAATAAGAGGGCCAGAGTAACCTTTACGGACAAGCAGCCCATATCTCCAAGGTATCTGCCAGAGTTGCATCAGTGACCTTCTTTCAGTTTCAATTTGACCTATGACCATGTAAGTGTCAGTGTACAACCAGATGAAAGAAGAGGAAAAAGCATAAGCTTGTTTTATGTAGAGGTTATCATGGTTTATGGTGCAGGCGAAACATAAATGGTGCTACGGCCTGGATACACTGAAAGGTAAAGAACTGGGAGACCAGAGATGTCTGGAGTGGAGTCATGTGTGAATGTTTTTGTCATGTTATTATCTATCAAAAATCATCCATGATTGACGAAGCACTGAGCAACTGAATAGAAAAAAATGGTTCAGCCAACCTTTGTCTTCAGCTAACTTAGAACTGGCACAATGGGCACAGGAAAAGAATAGCCATGGCAAAGGTAGAAACTCAGTGGACTACCGTTTATTAAGATTACAGATAACACTAATCACCCAAACTACCAGCCAGATTTAATGCTGAGACTTTGGTATGGCACTATTTCTTCAAGAGACTAACTGGCTACTGGTGGCTAGTACTCTACTCTGGTCTTCCTTTATTCTAGAAAAGCTAGTGATGATTTTTACAAGAATAAAATCATTTCCTAGATATGTATTTGCATTATCTCCTCAACCAGCATGACTATCCAGAAGCTCGTGTAGCCAGATCTACAAACAGGGAATTTCACACTGAATGACATCTGACTGACAGGCTCTTTTCATAGCAAAATAGATGCAAGAGTATCTATGGGATTAACACAGTGTGCATTGTATCACATGCTACTCCAATACTGTCTAGAAGCAGCTAGTCTGACAGAGCATCAAAACTGATGAGTAAAGACACAATTAAATCACCAACTTGAAGGAAATACCCTGTGAAGACAGGGTGCCATTTTCTAGATAAGATACGATATACACACTAGAGTCTCATGTGTGAAAAGCCTAATTACGTTTACATTAGGAAAATATATGTCCAGGAACAAAGGGATAAAATAAAGGAGTAACCCCATCTAATATTCTTCCCAGTGACCAACTGGGGAACTTTGTGTACCCTGTCTTCAAAACTCTTGACTCTGCAGAGTTATAATTCTTGGTTCTCAATGGTGGCATATTTTTTATTTGTGCGAATTTATGAGGTACATGGGAAATTTTTTACATATATTAATATGTAGTGATTAAGTCAAGGTATTTAGGGCATCCATCATCCAAGCACAATTCAGTTTTTTTAAGTATAGCCATCATATTCTGCTATCAGTCTCTGTTATCTATTTTTCCCCTCTACTTCCATGTGTTCAAACTTTTTAGATCCCACATATGAATAAGAACATGTGATGTCTGTCTTTTTGTGCCTATGTTATTTCACTTAACATAATGACCTTCTGATCCATCCACATTACTGCAAATGACTTGATTTCATTTTTTATGGCTGAATAGTATTCCATTGTGTATATGTGCCACATTTTCTTTATCCATTCATCTGTTGATAGACATTTAGTTTATTCTACATCTTTGCTACTATGAATAATGCTGTAATAAACAAGCAAGTACAGCTATCCCTTTGATGTGTTGATTTATTTTAAGGTGCTACATTTTACCAAGGCAAACACTTCCCCATTGAATTATAAGCCATTGCTGCCCCTTGTGCACTTTGAACTCCTTGTGTTCAGGGTTCAGTAGGTGAAAAGAGAGGGTACCATCTTGTTCAGGGTAATTGATTTGCAGGAGGAGTTAAGTCTGCTTTTGTATAGTGAGGTCAGAGAGGAAGGTGTGTGGAACTCGGATGATTTGCTTGCACACCCCTTTAGGTTCCATGTCTAATTGTAACTATGAATGTCCACTTGCAGTAATACTAATTTGAGATTACCAGAGGCTCAGCCTGCTTAGGAATTAGGGTTTAGTTCACAATGCCAGGAATTCACTAAGACTTACTCAGGCAACAGCTGAGGTAGAGGGAAATTTAGAATCAAGAGTGGAGGAGGGAAATGATGATATTATATAAGTTACAACCCTGAAACCGCTGCAGCAATAGATGTTGTGGTTTGAGAGAACCAAGAGCACCATGGAGGATCTACTCCTAAATACATGTGGGGAAGATTTGTGTCAAGTGAAGTTATACTGGGACAGCTCTGTAGGTGATGAACCTGCTAAAAGTATAGTAAGTTGGTTGTTTTAGCTGCTGAACCTTAGTTATAAGTAACAAGGATCATACCAAAGTCACACTCTACTTGGCTTATGTCAATAATAGAAGGTCAGATGCTGGGCCATTTCTAACCCATGCAGGATTCTGCTAATGGAAAATCTTTGCTTTGGGACTTCCTATCAGCATGGCTGAGACTTTCTTGGGTCCTTACTATAATCGGAAGCCCTTTCACGCTCTCCTTTTTCAAGTATCAGGCCTATTCTACCTGCCTACTCCTGCTCTATCTACCCTTTATCATTCACAAGTGTTTCCCTTAAAAAATCTCTTGCACTTCTGTCTTGGCATGTTCTACCTGGAGGACCTGAACTGACCCAAAAGGCAAATCCAAAATCTGTCCTCATCCATAGAGCAAATGGAAATTGTATGAGTTTTGCAGGAAAGCTGAAAACTGTTAACTAAATTCAGGGAGTATTACACGGACTTATTCCCATCTCATGACTCCCCATGACTCCTTGATCTTTCTCAAAATATGGGATAGAATACCAAGATACCATCCTGTAGGCATGAATTCAAACCCCCTAAGTAAACAGGCTTTCAGTTACACAATGGATCCCTTAGTTTTTAGTCTTTCCATAGAAAACAATGCCAGATGAGTCTGATTCTGAAATCTTTTGCTGGCCTTTTCTGGACAAAAAAATAATGAATAAAAGTCAGATTTAGGAAATTAAATTCTCCAACAAAATCCTCCTTTAATTTCCTCTCAGACAAAATCTTTTGTGTAGTTTTGGCCAAAGCATAAACATGAAAATTTATGTATTCACTAAAAATTGTCTCTGACAATTAAAAAATAATCTTCAACCTTTTAATGAGAATATATTTAAATCTCTACACTCAGCATTCCTTAAATTTTCTTTTCTTTTTGGGTAACTTATTAAGATGGATATCAGGAGTCAGAATATTTGAATATGATTTTATCTATTTTGAGTTATTAATAAAAAGGTTTAAGACTTTGCTTAGGAAATCAATGTTTATTTTCAAATTACTGATCATTCCCACTCATGGTAATGCTGGAATATTTCCAGTGTATTTCTAATGCAACATTAAAGAGTTAATCCTGATAATGAAAATATGGTTGAATGTGTATTTCGTTCCGTCCTTTCCACTTATATTCTTTTGAGGTCAGGAATTTCTGTTCCTTATTCTGAGTATATTACTAAGGATATTTTCTAATTTAAAAAACTTCCTAATTACAAGTGGATACTTTGTTACTTCATTAACTCTAGCTATGACTTTTCTTACCTCTGAACAGGGTTTTAGAGCAACATGGCCTTCTTCTCAAAAGTTCACCCAACGTGCAACAGCTAAACTGATCAATGCTGTTACAGCTCACGATCTGCCTCTACCTATAGCTAACAAATTAGCCAAACTGAATCACTTGGCCTATCTTCAGCAAAGCCCCCGTTCCTCAGGCATAGGAAGGCTTCTTGTTAACTTTACTCTTTAGTAATCTTTTCCCTCCTCTCAGGGATTGCTCCAAAAGAGGATGTAGTAAGAAAAGAAAACCTCAGCTGTAACCAAGGGACTTGGATCTTAATTCCAGTTTCACCATAGCAAGCTATGTACATTTGGACAGGTTTTCACTCTCTCTGACTCAATTTTCTTATCTGCCTCATAAGAAGGCATAAACCAGATCAGAAGTTTTCATAATGTGGTCTTTAAACTAGCAGCATCAGCATCACTTGGGTACTTATTAGTCATGCAAATTCTCAAGGCTTATGCCAGCCTTACTAAATCAAGAATTCTGGAGATGTGACCAAGAAGTCTGTGTTTGAACAAACCTTCTCCATGGTATCTTTTTTTCTTAGTTGCTTATATGGAATTTCATACTTCTCTTACTACATACATCACCTATTTCATGTTAGAATTATTTTTGGCATGTCCTCTCCATTTCACACTAGATATTCCCTTGAAGATTAGAATTCTATCTTAGTTATCTTTCTATCCTAGACAGTGTGTAATGCAGATCCATACACAGATAGTTAGGATATCTTTGACAAATTAGATTCTTCATTAATTTTAATGTTCATTTAACCCCCAAAATATTAGAAAAAAATCATTAAAATTAACATAAGTGATCAAAGAGTATAAGTGAGAAAATAAGGAGAAGATTTAGACTCAAACCTTGGGTAGGGAGTAGAAAGACATAACCACTGGGCTGAACCCACTGACCTTATGCTCTCTTAGCAGGATAACACATGGAGGAAAGAGAGCTTCAAAATTGGTTAATTGCAAACAACTGTTACCCTTCCAGATACTCAACTGATAAAGATTCAACTTGGAAAGAGATGCTTATGTCCTGATAATATGCAACAAAACAGAGATTTAAGGGGTAAGCATAGTACAAGCTGATCCCAGATGTAAAGTAGGTGTATGCTGTGATATCTGTGAAAAAGAATCTGGAGAAGACAAGATTGTTTAAGCTTCTCAGGACAGGATTCTAAGGGAAAGGATCACATTAAAGAACATAAAGAACAGAAGGCATAGACTGTCAGAAAAACTGCTTTATTTCAGGGAATCAAAAGACAGAAAGAAATCCCTAAGGCAGCTACTGCAAAACGGCCCGATGATGGACATGATATAGGTAGAGAAGGCTGCTCTATTTATAAAGTTGGAAGCATTGCAGTATTATGTGGGTGATTTTAGGGTAAACACATCTGAAAGCAATAACGAACATACCCTTAGAATGACCCTGTATAGTAGACACATCTGAATGTGTGTTCTGAGCTAGGGAATCTGGAAATGGCCAACTTGGAGATTTGTTCCTTGCCTATGAGGAATATTGAAACCCCTGGCTTTTCCCATGGAACATAGGCTGTATAGCGGATTGAGACCCTGAGGTTTGGGGGGTTGGTAAATGAAGGTTGCCAGATGGAGGTCATTAAGGGGAAGGTGCTAAGCAGAAAGGCTGTATAAACTGTATGCTGTTTGAAAGTGGTTGTAATTTTCCTGCCTAACTTGCTGCTACTGAATTGTAGGAAGGCTGATGTCTTGACCAGCCTGCTGCCACTGGACCGTTTCTGTGTGTAAGGCAGTTCTCCTATCTGACCTGTCACCACTGGACTCTGTCCTGTGTGTAAATCCTTAATAAAACCCCATGTATGGTTTACTGACTCTGGGTCTCTTTTCTAGCCTCTTGAACCTGGTGCCTTTCCTATTAAGGTTTATAGGAGTTTGACACAACTGTCATTGATCAGACTCTGAAATCATGAGAAAATAGGTCAGGCGATGTTCTTAGCTCAAATTCCTCCTTCTCCCTTAACGGTCATTTGGAGGTCTGCCTCTTTTTCTTTAGTGATTAACGACTGTAGGAAAGAATATACATGATTTTTAAGTGGAATAATATGAGTATAAAGTATCATCTTCTGCTCAATATTGTGTATCCTCATGCTCTTTCAAACACCTTAGCAACTAGTTTTTATAGACTGTAAGATGTCATTCATCTTCTCTTCACCTGCTTTATGTGGTTTCAGCTCTGCCTCTGTTGACGTCCTGAAGGATTCTGTGCTCCTTTCTTATGCTTCTTGTTAGATGAAAGGTGTTAGAAATCAACATTCAGGTCAGGGTGCTTCACCTCAACAGGAAACACAGTCTTTCTTGCGGTGCCCCATCCTGTTACAGAGGCAATGATATTCTATACATCTGATGTCCAGTAAGGAATGTTAGCAAAGGAGCTTTTGGTAATTTCGATCACTCATCCATCTCATCTTGCTCTAGAACATAAGATTCTTCAGAACACCAAAAAAAACCTATGACAAGAGTTGGTGTTACTGAAGCCTCCTTAGTGAAGGTTAATACCTGACGCAGGGCTTAATTTCCTTGTCTCTTAAGTTTCTCTTCTGGGCAAAGTGGGCCTATACAATATTTTTAAATTCATATATAGTAGAGTAGGGGTAGTGAAAAATTTGACTTTTTAATGATGTTGCCTCTAGTTCCTTATACATTTGCTTCCGCCAATTTTATTTTTTGATTAAAGGGAACGTATACTGAAAGTAAGATATGTGTTTTGACTAAAATTCATAAAAAATAATGTTGTAAATCCATACTATTTTTTAACCAATTTAAAAAACTGATTTTAAATTTACAAACATACAGTTCACCAATTTTCAGTACACAATTCAATGAGATTGGGCAGATATCCGCATTCAGGTAATGACCTCCACTGTTATGATGTAGAATGTTTGCATCTCCTCAAAAAAGTTCCCTTGTGCCCTTTGTTAGTCGATCTCCCTTCCCTACCTCTGGCCCCTAGGAACTATGATCTGCCTTCTTTCTGTAATGGTTTTGTCATTTGCAAGATTTCATATAAATAGGATAATACAGAATGTAGTCTTTTCTGGTGGACGTTTTTTATTTAGCATAATGCATTTGAGCTTTATCTGTTATTGCATATCTGTAGCTCATTTATTTTTATTGGTAGGTATTATTCCATTGTATGGATATGCAACATTTTGTCTGTCCATTTACCAGTTAGTCAACATATGGGTTGCTTCCAATTTTTGTCTATTATACATAAAATGCTCTAAACATTTAAGTACAAGTCACTGTAATGTCTTTTCATAACTCTTAGGTAAACTCTTAAGTGTGAACTGCTAAAAAATCAAAAATTGAACTTTATAAAAACTAGCCATTTTTTGTGCTTCAAAAGATACTCAAGAAAATGAAAAGGCACACTGCAAACTGGGAGATAAGGCAAAATATACATCTGATAAAGAACTGTTTAGAATATATAAAGGACTCTTGAAATTCAGTAAAAAGCCTGATCTTTTTTAGAAAGGGCAAAATAATTCAACAGATACATGATCAAAGGAGGCATGAGAGAGGAAAATAAACTACGAATAAATTATAAATAAATTAAAAATATGCTCCTCATCAGGAAAATATGAATTAAAATATGATACATCTATTAGAAGGGCTAACTTTATAAAGCTAATAGGACTGATTTTGAAAAGCTAATGATAGCAAGTGTTGACAAGGACTTGGAATAACTGAAACTCTCATGCAGTGCTGGTGGGGATGCAAGTTGCCAGAGTCCCTGGGAAAACAACTTTTGTGTTGTTTTGTAAAAGTAAACACATTTTTGCTATTTTCTTTTCTAAATTTAGGGACGTTTTCATATTCCCCAAATTCCTTGTAATCAGATATATATTATTTACTCCTATTAATTATTTATAGAATGTCATAAATTCAACATTAATACAATTAAAAACAATTATGAATACAAACATTATAAACTTCAGAGTAGGGGCCCAATTCCTAATTTATAAGGCCTAATTTATAAATCCTCTAAATGAAAGAATCATAAGCAAAATTAATACTAATCCTCATAGGTATAGTTTCAAAACTTCAGAAAGCATGTGGCTCTTGGTAACAAATCCATTTTATGTCTGATAGTTTTTAATTTTTGCTTTAAACAATATTGATAAAATTCCTATTTAAGCTATTGATTCATTAAAAATATTCGATGGAGGTCTATTACACAATTTTTGGCATAGTAAACCAAAAGAAATTGTAAGACTTGGTACTTTTCTTCTAGAATATTCTTTCCATTCATACATATATGTTTATATAAAATGATTTATAAGCTTTAATCTCATGAAAATTGTTTAAAAAACAGGAATAAAGTTAATGTTACCTGCTTTATTTAAATAACAGTATTCATTAAAAATAGAAAAAAATAATTCTCATATATTACATTCATCTAGTCACATATTTCTGTTGTTTTATCAGTTGGTAATAATACACATTACAGTGTTAATGCTAGACAAAATATTTTAATAGTTAGAGCCATATGATTCCAAGAAATTGGAAAAGTAAGTTAAATTTATGTAATTTATTTATATGATTAATATAGATTATATAGTTACACTTAATTATATTACATATATATCAAAGTATATTGTGTATTAAATTATATGTTTAAATTATACTTTAAGTTTATGTAATCTGTATAAATATTTTTGTCACTAAATGATGTTAGGACAATCAACAAAATATTTCAAGGGCTAAAGTGTATTAGAATTAAAATGGAAAGATGAGTTCAAGGCTTAATGTGCAGAAATCACAAGCATTCCTATACACCATAACAGACAGACAGAGAGCCCAATCAAGAGCTAACTCCCATTCACAATTGCTATGAGAAGAATAAAATACCTAGGAATACAACTAACAAAGGAGGTAAAGTACCTCTTCAAGGAGAGCTACACACCACTACTCAAGGAAATAAGAGAAGACACGAACAGATGGAAAAACATTCCATGCTCATGGTTAAGAAGAATGAATATTTTACAAATGGTCATGCTACCCAAAGTAATTTATAGATTTAATTACATCCCCATCAAACTCCAATGATCTTCTTCACAGAACTGGAAAAAAACCACTTTAAACTTCATATGGAACCAAAAAAGAGCCTACATAGCCAAGACAATCGTAAGCAAAAAAGAGCAAAGCTGGCAGCATCGTGCTGCTGGACTTCAAGCTATACTACAAGGCAACAGTAATCAAAACAGTATGGTTCTGGTATCAAAACAGAGATATAGACCAATGGAACAGAACAGAGGCCTCTGGAGCAACACCACACATCCGCAACCATCTGATCTTTGACAAATCTGACAAAAACAAGCAATGGGGAAAGGATCCCATGTTTAATAAATGGTGTTAGGGAAATGGGCTAGCAATGTGCAGAAGCAGAAACTGGACCCATTCCTGACAACTTACACTAAAATTAACTCCAGATGGATTAAGGACTTAAACATAAGACCGAACACTATAAAAACCCTAGAAGAAAACCTAGGCAAAACCATTCAGGACATAAGCATAGGCAAGGACTTCATGACTAAAACACCAAAAGCAATGGCAACAAGAGCCAAAATAGACAAATGGGATCTAATTAAACTTCAGAGCTTCTGTACAGCAAAATAAATTTTTGCTCTAATGATTATTAGAGGAAACCAGCAAACAACAGAATGGGAAAAAATTTTTGCAATCTACCCATCTGACAAAGGGCTATTAGCCAGAACTACAAAGAGCTAAAACAGATTTACAGGAAAAAAAAAAAAAACAAATCCATCCAAAAGTGGGTGAAGGATATGAATAGACACTTTTCAAAAGCTGACATATATGAAGCCAACAAACATATGAAAAAATGCTCATCATCACTGGTCATTAGAGAGATGCAAATCAAAACCACATTGAGATACCATCTCTCACCAGTCATAATGATGATCATTAAAAAATCTGGAGACAACAGATGCTGGAGAGGATGTGGAGAAATAGGAACACTTTTACACTGTTGGTGGGAGTGTAAATAAGTTCAACCATTTTGGAAGACAGTGTGGCAATTCCTCAAGGATCTAGAAATAGAAATTTCATTTGACCTAGCAATCCCATTACTGGGTGTATACCCAAAGGACTATAAATCATTCTATTATAAAGACACATGCACATGCATGTTCATCGTAACACTGTTTACAATAGCAAAGACCTGGAACCAACCCAAATGCCCATCAATGATAGACTGGACAAAGAAAATGTGGCACATATACACCATGGAATACTATGCAGCCATACAAAACAATGAGTTCACGTCCTTGGTAGGGACATGAATGAACCTGGAAACCATCATTCTCAGCAAACTGACACAAGAACAAAAGATCAAACACTGCATGTTCTCACTCATAGGTGGGTGTTGAACAATGAGAACACTTGGACACAAAGAGGGGAGCATCACACACTGGGGTCCGTTGTGGGGGCTATGGAAGGGATAGTGGGAGGGAGGGTGGGGGAGGGATAACGTGGGGAGAAAAATCAGGTATATGTGATGGGGGAATGGTGCCAACAAACCACCTTGCCATGAATGTACCTATGCAACAGTCTTGCATGATCTGCATATGTACCCCAGAATCTAAAGTACAATAAAAAAGGTGAGCAATTTCTGCCTTCTAAAAAAGAGTTTTTAAATATACATCTTAATAAATGATTGTGATATGGACTTGCTTTACAGTTTAAATTTCAGGGGAAATATTTAAAAGAGATATACAATACTTTTATTTTTTCTTAAAGTTATCTTATGCTAAAAATGAAATCTTTTGGAACAGTACACAGTCATCCCTCAATAGCTGTGAAGGACTGTTTCCAGGACTCCAGAGGGACACCAAAATCCAAAGACGATCAAGTTTCCAGTATAAAATAATGTAGTATTTTCATATAGCCTATGCACATCTTCCTGTATGCTTTAAATCACCTTGACATTACTTATAGTTGCTAATACCATGTAAATGCTATATAGTTTTTATTCTGTATTATTTATGGAATAATTACAAGAAAAAAGTCTGCATGTGTTCCATACAGATATAACTATTCATTTTTATTTTCTAAATATTTTAGATCATTCGGTTAAATCCATGCATGCAAAATGGACTGATATGAAATGCAGACTACGTTACTGATAAAAAATTTACATATGAAAATTGAAATATATGAGGCAGTGCATTATTTTTAAAGCACTTTTTAAAAGGCTTTTTTAAAAAAAGAATACTGACGATTGCTTTAACCACTCAAACTAGATAAGATGTGCCCTCTTGTAGATCTTGTGATTCCCTCATCAGAGAATTTGCTAGAATTTTTTTGTAACAGTCTGTTTACTTATCTGCATCCTCCACTAAATAGGAATCTCTTGTTGCCAGAAACTATGTTCTGTGTAAGAAGTCACTATGTTTTGTGTAAGAAGTCTTGAGACTGAGATTGTTAATGAATGTTTTTCTAGCTGAATGTGCAAATAAACTGAGTTGGTTTTGGATAGATATTTTTCAGCATTTTTTGCTTTCATGTCCCAACACGTAGGCTTATATTCCTTCTTTTTAATTTTAAGATCTTCATGAAGGGAATCAATGTTGCTTTATAGAAAGAAAAACATACTAAGGGTTTACACATCAAAATGATTATTTAGCTGATATATAGCTGAGGCAAGTCATAACTTTTTAGGACAAAAATCTCATTTTTGCAAAATCAGGGATGAATTCTTAGGTCCTTACTTCCTCAAATCTATTTTACTTTCCTTATTTCCTAAACAACTAAAAGTACCTTATTTTATAAGTTGCTTATTTGCTATCTAGCCGACAAGTGAGAATGCACAGAACTGGCTGCTGCCTCATTGTCTTAGTGATAAAGTTCTAGACACAGAGAAAAAAAGATAAGTGATAGTTATGATTATTATTCTAACATTCAGTACTGGGATGCAACATATCAAGCTGGCAATAGTAACTTTTTCTTAATACCATATATAACTGCCAAAAACAGATTCTTAAAAAATATGTCTACCTATTTAACTTTCGGTGTTGAAATATTACTAAATATCTTGGAAATGGTATTGCAGCTTCCAATATAAAAATATCTTTCTCCTTCTAACTAAGAATTAATCTATCTCTTACTTCTCTATCAATCATAAGTTAAAGAAAAACTTGTTGCGAAATTTTGTTAATATCTGTGGCAAGCGCTGGAAATCCATACAGTAGTAAATAGATCCAGTATCTAACTTTGATAAATTCCAAGTTGAGATTTTGAGTAAAAGATTCTAAGTGTATGAACCAATTTCTGCAAGAACTATACCTCGTGGAGCAACACTACAATTAAGGAATTGCCTTTGACTTGAATAGACATTTCTCCATAAAAGACAGACAAATGGCCAAGGTTTATGAAAAAATGCACAATGTCACTAATCCTCAGGAAAATGCAAATTAAAACCACCATGAGTTATCATCTCATACCTGTTAGAATGGCTACTATATAAATTGAAAAAACAACAGTGTTGACAAAGATGTGAAGAAATTGAAATCCTTGTAATAGTGAATGCAAAATGGTGACACCATTATGGAAAACAGTATGGAAGTTCCTAAAAAAAGAAATAGCAATGACGTATGCTCCAGCAATTCCACTTCTGGGTATTTATAAAAAAGAAATGAAATCAGGATCTTGAAGAGATATTAGCATGCCTATATTCATAGCAATATTATTTGTAATAGCCAAAATGTGGATCTAAATGTCCATGGACAGATAAATGAATAAAGGAATATGTTAATATGCATACAATGGAATACTATTTGGCCTTTAAAAAAAGTAAATTCTGTAATGTGCAACAACATATATGAACCTTGAAGACATTATTGCTAGGTGAAATAGGCCAGCCACAAAAAGACAAATACTGCATGATTCTACTTACATGAGTAATCTAAAATAGTAACAGAATTAAAGAGTGGAATTGTGGTTGTAAAGGGTTGAGGGAAAGGGAAAAGGGAGAGTGACTAATCAATGGATAAAATTTCAGTTAATCATGAAGAGTCAGTTGTAAATATCTGTAATATAACATCAACAGTAATAGCCTATGCAATTCAAAATTCTTAAGTGAGTAGGTCTCAAAGTCAAAACTTACTCATGTAAGTTTTCTTACCACAATAAAAGAATTAATAAAGTTTAAAAAAATGCCTTTGTAACTCAAGATTCCTGTAATGTATCTCGTCTTTCTTTATATTAAATTCCCTTGCCCTGTGTATCAAGTATGTTGTAATAAAAATCGTTATATCAGACTTTCTCTTACATGATGAGAAAACCTTTCTACATGGAACTGAAGTTGACTTAACCCACTTAAAACAGATCTTAGAACATGTTATCTATCTGAATGGATTTAAAAGGAGATGAGAGCACAACAAGATTGAGCATGAAAGAAAATCAAAATTACAAAGTGTGCTGTGCTCAAAACAGCTCACATTTTGTAATCAGAGCTGTCCCAGATGTTCTCAGACAGTCCCAGGACACTCATGTGAAAAATAAGGATATGAGGCAATGAGAGAACTATATATCCTGGGGATTTGTTTCTTTATAGCAAAACTCCTTTAAAGCAATTTATCAAAGTCATCCAAGAACTGAAGACATTTACCGTGGTTGTAAAACCTCAAACTTAGTGCTCTCTTTTTGGAAATTGAAATTGCTGCAGGCTTTTTCTTTGATTGGTCAATTCTTTGAAAAGTCAGTTTGTCATTTACCGTAAATATGGGTAAGAAAAGATGAAAAGAAAATGTTGCCAGAAGCCAACAGTGGAATGGAAGTTGGATGCTGCTAATAAAGTTTATCCTTAAGGCCATTTGTCAAAAACATAGCATAATGTGCATAAGTAAATAATGCACTGAATATAAGAGCAAAGTCTGTGTACATTTTTGAACAAAGCACATTCTGTAGATTTTAGGTTCATAAACATCAGGAACTAATCTTTTACATAAGCCATTTCTATTATCTTCTCCAAAGCTGAGGTCATACACTAGGGAGAGAGGGGTGAACTTTTATTTCACACACACCCATTGCTGGCTGGCTACAGCATGTGAGAAATCTGTTACCCTACTAATTATATGAGCTGAAAACAATTCTTGTTCATATTAGTCAGAAGAATATAACTCTCTTTATAATAAGTAAAGATAGAGATTACTTTATTTTGGAGTATTTTGTAAAAACACAGTTGGGACAGAGGTTGCTGCCAACCGTAGAACTGCTTTTAATTAAAACCTTGTTCAACATGCTTACAGCTGAGTTTTCTTATTTTCCTATTATATAAAGATTAACTGATTCAGCAATTATTGAACCCTGCACACGTTATAAAACTTTCTTCCGAGACTATTTAGCCAAAAAAATCAGCTGTGATTCATTAGATAATAACACTATCAGGAAGAATGTGCTCTAAGTTATCCCTTAGTAATTTTTTTTTTTTTTTTTTGTGGCTGTGGAACACACAGGCCTGAACTAAAAAACAAAACAAAACAAAACAAAACAAAAAACTTCTCATTTTAAACTTAATAGAAATATCTATAATGAAATGGTAAAGATAGACCCATATATAAGGCCAATGGACCCATCAAACAGAATATAAAAGTTAGATAAACTGGGTTCCATTCATAACTTAGATTCCTTGACTATATGCCATAGTAAAACTACTATTACTCAATACTTAGCCCATTAAGTCAAGCCAACTTAGTCTATTAGGGAATGTTGTGCAATTTTCACATAACATGTTTATGTTATAGAGGACTAGAGGGACTACCCAGAACTTAATTCTTCAGCATTTTCTTGGACTCCAGGAAACCTCCAAACACTCTCCCCCTCATCAAAATTTACTATTTCTTCCAACACCAAAATTTTGCAAGTGACTTTGTCACTATGTGGAATATATCAAGTTTCCGTTACTTTCTCATGCTTATTTTCTGAGAAGGATATTGCAACAGTGAAAGAAAAACTTTCAAGATCACATTCTAGTAAGTTTTCTGATTTTGAAGTAATTTAAAATAGTATCTAAGTGATCTTCATAAAATGACCAAACCACAATGATAATTGGGAAGTTCAAAAACCTTCTATCAACCTTGATAGAACTGCTAGGGAAAAACAAAATCAGCAAAGATATCGAAGATCTGAACAACATAATCAACTATAAAAATATGCCATCTATAGAACACTTCACTAAACAATAGCTAAATATACATTTTTTCAAGCATGCATGAAACATTCTTTGAGATATATCAAGTCATAGCTACAAAACAAATCTCAACAACTTTAAAAAAATTGGAATTATAAGGAGTATGTTCTCTAATCATAATGTGATTAAACTAAAAACTAATAGCAAGAAGAAAATCTCTGTATCTGGAAAATTAAACAATACATTTCTAAGTAATCCATGATTCAGAGGGGGCTATCAGAGGAAAGAAAAATGCCTAGAACTGAATGAAAATAATAAATACAGGATACCAAAATACGTGAGATGTAGATAAAGCTGTTGTGAAAGGGAAATTTATAGCACAAAAAGCTTATTTAGGAAAAAAAAGCAAAAGTCTTAAATCAATTACCTCTGTTCTAAATTAAGGAAAATAAAAAACCAAGAGTAAATAAATACAAGGCAGGTAAAATATAAAATAATAAGTAAAAGAGCAGAAGTCTGTATAATTGGAAATCAGAAAACAATAGAAAAGAATTGACAAAATGAAAAATTGGTTCTTTGGAAAAATAATAAAATTGATGAGCTTCTAGCAGGACTGTCCAAAATTTAAAAAGAGAGAACACAAGGCTCAAATACCAGCCATTTAAAGACTAAGATGCAGAACTATGAGCAGCTTATACTCATAAATTCAAACTAGATTGATGGATTAATTCATTGAAACCCACAAATTATAAAATCCCAACCAAAGAAAAACGTGTCATTTGATTAGTTGTATAACTATGAAAGAAATTGAATTCATAATTGGATCGCGAGGTCAGGAGATCGAGACCACCCTGGTCAACATGGTGAAACCCCATCTCTACTAAAGATACAAAAAATTAGCTGGGTATGGTGGCACGTGCCTGTAATCCCAGCTACTCAGGAGGCTGAGGCAGGAGAATTGCCTGAACCCAGGAGGAGGAGGTTGCGGTGAGCCGAGATCGCGCCATTGCACTCCAGCCTGGGAAACAAGAGCGAAACTCTGTCTCAAAAAAAAAAAAAAAAAAAAAAAAAAAGAAGTCTTCTGAAGAAAATAATTACATGTCCAGATGGTTCCAGTAAAGAATTCTAACAACCATTTAAAGAATACCAATTTTATGCAGTCTTTTTCAGAAAAAAAGGAGAGAAAACTTCTTAATTTATATTATGAAGTCAGAATTACTCTGACACCAAAATAACAAAATTATTGTGTATTGAAGAAATTCAAATTAAAATGACAATGAGACATTAC
Source organism: Callithrix jacchus (assembly GCF_049354715.1). Classification (NCBI taxonomy): domain Eukaryota; kingdom Metazoa; phylum Chordata; class Mammalia; order Primates; family Cebidae; genus Callithrix; species Callithrix jacchus. The sequence continues at coordinate 89,901,334 of NC_133510.1, forward strand.
TACAGGACTATCAGAATGAATAAAATGAAAAATAGTTACAACACCAAATGCTGGTCAGGAGACATACAAATTAGATCACTCGTACATTGCTTTTGGGAATTTGAGATACACAACCATTCTCAGGAGCATTTTATCAGTTGCTTATAAAATTAAATACATATAGTTACTTTATGACCCAGCAATTGAATCCTTGGGTGTATATTCTACCGAAATGAAGAGTAATGCTCACAAGAAATATGTATATGAATGTTCACAGTAGTTTTATTTATAGAAATCTAAAAACTGTAAATAATTCAGATGTTCTTCAACTGGTGAATAAACAAGCTTGATACAATCATGCCATGAAACATGACTCAGCAATAAAAAGACAACAAACTATATTATTGATATACACAGCAACTCAGAAAAATCTCAAGGAAATTGTGCTCTGTGAGAAAAGCCCATGTTGAAAGGCTACATAATATATGAATCCACTGATACAGCATTCTTGAATTGACAAAATGGTAGAGACAAAGAACCAGATTAGTGGATGCCAGGTGTTATGAATGGGGAGACAGGTAGAAGAAGGTATATATTGCTATAAAAGTACAATCAGGTATCCTTGCAAGTGATAATTTATAAATTATAAATGTTTATAATATTAAAAATATTAAAAGAAACAAAATTGCAGTTCTTTTTTACATATTTTAAAATATACTCTAAGTTCTAGGATACATGTGCAGAATATGAAGGTTTGTTACATAGGTATATACATGCCATGGTGGTTTGCTGACCCATCAACACATCATCTACATTAGGTATTTCTCCTAATGCTATCTCTCCCCTAGCCCGCCACCCACTGACAGGCCCAGGTGTGTGATGTTTCTCTCCCTGTGTCCATGGGTTCTCATTGTTCAACTTCTACTTATGAGTGAGAACAGGCAGTGTTTTGTTTTCTGTTCCTCTGTTAGTTTGCTGAGTATGATGGTTTCCAGCTAATCCATGTCCTAAAAAGGATATGAACTCATCCGTTTTTATGGCTACATAGTATTCCAGGGTGTATATGGGCCACATTTTCTTTATCCAGTCTGTCATTGATGGGCATTTGGGTTGATTCTTCACTATTGTGAATAGTGCTGCAATAAACATATGTGTCTTTATAGTAGAATGATTTATAATTCTTTGGTTATATCCCCAGTAATGGGATTACTAAGTCAAATAGCATTTCTGGTTCTAGATCCTTGAGGAATTGCCACACTGTCTTCCACAATGGTTGAATTAATTTACACTCCTACCAACAGTGTAAAAGTGTTTCTATTTCTCCACATCCCCTCCAGTATTTGTAGTTTTCTGATTTTTTAATGATCGACATTCTAACTGGCATGCAAATGTATCTCATTGTGGTTTTGATTTGCATTTCTCTAATGACCAGTGATAATGAGCTTTTCTTCATATGTTTGTTGGCCACATAAATGTCTTCTTATGAGAAGTGTCTGTTCATATCCTTCACCCACTTTTTGATGGTGTTTTTTTCTTGTAAATTTGTTTAAGTTCCTTACAGATTCTGGAGATCAGCTTTTTGTCAGATGGAGAGGTTGCAAAAATTTTCTTCCATTCTGTAGGTTACCTGTTCACTGATGATAGTTTCTTTTGCTTGGCAGAAGCTCTTTAGTTTAATTCGATCTCATTTGTCATTTTTGGTTTTTGTTGCCATTGCTTTTGGCTTTTGGTGTTTTAGTCATGAAGTCTTTGCTCATGCCTATGTCCTAAGTTTTCTTCTAAAGCTTTAATAGTTTTAGGACTTAAATTAAGTTAATTTTAGTTAACTAAGTTAATTAACTAAAATTAATTTGTTAATTTTTGTATAAGGTATAACAAAGGGGTTCAGTTTCAGTTTTCTGCATATTGCTAGCCAGTTTTCCCAAAACCATTTATTAAATAGGGAATCCTTTCCCCATTGCTTGTTTTTGTCAGGTTTGTCAAAGATGAGAGGGTTGTATATGTGTCGTGTTATTTTTGAGGCCTCTGTTCTGTTCCACTGGTCTATATATCTGTTTTGATACCAGTACCATGCTGTTTTTGTTATTGTAGCCTTTAGTGTAGCTTGAAGTCAGGTACCATTATGCCTGACTTGTCTTGGCTATATGGGCTCTTTTTTGGTTCCATATGAAATTTAAAGTAGTGTTTTCTAATTCTGTGAAGGAAGTCAGTGGTAGCTTGATGGGGATAGCATTGAATCTGTATATTACTTTGGGCAGTACGGCCATTTTCATGATATTGAGTCTTCCTATCCATGAGCATGGAAAGTTTTTCCATTTGTTTGTATCCTCTCTGTTTTCCTTGAGCAGTGGTTTGTAGTTCTCCTTGAAGAGGTCCTTCACATCCCTTGTAAGCTGTATTGCTAGGTATTTTATTCCCTTTGTAGCATTTGTGAATGGGAGTTCATTTAGGTTTGGCTCTCTGCCTATTACTGATGTATAGGAATGCGTGTGATTTTTTTCACATTGATTTCGTATCCTGAGACTTTGCTGAAGTTGCTTATCAGCTTAAGTAGATTTTGGGCTGAGCAATTGGGGTTTTCTAAATATATAATCATGTCAGGTGCAAGCAGAGAAAATTTGACATCCTCTCTTCCTATCTAAATATACTTTATTTATTTCTCTTGCCTGATTGCTGTGGCCAGAACTTCCAATACTGTGTTGAATAGGAGTGGTGAGAGAGGGCCTCCTTGTCTTGTGTCAGTTTTTTCAAAAGGAATCCTTCCAGCTTTTGCCCATTCAATACGATATTGTCTGTGGGTTTGTCAAAATGCTCTTATTGTTTTGAGATCCATTCCATCAATATGTACTTTATTGAGAGTTTTTAGCATGAAGCATTGTTTAATTTTATCGAAGGCCTTTTCTGCATCTATTGAGATAATCATGTGGTTTTTGTCATTGGTTCTGTTTGTGTGATAGATTACATTTATGGATTTGTGTATGTTGAACCAGCCTTGCAACCCAGGGATGAAGCCAACTTGATTGTGTTGGATAAACGTTTTGATGTACTGCTGGATTTGGTTTGCCAGTATTTTATTGAGGATTTTTGCATTGAGTTTCATCAGGGATATTGGCCTGAAATTTTCTTTTGTTTTTGTGTCTCTGCCAGGTTTTGTTATAAGGATAATGCTGGCCTCATACAATGAGTTAGGAAAGAGTCCCTTTTTTTCTATTGTTTGGAATAGTTTCAGAATGAATGATACCAGCTTCTCTTTGCACTTTTGGTAGAATTTGGCTGTGAATCCATCTGGACCTGGGCTTTTTTTGTTTGAAATGCTGTTAATTACTGCTTCAATATTAGAACTTGTTATTGGTCTATTCAGGGTTCCAAATTGTTCTAGCTTAGTCTTGGGAGGATGTATGTGTCCAGGAATTCATCCATTTCTTCTAGATTTTCTAGTTTATTTGTGTAGTGATGTTTACAGTACTCTTTGATGGTAGTTTATATTTCTATGGGATCAGTGGTGACATCCCCTTTATCATTTTTTATTGTGTATTCAATACTTCTCTCACCTCTTCTTTATTAGGCTGGCTGGCAGTCTATTTTGTTAATCTTTTTTTTTTTTAAAAAAAAAAACATCTCCTGGATTCACTGATTTTTTTTAAAGCTTTTTTGTGTCTCTATCTCCTTCAGTTCTACTCTGATCTTAGTTTTTTCTTGTCTTCTGCTAGCTTTTAAATTTACTGGCTCTTGCTTCTCTAGTTCTTTTAATTGTGGTGTTAGGGTGTCGATTTTAGATCTTTCCTGCTGTCTCTGGTGGGCATTTAGTGCTATAAATTTCCATCTAAACACTCGTTTAGCTGTGTCCCAGAGATTTAGGTATATTGTGTCTTTGTGCTCATTGGTTTAAAAGAGCTTATTTATTTCTGCCTTAATTTCATTATTTACTCAGCAGTCCTTCAGGAATAGGTTGTTCAGTTTCCATGTAGGTGTGTGGCTTTGAGTGAGTTTCTTAATCCTGAGTTCTAATTTGATTGTACTGTGGTCTGAGAGAATGTTTGTTATGATTTCCATTCTTTTCCATTTGCTGAGGAGTGCTTTGCTTACAATTATGTAGTCAATTTTAGAATAAGTGCTATGTGGTGCTGAAAAGAATGTTTATTCTGTTGATTTGGGGTGGTGAGTTCTGTAGATGTCTATTAGTTCTGCTTGGTCCAGAGCTGAGTTCAAGTCGTGAATATACTTGTTAATTTTCTGTGTCATTTATCTATCTAATCTTGACAATCAGGTGCTGAATTCTACCACTATTTTTGTGTGGGAATCTAAATCTCTTTGTAGGTCTCTAAGAACTTGCTTTATGAATCTGGGTGCTCCCATGTTGGGTGCATATATATTTAGGATAGTAAGCACTTCTTGTTGCATTGATCCCTTTACCATTATGTAATGCCCTTCTTTGTCTTTTTTTTTATCTTTGTTGGTTTAAAGTCTGTTTTATCAGAGACTAGGATTGCAATCCCTGCTCTTTTTTTTCTATTTGCTTGTCAAATATTCCTCCATCCCTTTATTTTGAGCCTATATGTGTCTTTGCATGTGAGATGGGTCTCCTGAATACAGCATACCAATGGGTCTTGACTCTTTGTCAAATTTGCCAGTCTGTGTCTTTTAATTGGGTGATTTAACCCATTTACATTTAAGGTTAGTATCATTATGTAAAAATTTGATTCTGTCATTATGATGCTAGCTGGTTATTTTGCATCCTAGTTGATGCAGTTTCTTCATAGTGTTGATGGTCTTTACAATTTGGTATGTTTTGCAGTGGCTGGTACTAGTTTTTCCTTTCCATATTTATTGCTTCTTTCAGGAGCTCTTGTAAGGCAGACCTGGTGGTGACAAAATCTCTCAGCATTTGCTTGTCTGAAAGGATTTTATTTCTCCTTTGCTTATGAAACTTAGTTTGGCTGGATATGCAATTCTTGTTTTAAAGTTCTTTTCTTTAAGAATGTTGAGTATTGGTTCCCACTCTCATCTGGCTTGTAGGGTTTCTGCAGAGAGATCTGCTGTTAGTCTGATGGGCTTCCCTTTGTGGGTAACCCGACCTTTCTCTCTGGCTTTGCTTAACATTTTCTTTCATCTCAACTTTGGTGAATCTATTGATTATGTGTCTTGAGGTTGCTCTTCTCAAGGAGTAGCTTAGAGGTGTTCTCTGTATTTTCTGAATTTGATTGTTGGCCTGTCTTGCTAGGTTGGGGAAGTTCTTCTGGATAATATCTTGAAGAGTGTTTTCCAACTTGGTTCCATTCATCACTTCCAGGTACACCAATCAAACATAGGTTTGGTCTTTTCACATAGTCCCATAATTCTTAGAAGTTTTGTTCATCCCTTTTCATTCTTTTTTCTTTAATCTTGTCTTCACACTTTACTTCATTAAGTTCATCTTAAATATCTGATATATTTTCTTCCATTTGATTGATTTGGCTATTGATACTTGTGTATGCTTCACTAAGTTTTCGTGTTGTGTTTTCCAGCTCCATCAGGTCATTTATGTTCTTCTCTAAACTGGTTATTCTAGTTAGCAATCTCTCCATCCCTTTTTCAAGGCTTTTAGCGTCCTTGCATTGGGTTAGATCACGCTCCTTTAGCTCAGAGGAGTTTGTTACTACCCACCTTCTGAAGCCTACTTCTATCAATTTGTCAAACTTACTCTTTGTCTAGTTTTGTTCCCTTGCTGGCAAGGACTTGTGATCTTTTGGAGGAGAAGGAGTGTTCTGGTTTTTGCAATTTTCAGCCTTTTTGTGCTAGATTATCCTCATCTTCATGGATTTATCTACTTTTGGTCTTTGATGCTGGTAACCTTTAGAAGGGTTTTTGTGTGGATGTTCTTTTTGCTGATGTTGGTGCTATTCCTTTCTGTTTGTTAGTTTTCCTTCTAACAGTCAGGCTCCTCTGCTGAAGGTCTGATGGAGTTTGCTGGAGGTCCACTCCAGGTCCTGTTTGTCTGGATACCACCAGTAAAGGCTGCAGAACAGCAAAGATTATTGTCTGTTCCTTCTTCTGGAAGCTTTGTCCCAAAGGGGCACCTGCCAGATGCCAGCTGGAGCTCCCTTTTATGAAGTGTCTGTCAGCCCCTGCTGGGAGGTGCCTCATAGTCAGGAGTCACAGAGTTCAGGGTCCCACTTGAGGAGGCAGTCTGCTCTTAGCAGAGCTTGAGTGCTGTGCTGGGAGATCTGCTGCTCTCTTCGGAGCTGGCAGGCTGGAATGTTTAAGTCTGCTGAAGCTCTGCTCACAGCTTCCCCCTTCCTCCAGGTGCTCAGTCCCAGGGAGGTGGGAATTTATCTATAAGCCCCTAACTGGGGCTGCTGCCTTTCTTTCAGAGATACCCTGCCCACAGAGGAAGAATCTATCTAGAGAGGCAGTCTGGCTCCAGCAGCTTTGCAGAGCTATGGTAGGCTCTGCCCAGTTTAAACTTCCAGGTGGCTTGTTTACACTGTGAGGGGAAAACCACCTACTCAAATCTCAGTGATGGCAGATGCACCTCCCCAACCAAGCTCAAGTGTCCCAGGTTGACCTCAGACTGCTGTGCTGGCAGCGAGAATTACAAGCCAGTGGATCTTAGCTTGGTGGGCTGTGTGGGGGTGGGATCTGCTGAACTAGACCACTTGACTCCCTGGCTTTCCAGTGGAGTGAACAGTTCTATCTTGCTGGTGTTCCAGGTGCCACTGGGGTATGAAAAAATACTCCTGCAGCTAGCTTGGTTTCTGCCTAAACAGCTGCCCAGTTTTGTGCTTTAAACCTTGGGCCTTGGTAGTATAGGCACCTGAGAGACTCTCTGGGTCTGTGGGTTGTGAAGACCATGAGAATAGCATAGTATCTGGGCTGGAATGTAGCATTCCTCAAGGCACAGTCCCTCACGGCTTCCCTTGGCTATGGGAGGGAGTTCCTTGACCCCTTGCACTTCCTGGGTTAGGTGACTCCCCACCCTGCTTCAGCTTGCTCTCTGTGGGCTGCACCCATTGTCTAACCAGTCCCAATGAGATAAGCCAGGTACCTCAGTTGAAAATGCAGAAATTACCCATCTTCTGTATTGATCTTGCTGAAAGCTGCAGACCAGAACTGTTCCTATTCAGCATCTTGCCAGCCAGTCTAAATGGCAATTCTTAAGACTATTGCTGAGACAAGTAGTTGAAGAAATATGAAAGCAAACAGTATGTCCTATAAAATGTCAATAGGACTTTGAATTAATATAAAACAGTAAATACCACTACAATCATAAATAGCAAGATGGATATTTAATAATATGCAAAGCATGTTAACCCCTGGAAAGAGAAAGTATTAGGTATGATACTCATATTTTTGGAAAATATTAATCAGAGATTCTTACTCTGAGAATGTTTCATGTAGTTATGCAAAAACATTGAATACATGGCTGCAGACTTTGTCATAAAAGTCAATCTATTCTTGGCACCAGAATTTCAGAGGAAAAGGTAACATTTCAGAGGATTTTTAAAAGCCTCAGATTATATTAAAGAGTTGGAGAAAAGTATCTCTTTAAGTGAAAGCTGGAAGAATAAGCATGGTTTGAGACAGAGAATGACAGGAAGAGACTTTAAGTTTTGTCAAAAGTCGTTAGCCAAAAGTAGGAATTGGCTATTGTCTGTTTATACAGAGGAAGAAACAAGGTGACACAGGTTTACCTCTCTACCTGAAAACCTTTTAGCACAATAATAAAATTACTTCAAAGAGTACGTGATAAGAACTTAACTTTATTTAACACTTACATTATTAGATAGGAATTTACCTGCCTTTTAAAAAGGATGTATTGAGGCTTGACAAGATTTTTTACATTTTGCCTACAGCTGTACAATAAATGATGGAATTTGAGTTCTAACAAAAAATGGCCAATTTCAATTGTTAGGTTTCTAACCAATGTGCCAGGTCAGAGGTTGGCAAACTACAATTTAAGAAAAAATATAACCTTAGCCTTTTATTATATGACCTATGTCCTAAGAATGATTGTAATATATTTAGCCACTTAAAGGTTAAAAAAATTTAAAAATAATGTTTGATGACACGTGAAAGTTGCATGAAATTCAAATAGTTGACTAGTGCCACCTGAGACTGTATGAGGTAACAAACCCTGAAATATATTTTACAGAAAAAGATTACTAATCCCTGTACTATGGTACTTTATGTGGTACTGGACTGCATAAACATGTTTGACCTTGTAATATTCTACTCTGGAAAATAAAGGAATCTTCTATGATGAATTGTAAACAAATATATATACTCCTATATCAGGAACAGATTAATGTAAAGATTGCTTGAAGGTAGAAAAGCAAACTAGAGAGCTTCAGAAAAAAATCTAAAGCAATTATTCTTTGTATTTGTAAGCACTGGAAAATATACAAGGAAATTGGAATGAAAACCTGATGTTTCTCAAAGCACAGCACAATGGAAATAGCAGCCCATATCACATTTAAGCTGAGTAGAACATATGGTCTGGATCAGTGGTGCCCAAGTCATGCAGCTTAAATTTTATGTTATATAATGCTAAGCTTTAAACTCATTTTGAAAAAAAAAATCAAAGAATAAGATAAATCTCATGATGATATTTCTGAAAAGATTCCAAACAAATAACTATGCTGATACGCTATGCTGTAATGCTATCAGCCCATTATTCTAAAAATAAAATTTAAAAATCTAAGGTTTCTATAAAAGAGTTGAGTGGAAAAAATAACAGTTCCTATGTCTAAGGCTCTCTTTTACAGAGCACAATAATACTGCTTAGTTGAGCATCCATAACATCAAGAGATAATCCCTGAAAACTATTCAATATCTCTTCAAGCAATGAAGCAGAGGATTTGTAAAGAGATGGATGGGAGAGCAATTCTTCTTTGCTTTCTTTGCCCTTTCCTTCATTTCAGAGATCCTGATGGTTTGTCTTTGGCATTAATCCTCTCTTCCTAGAAGGATCCTTTTTTTTAAGGTTTATATATGAGTAAATTATTTTGCATTAGCTATTGCTCAGATTATCACTTTTATTAATCAAACTTGTCTTTGAGAATCACTGTGTTAGAACAAACATTTAATCTTTGAAAAGCTCCTGGGACTCTAGGAAACTTAGTGCAATACTTATCCAAACAATTATTGCCTTTTGTCTTCCTTTCAGTTTTTTTCCATTCATAAAATCAAATAAACAATCTCTAACTCTTGCATTGCCACTCTCAAATGACCAAAAAACTTTGGAGGTTAAGAAAGATAAACATGGTAAAAGACATTGACCTTTTAAAAACTAATTCATTCTATTCAGTCAATTAAGCATCATTCTATTTCAATATAGTTTTGGCTTAAATAGCTTAGGAGACAGAAAAGAGACATTTTTAGGAGTATCAGCTATTATATTCTGGCAGCAAAACTGATTTCATGTCTTCTGTTAAGCATCCTATAAATCCAGTTTTTTGCATAATATTATTTAAAGTGTGATAAGTAAAGAAAAGAAAATGAATTTTGATTGGGCAGGGACTGGGAGAGGTAGTTTATTTGTGGTTTCAATAGTTGATGTTAAAAAGAACCAAAAAGTTCTGTTTTTCTGTGACTAACAGTGGATGTCTTGAGAGGTTCAGAAAAAGTTCACATTGCCCTTCCACAAATATGTTTTCCACAGCTCATTGCCAGAATGGAGAGAAACAGAAGGACAAGAAATTAGTAAAAAATTCTGATCTCACTTTGTGTTACTGGACTTCCCTAGAGTGGGAAGTACCAAAAAAATCACACTGGAGAGACTAATGCTTTTTTCCCATTGTTTTTGCCAAGAGCAAAAAGTATTTTGCATAGCTCTGCTCTATGCCTAAACTAACAGTCTCTAAAATTTTAGGTTTCTTTAAACTCTCAATAACTGGCATATTTTCATTTATTCAGTTTAAAGCCTCAAATACAGAAAAAGTGAAAATCATAGTATAATTCACATTTTATTTATATAGGGGTTAGCATAATTTCTTTTCCCTCAAGAGAAATGATGACCTAAAGATATATATATATATATAATTTTAATTATTTTTATTTATTACTGAGGAGTGATTTACTTCCAATTATGTAATCACTTTTAGAGTAGGTGTGATGTGGTGCTGATAAGAATGTATTATTTTGTGTATTTGGGATTGAGAGTTCTATAAATATTTATTAAGTTTACTAGTTCTGGTTCTGAGTCCAAGTCCTGGATATCCTTGTTAATTATCTGTCTCGTTGATCTGTCTAATATTGACAATGTGATGTTAAAGTCTCCCACTATTATTGTGTGGGAGTCTAAGTCTCTTTATAAGTCATTAAGAACTTGTCTTATGTATCTGGGTGCTCCCGTATTGGGTGCATACATATTTAGGATCGTTAGTTCTTCTTGTTGTATTGATCCTTTTACCATTATGTAATGTCCTTCTTTGCCTCGTTTGATCTTTATTGCTTTAAAGTCTATTTTATCAGAGGTGAGAATTGCAACTCCTGCTTTTTATTTATTTATTTATTTATTGCTCTCCATTTGGTTGGTAAATCTTCCTCCATCCCTTTGTTTTGAGTCTTTGTGTATCCTTGCATGTGAGATGGGTCTGGATGCAGCATACTGATGGGTTTTGACTTTCCATTCCATCTGCCTGTCTCTGTCTTTTGATTGGGGATTTAGTCAATTTAAATTTAGGATTAATAATAATATATGTGAGTTTAATACTGCCATTTGATACTAGCTGGCTGTTTTGTTGATTAGTTGATGTAAATTCTTCATTATGTTGATGCTGTTTACGTTTTGGTGTATTTTTGGAAAGGCTGATACTGTTTGTTCCTTTCTATGCGTAGTGCTTCTTTCAGAAGCTCTTGTAAAGCAGGCCTGGTGGTGATGAAATCTCTAAGTACTTGCTTGTTCACAAAAGGTTTTATTTTTCCTTCACTTGTGAAGCTTAGTTTGGCTGGATATGAAATTCTGGCTTGAAAGTTCTTTTCTTTAAGGATGCTGAATATTGGCCCCCACTCTCTTCTGGCTTGTAAGAGTTCTGTTGAGAGATCTGCTGTGAGTCTGATAGGCTTCCCTTTGTGGGTAACCTGACCTTTCTCTCTGGCTGCCCTTAGCATCTTCTCCTTCATTTCAACCCTGGTGAATCTGACGATTATGTGCCTTGGGGTTGCTCTTCTTGAGGAATATCTTTGTGGTGTTCTCTGTATTACCTGGGGTTGAATATTGTCCTGCCTTGCTAGGTTGGGCAAGTTTTCCTGAATAATATCATGAAGAGTATTTTCCAGCTTGGATTCATTCTCTTCGTCACATTCAGGTACACCTATCAAACGTAGATTAGGTCTTTTCACATAGACTCATATTTCTTGGAGACTTTGCTCATTCCTTTTGGTTCTTTTTTCTCTAATCTTGTCTTCTCATTTAATTTCATTGAGTTGGTCTTTGACCTCTGATATCATTTCTTCTGCTTGATCAATTTGACTGTTAAAACTTGTGCATACTTCACGAAGTTCTCGTGTTGTATTTTTCAGCTCCATTAATTCACTTATATTCCTCTCTAAATTGTCTATTCTCGTGAGCATTTCATCAAACCTTTTTTCAAAGTTCTTAATTTCTTTGCATCGGGTTAGAACATATTCTTTTAGCTCAGAAGTTTCTTATTATCCACCTTCTGAAGCCTGATTCTGACAATTGATCACACTCGTTCTCTATCAGGCCTTGCTCCCTTGCTGATGAGGAGCTGCAATCCACTGTAGGAGGAGAGGCATTCTGATTCTGGATGTTTTCAGCCTTTTTGCCCTGGTTTCTTCTCATCTTTGTGGATTTATCCACCTGTCATCTTTGTAATTGCTGACTTTCAGATTGGGTCTCTGAGTGGACGTCCAGATTGTTGGTGATGATGTTATATCTGTTTCTTTGTTTTCCTTTGGCAGACGCCCCTCCCCCACAAAGCTGGACCTTCCCAGGTTAAGCTGTGCTTGCTGTGAAACTCTCAACCATCAATGTTTCCAATTTTTTTGAATATCTACAGGCAATTTTCATCCATAGTATTACAATGCACCTAATTTGTTACTTCATCACACTAGACTTTTTTTTATATTGTCAGGACACAAAGGAAATGGTATAATTGCTGTGGTTTAAGATATAAGTACATCCAGAATCTATAAGGAACTTAAACAAATTTACAAGAAAAAACCCCATCAAAAAGTAGGCAAAGGATATGAAAAGACACTTATCAAAAGAAGACATTTATGTGACCAACAAACATATAAAAAGAAGCTGATCATCACTGATCATCAGAGAAATGCAAATCAAAACCACAAACCATCTCCCAGCAGTCAGAATGGTGATTATTAAAAAGTCAGGAAATAATAGATGCTAGCAAGGCAGTGAAGAAATAGGACCACTTTTACACTGCTGATGGAAATGTAAATTAGTTCAACTATTGTGGAAGAGAGTGTGGGGATTCCTCAAGGATCTAGAACAGAAATGCCATTTGACCCAGCAATCCCATTATTGAGTATATAACAAAAGGAATATAAATCATTCTGCTATAAAGTCACATGCACATGTATGTTTACTGCAGCACTATTTGCAATAGCAGAGTCATGGAAACAACCCAAATGCCCATCAATGATAGACGGGATAAAGAAAATTCCACATATATACCGTGGAATACTACGCAGCCATAAAGAGGAATATTATGTCCTTTTCAGGGACATCAATGAAACTGGAAGCTGTCATCCTCAGCAAACTAACACAGGAACAGAAAACCAAACACCCCATGTTCTTACTCATAAGTGGGAGTTGAACAATAGGAACTCATGGACACAGGGAGGGAAACAACACATACCAGGGCTGGTCAGAGGGTGAGGGGAAAGGAGAGGGAGAGCATTAGGACAAACACCTTATACATGCAGGGCTTAAAACCTAGATGACAGGTTGAGAGGTGCACCATGGCTTGTGTATACCTATGTAACAAACCTGTACATTCTGCATATGTATCCCAGAATTTAAATAAAAAAAAACCTGAAACAACTCCAATAAAAAAAGGCTAAGGATATTAACAAACAATTCCATTGGAAAAGGTCAAAATGGCTGATAGCATATTTTAAGACTTTTCAGCTTCCTCATAAGCAAAGAAGTACAATCAAAACAACATATTCTATTTTGCTTATTTTAATTGTAAAATAAAAATAGAAATGTAAAAAGCAAAAAAAAAAAAAAAAGATATAAGTGAAAAAATAATACTGACTGGGTTTAAAATTCTAGCTTTATCACTATAGCTGATAGCTTTTGGCAAGGTACCTGTCTTCTGATCCTGTTTTCTCATCATGAATATGGAATAGTTGTATACACCTTCCTTGGCCATTATAGGTATTAAGTGAAATAATCTGTAAAGTGCTGGCCCAAGGCATTTAATACATAAAAAGTGGTTCCCCTTTTTTCTCCCTGTTTTTTTTTTCTTTGCTACATCACCTTTATTCTTGAGCTTTAAAACCAGTAGTAATAGCCATGATTGCTCCATATGCCTATTACGTCTATATTGGAGGGTGATATGGTTTGGATCTCATGTCAAATTGGAGGAGGGGCCTGTTGAGAGGTGATTGAATTAAAGGGGTTGATTTCCGCCTTTCTCTTGTTGAGATAGTGAATGAGTTCTCATGAAATCTGATGGTTTAAACATGTGTGGCACTGCTCCCCTCCCTCTCTCTCTTCCGCCACACGTGAGGAAGGTGCTTGCTTCCCCTTTCTCCTGCCATGATTGTAAGTTTCCTGAGGCCTTCTAGCCATGTTTCCTGTTAAGCCTGCAGAACTCGAGTCCATTAAACCTCTTTTTTTCAAAAATTACCCAGTCTGCAGTAGTTCCTTATAGCAGTGCGAGAATGGACTAATACAGAGGAATTTTAGCTTTCATTTTCATAACAGCTACTACAGTGTTAGGGTTTAGTAAAAGTTCGCATAAAGAAAGTTTAATATTTGTTATTTGTGGGCACAGCTCAAAAGTTCAATGTCCAAACAAGCATATGTTGTTCTAAATACATTAGGTTCTTCTTTGCTATGTCAGTATGTCATTATTTTTGGTTGGACTCATGGTTCTTAATGTTCTTATGTGTGTTCAAAATTGTACTTTATTATTGATAAGGTACACCTCGTGGACTGTGAACTTCACAAGGTCAGAAGCAATGTCTATTTTGTTCAGTAATATATCCCAAAACTTTTAATGGAGAATCACTAAATAGTTGTTTAATCAAGGATAAAATGAATAATATTAATTAATGATTAAATGAAGAGCCAAAGTACGCCATGGCTATTTGATTTTCACAGTCTGTAACTATACAGTCTGACATATTATTTTACTAGAAGTTTTGATTTAACTTTTGGTTACATCTTTGCCATACCTTTTGGAGGTTACTTGAAAGTTCCTCTACTCACTACTCTCAGGAGATGCACAATCTGGTAGGTTTGTGCTAAAATACTCTCAATTGACAAAATCTTAACACTGACTAATCAGTGTTCAAATTTGCCATATACCTCCAGTATAACTCCAAGGCCATATCAATGGAAATATAAAAGGTACTAAACATACTATTGAAGGCCCATGTCTCAGTCCTGTCTAAGAGATCAGACAACTTTCTGCAATAAAGCATAAATTTTAGAAAATCAACGATTAGCTAACAGTTATTTATCATCTATCTACCAGAAGGCAGCCACTGGCTACGTGTGTTTCTTATATTCTTTTATTCAGGCTTTTCAACAAAATGTGCAAGGTAGGCTTCCAATCACCAATAATTATCTAACTACCATTAGAGAAAATACATATTAAATTTTGAGACTGCAGTGTCAAGCTCTCAAACCTATGAGAACATTTTGAACTGGGTCACATATTTTTTCTTGTTGGTAATGAGATAATGATTGGTGATAACAGTGGTTGGTAGGTTTTAACTATATTGTTAATTATAACCTTAGCCTGTTGGTTGGATTCTCCTTGAGCAGCCTACTATAACATCTCATTTTCCAGCTTTATCAACAGGTGTACAAAAGAGTCTATGACCAATAAATGCATATTTCTGATTAGGAATTTTACATACTTGTTGTAGAAAAGGTAGAAAATAAAGGAGAAAACAAACAGAAAAATACAGTAATATGGTTGCTGATAACTACTAGCTATAGGACATTCACTTTAACATTTAAAACTTTTTCTGTAATTACACACATGCCCCCACACCCACTTATATATAAAAGTAATGTTGTACTGTATATATGGCTTTGAATCTTAGTTTGTTCAATTCAACATCATAGAGTAACAACATTTTCCTGTGTTATTAAATTTTATAAAATATTTTTATCAGCTATCTAATTTTTTTAACTTTTATTTTAAGTTCAGGGGTACAAGTGCAGGTTTGTTACATATGTTAACTTGTGTCGAGGAGATTTGTTGTTGTACTATATAGATTTATTATAATTTACCTAACCCAACCCTGCTATTGAAAATGTATGTTGTTTCCAATTTCTATATATTAAATATTGTAAATAGCAACATGGCTAACTTTGAATTGAGCATATTCTCTCCATTTGCATTAAGTGTAAGTCTACCTATATGAATTACATATTTCCTAGATGACTTTTTTCAGTATGTTTAATGATAGCCACTTTCTCCTGAGATATATTTATGTCAGCAAACTTATTTTGTGGGACCTTTGATGAAATATAAAATAATACTATATAAAAGAGCTATTGGAAGAGCATTTCTATTATAAATTGTACTTTATGTTACTGGTGTTGCTAAATAAAATAAGTAAAATATTATGCATTTTGAATTATGCAAGGTAATAAGTTATTAGTACCAAATAAATGACAATCTATAGAGTTCAGGAGAGCAAGAGATCATTGGGTGTCAGATTTTAATATTTTTTCCATTTATATTATTTCAGTTCCCATCTCTTTAGATACATTATTTAATTATCTCCGCTGTTTATTTGATATATGATAGCAAATACACATATGAGTTTTATCATAGAGCAAAAATGGAGCTAAATAAAGCAAGTTACTTGATTTACATATTTTATTACATCATTCTATAATTGAATGCAATAATTTTTTCAGTACAAATTAAAACATCAATAATTTATTTTCAAAAATTTGTCTAAGCTCCAGTTTTTCTCCAGAGTATTATGCATTTCTCTCTACAGACTAGAATGAGGCTTTCCTATAGTCATGTTTCACTGATAACCTTGTTTCTTTAATGATGAGTTCAGTTTATTATTGCAGATATTGCTTCTTGTAGCTCACGAGTTCAACAAAACCATTATCTTCCAAATCATGAATTTTTCATTTAAAATAAATTATTAAAACATTATTAAGTGGAACAGTTGAGTTTGACCAATTATAATAAACATTTTATTTCCTCATTTTAAAAGTTTGTCCCAAAATGTTTTTTCATTCCATAGATACTAATTCAAATGAAACTATGAGTTTCAACTGTGACAACACATTTGGATTGATATTCTTTTTAACTTTATAATTGATAGTGGAAAACATTCTGTGGATAGTAGTATTTTTTTTTCATTTATCTTTTCAACACTCTTTGATAAAATTTTCTGATACTTTTTATTATTTTAAGTGCTTTATTTTGTAAAACTGTTTTATATTTTTTTTAAAAAAAAACAATTTCCCCACCACTGATTAACGTTTTCTTTATTTTCCCCAAGAGCTATCATTCTGGTTAAATTGGTGCATATCTATGGTTAATAGCTCTTCTAAATAGTATTATTTTATGTTTCATCATTTTCACTCCTAACAATGAGAGTACAAGATATCATTGCATCTAACACTTTTGGCACTGACATTAAAAAGTCACCCATAATCCCAGCACTTTGGGAGGCTGAGGTGGGTAGATTATGAGGTCAAGAGATTGAGACCATCCTGGTCAACAAGGTGAAATCCTGTCTCTACTAAAAATACAAAAAAAAGTAGCTGGGCATGGTGGCATGTGCTTGTAGTCCCAGCTACTCGGGGATGCTGAGGTAGAAGAATTGCTTGAACTCAGGAGGCAGAGGTTTTGGTGAGCCTAGATCGCACCATTGCACTTCAGCCTGGGTAACAAGAGTAAAACTCCACCTCAAAAAAAAAAGTCACCCATTAATTTAGTTTGTTTAAGTAATTGAAAGTCCTGTGTTACCTTATACATACAAATAATGTGTACATAATCTTGTACTAATTTTTGCATAGTATCAAATGATGTTTCAAGGTGTTTTCATTTTTTGTACAAAACCAGAAAATGTGCCAGGCTGAAGTTTCTCGTTAATTTTTCTGTGTTCTCCTGCAGATCAAAAAATTAATTCTTATTAAACTTTAAAAGTAAGTTAAGAAATTTATAAAAACATTTTTGCCTCTCTATTCTGGCTGTTTTTTTTTTTTAGTGTTTCTTTATTTTCACATTTTATTTTAGATACAGGGGATATATGTGCAGATTTGTTACATGGGAATATGGAGTAATGCTAATGTTTAGTGTGTGAATCCTGTCACCCAGGTAGTGAGCATAGTACCCCCACCCTCTAGTATTTTGCAGTGTCTCTTGGTCCCATATTATGTCCAGGTATGCTGAATATTTAGCTCTCACTTGTAAGTGAGAACATGTGGCATTTGCTTTTCTGTTCCTGTGTTAGTTTGCTTAGGATTATGCCCATTAGCTCATCTGTGTTACCGCAAAGGATATGATTCATTCTTTTTAATAGCTGTGTAGTATTCCATATGTACCAGATTTTCTTTATGCAGTCCACCATTGATGGACATTTGGGTTGATTACATGTCTTTGCTATTGTGAATAAGAGCCATCCTGATAGTGTGAGATGGTATTTCATTGTGGTTTTGATTTGCATTTCTCTGATGATTAGTGATGCTGATTTTTTCATATTCTTGTTAGCCACTTTTATGTCTTCTTTTGAGAGCTAAAATCATTATTAACAGATTAGTACACATTTTCTACTTAAGGGAGTGTTAGAAAATACTAACTATATACTACAAAGAAGTAGGAATTACTTCATATGTCCAGGGAATAATAATGAAAGAGTAACTGTTCCAAAGCCAGAATATTTCATGTATAGGATGACCAAATCATTTATCATTCAAAGTAGGACACTCTTGAGTGTGAAAGTGGATACTATTGATAATCATTACAGGGCAATTTGCATGATCAGGACTGCCTCTGGCAAAGCAGGATAGGTGTTGTACCTGCTGTAAAGAATGCACACCATAGCAGCACTGTCTACCTTAACATGGGACAAATTGGAAGATCATGGTATTTGATCTTCTTACAAAAATTCAGGATAATTAGTCTGAACTAATGAGTTAATGCTAAAATTTATAATAACAATTATTCTACTCTATATTAATTAGAAATAAGTATTTTGATTTTACCAATAGGTTCAGCATGGAGACACATACTATTATTGTACCTGATGTGATACTTTCTCCATAAATTGGACTTAAGAAATATCATATGTCATGTTTCCCTTTAAATCAGGGTAAATCTGACATTGATTCTCTATCTCTTAGAGATGGCAAAAAATTGAGTTTTAGTTATTAGCTTATTTCTCTCTTTCCACTCAGATTATTCAAGATCAAAGGGCCCTTTGTCCATGGTGAGTTACCATTTAGACATCAATTGTCCAAGACCTCAAGGTTCTGTGCTGCCCAAAAGTTTTTCTATGTTTTCCTAAGGAAAGAGACACTTGATAGGGCTGGGAGTTTCAGTGCCAACATAGAATCTTTCTTGATCTGTTTTCTGTTTATTTCTTTGGGTACTTCATAGTTCTTGATCTGCACCACTTACAGAACCAATGAACCTCTAACTTCTACTTTGGATTGAGGGAAATTGCAAATTATCTCCCATCTGTCTGGATGCCTTTCCTCTTGCTTTTTGTTGTTTTTTTTTTTTTTTTTTTTTTTTTTTTGATGCCCACCTTATTATTTTGAAATTCCTTAGATTCCAAAAAGAAAGTCAGAAAAAGAAATTTTGGGCAGAATACACTACACGGCTTTTTCCTAAGTATGAAGTGTCTGCCTAGCTTCTTCAAATGGAGTGGATATTGAACAAGAAGAAAACACAGGTTACTATCTCAGCAGGATGGATGACTCTACTATAATCCTCATGAGTAAGTGAGGCTACATAGAGTGTCCTTCCAAATGCCATACCTTTTCCTGGATTTACACACACACACACACACACACACACACACAGTAAGCCTACAGTTACTCAAATTAAAATGGATTAAATTTGTGATCTTGTGACCCTCTTTATTAATAGAGTGAAATGAAGGGAGAGGGTAAGAGAGAGTGTTTTGAGGTACAGAACAAAGAAAGGAAAGACACTAGCAACCTCTGTAACCCACTGCCCTTGATGTGGAAGGCACTGTCACAGGAAAGGCAGAATCTTCTTTTTTCTCCCACATGTCTATAACCAAAGTGGCATTTCTACATCATTTTCAACTTAAACCTCTACTTAGCAAAGCTTAGTGTATGTTGTTTGGATTGAACCAAACCCCAATAATGTATACTTATGCCAGGGTCAATAACAACTTTATCTTCCAAGAAAACAAAAAACAAAAAGAAAAACAAATAAAATGGATCAAATCTGTAGCTGGAGATAGATGCTGGCTTGTTGAGTTCCACTAACCCAGTGTTAGTGGGAAAAGTCTATTTTGGGCACAAAATGTTAGTGTATTCCTCACCCCATTGACATATTTGTATCAACCCTTTGAACATCTATAAGATACAACAAAATAAAATGTTATTTCTCCAAATAGATGTTATGATTAAACCTTTATGTAGCTCTTTAGTGATATAATATTTCCATTGAAATACTAAATTATATGTTTTCAACTCATTCCATGTATGTTTATCAGATACCCCTTCAAAAATATGCTGTTTTATCAGAAAAAAATAGTATATGTTGTATCAGAGACTTTTTGTATATTTATATTTATTCATTTGTGTGTATAGTTTTCCTTCATAAATGTAATCCTATCTAGTCATGTTTACAGAAGAAATTGGACAAAAGCTTAGCTAGCTTAGTAACTGATAAAGAGACACAAGTCTTGTACCAAGTCATGATATCATTATTTTCTCATATTTAGTTCACATCTATAAGAAATTTGGATATATATGTATATACATATCAGTACTACATTATTTTAAGATAATTAAAATAGATATACTTTGTTTCCTTAAACAGGTGATACTGTGATATGTTAAACAAGTCTATTGAGTCCAAATATATCAGATATGTCCGTATGTATTTGTATCTTAGATTATATGATTAATTGCATAATACATTTGGCCTAACTGGGTCAAATTGAATGAATACAGGTGGAATGTTTTTGTAGGTAGTTTTACATGTTTAAACAAAATTAGGAAACACCTACTTAACCAGATAAAATTTTATAAGGACTTAAGAAAAAAGAAAAAGAAGCAGTGATTTGAGACCCAATGCAGTATATAACAAAAGTAATTAAAAGAGTTTGTCAGTTATGAAGGGAAATCAGTATTACAAACCAAACAAGGCAAATGCAAGAGAAAAACAGTCTACAGTTATGAATCTAATATGAAAAGACTAATTAGGTTGGGTGAAGTCAAGGTGATAAAATAATAATACAAAGAGTATGTTAAAAACATTTGTGGTTACTCAATTCCTCAAATTAAATAGTTATGAGGTATTATGTTAAGAGACCTATTAGACATTAAACCTTAAAGTGACATAGAAGCTTTCAGAAGAGAAAAGGGAACACAGTGTCTGAGGTGCTAGTGTTTGCACAGTAAATCTTAGGAAGAGGGAATTTGAGAATGCAGATTTCACAACTCTCAATTACCTCTGAACATTGTCTATCATGAAAATGCTGAAAAAGTAAAGTAGAACCTTCTCAAATGTTGAACAGAACTTCCCACTGTGAATCTATGAGCTATTGTTTATAGAACTTGACTAAGTTTTAGTTATAATAACAGGTAAATTTCCTACAAGAGAATCATTACATAACTCTGAGTAAGTGGTTCCAGGGCCCATTTATAATCACTTAGCCCAACCAATTTCCCCTTTGTCCATCTGGGCAAAGCTATGACCACAGTTTTGCAGACAGCAGGTGCCCATGTGGTATGGCCGAGAGCCTTTCCTGGCTCCTGTGTCACTAATCCTCTTTAGAGGAATTTGGATGAAGACACAAAAGTAAAATCTTTTAAGCTTCATGCTTTTCCCCTTAAAGACAAGAAACCGGGAAAGAAGTACTGAATCATGTATTAAGCAAGTTTTTATTGACTCCCTTGCTTAGTCTCATGTTTATGATAGCCTCCATTACATTTTTAACTTTATTTTTAAGCTAACCTTTTGACTTTAACTGTCTCATTCTTCATCTTCATTACTTCAAAGATCAAGTTGACCACTGAAGGTGGCCATTCTGATCAAATCTCAGACCAATTTAAATCTTCCAAGATTCCCCACTATCCTGAGGTTCAGATTCCCTAGGATATCACATGAAGCCTCCCTGACCTGGCCCCTGTGTTCTTCTCTAATCTAGTCTCTAACCATACTCTCTTTCTCCTATAATTTAGTTTTTCCAGTATATAGAAATAGTATAACTGCTGATGGTTAAATGGACACTAGACTGGCTCCATTACCACTGTTTAAGCACCCTTAAAAAGTACATGTCTGCTTATAAACTTTTCATTCATTTTTCTCAATCTAGTAAAATTCTATTCATCCCAGTGTTTATAATAGTCTGATGAATACTAACTACTTAACATGTGTTGAATGAATAAATTAAAACTTCTCCCAAGTCAAATTCTACTTTCTTCACATGGTATGTCCTCATTTTCATCTAACAGTAATTTAACCCTTGTTGAGTCCCACAAATATTTGTTTTCAAAAAGATTTGTATGGCAACATTGTGTATTTTCTCTACATTTGTTAGCAAATATTTAAATATTTTATTTTAATAAAAACTATATCTTGTTTCCTCGGACTATAAGATTTAAAATCCTTCATAATTCTAAGTACTTTTTTTCTTTGTCTCTTTCACAGATTGTCAGTGTTCAATAATTGTGATTTGAATGGCATTAGGCAGAAGAAAAACAAATTTCATCTCAATTAATGTGACAATGAGGGTACAAGAGGTTGAACCAAACATGCCTTTGTTAAGCTACAGAACAATTATTATGGACAAGATGAATAAATATCAGATAATATGTAGAAATCTGTACATATGAAGTGCTGTGGGCATGCAAAACATTGAATTTATTAGAGAAGTCAGGAAGACTTAGAATTTTCTATGAGGTATGGGTTTGAACATTCTCTTGAATCAGGATTACTGGAAAACTATGAAGAGGGAATTCCATGATGGTTTATAGCACTAAGGTACAAATTACTGGAAGAGTTATAAGGAAGAATAAGCAAAGCTCTTTGGCCTGATGAGAGGAGTCATGTTGAAAGTCAGAAAATATGGGGTCATCAAGATATAAATGAGCATTCAATAGAACATTTTTTTTTTAATTCTAGGAGGAGAGAGAGAGAGAGCAGGAGAGAGAGAAAGAGTTATACTTATTTTGCAATAGAGAATTCTATTCCAGTGAGTAAAGTATGACTGAGGTTTCAGAAGGCTCTGGAACTTTCTTCAAGTCTGTTATAATCTTTACTGCTACATCAGGATTTAAGTGATTGCAACACTAGAATCTTGGGTGTGGCATGGCTAATGTGATTTGGTGAGGTGGAATGAAAAAGCATGCAATCAAATAAACATAATACTTTTAAACATTACCCTTAATCTTTTGCAAGCAGTTACATAGTCAGGAGTCTGGAGTCTTAAGCTATCTTTCGGTTATTGGAAGATAATGGAGAAGAGTTTTTCGCTCCTTTAGATAGATTGTTATAAATGTGCTTTAGTAAATTAATCTGCTCTAGTGATGTTTCTATTTGCCCTGAATCTTGTGCAATATATAAAAAATGTATATAAGCAATGTGTGTCCCCCCAAAGGAGAAAAATATATTCCATAGGATATTGATGAGAACCCAGCAAGGAAAAGATATTGCACCAAAACAATGATTGGTTTGCATAATTTCATTATTACTTTGAACGGCTACCAGAGATTAATGACTTGTATTCAAAGCACAATATAGTTTTCGTGGAGTGAATATGGTACATTAAGATGTTAGCCTCTCGTTCTGCTTGTGAAAGAAAAATCAGATCTTTGCCAAATAGCTTTGGTTTGGGGGACACCCATCTCAGTCCACATCTACTTGAGTAGCTATTTATATGAGATGGAAAATGAAAACTTAGCAACCTCATTTAGTGACTGTGTGCACAGACTGAATATTCAGTGAAAGTTAAAAACCATCAGAACTGAAAAAAAATTAGGCTGACAATGTTTAACAAATGTGTGTTTTTAGTAATATAAGGAGTCCACCAAAAACAACCACTGTAAAAGTCAATCAAGTCTTTGTAGTATGTAAGGAGGGGAGAGATCCTGTCAACTATTTTGTGGCAAGTTCCTGGAACACCCTGACTTCTTAAATTAAACTCAAAAATATCAGTCAGAAATTTTTTTCTGTATCCCAGATGTGACCAGATGTGAAGTCCCTAGCTGAAAACAATGTATAAACAAAACACAAAATAAAAGAAAAAGAAAGAAAGACATGAACTATTCTAAGTAAATGTGTTTTACTCCCAAAACAGGAGTCAAAGAAAGCCTATATGGCATATTCATTCCACAGGACTTTACTTGCTAAGCCAGAGAAAATGAATTGTCAAATGTAAAGTAATGGCATGTAGAAAGGACAGCCACAAATGCACAGAAAGCTTCCCTTTCACAGACCATTTATTAACACAGAATCTCAATTATCCATGCAATTGATATTATCTTTCCAGCACATTCTCTCTTACTATCATTCATCTGATTTAATGTGTGCCTTATTTTTTAATATAAAATAACACATTATAGATAAAGACGCCATACTCTTTGAATCTTTCTAGTCCCTTTCCAGTTCTATTTATTGCCTTCTTCTCTGAGGGTACATTCATTACTATGAATTTAATACCTCTCTCCTATTCCATTAAAATGTTTTTGCATATATACATATATATTCATGAACATTGCACTGTTAATATCATGATAATATATGTTCTCTGCCACTTTATTTTTATTCAAATTATATTTTAAAAATCTAGGTTTTGTCTTTAACAGCTGGGCTGCATTAGACCAAATAAGTATAGTATATATTATTAATCTATTTCCCTCTGAGAGAATTGGGGTTATTTTCATTTTTTCCACATTGCAGGTAGCATGGCAGACATCCCAGGACCTATCCTATGCAAACATGCAAGTAAAACGTTGATTATTTTTCGAGCACTTTGCTGCATAATCTGGCTCAATCCTCTCACAAAGCCTAGGAACACTGTTGCTTTACTGATGTCGTAAAAATTAATATATCAAGACGGTTAAGAAACATCAAGTTCACTCAACTGCTAAAAAGGGAGCTGAAATTGCATTTTCACCTACTGCTAATTGAAATCTTGTTTATTTGTTCACATGCTTATTTTCTGCCACACCCACCGGAATATAAATCCCATGGAGACAAAGGTCTTTGATTTCTGCCTTATATCCGTTATATTATCTGCACCGGGCATAGAAGAGGTACTGGATAAGTACTTGTTAGATGAATAAAATGAATAAAAGAGGGGCCGGGCGCGGTGGCTCACGCCTGTAATCCCAGCACTTTGGGAGGCTGAGGCGGGTGGATCACGAGGTCAAGAGATTGAGACCATCCTGGTCAACATAGTGGAACCCTGTCTCTACTAAAAATACAAAAAAAATTAGCTGGTCATGGTGGTGCGTGCCTGTAATCCCAGCTACTCAGGAGGCTGAGGCAGGAGAATTGCCTGAACCCAGGAGGCGGAGGTTGCGGTGAGCCGAGATGGCGCATTGCACTCCAGCCTGGGTAACAAGAGCGAAACTCCGTCTCAAAAAAAAAAAAAAAAAAAAAAAAAAGAATAAAAGAATGGATGAATAAAAGCAATTATTATCCCATATTTTGGAGAATCCAGAAGAATAAAAGACCTGTAACCTGTTCTGGAGTCCCTGCATGAATTAGTTTCAATTTTAGGCAATTCCATGTTCTAAAGAACCCAGAAGTGCTGTCCTGTGTTTGGCTTCCTATCAAATATCTGTGTTTGCTACTGAGAATTTGGGAATGTGTATACTTGGCAGGCCACCTTTGGATCATTTCAGATGACATACAGAGTGTTTTGTGGTTCTGAAGGAAAAATCTGGAACGTCAAAGTCAGTAATGTTCAATGGCTTTGTATATTTTTGCTCATTTGGTAAACTCTGGGGAAAAAATAAGTCTGCAAAGTTACAGCCACAGATTTCATGACACATCATGTTCTTAAAAGTGAGTAATTCGAATAATATGAATGACTGATGACTTATACCACGAGAATAGTCGGGAAAAAGACACATCAGTAATACACTGTCTTTAGAATTGTCGGCAAAACTTTTTCCATTCCTTTGTTCTATACAATAAACATCAGATGATACATGAGGAAAACTCTGTTACTGTTATCAGTGTTCAGGTTATCAGCATTGGATTTGTGTGTGTCAGGTATTTTCTTCTACAGCATTGTTTTCCTGAAACTAATTGAGTAACCCTAATTCATAGAGAATAATTAGTTCTGTTTATTAAAGTTTTTAGTTGGTTAAAATATACACAAGCCTCTTTTTTTCTTTATATCCTTGTTCTGGCAACTTTCTAAAATGCATTAACATTATTTGTGGCCTTGGTATAATTTAGTGTAGCTAAAAGCCCAAGCTTTCTTTAGAGATGAAGAACCTAAGAACCATCTAACTTGCAATAAGTTATTGGAAGTTTTTGTAAGAGATTGTGCCAAATCTGTAGACATCACAAGATGTATCTTGTAATTTACTTTTCAGTGAATATGCCTTTTCTTTGATCTGATTGGGTTCATTCTATTCTTGCCCAGGTAGGGTCCCAATTAGGTAATTCTGTTGGATAAATCTTTTAGAAGTTTAATCATAAAATAAACCAATGTGAGATATTAAAAAATCACACATGTTCATATACTAAACTTTATACAAATAATACTATTAACAGTATTGAAATTCCATTAATATAAAAAACAAAAATAACTTTCTATAAATGTAGAAATGGTAACTTTATAGCATACAGTTTCTTAGAATAGCTTCTGCTTTCTTAATGCTGGAACAATTACCCAGGTTTTAAATTGGTAAATATTTGTAATCTGTACTTATTTTCCTCAAAAATATATTATGCCATGTTACCTCTATGTTATAAATTATAATTAGAAATTTCTAACTTCTAAATTAGTAATGAGCTTTTTCTACTTATATCTTAATTATTTCTATGGATTTTTTTTTGGAAAATTTCAAAGATAAAAGTTGAGACTAGCATAGCATAATGAACTCATGAAATTGACCCTGGGCAGTATACAGTAAATTTTGTTTCATCTCTATCTGTCTACATATTTAATGCTATACATTTCTAGTAGGAACATTAAATGGCAGAAATATCACTGAACAGAGGCAGAAAGTCTGAGTCAGAGTCTTTGCTCTAACCTGTAGAAACCCTTTAATTTAGTCATAACTCAGTTATATCCCTTACAACATGGGGCATGTGTGACCAAATATCTTTAATCTCTCTTTGTCTCTTGTTTTACACACTAAGTTGTAGTAGTATATTATGGTTCAGTGTAGTCCAGTGAAAACACCCTGTATCTTCACTGACCTTGCTCTTTATAAATAGACACTTGGGTATAATCTACCTACACCACAAAGGCAAAATTATAACCAACTTAAAAAAGAAAATAGAACTTGCAATGGAATAGTTCTACTAGCCACAATTATGCTACCATTATAATGGTGTCAATATTTTTTAAATGCTGATGCACAAAAAAAGTACATGCTAGATTTAAATTGATCATATATTTCATATAGATATAAGATCAATGAAAAACAAAACTTCCAAATTGTACATGTGCTGTAAAAAGAAAACATTATAAAATAGGCTGATGGCATTTCAAAAGCAGCCTAAAATTATTTTAAAAAATTGTTTTATCTTGGTAGTAAAACAAAATATTATGAAATTTATTTTCATATGATGAAGTTTCAATAAACCTAACAATTCAAATAGATTGCACATGTAGAATCCATGCAAAAATTAAGTCAGTGAAATAGAATCACCCTTGTGTCATGGGCTGTCATATTTGCTTGTCATCGATTGTAATGGCACAGTCTTCTCTGCCTTGTCCATTGCTGTATTCCAAGCACCTAGTAGAGTATATAGTACACACACAGAAATTTATGAATTTCAGATCAGTGTATGCTATGAACAAAACATCAATGCCACAAATTTGAATCATGCCTACATAGTTATTTTGTTTAGACATATTGATATGGTTTTCACAAATGTTCAAACACATTTCTGATGCTGATTATATTATACCTACATCTGTCTTTCCATTTACATATGAGTAAAGGCTTAGATGCATTTAGCAATAATTTTGGTAAGGTTAAGTCGATTGAAAATTATGGAAAATTGTAAAGAAGAACAAATATGCCTGTGGACAAAATCTTCACACACACACACACACACACACACACACACACAAATACAAAAAGATCCCAATAAACTGAGATGGGATGTGTTATAAGGTGAAACTGATCAAGGATGAATATAACACCTTTGCTCATGTACAGCCAACTGAGTTTACTGACACAAAATAAAGGGGCCATATCTTAGCAGCTTTTTTGGTTATGAGTACATTCAATATCAGATGATTTCATGACCAAAAGGATATAATTTCTATCTTCATTAAGCCCAGTACCACAGGTAAAACCAGGGCAGCACAGTCCAACTCTGTACTGGTTAGTAAATTCTTGGACTATTTCTTGCAGTTCTGAGTACCTTTATTTAGAAGGATTTAGATGGATTAAAATATATTTACAAAAGAGTAACACAAAATCACATATGAGAAATGTTTGAAGAAAGATAAATATTTAACCTAGAGATGCGGAATATTGTTAAGAGGATATAGAAGTTATAAAAATGTGTCTGTGGATGTCATCCAAAGGAATTTCTGTCTTCTTAAAGTAACCAATATATTTTACATTAATCCTTCTCTCTCCAAGCTACTATCATGACCTGTCTGGGTTTCAAAGTAGGTAATAACTTGTCTTCTCATATCAGCTCTTACACTCAACTCCCCAGTTCTATTGTCAACTTAGCAGGTAGAGAAATTCTTCTAAAGGGACATGTAATGATGTGAGCAGAAATGACAACAGAGCTTACATTTGATCCTCACAGCATCCGCATGAAATAAGCATCATTGGCCCAACTTTTCTGAGATAAAGAAATAGATTGCTCAAAACTGCCTACTGACCTGACCTGCTTGAAGACACGTGATTAGAAAGTTATCAATCTGTAACCAGAAATTAGGTCTATTTCATTTCAGACTTCATGTTTTATGAGACACCATGTTATCTGTGTGTCCTGAGACTAACAGCAATATGAGTTTGGGAATTGGCAGGAAATCATCTGAAGTAGAGCTTCTCAATTAGTCATCTACTTACTGTATTGCTGTGTCACAAATTACCCAAGACTTAATGGAAAGAAGTCATGCTATGCCAGTGTTGGCCTAAAGGCTAAGAAAGATGGGAAATTCTGCTGTGGTGCTCTGGGGAAAGCTACCCCCCACATAAGGCTTTGAAATATCCTGAAACCACCATGCTGTGATAAAGAAAACCTAGCTCCATAAAGCAATCATGTGAGTGAGGCCATCCGGGAAATGCATGTTCCATTGCTTCCCCCATCATAAAATGAGCCACGCTGACTAGCATCATTGTCAGCAGAGGGAAATTGCATAACTAAGTAGCATAACACTACAAATATGTATTATCTTTCATAGTTTCTGTAAAATATGTTTTATTCACTAATGTATTTCATGTGCCTAGTTCATGACACAAAACAAGTGCTCAATTATAACAAAAATAAGCATTAAATGAATTAAAGAATAAATAAGTATATGTATGATTATATGAATTATAAAGTATCATGGAGATGAATAATATTTTTTATGGTCTCTTCTTAATATGATTACTTCTCTATATATTTTCTTTTCCAAATATGTATTGAAATGTTGGGTATGAGTAAATTATATGAGAAATAAGAAAAAAGCTAGTTATTGGCTGGGCGTGGTGGCTCACGCCTATAATCCCAGCACTTTGGGAGGCCGAGGAGGGTGGATCACAAGGTCAAGAGATCGAGACAATCCTGGTCAACAAGGTGAAACCCCGTCTCTACTAAAAATACAAAAATTAGCTGGGCATGGTGGTGCGCACCTGTAGTCCCAGCTACTCGGGAGGCTGAGGCAGGAGAATTGCTTGAACCCAGGAGGTGGAGGTTGCGGTGAGCCGAGATGGCACCATTGCACTCCAGTCTGGGTAACAACATTGAAACTCCATCTCAAAAAAAAAAAAAAAATTGATTAAAGAAGAAAAAATAAATACATGACTGACATAAGACAATTAAAAATTTGCCATGTTGAAGAGCAAAGCTTGTATAAACTCAGGTGAGAGATTTCTGAGAACTATGGGATGTCACAGGGAAGATGGGAGGCTGTCAAAGGCCACCAGAAAAATGGTGGCCTCGTCTAAGGAAAAACAAGAATTCTATAAAAGAAAACGAAACACTTAATGTCTTCAGGGAATAAATCTCTATAGAATCAAACCATGCAGAACAAAATCACAGAACTTGATTTTGTGAATAATCATCATTTATAAAAACGATGACAAGTTTTTGAGTAAAAAGCTATAATTAGTATTAATAAATTTAGAAAGAAAGGCTTCAATCGCAAAAAAAGGAAGGAGAAATTCTGTCTCTTATATAGACATCAGTTCTTATAAATTAGTATTCCATAAAAGTAGGAATTATTTATTTGCTAGTGCTATTTAAAAAAATTAATGTAGGATTATAAGTTTTTAGGGATACCTGCTATACAGAAAAAGACGTGCCATTGTAGAGTCAAACATACAATCCCCAAGCCCGAGCAGGGTCTTGCTAGAAAAACTCACGTTTCAAACATAACAGGTCATACAATAAAGTAATTAAACATATATTTGAGCTTCTACCCAAAATTGTTTATATGCCTGAAACTTGGATAAATGTCCAGAAATCCAAAATTGGTTATGAAGTAATCTATTATATAATTGTTTAATTCCATTTGACAGTTGAATTTCCTTAAAATGCCGGGAAAAATCAGAGTACTAAATATGCTCAAACTACGTTTTGTTTGGTAGCAATGTTTTGTAACATACAAGAGACCTAAAGAACTAATAGCAGGTGGAACAATAAAGGAGACAAAATTTGCTTTTTTGGGTACTGTTATGGGATAAGCCTGAACTCCTGATTTGAATAAATGGTTAAAACAGTATAAGCTCACTTAATCATTTCTTTAACAAATGTGTATTGATTATTATATGTGTCAAGTCCTGTTCTATGTATTCAGGACAAATCCTTGAAGGAACAATAACTACTATCTGATTGGGATTTCCATTTTGATAGGAAAGATAGAAAATACATAATGAAAATAAATGTGCATTTTATAGTATGTGGGGAGACAAGTGCTATGGAAATAAAGTTAGAGCATAGAGAGGGGTATTAAGTATGAAGGTGGAAGGGAGGGACAGGATGCAGTGTTAAACCAGGTGGTCATGTTAGGCCTTCTGTAAAGGTAACTGAAAGAACAACTGCACAATGTAAGGGAAAAGTATTTCAGTCAAAGAGAATCACTAATGCAAAGAGGCACAGGAATACCTGGCTTGTTTGAGCAACACCAAGGAAGTAACTATGGCAGGAGGGGAAAAAGTGTGGAAGTAGCCAGAGAAGTTATAGTTGTGGTGATGATGTTGGAGAATGTTCTTGAAGACCTCATAAGCCTCTTTAAAATTTTGACTGTTTTTTAAAATTTTTCTCTTTCTTCCTTTTTTTTTAAATGAAAATGAGGAGCTGTTGCCAGTTTGTGCAGAGGAGTGCTATGTTGAACATTAGATTTCAACGTTCAGATTGCTATACTAAGAACAGCGTAGCATGGGTTAACTCTGCTCTCCTCCATCACACAAGTCTAAAGTCCTTGCCTCTGTTTTCTAATTTCTTTATTAGTCATCTTACGATGCAGCTGCTCACATGATTCGAACAAGTTCTTTGGAACACATTGTCTTTATTGGTTCTCTGTTTTTTAATGCCGTGTAAATTACTCATAAACACAGTGCTTTGGCCATGCCAATCATAAGACAGGGTAAAAAAAATTCTTTTTACCCCAACTTCTACTTTTGTGGTCTCTCCATTAGTAAATCCCAAATATTAGAAATATTAATTCATTAACCAAATGTTTATTGCATGTCTGGTATGTGACAGGCACTGTTGTATTACTTAGAGGTTCAGCAGTAAACAAAATAAAGCAGGACCCTGTCTTCATGAAGTTCATATTAAAATTCAAATAGTTTATACAACATAAACTGTACATGTTGATGGCTAATCCTAATGCACATAATTTAAATTTCATTTCAAAAAGATATAAATGGGACAAATCTGGGAGGCCAAGGTGGGTGGATCACGAGGTCAGGAGTTCAAGACCAGACTGGCCAAGATGGTGAAACCCTGTCTCTACTGAAAATACAGAAATTAGCCAGGTGTAGTGGCAGGCACCTGTAATCCCAGCAACTTGGGAGGCTGAGGCAGAGAATTGCTTGAACCCAGGAGGTGGAGGTTGTAGTGAGGCAAGATTGTGTGCCACTGTACTCCAGCCTCTGTGACAGAGTGAGACTCTGTCAAAAAAAAAAAAAAAAGTGGGGACAAATCCTGCTTTAGTATATCACCCTCTTCATAGATGCTGTAACATTCAAGTCAAAGGTATTTTCAGATCCAATTTTGTGCCTTTGGAAAGAGGGGACATTGTTCTTGTATCTAGCACACTCATTCCTCCTTGTTCATGGTAATAGTAATTCTACTTTTATTCTAGTATTTTCTCTTCTCTATGGAGCTCATATAAATGTGTGGAAGATAATTCTGTTTTGGGTATGTCTTAAAAGAACTAATGCAATAGGCACAACCTGTGTTCCTGGCTTCAGGAATGAGAACATGACCCAAATCAGGCCAACGTGATGGGAGGAGATGTTTTCTGGGGGCTTGTAAGAAAGAGCTTTCTTATTCTCCCAAGAGAGCTCCTTAGGGAAAAAAAAAAAAAAATTCTCCTTCTGCTTACAATAAATGAGAAGTCTTTTGACCACTGGCAGATGAGAGCGGCCATCGTGTAATCCCAAGAGAAAGAAGCCTTAGATTGAAAGAGTACTGAGAAAGGAGCCAAGGAGACTTGAAAAGGAGTGAAGTCTTTTGTGATGTCACCTAGACGTTGGGTTACATCTTGCCTAAAATCTGACGTGCCTCTGGTCTTCAGTTATTTACTCTATTAAGTTCTGTTAAGCCTGAGAATGAATCAAACATTCCATTATTTTTACTGAAGATTCCTAAGGGATTCACCTACTGTGTGCCTGGTGGTAGCCATAACAAAGGAGTAGCACAGAATCTGTAACATCAAGGAATTTACATGTTAGTGGCAGAGACAAAATACAAAAAAAACACAATAAAAGGGAGATGAATTTTACGATATGGGAAGGAGAAGGATCCACCTTGCAAGAACTGAGCCTGTTAATAAGAAGTTTCTAAAGGAAAATGTCTTGGAAGGAAATAATACTTGAGGTGTCATTTTTAAATGAGTGAGGCAAAGAAAGAGAAGAGCAGACAGTCAAAAGAAATAATTATAATACTCAATATTTATTGTGTTTACATCTTTGCTGTGCTGAAATATTTGCAGATATTGTGTCATTTAATCTCTAAAACAATTTTATGAACTACTTCTTATAAATGGGAAAATCTAAGGCGATGAAAGTGAAATAGCTTACCAAATTTCAAATATCAAAGTCACAAATCAGGGAACTCACAACAAGCTCTGACTACAGGACCCAGACTCAAATCTACTGAACACTTTGGCATCTAGAATTTAGAAACTAAAGCAAACATAATGTAAATGGAGATTATTAAGTATTTCTTTGTGTATGAAGCCTTTGATATGAGGAGGGGTGGAAATAAATGAAGATAGAGAGGAAATCATGGGCGTAAGTGTTTTATGCTCAAAAATTTAGGTTTTGGTCTGAAAATTTGATTTCTTACAAAGTGGAATCCTAAGTGCTGTATTTCTTGATTCTCTCTAAGACATATCTGATCATGAGAAAATATTCATACCAAGTACAGGCAAAGTACAGAAATTAAATAATGAAAACATGATTTATGATTATCTCAAAAGTGTAGAAATTCAGAGACTCACCAAAAATATGCATAATTTAAAGTCATATAAATATATATAATGAATTAAGCATTATCAAATTTAGGTAAGTATTCTTGAAGGAGCTTATGCAAAAACATGCACGTGTAAATGGAATATCTTAGGGATGGTGAAGTCTACAAAACACACAAGGAGACATAAATGATTTTTTCTTGTATAAACAAGAATTTCTGTAACATGAAGTAAATATAATTTAATTGATATTTATTAAACTATCATACTCAGAAGCTACTGTGAATGACTTTATTTAGATTGTATGCCTTAAAATGAAAATGTGTTTACAGAAATTTGCATTCATTGCTGGTGGAAATACAGAAGGATTTGTCAACTTCATAAGACAGTTTGACAATCTCTTACAAAATGAAGCACAAGCTTAACACGCAATCCATCAATCATGCTTCTATGTACTTACCCAAGAGTAAGATTTTATGTCTACACAAAAACATGCCTATAATTTGTAAATAAGTTTTTTTCATAATTGGTAAATATTAGAAGCAATTAAATGTCCTTCAGTAGGGGAATGGATATATGAAATATCATATATCCATACAATTGAATATTATTCAACAATAAAAAAATGAGCTATCAGCCACAAAAATAAATAGAAGAACCTTGTACATATATTGTGAAGAGAAAGAACTCAGTCTGAAAAGAATATATACCAAATGATTCCAACTCTATGGCACTCCATAATAGACAAAACTACAGAGACGGAAAAAAGAGTAGTGATGCCCAAAGATTCAGGGAGAGAGAAATAGGAATGAATAGGTGGCAATGCCTTTATCTATGCACAGGGCACTTTCAGGATTTTCAAACTATTCTGTATGATACTGTAATGGTGGATGCATGGTGTTATGCATTAGTCAAGACTCTTGTTAGTAATAGGAGAAACTATGTGGGAAGACAATATACAGTAACATGTACAGAATATATTTCCCATATTCTATACAAAATTTTTCTGTAACCTATGACTTTTCTAAAAAACTGATGTCCAAATATTGTCTCCCATTGTGTAGTTGTCTGTTTATTCTGACCAAGAACTAATATTCAGAAACTACAAGTTATGCAAACAAATCAACAAGAAAAAAATAAAAACTGGGCAGAGGACATGAACAATCCTTTCTCAAAATAAAAGAAGCCAACAAAACATGAAAAATGCTCAGCACCACTAATCATCAGATACATGCAAATTAAAACCACACTGAGATATTATCTTATGCCAGTCAGAATGACTATTATTATAAAGGAAGAAAACAAAAGATGTTGGCGTGGATGTGGAGAAAAGAGAACACTTATACACTGTTTTAGGCATGTAAATTAGTTCAACCACCATGAAAAAGAGTATGGAGATATCTCAAAGAACTAAAAGAGAACTACTGTTTAACCCAGTAATTCCTCTACTGGATATTTACCCAAAGGAAAATAAATCATTATATAAAAAGGTACTTTCACTCATATGTTTATAAAAGCATTATTCATAGTAGTAAAGTCATGGAACCAACCTAAGTGTTCACCAGTGATTGTTTAGACAAAGAAAATGTGGTCTATTTACACCATGGACACTACGCAGCCATAAAAAAGAATGAAATCCTGTCCTTTGAAGGAACATGGGTAGAACTGAAGACCATTACTCTACGTAAACTAACTCAGAAGCAGAAGATAAAATACTGTATGTTCTCACCTGTAAGTGAGAGCTAAACAATTAGTACACATGAACATAAGATGGATAATAGACTCTGGGAACTCCAAAATAGAGAAAGATTGGAGGAGGGTTGATTGTTGAAAAATTATCTTATTGAATACAAAGTTCAATATTTAGGTGGTAGATACACTAGAAGCCCAATTCCCACCATCATGCATGTAATATCCATATAACAAACAAATACATGTACCTCCTGGCTCTATAGTACATTTTTTTAAATATAAAGTCCACTAAAATTTAAACAAACAAATTATATTCTTTTTGTGTTAATATAAGCCAAAGATAATTGAATTTTAAAATTATAATAGTAAGTCCCAACATATTTCAGAATTTAAAGTGCCCCTTGAAGATTCTTTGTACATGTCTTGTTTCATTTTAGAAGCTTAAAAGGCCATAAAGCTGAGTGATGGCCTCATGGCCACAAAGCACACGAGTGGAAGAATGTAGATTTAACTAAGTTCATCTGGCTCAGAGTTTATCACTTTTTACTACGCCAATTCACTGATCTGCTGGTATAAGAGAGTCAGTGATGCAGAATCACCAAGCATGAGGTTTGTTGAACAATAGTGAAAATATCAATGGGTATTTCCTAAATGTTTTTAGTCTTCCCAATAATCATGCATATTTTGAAAATATGCACATAAAGATGTTCATATATCCAAATACCTTCTATCAGGAGCTTTTGATATTTTTCATATAAAAAATAAAGATGAATTCTTGGAACAAGGTATAATCTGCTTATTTCGTATGTTCATTAAAGAATATTTCTTTCAGTTGCTGGATTGCTTTCTTGGAGGGGGCAGGGAGTGGCATTTACTTAACAATTCATAACTTGTATAAATCCCTTCTTTTTAAAAATCTAGCATCTGCGTAAAATTTTGTAATTTGGCAGATCCTGTATCTGGACATGACAAATTTCAGCTGGAAAAATACGCTGTGAAAAATCTTTCAGATGTCATATCCCAACTGGGGCCTCTGCTAAACCCCAAAGTGCAGCTGGACCTTATTATTACATAGCTATTTTATTTGCATTCCTGAAGCCCAAGAAGTAAGTAGATTTCCACCTGGTATATTATATCAGTTTTCTCCTATAATGAGGGTAAAGCATTAACAAAAATTATACTAACGGCATAACACCATTTACTGTTATCAATCAAATTATTTGAAATAATGACATTCTTTACTGACTTAGCAAGGAGCTGTAAAACCATATCTCAAAAAGGAATTGTATGAATATTATAGTTAAGTAAATTTCAGAGTTAAAAATGAAAGAAAAATGTATTTTATTCAACGTACATTTTTAACAAATATATCTTCTATTGCTATGCATCTTGTTCAAAGCCTCAAAGCTATTCTACAGATAACTCATGACCAAAACCCCAGGTCTTCCCTGAGATAAAAGACAGCAGGGTTTATGTTGCCAGAAAAAGAAAGAAAGAGAAAGAGAGAGAAAATACAATGAGCATACCAAATAAATTTTAACTTACATAAAAATTATTATATGTTATCCAATTTTGTCTCTAGATTGGGCAGAGTATTAGTATTATAATGATACCAGTGAAAGCATGATCACTCAAAGAAGTGAAATGCACTCTCTGAACTAGCAAGTGGTCAATTTAAAAATCTACTTCAATCTTCCAAATTATACCTAACTGCCTCTAAAGCAATAAAGAAGAGATGTTATGAAAATGTGTTTTCTGTTTAATCACATACCAGGACAGTATATTATTCCATCTGAAATACTTAGGTGGATGAAACAATTTAAATATACGAACCATTTCACGTAAAAGGAGATCCTAAATAAAATTTGCTGATACAGAGGAAAACAATAGAAAAATTTTATATTTCATAAATGTATCCTATTATATTCAAAGTTTTCCACTAAAGATCCCAAAAAAGAGATTAAATACTACTTGTGTTCCCAAAAATATGTCTTTGGGAGAAACTGCAGAGAGAAAAATGTGGTGATGTTTGGATGCTGGTCTCAGAGTTGCTGGTATCGGAAATGACCCAAGAGAATCACCGGGTAGGCCTATGCCTTGTCTTTACATCAAAGCACATTTGCCTGTGGTTTTCCACTGTCAGGCCAGGCTGAGAAGGTTTTAAGTACAGGGAAACTGTGTAGACCTGTGATCTTAAGGTCCTTGACTTCAAAGAGTAGTTCCAAATGGTTGAGAGAGAGTCCTAGTGTCACAAGAAATGCAGCTGAATGGAGGTCACAGCTGTGTCCTGGACAGGATAGAGCAAGTGCTTGCTTGGCGAGCAGGCCAAGATTGTCTGAATCCATGCATGGGGAGATGTGAGACCTCAGGAGGAAATGCTAAATCCAAAACCATGCCGGCTATTCTGTCCTTGCCCCTTCTGATCATTTCATTCTAGTATCTGTCTTGCCCTGTGCCCTGAGGGCTGTCCTCTCTGGATTTCGTCAGGGTACTTTCTTAGTCTCTGGCTTCCATTGGATCTAAAAAATGGGAGGCACTGTGAAGAATCCTCTTCCCACCAACTGTGATTGTTATCAGCACTTACTCAGTGACACCACCCACCTCTAATATTACAGCTTTCCCTGAATTCTGATAACACTTGCCTCTTCCCTTTTTCCTGCAGAGATGGTCACAGTTTGCCACTGTTGCAGGTTTCTGGATGATCAGCTTCCTCTTGATTTGTTTTCTTTTTCCACAGATGAAGTCTTTTTCTGTTGTCCAGTCAGGAGTGCAGCAGCAGAATCATAGCTCACTGCAGCCTCCAATTTCTAGACTTAAGCAATCCTCCCCTCTCAGCCTCCCAAAACTCTGGAACTACAGGCACACTCCACCATGCCCAGGAAACCTGGTTTCTTTATCGTTTGGCCACACCATTGTATAATCTCTTCATTAATCTTTTAAATTTAATACTTTGAATGTGCAGTTTCTGTTCAAATACCAACAAATGCAATGTATTAATAATAGCTAATAAGTATTGCCATATGCCAAGTATTACGTTAAAAAATTAAAATGAATTTTCTCACACAAAATTTATAGAAACTGTCTGAGGTTGATACACACTATTTACAGATTAATATTCTGAATTTTAGAGAAGTTGAATAACTTCCCCAGCGCTTTGCATCTCGTATGGATGCAACTAAGACTCAAACTCAGATTTTTTGACTCCAGAGCCTAAACCCTTGATCATTACACAATCCCAAATCAAAAACAATAGCAGCCTTGAGCAAATATCAAAGAAACTTATGTATGAAAGAACGTAGAAAAATTTGATTTGAGAAAATCAAACCAGGGCAGGCTTTTCAAGTTGATTTTTCCAAAAGGGTAAAATTTCCACATTATGCTTAGCTCTTACCACATAAGATGATACAACAGGTATTCATACTTCTTCAACTAGCAGTGTATATTTCTGCATGTGCCAATTCTGGTTTTAACATTATCTACGTGGTAGTGTGATGTCTATATAAATTTGCCCAACAACAAAAGGGTAAATGATACAACATCTGTCACTGTTTTTTCTCAAAAACACCAATAGATATGCCAACTAATCCCTTTGCAGAAGGCTGATCTCATCCTACATTTGATGTTCTGAGAAATAGCTACTGATCTGTAAAACTTACCACCAGATCCAAGAGAGAAAATGTGTCATTATTTCCTAAGTGTTAGTGGCTAGCTTTTCCAAGAAATCCTACTAATACTGGAGATTTATCGGATCTGCTAATATATATTTTTTAAAACAAATAAAATTTTACCTTAACCTTGGCCACTTATCATTAGAGGATGTAATAATTAGATGCTGTCTGTTAGAGTCTTGTCATTATGTTATTGTTCTAAGATATAAGGATGAATTTGTGTTGGGAAGAACAGAGTAAAATCATGGCTACAAAGCTGGGGTTTTAAAAATTTTTATTATAGATTTCAGGCAGTTTCATCTCCTTTGCTTATGTTATTCTGTATCGGGGTAAAGAAAAAGGAAACTTGAGTTTTGAGAAATACAGGGCACAGTTGAATTTCATTCTTCAATGTTGTTCATTTTAAAACATGAACACCAGGCCGGGCGCGGTGGCTCACGCCTGTAATCCCAGCACTTTGAGAGGCCAAGGTGGGTGGATCACGAGGTCAAGAGATTGAGACCATCCTGGTCAACGTGGTGAAACCCCGTCTCTACTCAAAATACAAAAAATTAGCTGGGCACGGTGGTGCGTGCCTGTAATCCCAGCTACTCAGGAGGCTGAGGCAGGAGAATTGCCTGAACCCAGGAGGTGGAGGTTGCGGTGAGCCGAGATCGCATCATTGCACTCCAGCCTGGGCAACAAGAGCGAAACTTCGTTTCAAAAAAAAATAAAAAAGAAAGAAAGAAAGAATGAACACCATTCTCAAAATCAAATTCACTCTTATTCATTTTACCTTGTTTTTTCTCTAAAATAAAATTACTGTACATATGAATGAAGGAAACAATAAAATGAACAAAAAAATCACCTATTAAGCTAACAGTTATTTTGCCTTACACATTGAGAACTAATTAATTGAACAATTACTTTTTATATTTGGTTAAAATCTCTAGTTTACTTGATCCTCCCCCTATTCATAGGAGAGTGTGAGGGAATTCAGTTATTGAACATCTATTACTTGTGAGACACTGGCTCATAAAATGATTTATGCCTTAAGATATTATAATAATTGTATAGCATGAAGGTGAAGATTATTAACAGTTAAAATAAGGCCTCTGGTGTCAGGCTTGGGTCTGAGTCCAGCTGGAGACTAGAGAGTGAATCCAGACTTGCTGTGTAGAAGGCATGCTGACGTTTTAGGAGATCACAAATTAACCTCATCTTAAATATAGAAAACAAAGTGATGGAACATACATGTCAGATTTATTGCCAATTAAACCTAGATTGAAAGCTGTGGCTTAGGTGAATGGCCAGCTGGGTTTGATGATACTCTGTTTGTTATATCCATTCCTATTCTCACTTTAGGTAATAGAAGGCCCCATTCAAGAAAATGTTTGAAATCTGTAGAGGGCAAACCCATTTACCAATGATTACTGCCTCCTCCAGCTCTGAGATAAAGAGGGAAGGAAATATGATGAAATAAATAGAGAAGCACTTCCAGTGCATATGTACCTAAAATACTTGAATTCCTTCAATGTGCACATGCCAGGAACACATTTAATATGTGGCAGTGACTATTACTACAAAGCACAGATGTTCTAATTTTTTTATTCAGAAAACTATGTCTTCAATAGATAATGAGATTTGTCCAAGTAGTAGATAAGTAAGGATTCAAATCTGAATCAGACTCTGTGGTAGGCACACAAATGGCCTCCCCGAAGATGCCTGTGCTCTAATCTCTGAAACTATGAATGTATTACATTGCATGGCAAAGGGGAAAGAAGGTAGCAGATGAAATTAAGTTTGCTAATTAGCTGACTTCAAAAAGGAAGCATCTGTAGGTGAACTATGTAATCTCAAGGGTTCTGTAGTGTGGAAGAAGGGGGCACAAGAATCAATGTCACAGCAATGCACAGTGAGAAAGACTACATCAGCTATCACTGGCTTTGAAAAAGGGTGAGGGCTAAGAGCCACAGACTGTGGGTAGCCTGTAGAAGCTGGAAGTGGCAAGAAGACAGATTCTACTTTAGTCTCCAGAAAGGAATGCAGTCCTGCCCACATCTTCATTTTAGACCAGGGACAGATTTCTGACCTCTAGGACCGTAAGATACTAAATTTGTATTGTTTCAAACTACTAAATGTATGGGGTTTCTTACAGCAGCAATAGAAAACTAATACAAACTTCA
Organism: Callithrix jacchus; assembly: GCF_049354715.1. Taxonomy (NCBI): domain Eukaryota; kingdom Metazoa; phylum Chordata; class Mammalia; order Primates; family Cebidae; genus Callithrix; species Callithrix jacchus. The sequence continues at coordinate 89,942,237 of NC_133510.1, forward strand.
AAGACAAACACTTCTTCCCCGACACCACACTGTCTCTTTGTATCCAAATGGACAAAGATTGAATCAAAGGCTCAGATCTAAGGGCTGGATAGAAAGTGAGGAGGTGGCAGAAATTCTAGATGAAATTCTAGATGCAGAAATGGGAGGTAATTTGCCACCAGATATACTTAGAAAAATGTAACACAGGAGACTTAGAAGTATGAATGCATCAACCCTCTTACCTCAGTGAAATGCCTGATTTAGGAGAAATTGAATACAATGTCAAAGAAAGAACATTTCTATAACTTTCTTTTTCGTGAACACATTGTGCTTTATAGGCAATCTTAAACCACACAGTCATTCTGTAGCTGCCTCAGTAAAAACTGGTTACGAAAATACAGATTACTCCAAAGCAGAAGAACTCCAAAACAATGCATCATGTCCATTTAACTCTACCTTTTAATCTAACACTAAACCAAACCATTTTGTGAAAAAAAAAATCTAAAATTAAGACTAATTTGTTGTATTTTAGAAACTAGTAAAAATGGCTATTAGTAGTTCAGCTTAATTAGAGCCTTTGGGACAGAAGCTGTCCTTCCAAATTGGAGGGCCTTATGCATGCCTATTTCATTTTGTATTAGATTAGGTTGGTGCAAAGTGATTGTGTTTTTTGCTATTACTTTTAATATAAATTGGGCCTTTTATTTGAGATCTACCTGGCAAGGAAACCAGTACCAACCAGAGGATGTGAAGTTCCATGGATTTCAGGTGGGGGAGCATTAGAATATTGTAAATAATTTTGATCAGCCTTTGTTTTCTTCATGGTAATATATAGCAATGTATTCTAAGTAATACATATTTCTAAAATTACTTTTTAAGAACCAGTTTGTGGAAGACGCCATGCTATGCTTTGACCCAGAATTCTGGATCCTCAGACACATCTTGTCTGCTCACTTACTCACGTCTGACCACCTTTGTCTCTCCCTTGTGTCTGAGGCTAGAACTTAAGCAGAATTCAGAAGAGCTTCTGCCTCCTAACCATTGCCTTCAGTTATGACATGAAGTCCTGAGGTGGCAATTTAAGAGTCTGAGATTTGTTTCCTTACCAATGTTTCTACGAGAAGCAATTTATAAAACACATCTGGAACACACTTTTCTGTGAAATGCAAATTCCTTGAAGTGAGTGCATGTGATCAGCAATGAATATTTTCTTATGTATTCATTCACTGAGTCGCTTGAAAAAATTTGAGTAATCATCCAGGAAAAACACATGCAGAATAAATAAAAGTGGTAGTAATAAATAGTAAAGTTGTTTTCACAAAATTACATCTATTTCTGAAGAAATGAAATTTAAAAATGGCCTCCTGACTCCAAGAAAGTCTTACTCAGACCAGTTATATGGGTATTTTAAGGGTTTTTTAACATAGGCATTGTATTTTAAAATCTTTAACTTGCAGATTTCCTTCTATGTAAATGAAATATAATTTCATATAGGCAAAGGGCCTTTTCTCCAACATTAATCACTAACTCTACTGGCAATAAACTCTCTGTTCTGGTATTGCCCAGTTTCAGAGAACATAGTTTTTAGCATCATTCCACAGGCTCTTACAGATTTTTTTTTAATAATTCAAGTACCTTAAGAATGCTGAGAGACAGTTGTCTCAGAATCAAATTTTATTTTATTTTAATAATAAGATAATACCCTAATTTTGTCTAGACTTACCTAAAAAAAATCACCTTGTTTTTCTTTTTAATAGCATCATACATTTCTTTATGAGCAGCAGTAATATCACTTTCAATACCAGCACAAGGCTTTGTGAAGGGAGCTTTGGTGGGAAATCAAAAGGAGTTCATTTTAGGCAGGTGAATTGGAGAAAATAAAATTACCCTGTGGGCAGATAAACACAGATTAATGGAAGGATTTCAGCCATCACTCTCACGCACACATAGATACCTGAGCCAGCACCTAAACTGTCCAAATGCAACTTAGCTTTGCTAAGTGAACCCCCAATAAGTATTTTATTTGCTTTCACTTCTTAAAAGGACTTTTGAGAAGTACTTGCTTTGTTCTTTTGTCATGCAAACAAAAGTTGTTATATGGTTGTAACCTTCTGCCTCAAAGAAAGGCAATAAAATGTAAAGTATTATGCAAATAAGAAAGTACTAACACTTTACTTAGAGATAAGTGTCAGTAGCCTTGGTGAACCATAGGGGCCTACTAAAAGTGCTATGGAAGAACACCAATAATCAATTACTCCTGTAAAGCATGTTATCATTTATAAAAACCTTTCCCTCTGAAGTCATTATTTCACTAGGTCTTTCTAACAATTGTAGGAAGGAGTGGTTGCTTTCTCATTTCTTCAAGTGCAGACTCTAAGACACAAACTCTGCACACTTGTAGTAGTATATACACCATGTTGAAAATATAAAAATGATGGTACTATGAAGTCAAAGGCAAAGTTCAGACATTGCAAATTGATGGACTTTGTGGTATATGTTCCTAGTGTTCTGTTTTGTTTAGATTTTCAAGTGTACCCCAATAATCCTAAGCAAATATTTTAAGTTGGTAAATTGGATATAAAAATTTAGATTTTTATGTTTGTTATTTTAAAATAGTGCCAGACTGTTGGATGTGAGTAGTAGCAACTCATTTAGAAAAGATACGTCTCTTTCAGGTGGCCAGTCTCTGCAATTAACTCAACATAGGCAAATGCATTTACATCAGCCATCTTCAAACAAAAAGATGGTCCCACCAGTCCCCTTTTCTCTAATTCTAAAAATTAAAATGTTCTTTGATTCACTTACCCAATGTGTATATGTATATTGAGTGTCTATTGTGTACATCATTTTGAGCCTGGAATAGAGCAATAAACAAGGCAGAAAATGTTTCTGCCATCATTGAGAGTACATTCTAGTTTCTAGAGATTTTTGGTGGGGCTTAATAGATTCTTCTATTCTATTTCACTGTAAAGGCTACATGCAATCAGATTGAAATATATTGATTCATTTAATATTCTATTATGTTTGGGACTATTAATGAATTGTGATATTTCAGGTGCTAGACACACCTATCTAAAAGTGAAAGCCCAACAATAACTCTCTGGGATGGGAGTATTATTTTCTTTAAGCATAATTTTACAAACCAAATCTCAGAAAGGAAAACTTGCTAATAGTGTCTCAGCTGTGAAGAAGTGAAACTATGATTCATATTAAAGTCTGATTAAAACAAAAACCATCTTTCTTGTAGTAACTCATCATAAGCTGCATAAAGCCATTAGCTCTTGCTTCAACATTTTGCCTCAAAGTCAACTTCTCAAATCTATAAGTTCATGGGGTCCATTTATTATCTTCCAATTTATGGCAGTACATTATTATAAGTGGGTAATATAGTTTACTGTTTTTCTAGCTTCCTGTATCATTATCTCTTCCATTTATGAGCCTTTTAAAAAAATCAGTTTTCTTGCCTACCACTATTTAGTCCGAAATTCAATATTCAATATTTTAGGTATTTGTCATAGCAATAACATATGTCCAAGTCCTGCCTCCTCCAATAAAGAATTTACCTTAATAATTACTGCTTTATCACAAAAACTTTCCCTCATTAGTCATGTAAAGCCAAAGTACACATGTTTGCAGTGGTGAAAAGAGAGTAAGGAAACAGATACAAAATCAGATTTAATAATCTTGAGTGATTAACAAACATTACCCTCATTGATAATGTTAACCATGCCATGTAGAATATGTAGCTGTCAACATATTTTGCTTTAAATGCATAAATGTGAGAATAATTAGGCCCTAAAGAAATTAATTTCCAAAACAGTAAACTTAATTATCTGGCAGAGTTATTTTTTGACTATTGCAATTTCTTATGTTCATTAATGGAAATTCTCTTCAAACAAATGAATTACTTTCTGCAAGCTATATTTTTTTCTTAAGAATAAGAATTACTTCTGCATGCTAATCTTCATCCACACTATAAATCAAGGAATTTTGTGTTTTCTTGTCAACCAGAAAAAAGCAGCTTGAGTAATATTTACAGTTATTTTTGGGGTGTAATTTAATACAAGTGAAAACATGCAGTAATGCATTCCTCCAAATACACAAATTATGTGTCTTTATGATTCATGGCTCTATATTCCATGCAACATTATGAGAAAATTAATTTATTTTAGGGAACAACCAGGTTTTACCAATAATTACATGCAAAAAACTATGAAGGTTTAAAAGGCAATTAAATGATAAGAAATTTTGGAAATCTTAGATTAACAATGACAACCGTTCAAATCAGTATTATGAAATATCTGAACCCACCTATTCTTATATTTTCTCACTAAAAACCTATAAAAGTTTCAGGAAATAAAAATTGCACATGTATGTAGGTAGTTATATTCCTTTTCCTCTATGTTTCCATATATGATAATCAAGGTCTGCCATGGAGGCAGGGAGTAGTAGGACCACTTAACACTGGATTGGACATTCACAGCTTCCCAAATCTCAGCTTTTACCAGTATCTCCAAAGGATCTCTCATATATGTAGTTACAGAGACACACTGGTGGAATTTAAAAGAAACTATGATCACACTTCTATATCAACACAACTAATTTCAAATTCTATTTTCATACATCCTATTAAATGAAAGAGATACTGTTCTCTATCAAACTTTTAGAAACTCTGATAATATGACTCTTATTTAATGGAGTATTTTTAGAATAGTTATTTGTGAGATCATGTAACCAATTTTTAAATTGATTAGCATCATAATACCAACTGTCTGTGTGTTGGCTTATTCTGCATATACTTATTGAATACTTATAGAGTACCCACCACTGTGCTAGGTGACAAAGGTAATAGTACACTATCTTTATTCTTGAGAAGTGTATTCAGTGCATTGTCTTATAACGAGAGAGAGATCATTGAATGTCATAGTTGATTTGAGATAATTCTGTGTTACATACCTGATGGTGTAAATGACAAAAAGGAGTAACAGCTATTTGTAAAGATCAAGACAATGACAAATATCAAGTTAGTCTTTACAGAGAAGTCATTTAAAAATGAGTATTAAAAGCTAAATGAATTTCATTAATTGATAGAAGAGAAAAACAAGAGCTATGAGAAGGTATGAAACTGTAATGCATTTGGGACTTTGGGATATTTCAGGTGGTTCTCTATGACCAGTGAATTATTTAGGACATGGAAGAACATAATAAAAGGTGAGTCTAAAGACCTAAGCAAACTCTAATATTAATCTCATATTCCAAGAAATGTGGTTTGTTTCACTATTGTCCAATAAGATAATCACTAGCCCCCTCCCGCTACTTTTTTTTTTTTTTGAGATGGAGTTTTGCTCTTGTTACCCAGGCTGGAGTGCAATGGCACAATCTCGGCTCACTGCAACCTCCACCTCCTGGGTTCAAGCAATTCTCCTGCCTCAGCCTCCAGAGTAGCTGGGATTACAGGCATGTGCCACCATGCCCAGCTAATTTTTGTATGTTTAATAGAGGCTGGGTTTCACTATGTTGACCAGGATGGTCTCGATCTCTTGACCTCGTGATCCACCTGCCTTGGCCTCCCAAAGTGCTGGGATTATAGGTGTGAGCCACCAAGCCTGGCCCACTAGCTACATTTATCCACTCAAATTTAAATGTTAATTAAAATTAAATATAACAAAATACTTAATTTTGCAGCCAACTTAATCACATTTTAGGTGTATGATGGCAGCATGCAGCGGGTGACTACATTTGGGGCAGTAAAATATCAATTACTTTGATTGTTGGAGAAAGTTCTGTTGGATAGCACTGAATTATATAGAATGAGAATCTGAAATTACAGTGCTTACAGAGATCAGATGAGTAATAAAAATGATTTTTTAAAGAGTAGGAACATTTTTAGGCAAATAAACATGTAACTATTGTGTCATTGTGAGATCTTCTAATTGCTAAAAAAAATCAGATGAGAGGACAATCCAAGATGGACAAATAGGAATAGCTCTGGAGTGCAGTTCCCAGTGAGAACACAGAGGGTAAGTGATTGCCTTTCCAAATGAGTATTTACTGCCAACAGACCAGGAGATTCCCAGGCGGAAAAATGCCATGAGTCTCCAGCATGGTGCAGTAGGTCTCCACACAAAAACTCACACAATTCTGGGTGGCCGTTTCAACTGGCACCTGAAATGCCTTGGAGACAGAGTCGCCCATTCAACTGAAGAAAAGGGGGCTGAAACAGGAAGCCAGGTGATCTGGCTCAGCAGGTCCCACCCCCACAAAGACCAGCAATCAGAAACACTCTGGATTAAAAGTTTTACAGCAAGGACACCTTGACCTGGGATGATTCAGCTCTGTGGGGTGTGGGAAGGGCATTCACCATTACTAAGGTAGTCCACCACTACTGAGGCAGTCTGCCACTAATGAGGCAGTCCACCATTACTGAGGTAGTCCACCATTACTGAGGCAATCCACCATTACTGAGGCAGTCTGCCATTACAGAAACAGTCCCCCATTACTAAGGCAGACCATCATTATGGAGGCAGGTCTAACTATACCTTTATAAATAAAACTGAAGGAAGTTCACACAGCAGCTGGGCAGAGCCAACAGCAGCTCAGCAACACCTCTGCTGGCAGACTGTGACTAGATTATCTCCTTTTTGGGCAGGGAATCTCTGAAAAAAGGCAGCAGCACATCAGGAACTTATAAATAAAGCCCCACCTTCTCAGGCCAGAGTACGTTGGAAAAAAAGGCAGTTATGAGTTCTGCTGCAGCAGACATGAATGTACCTGCCAAGAAGCTCTGAACAGAACAACGGAGTGCACAGATCAGCACTTGAGCCCCTATAAGGGACAGACTGTCTCCTGAAGTAACTCCCTGACCCCTGTATATCCAAAGAGACACCTCATAAAGGAGAACTCAGGCTGACATCTGGCAGGAATCCTTCAGGGACAAAAATAACAGAAGAAGAAACTGGCAGCAACCCTTACTGTTCTGCAGCCACCACAAGTGATCCCCAGGCAAGCAGGATCTGGAGAGGACCTCCAGCAGTCCTACAGTGGAGGGGCCTGACTGTTAGAAGGAAAACTAAACAACAGAAAGAAATAACTTCATCATCAATGAAAAGGATGTCCGCCCAGAGATCCCAACAGAAAGTCACCAACTACAAAGACCACAGGTAGATAAATCCACAAAGATTGGAAGAAACCAGCACAAAATGGATGAAAACATCCAAAACTAGAATGCCTCTCCTCCTCCAAGGGATCACAACTCACACCAGCAAACAAGGCTGGATGGAGAATGAATCTGATGAATTGACAGAAACAGGCTTCAGAAAGTGGGTAATAAGAAACTTTTCTGAGCTAAAAGAACATGTTCTAACCCAATGCAAAGAAACTAAAAACCTTGAAAAAAGGGTTTGATGAAATGTTAATGAGAATAAACAGCTTAGAGAGGAATGTACATGACTTAATGGAGCCGAAAACACAACATGAGAACTTCGCAAAGCATACACAAGTTTCAGTAGCCAAATCGACCAAGCAGAAGAAAGGATATCAGAGATTGAAGATCAATTCAATGAAATAAAATGAGAAGGCAAGATTAGAGATAAAAGAGTAAGAAGAAATGAACAAAGCCTCTAAGAAATATGAGATTATGTGAAAAGACCTAATCTACATTTGATAGATGTACCTGAATGTGATGGAGAGAATGAATCCAAGCTGGAAAACACTCTTTAGGATATTATCTCGGAGAACTTCCCCAACCCAGCAAGGCAGGCCAATATTCGAGTCCAGGAAATACAGAGAACACCACAAAGATATTCCTCAAGAAGAGCAACCCCAAGGCACATAATCATCAGATTCACTGGGGTTGAAATGAAGGAAAAAATGCTAAGCCTAGCCAGAAAGAAAGGTCGGGTTGCCCACAAATGGAAGCCCATCAGACCCTCAGCAGATCTCTCAGCAGAAACCTTACAGGCAAGAGGAGGATGGGGGCCAATGTTCAATATCCTTAAAGAAAAGAACTTTCAATAGTATTTAATATCCAGCCAAACTAAGCTTCATTAATGAGGGAGAAATAAAATCCTTTATGAACAAGAAATTGCTCAGAGATTTCATCACCACTGGGCCTGCCTTACAAGAGCTCCTGAAGGAAGCACTAAACATAGAAAGGAAAACCAGTACCAGCCACTCCAAAAATATACCAAATGGTGAAAAGTGTCGACACAATGAACAAACTGCATCAACTAATGGGCAAAACAACCAGCTATCATCAAAATGACAGGATGAAATTCACACATAACAATATTAGCCTTAAATGTAAATGGGCTAAATGCCTCAATCAAAAGACACAGACTGGCAAATTGGATAAAAAGTCAGAACCCATCAGAGTGCTGTATTCAGGAAACCCATCTCGAGTGCAAGGGTACACATAGGCTCAAAATAAAGGGATGGAGGAAGATTTACCAAGCAAATGGAGAGCAAAAAAAGGCAGGAGTTGCAATTCTCATCTTTGATAAAATAGACTTTAAACCAACAAAGATCAAAAAAGACGAAGAAAGACATTTCATAATAGTAAAATGATCAATGCAACAAGAAGAGCTAATGATCCGAAATATATATGCACCTAATACAGGAGCACCCTGTATTAGGTATTATGTATTTAATACATAAAGCAAGTTCTTAACCTACAAAGAGACTTAGACTCCCACACAGTAACAGTGGGAGACTTTAACACTCCACTCGATATTGGACAGATCAATGAGACAGAAAATTAACAAGGATATCCAGGACTTGAACTCAGATCTGGACCAAGCAAACCTAATAGACATTTACAGAACTCTCCACCCCAAGTCTACAGAATATGCATTCTTCTCAGCATCACATCACACCTACTCTCAAATTGACCACATAATTGGAAGCAAATCACTCCTCAGCAATTGCAAAAGAACAGAATCATAACAGTCTCTCATACCACAGTGCAATCAAATTAAAACTCAGAATTAAGAAACTAACTCTGAACCACATAACTTCATAGAAACTGAACAACTGGCTCTTGAATGTTGACTGGATAAACAATGAAATGAAGGCAGAAATAAAGATGTTCTTTGAAACCAGTGAGAACAAAGACACAATGTACCAGAATCTCTGGGACATATTTAAAGCAACGTCTAGAGGAAAATTTATAGCAATAAATGCCCACATGAGAAGCAAGGAAAGATCTAAAATTGACACCCTATCATCAAAATTGATAGAGCTAGAGGAGCAAGATGAAAAAAACTCAAAAGCTAGCAGAAGACAAGAAATAACTAAGATCAGAGCAGAACTGAAGGAGATAGAGACATAAAAAACCCTTAAAAAGTCATTAAATCCAGGAGCTGTTTTTTTTGAAAAGATCAACAAAATAGACCACTAGCCAGATTAATAAAAAAGAAAAAGAATAATCAAATAGATGCAATAAAAAACGATAAAGAGGATATCACCACCATTTCCACAGAAATAAAAACTACCATCAGAGATTACTACAAACAACTCTATGCACATAAACCAGTAATCCTGGAAGAAATGGATAAATTTCTCAACACTTGCACCCTCCCAAAGCTAAACAAGGAAGAAGTCGAAACCCTGAATAGACCAATAACAAGGACTGAAGTTGAGGCAGCAATTAATAGCCTACCAACCAAAAAAAAGGCCAGGTCCAGATGGGTTCACAGCTGAATTCTACCAGATATTCAAAGAGGAGCTGATACCACTCCTTCTGAAACTATTCCAAACAATACAAAAAGAGGAAATTCTTCTCAAATCATTTTATGAACCAACATCATCCTGATACCAAAACCTGACAGAGACTCAACAAGAAAAGAAAACTTCAGGCCAATATCCATGTTGAACATAGATGCAAAAATCTTCAATAAAAATACTGCCAAACTGTTCACAACAGCACATCAAAAAGCTTACCCATCACAATCAAGTAGGCTTCATTCCGGGGATGCAAGGCTGGTTCAACATATGCAAGTCTATAAATGTAATTCACCACATAAACAGAAGCAAAGACAAAAAAAAACCATGATTATCTCAATAGATACAGAGAAAGGCTTTGACAAAATTCAACAGCCCTTTGTGCTAAAAACTCTCAATAAGCTAGGTATCGATGGAATGTATCACAAAATAATAAAAGCTATTTATGACTACCCCAAAGCCAATATCATATGGCATGGGCAAAAACTAGAAGCACTGCCTTTGAAATCTGGCACTAGACAAGGATGCCCTCTCTCACCACTTCCATTCAATATAGTATTGGAAGTTCTAGCCAGAGCAATCAGGAAAGAAAAAGAAATAAAGGTATTCAATTAGGAAAGGAGGAAGTCAAATTGCCTCTATTTGCAGACAACATGACTGTATATTTAGAAGACTCCATTGTCTCAGCCCAAAATCTCCTGAAACTGATAAGCAACCTCAGCAAAGTCTCAGGATACAAAATCAATGTGCATAAATCACAAGCATTCCTATACACCAATAACAGAAGAGAGCCAAATCAAGAACGAACTGCCATTCACAATTGCTACAAAGAGAAGAAAATACCAAGGCATATAACTAACAAAGGAGGTAAAGGACCTCTTCAAGGAGAACTACAAACCACTGCTCAAGGAAATAAGAGAGGACACAAACAGATGGAAAAACATTCCATGATCATGGGTAGGAAGAATCAATATTGTGAAAATAGCCATACTGCCCAAAGTAATTTACAGATTCAATGTTTTCCCCATAACCATCTTCACAGAACTAGAAAAAATTCACCTTAAACTTCATCTGGATCTAAAGGAGAGCCTGCATAGCCAAGTCAATTCTAAGCAAAAAGAACAAAGCTGGAAGCATCATGCCACCTGACTTCAAACTATACTACAAGGCTACAGTAATCAAAACAGCATGGTACTGGTACCAAAAACAGATATATAGACCAATGGAACAGAACGGAGGCACAGAGGCCTCAGAGGCAATGCCACACATCTACAACCATCTGGTCTTTGACAAACCTGGCAAAAACAAGCAATGGAGAAAGGATTCCCTGTTTAATAAATGGTGTTGGGAAAACTGGCTAGCCATGGGCAGAAAGCAGAAACTGGACCCCTTCCTGAAACCTTACATTAAAATTAACTCCAGATGGATTCAAGACTTAAACATAAGACCTAACACCATAAAAATCTTAGAAGAAAACCTAGGCAAAACCATTCAGGACATAGGCATAGGCAAGGACTTCATGACTAAAACACCAAAAGCATTGGCAACAAAAGCCAAATAGACAAATGGAACTAATTAATCTCCAGAGCTTCTGCACAGCAAAAGAAATAATCAGTAGTGTGAACTGGCAACCAACAGAATGGGAACAAATTTTTGCAATCTACCCATCTGACAAAGGGGTAATATTCAGAATATACAAAGAACTAAAACAGATTTATAAGAAAAAAAAAACAAGCCCATTCAAAAGTGGGCAAAATATATGAACGACACTTCTCAAAAGAAGACATCTATGTGGCCAATAAACATTTGAAAAAATGCTCATCATCACTGGTCGTTAGAGAAATGCAAATCAAAATCACATTGAGATACCATCTTATGCCAGGTAGAATGGCGGTCATTAAAAAATATGGAGACAACAGATGCTAGAGAGAATGTGGAGAAATAGAAACACTTTTACACTGTTGGTGGGAGTGTAAATTAATTCAACCATTATGGAAGACAGTGTGGTGATTCCTCAAGGATCTAGAAATAGAATTTCCATTTGACCAAGCCATCCCATTACTGGATATATATCAAAAGAAGTATAAATTGTTCTATCATAAAGACACATGCACATGTATATTCACTATGGCACTGTTAACAATAGCAAAGACCTGGAACCAACTCGAATGCCCATCAATGATAGGCTGGACAAGGAAAGTGGCACATACACACCGTGGAATACTATGCAGCCATAAAAAAAATGAGTTCATGTCCTCTGCAGGGACATGGATGAATCTGGAAACCATCATTCTCAGCAAACTGACACAAGATTAGAAAATCAAACACCATGTTCTCACTCAAAGGCAGGTGTTGAACAATGAGAACACATGGACACAGGGAGGGGAGCATTACACACGAGTCTGTTGGGGGTACTAGAGGAGGGACAGCTGGGGATAGGGAGTTGGGGAGGGATAGCATGGTGAGATGCCAGATATAGGTGACAGGGTTGGAGGCAGCAAACCACATTGCCATGTATGTACCTATGTAACAATCCTGCATGTTCTACACATGTACCCTAGAACCTAAAGTGCAATAAAATATATATTTTTAAAAATCAGATGAATTAAAATCATTGAGCCAAAGGTTATACCCAAAGTTTAGCTGCAAGTTATGATCTTTATGCAGTATTTGAACAGTTTTAAGGAACAAATATCACTGTAATAGAAATGAATATCTGTGATGGGCTCATCAGTAGACTAGATACATCTCGGGAAAGAATCAGTGAACTTGAAAATGGGTCTACAGAAAATTCCTAACCAGCAATTCAATGCCATAAAACAATGGAGAAGAAAAACAAGTGAGTTTTAAAATATGGACAATTTTTAAAGGTGTAACACACACATAATTGGAGTACCAGAAGAAGAAAGAAATATATTTGAAGTGATTAATACCTGAGAACTTTCTAAGATTAATGACAGACACCAAATCATGGATTCAGGAAGCTCCAAGAATACTAGACAAGATAGATACCAAAACAAAGCAAAAAACAAATCTAGACAAATCATATTCAACTTTCAAACCCTACTTCCCCATATAAAAGCAGAGAAGAAAACATATTAAAACAATTTAGAGGAAAATGCTGCATCCTTCCTACAGAGGAGCAAGAGTACAGTGGACTTCTTGTCACAAAGCAGGTGATATAGTTTGGCTGTGCCCTCCTGCCCCCAAATCTCACCTTGAGTTGTAATAATCCCCACATATCAAGGACAGGGCCAGGTGGAAATAGTTGAATCATGGGGGCAGTTTCCCCCATACTGTTCCCATGGTAGTAAATAAGCCTCATGAGAGCTGATGGTTTTATTAGTGGGAGTTCCCTGGCACAGGCTCTTTTGCCTGCCATGTAAGGTGTCTCATTGCTTTTACTTTGTCTTCCACCACGATTTTGAGGCTTCCCCAGCCATGTAGAACTGTGAGTTCAATAAAATGCTTTCCTTTTTAAAGTACCCATTCTCAGGTATGCCTTTGTTAGCAGCATGAGCACGTACTAATTCAGCAGGCAAGGAGGAATGTAGTGGGATAAATACTTAAAGTGTTGAAAGAAAAAAAAAGCTCAGATAATAATTCTATATCTAGCAGAATTATCCTTCAAAGTGAATGAGAGATAAAGACATTCTCAAAGACTTAAAGAATCCATTGTCAGCACACCTGCAGGATAAAATTTTTATTTAGGCAGCTATAAAATAACATATGTCACAAGCTTTGATTACATACACAAAAGAAAGCCTCAAAGATCATAAATAAATAAATATAAAAATTTTTTTTCTTAGTTTTATTTGATCTAAAATTAACCATTCCTTTAAAATAATAATAGACACAAGTTATTGTGTGATTATAGAATATGGGTTAGTGAAGTGAATGACATGAATATTATAGGAGAGTAAGAGGAGTTTGGAATAATCTGTTATAAGGAAACTGTACCACAAGTGAAGCATCATAGTGTTATTGAATGAAAGTTAGATTCGTGAAAATGTATGTTGGAAACTCTAAGGCAACCATTAATTTAAATACATGCATATATATATATATAATATGTATGTTCTAAGACAGGAGATTGAATAGGATCATGTAAGATGCTCACTTAAAACCAGAGAAAGTGAGAAAGGAAAAAAAAGAAAAACAATGCAACAGCAACAAAGTTACAGGCATGTTATATCTTAACCCAAATATATTAATAATAATTCTCAATATGAATGGCCAAAACACCACTTAAAATACAGATTATCAGAGTAGATAAAAAAGCAAGGCCTAACTTTTTGTTGACTAATGTAAATCAACCTTAAAAATAAATAGATCGGTTCAAAGTGTAAGCATGGATGATGATATATCAGTGCTAATAATAATCAAAAAAAGCTAAGGTAGCTGTATTAATTTTTAACAAAGTATACTTCAGAACAAAAAAAATTATCTTGGATAAACAAGCATATTACAGAATGATAGAATCCATTTGAGTTTTTTCTAAATGTGTATATACCCCAAAGCAGTGTCAAAAAATGTGAGGCAAAAGCTGACAAAACTGAAAGGAGAAATAGACAATTTCAATACCTCTCTCTCAATAACTGATAGGTCATCAGGCAGAAAATCAGAATATGTGATTCTGTGAAAATCAGAATAGGTGAACATCAGCGTCAGTCAACTTGGGCTAATTGACATTTATAGAATACCCCAATCAACAACAGCAGAATATAAATTCTTCTCAAGCTCACATGGAACGTTAATCAAGATTGACCACATTCTGGAACATAAAATATGCTTTAATATGTTTAAAAGATTAGACGACATTCAAAGTATTTTCTCAGACCCAATGGGATTAAAATAGAAAGAAAACAGAATGATAGTTGGCAAATTTTCAAATATTTCAATTAGACAACATACTCCTGAATAACATTTGGGTCAGAGAAGACATCTAAAGAGAAAATTTAATAAATATTGGAAGTATTGAAATGTAAATGAAAATAGAGCATATCAAAATCTGTGGGATGCAGTGCAAATGATGCTAAGAAGGAAATTTGTAGTGTTAAAGGCATCATGAGAAAGGAGGAAATATCTAAATTCAATAGCCTTAATTTTGCTTTAGGAACCTGGACAAATATTGTTTCTTTAATTTGCCTAAGACCCAAATAAAAATAAATTGACATAATATATGTAATTTTATACATTTTTATTTATATATTATATATTAGATTGTGTCCCTTCCTTTAGACCTGTTTGTAAATGTGAGGAATTCTTATATGCTTTCTTCATAGACATACCATAAAATGACTGATGAGGACGAGTACATTTTTATATAGTAGTAGGAGGTTTGAGTAACAATCAGCCATGTTTTCCCTCAACCCTCAGAGGGTAGCATGTTTTAGAACCCCTACAATATATTACAATTAATTGTATTTTATTTAAAAATGCTATAATACAGCCCATTTGGCCTTTATATCCTATGAACAATATATAAACAGTTGGGTATAAATCTGTTAGCCAAGTCTTATTATTTCAATATACTATCAATACAATGTAATTTGATAGTATATTGAGTATAAGATGTGTTCCAATTTGAGATGAGTTTACTTCCAGATCAAAAGGTAGAACTGACTAACTGTGAGATGAGAAAGCACCACATATTTCTTTTTGTCCAGACCTCCCATCTGAGCTTTGGGAGTCTTTTTACTACCTCCTGCTAGTTCTGAATATTTCTTTTGGATCTTCTCACCCTCAGAGCAGTGCTCCTCTAAGGGATGCTCCTCTTTGTACACAAACTTTGTCATTTTGCAACTTGGATGGACAAGGCAATGCAGAGGCAAAGGGGAGCAAGCACTTTACATGGCTGGAATAGGAGCAAGAATGAGAGAGAGGTGGTGGTGGTGGGGGAGATGTCACACAGTTTTAAGTGACTAGATCGAAAGAGAACTCATTCACTATGGTAAAGACAGAACCAGTTCATGAGGAATCCACCTTCATGATCCAAACAGCTCTCACCAAGCTCCACCTCCAGGATCAGGGATTACATTTCAACATGAAATATGGGTGGGGACAAATATCTAAACTATATTACTGTTATTGGGAATTATTTGCGACATTAAAGACAGAGGATTGAATGACGTTACAAGGTTGGAGGACTAAGAATATGTGTCTGATGTCATCTCAACAAACTAAAGTGGTTTTCGGATGGAAACCTTCCAAATATCTCTATGCCTGATGTGTTTTACAAATTAATTGTTACCAATATTTAGTTAAATACAAAGTCTTGGAATTTGGTTTTAAGAGTATCATATTAGGAGTTACTAAATATTTTTCAGAAAAAGTAAAATCTATACAATTGGTAGCAGGCAACCTGAATTTAGATGATACATGGATAAATAGTTTCATTATAATAATTACATAAGTATTTTAACATATCACAGAAAATATCACTACTTTATAATGATATGATTTTGCAGATTTTATTATCATTTAGAATAATAATCATTACATAAATAACAGAGAAATAGAAAAAAAATTAGGAAGTTGTTAATCAACTGACTGCATTTTGAGGATTACTCAGTTATGGGGAAATCCTGCAGCTGGCAAAAGCCTTGAGATACGGAAATAAAAGTGGAGAGGCAATAGGAAGTACAGACAAGTAGGGTTTTGCAATTTAATTTGTGGGTGCCTGGGGGATCATTTGTGAGACTTTGAGTGGAGCCAACTGGGATGCTGAAATCTGAACTCTGGAATCTGGCAAGGCACTGAATGGACTGAGATGTCAAAAATTAGCATTTTGAAGGGATATTCAGCTTGAGTAGAGCTTGGGCTTGAACAGTGCCAAGCTAACAGGCTTTTCCCAGCAAAGACAGATTCTTCTACCTGCTTAAAGGGATGTAACATGAAAAAATTGAATGTATATGCCTTGGGGTTTGAAGAATCTTGACTCCTACAGGGCTATTTATTTAGATTTACCATGTGCCATGCCTGTTTTAGCATGCAAAATGCAAAAGTGAACGAAAGTGACAATATCCTTGCTTTTATGGAGCTTGCATTCTGGGAGTCACATCTAAGATGCCTTAGCATGATTTAACTATGGGGTGAGCTAAATTATGGTTTTCAAACTGCAAATGAAAGTAACCTTAGGCAACTTTTGTCTGGTACTGATTTTTTTTCAAAAACTCTTTTCATAATATTTAAATTATTTCCGTTGTTTAAATTTAGACATTTAAGTCATTTGTTTTTTTAATTTCAAAGTACTCAGTATTTAAAAAATATAAAAACACTGTATAGGAATAGATTTTATTATTTTAGGAAGATATTGATTAAATTCTTGTATAAAAATAGCTGTTTTTTGGGGGAAAATATTTCTCATAAGACCAAGATTAAAGCTTTTATTTGACTATGCCAAGTTAGTTAAACTGTATTTTATAGTCACAAGATATATCCTCTTCTTTTTTCATAAAACTGCTGACAAGACAAGTATGTTCCTGAAGTCCTGTTGTCAATACTATTAGAGGATTTAAAATACGGCCTGTTAATAGGGAGTCACTACCATCCCTCCAAATACCTTAGCTGGTCTCCAAATTATGTCCCCAGTGGGTATTTAGTTAATAAACATTTGGTGACATTAAAGCTTCTTTGACAAATTATTTTCTACAGAAAAGCTATATATTTTATTTGTTATTAAATTGTATAGCTTTTGGTACCGATTTTAATAAAAAAAAGTTAAGCCTCTCCAAATTGCACCTTTGAAGAAACAGCAAATTTACAGTGCTTGTTGACTGAAGCCAGGATTGTCTTCCTAGTAGTCTCTCCCTTGAAGTCTCATAGTGCTGGCTTCTTCCTTGCCTCTGATAGTTTCTTCCCATTCCACTCTCCTCCAACTTAAATTTGAAAAGAAAATTTAGCACAAAACAAAGAAACAAATATAGAAAGCTTTTCTTATTTTTCTAAATTAAAAACCTGTGTGATTTCACTTATATGGGATGCCCAAAATGGGCAAATTTATAAAGACAGAAAGCAGAATAGAGGTTGTAAGTGATTGGGGGTGGGGACAAAGGAAATCTAGGGTTATTGTTTCACTGGTGCAGAGCCTTTGTTCAGGATGTAGTGAAAGTTCTGGAAATAGTGGTGATGGTTGCATGACGTTGTAAATATACTAATGCCATGAATATCAGCACTTAAATGTAAAATGGTAAAATTCATGTTTTGTATATTTTTACCACAATGAAAAACATACTTACACAAAGGAGTCCTTTAAACCGTCACATTTGCAAAGGCATCATTAAACACTAGTTATTGTAACTTTGGTACTACCACATTTTAATTGTCAGCTGGCAACAGTCAAGATTTGCAATTACATGGAATTGAATACAAAAAATCTTCACAGTATTTCCTGTAATCTCTCAGCAGCTTTCCCTATGGAGTTTTACTTTCCAGTGACAGGCACGTAATGTTCTTATCTTTCAGAGGGTTAACAAATCACCTATTTAGAGAGTGTTTTGATAGCACAAACTTCTATGGTTCTTGGCTCATATAAAGAATTTGGAGAGGCTTAAATACTCTGTTTCTAGTTGGATTTTGAATTGTCTTAGACGATGAGTAATGCTAGCAAAGTTATTGAAACTGGCCTCCAGGAATGAAGATGTTTCATAAGAAGCCAATCTTTTGATGAAGAAAGCTCCAAAGTAATTTAAACCTGAAACACCAAATGTGATCATGCCCCAGTTTTCTCTTGTTATTTCCATAGGCTCATAATTATAAAGTAAGCTTGCATATTGGTTATTTAATGCTCTTATAAGCAATAAGCTCAGACATTCTTCTATAAAGAAAGGGCACATAAATCATTTTCAAGCAGTCTGTTTTCTCAGGTAGTTGAAGTGGATTTATTCAAGATACAGGATTGTTTCCAAAAATAAAAACACTCATATGATTCAAATAGAAACCATGTCGTCATGTTAATATATATCTGCATCAAAAATCATGTCATGAATTATGAAAGAAATAATCTCAAAAAGGCAAATTGCAAGGGATGAATTATTGCCTTTGAAGGAACAACTTGAATCAAATCAAATAGTTCTCAAGGGGCTGAGACTATCGTAGAAAAAGTTCCTAAATGAAGTCATTATTTTATAGTACCAACATTAGAATAAAACTTTTCATTCATTTGCCTACTTAAGTTCTGGAAGGCTGTGCTCTGTGGTGGAGCATGTACTTTTCCTAGGATACTGGGTAAATTGAAAGGAGAATATTTACACACCAAATAGGGGCTCTACAGTAAATACACGCTGCACAGACATGACCTGCATTTGAATGCTCCAAACTAAACAGGATATTACTTTCAGGTTAGTGTGTGAATAAAAGGCAAGAAGAAAAAGAAAACAATCTCTTAACATCTTCAATCCATTCTGAAGTTTTCCTTATGTATCATTAACTTAACAGAGTTTGTCTTATATGACAGGCCTGTTCTAAACCTTTACATCTACTGACTCATCTTATTCTCATGTGAAGCAGGCACTATCAATGTGGAAGGTGCCTAAGGTTACACAGATAGCCAGTGGCAGAGCTGAGAATCAAACATAAATAATCTGGCCCCAGGTCTGCATGCTGAACTGTGGCATGATGCTACATTCCTGAAAAACTAGTGAAGAGAAGCTTATTATTGTTGAAGGAAATCACAAACATAGGGTCTTCTTTGTTTTCCATATGCCAGGCATTGCACACTATTCTATCTTATCTTGTGCTTGACCTCAACTTCTGACCTCACATAGGGCATTTTTCTTTGTTGTTAAAGGAAGTAGTGCATTGTTAAAGGGTCTATTTTGGCAGATTTATGGTAGCAGGCCTGGTTTCAGCAGCATATTCAACTGATATGCAAAAAGGCAGGAGCAGAGCCAGGAAAGGAGTCTTCCAGGTAATGTCTGGCTTTTATCACTCTCTTTTGTAGTTTTCCCTCACTCCCAGAACACACATTCCAAAGATTATCTCATCTGTAAAATGTCAAAAATTTTGCCATCACTCAGTGCAAGAAGCCTTCATTCAACACAAGGTTCTTTCCCATGTGAGAAACGAGCCAATCAAGGGAAAATTCTCTGTGAACATTTCCTTCATTCTGTCATTCTATAATTCAGGTAGTGCGATTCTCCAACATTGCTCAGACTAGAGTCACTTTCAAACGATACATTATTTTAGTACCCTAAAAGTTGAACTTATATAGAATGATGAATTTCTTATAATTTTCACATAGAAGAAGAACTTTAGTTAACATAATCATTTTTGTTTGTCCTTCCTTTCCGTCGGAAACATATTCTCCTTGGAGATGAAAATGCAGGCAAAGCAGTCAACTGCTCCTGCTATCATTTGCAACGGCAGGAGTGTTGGCTAGAGTGATGCAGAGGACAGTGTTCGGAGTACATGACCTCATCACACATTATTTGTGCTTTCAAAATTGACTACGTACCACAGTGCCTGGTGCAGAATGAGCGCTCCAAACTTTTCCCTTTAATATATCACATCAACTTCCTGAGACGTGGCTCTATTTTTGTCATGCTCATCTATCTTCCCCTTACTAAGATATTAATATACTGAGACTAAAGCCATAATCTCCTAGTTTCCTTGACTCTAGTTTTACCACTCTACATGTACTTGCTAGATTTGATTTTCTAAAATAAAAGTTGGATCACCTTATTACCTCACTCAAATACCTTTGATAACATCTAGCTTCAAGCATAATAATTGGCACATATTCATCACCAAATGCATATTTGATGAACAAATAAATGGATAAGTCCTCCATGGGAGAATTTCAAGTAGTTAGACCTTACTCTTATTTATTTCCTTATCTTTCTTTAGTTATTTCCTAAAATATGGAACATTCATTTATTGTTTGGCTTTGACATGTCAGATATCATGGGAGTTACTGAATTCAAAGAAATAACGGAACTCATGGCCTCTTTGAAAGAAAGTATGTGCTTAAGCCACATCAATTTATTTATTGTCTTCTGCTTTCCCATTGCCAAGATTTTGTTAGTGTTGTTTTGCCATGATAAAAAGCCTTTTCTTTCTTTTCTCTCCATGCACATTCTTTTTATCCCTCAGCTCAAATTGTAACTTGTCCTTCATAAACACTTACCTAACCACTCAAATATAAAGTGATCTCTCACTCAGTCCCTCCTCTGACTTGCTAAGGCAATTATTTTAATTACATCATATTTTATTTTGGCCAGAAATTATGCATTATAGATTTTCTGGTATGCTAATACTAAAATATGATTATAGAAATGTATAGTTTATGCTGTATCTCCTTATGTAGCATATTTCCCTTGAGGCTATGCCCTTCACATCATACTTAGTATTTCTTGGTGTCTTCCATGGGGCCTGGTATTAACATTTCCTCCCACAGTGTTTCCTCAGTCTATATTTGCTGATTAATTGATTGATGAGTTACTGTAAATTTCCTTGTATTTAACAGAGAGGTATGTACCTTGTGCAGACTAATGGATATCCAATAAATGTTGGTTTACTGTCCAAGTACAAACTGATCAATATTATGGAAATAATAATTAATCTTTAAATTACTATTGACAAAAGAGATGCTCCAGAGGATTCAAGAAGGGTTAGGAAATTAAGGAACTAAATATCTCCTTGATACTTTTTAATCTTTTTTAATTCATTACTTATCCTGTCCCCGTCTCTATTCCCATTTCTACTTAACTGCTCAGAGTAGAGATTCTTAACCTGGAGTCTCTGTTTCCTTATAAAGTCCATGAATGGATTTCAGCTGGTTGGAGCCCAATAAAATGTTATGCATAAAGAAAGCCAGACTGTTATTTAACAACACTAATTCAAGGCTTAAACCAAAGCTTATCTAACTCCAAAGACCTCGTTCTTCCAACTGCATCATGGTTTAGCTGATTTCTTGTGTCGTTAGGCAGAAAACCCATTAGATTATAAAAGAAGTGCAGTCTGGTTGTTGTACTGGAGTGTCCAAGGTAAGGTTTGTAATAACAAAACCACAAGAGAAGCAGC
Source organism: Callithrix jacchus (assembly GCF_049354715.1). Taxonomy (NCBI): domain Eukaryota; kingdom Metazoa; phylum Chordata; class Mammalia; order Primates; family Cebidae; genus Callithrix; species Callithrix jacchus. Next base: position 89,963,960 of record NC_133510.1, read on the forward strand.
AGGAGAAACACCAACAAATGCTCATGTGTTGTTTGAGATGTGTCAGGCACAGTTCTGAATGCTTTATGGATTAAACTTCTTTAAACCTTACTATAAACCTGTGAAGGAGATACCACTGTGGCTATTCACATTTCATAGGTTAAAAACCTGGAGAACAAAGGTTAAGTTACTTGTACAAGGTACCAGGACACCAAACACAATGGTGAGGGGTAGAAGAATAGAGGCTTGGGAAGATAGCCAAGGTAAAAGTTTTCTACACCAAATATTCTTTCAATCTCTTCTGCATTCAAGGCACCCTCAGTTCCACCCTAGCCATCTTGCTTGGCTAGGTAGATCTCCGTCTATAGCGGCAACTATAGAGCCAGATAATTCACACCAGCCCCACATATGACTTTGAAGAGTCAGTTCTACAAATAAACCAGTCACATCAGAATTGTGAAGATAATCACTTGCCTCCATATCTCTTAGAAAGTAAAGTGGTGTGAGAAGGAGACCTTTCTAAGTTCTGGTGTTCTTCATATCCTTAATGTGCAGGTACAATTAAATACTTTATATATGATGTCAATGAGAGAGAATGGCCCTGAAATGAGCTTCAATAATGTGCAGAATACAGTTACCCTGTTAGCTAGTGGGTTGCCAGTAGAAATGGAAGTTTAAGTGGTTTTAACAGCAGATGTGTAATGTGCTCTGAATTGGAATATTTCGCATATCTATATGACAGCTAGGGATTCAGGGAATCCTACCCCAAACATTCCAAGCCAGAATGAATTTAAGTAATCTGTGCACAGTGCTGTTTCTAGCCTTAAAATTGTTCCACTTTATGTTAGATTGCAAGAGACCTGGTTTCTGGTTATAGTGTCATGTCCTCTTTGTGACTTAGCTGCATATGACTTTGTCGGGACATAGTTTCTTCTATTGAAAAAATGAGTTTGACAATATATAAAACTTGTGATTAAAGATGCAGTTTTTAAATATGATGATGTTTGGTAAAATGCTTGAGATTTTGGAGGTGAGTTTCTTTCCAAACAACATTAACGACAAGAAAATTATTTGTTCTTGAACAAATATAAAGTTTTAAAAGCATTGTAACTTGGTCACAGTTTGTAAAATAGTCTGCAACGACATTATCCCAAAATTTTGATGATTAATTTTCTATACAGTAAATGGTTGCTTGCTCTTTCTTAAGACGTATTATAGTTTAGTAATAAAAACTGGATAAGGTGTGAGAAGACCTGGATATTGGTTTCTGCCTTGTTTCTTGCCAGCTCTGTGAATTCGGGCAAGTCGTTGGGCTTCAATTTTCTCCTTTGTAAAACAGAAATAGTAAATTTTGAAAAGTATCAGAAAATAATAAAAGCTATCATTTATGGAGATTTTACTTGTAAGGATTAAGTTTTGAGTTAAGTGTTTTTTATAGATAGATAGATAGATAGATAGATGATAGATAGATAGATAGATAGATAGATAGATAGATAGATAGATAGATAGATAGATGTAGATAGGTATATATGGCCTTATTTAATCTCCACTCCAACACTATGAGTTGAGTAAGAATTTCTATCCATTTTTAAGGTATGGAAACTGAAAATCAGAGAGGTTAAGTAAGTTGCCTGATTTCATACAGCTTACTATCAGAAGGGAAAGCCCAAGATCTAAATCTTAACCACAATGGTTCTGCTTTTATAAAAGTAATATGATCTACATAAAAAGAAATTATGTCTTTTTCTTCTCCTCTTCCTTCTCCGCATTTTTCTTCTTCTAGTTTTTCATTAATACTTTCTTCTTTTTCTCTTTGTCTTGTAATAATGATTGCTATTATTTGTAATACACAACCAGGAGTGGAACAAAACACAAGTCTGGATATGGTCCATAGCCAATCATTTGATTGTCTTTACTAATTTAGCAAATGTGTCTTAGTAACTTACTATATACCAAGCTATTCTGGGTGCAGGGATTCTATAAGCATGAAAACAATGTCGCTCCTCCCTTGGAGTAAGACATGTAGCTAAACAATTATAATATGAGGCAGGAGTGAGTATATATCATCAAAAAGAGATCAATGCCATACAGGGAGAGTTCAGAAAAGAAAATTAATAAATTCCAGGTAAGGAAATCATGCACTTTTGCACCAATGTCCAGAGACAATAGTGCTTGCCTTTGTCTAAACTATCAGAATAACTAGATATGTGGTTATTAAATGTCAAGGAGCTGGAGACTAGAGTAAATTGTTTATCTGGGAGGTTGGGCTTGTGAAATAAGGCAAACTATAAAGTGGTAACACCCCTCCCCCTCCTTGAGATACCACTCGAGAATTTAGTATCTTTAAGTTTTATTGATGAAAAAATATATTTACTGTGGAATAATATACTTTGATGGCTGGAGGAGGGAAGAAAGGAGGCTGAAGGATGGGAGGGGGATCCTTTCATATTTCACAGATGTTGATTTCCAGTTTCCACCTGGTAACAGCCTAGGGGCCAGAGCATAATGATACAAGTCAAAACGCAGAGACCTACACAGAGACAACTAACAGCATCCAGCAAGGAAATTATAAAAGCTCAAAAAATATTTCCAGTGGCTAAATAAATACCTTTCCTTGTAGTTGCTCTTTGTTTTGTTTTTCTTTTCATTTACTGAAATTTGAAAAGGGACATAGACTCTATTGCCTTTTCAAAATTGTAGTTTACATAAAAGTATAATCTATGAAAATAAAATTTTCCATATATAAATGATTAAACTATATTGTTATCAGCTACTAGTTATCTATGTTTTTTACTTAAAAACTGGTGAGCAATGAGAAAGATTTTAAACTATGATTAATAAAAGTGATAGATGACTTACTTTTCATATAAATCCATGGCTTGCTTTCAGGACACTTTAGAAATATGTTCAAAATATATAGAAAAACTCCACAGCATAGTGCTTGAATTTACACAAACATTCCAAGGCAAGTAAGAATCCGAATGAGTACTTTCACATCAGGCTACTCATTTACTTTTGCAGTCCACATTTAAAACAACTACAAGATTAATTTCATTCCATTTTCTGGACTTACACATCCTGAAAGCAGGAAAAAAATTCCATTTTGGAAGTATAATAAATGTTACTTGTAAACAAGGCTAGAAAGGGTGGAGAGTGGAATGGGATGGGGGTGGGGAAACAAACCCTTTAGTTACAATGTCTTAGGGAAATGAATCTACAATAAGACAAATTTCAAATCAAGTTGCTCCACTATCCTACACAAGCAGCTTAGAATCTTAAGCAGATGCAAAAAGAATATAGCAAATGGGAGGGAAAAAAAAAGGCCGATAAAGTTTCTGGCTACAATACAAGAGACATATCATTACCATATGATCTAATGTGGGTGTCAGCCGGATTGTGTTCATTGAGGGAAACCTTATTTTTTAACTGTGCTATGGAGTAGAAGCAGGAGGTTTTCAACTTAGTGACAGTCACAGAGCAGCACCTATCCCCTCCTCCTTTCCACACCTGCAAACTCTTTTACTTGGGCTGCATATTTAGTGTAATTACATCTCAGCTTTGAGGGCTCCCGTGGCAAATTCCTGGATTAAAAGGTATGGCTTTCAATAATTGTCCTGAACTCTGCTACAGACTAATAAAACTTCGGTCAAACTGAGAGCAAAAGGGATTATTTGGTGAGAAAAAGAAACGTAAAAAAAATTGCTAAACTTTTATAGTCTTTATGCGACATTTTAAACAAGTGTAGTTTAAAAGCAGACGTTAAATAGTTGGTAAAATGATTGAATGCCTTGTTTTACTTTTCTTTCTTTTCTGTTCTTGCAAAGATGCTTTTTAAAAAACTGTAACCTAACACCAGGACTCTCTATCTTGATGTTTTTGTGTTTGTATTAACGAATGTTTAGCTCTTTAGGAGGTGGTGAAAGCATTCTAAAGTGGAATACGATTTGTAATTGAGCTATATATTTAAAAATGTGTTTTTCTCCTGAATTTTTGTCTGCTTTAAGAGCTTTTAAAACCCCCAAACAAGTTAACTCTGGTGATTAGCTGAAGATATCTAATGTACATTTCTTCAAACCCAGAAATGAATAGAAATTATCACCAGAGAAGTGAAAAGAAACATTGAAAATATTTGTTATTAAATGGCTAAGATATTCACAATGCTGTATAATTTTTTAAATGTTAAGTGTCCTAGTCAGTATTTTCACTGCAGGTGAAATTTTAAGACACATTCACTATAAAATGAGGATGTGGGTTAATTTTCTAATTTTAAAGCAGGGTAACACAGTGACCACTGGGTAAGTGGGCTCCCAGTGATGTAAATACCTGTGGCTTTTTTTTTTCCTGTTACTCTTTCTAACCAGAAAAAGAGCCAAATGCCTCCTACAGTAACCCTTGTTTGCTGATAAATGTTGTTTTAGTGTTTATTTTTAAATTATATCTATTATTATTGAAGTTTTTAATCATCTAGTGCTGTAGGATTTAATGCTGCTTTGCATTTATAGCTTCACTTATCTCTTGAGGGTTAAATTTTGACTTTGAAAGTGACACCAAAGGCATAGATGACATAATGCAAATGTTGATCTGAATGATACAGTTCATTTAATGGGCTTAAGTAGTTTTAGGGACCAGAAATTATTATTTTTGGTAAAACGTTTGTAAACTATGGCAACTAGCTTTAGTGGAGCAATGATATTATATTAGTACTTATCATCTTGGAAAGTGGAAAGTGTCATGCATTTTGAGACTACTTAAAACAGTTTCAATAAAATTTAAACAGCATATCATCTCAACAACAGTCTCCTTGGTTTCTACCTGGACAGCTGCTCTTTGCTCTTTATATGTCTAATTAGTTGAGGAAATAAGGAAATGACTAAAGGAATTATTAGCATCCACAGCTCACATTAAATGTTTTAAGATACTGGGTCTTCAAGTACCATAACGCTAATTTAAAAGAGAGAATTTTGTGGAAGAATTTGCACAAAGTTTCTGCATATGCTATTTTTTTTCCACAGGACGGTCAGGGTTTAATGCACACATACACACATTCTCTCTCTTTCTCTCTTTCTCACACACACACACACACACACACACACACACACGAGCAAATGAAAGTGAAATAAAAATCAGTGATTGAAGTCGTAAGATGCCTGTCTATATTCAGCTTCAATCTAAAAGAATATTGTTAGGAGAATTTGCACCATTTTAACAGGAGTAAACAAACATAAATTCTAATACTGTTGCTCTCAGTTAATGCTCAACGTTTTCTTTTTTTGGGTTATTAGTGAAACAACCAGGCATTTTCTGCTCTGGAGAAAAGATTTCAAAGTGACATCTGCATTAACTGTGCTTGCTGTTTATTAAATCTGCAATTACATTGCTTCATTTTTCTTTTAAACTTGTAAGACATTAAATATGCAAGGCTAGCAAGCTTGTGGTAAACCATAAACATTGCATTTTTAATGGGAAACAGATACAAAACCACTCCCTCAGCTACAAGCCAAGGGAACAGGCTGCCAACATAAGTCTTCTCTTAAAGGGAAACTCAGTAACTGAGTGGGAGTGGGCTCCTAGACAAAGCTTAACGTTGAACTTAAAGTGGCAGTGCGAATAATAATCTTTATGATGTTTTTTTTAAATGAAAAGCCACAGGCCCGTATTCAACATGTGCTGCTTTAGACATATATCAGTAGTAAATATAAACTAAGGAAAAATGTAAGAGACTGAAAAATATTTGTTTCTTCTTTAGCAAATTCAGGCAAAAATTTCCAGAAGATACCTTAGGGTTAGAACATACAAAGATCTTTGTTTTCCCTTTTTCTTTTCTCTTCTTCCTTCATTTCTTCTTCTTTTTTTTTTTAAACATACACTACAATTGGATAATGACTCAAAACAACTCTAAAATTCTACTCACAAACATACAGCTTTAATGTGGAGTCTTCTAAGTGTACAATTCAAGGTAGAGATGCTGAGACTAAATATCTACAATGTTTTGGAGCTATCAGAATAGTTTCAGTGAGATTTGAAAATATTTAATCCCCAAAATGACTTTGTTTCTATATAATCAAGTACCTTTTATTATTCAGATTAATTACAACTTTGTCACTGAGATTTATTTAGTGCACTTCAATTGATTTAACAACATAGATTAATGCTTGTGGAATGAATGAAATAAATATGCAATACAATTATTGAAACAATACTTTGTTTTTTACAAAAAGCCCTGTTGGCAAAATAAGATTGTATATACATCACGTGAAATCAGTTAGGATTGTCCATATGTGTTTATTAGCTTATTAAAAATAATGTTTGAGAAACTAGGGAATTGATTTTTTTTTAAAGTCTATCTTGCTTATACCAAGTTGAAGTTTACAATCTGCTAACTTTTTTATATCAGAAATTTGATATTGAAAAAAAGCTAATTTTGTGTTTTAAAAAATCAAACTGATTGAAGAAATGGAATAAATCATATTGTGAATAAAGTGATGGCCATTTGAGTCATTTGTGTGCAAAATATTGTGCAAGGTGCGGATACAGAACAAGGAATAATAAGACACGCCCTGAAGCAGTACATCGTCTAGTGGGGGGACAGACCAAGCACGCAAAGCAAATTGCAATATAATGTGATAAGTTATTTAAAAGAGGTAAGAGCAACGTGCTTTGGGAGCAGAGAAGAGGGAGAAAGCAGCATCCTGCCTGGATGAGCCAGGGAACACAGAAGAGAAGACCACTATCTCATTTAATCTTTACAACACTCTTGCAAGGTTGGTATTCTACATGGCAAGTAGCTTCAGTTGTCCGGGTTCAGGTGAGGATGTGGAATGTAGTGACAATGAAAAGGAATGTGGCTAGAGCTATTAATTCGTATCAAATTATGAGTGGTCTGAAAACAGCACAGGGACTATGGACAGTATTGATAAACCTTGGGAAGTTAATAAATGATTTGTAGTAGAAATTAATAAATGACATTGAATTTTTAGAAAATGATTCAGACAGCACAGTGGAAGATGGCCTGAAACAGAGGAAATATGCAAGGCAGAAATGAATTGGAAGCTCTTGTAGTGGTTTAGGGAAAGATGAGAAAGCCCTAGACCAAAATAAATGTGTTGGGATGGAGAAATGTGACTGGCTTCCGGAAATATTTCTGAAGCAGAAATTGGAGATCTCCTATGTATATAGAGAGAATTTTATTTGACTATGGCAAGGCTTGAGTGAAGTAAGGATTGAAAAGTCCAACATGATTGACTATCATGACAATTTTGCAAATGATTTGGATCTATAGTATATCATCATAGTTCAGACCCAAGATTCAAACAAGCAGATTTAAATAATATTCAGATTTCTCATCCTACGTAAATAGCTGTGCAAATGATGTTAAAATGTACCTGATCACCTTTCAATACATTTTTAATGCTCTGTTTCCTGACAATAAATGAAAGATTATTTTTCACCTTTTCTCTGCGCTCACTCTATTGTGGCATATTATATGAGAAACAACATACAATATAGGCAGTGCCGTTTTTCTTAAATCTCTCACTTGTTTCCTAGGTTTCCTGGTTGTGAAAATACATGAGATAAATCATGAAGGCCACTATCATCCTCCTTCTGCTTGCACAAGTTTCCTGGGCCGGACCGTTTCAACAGAGAGGCTTATTTGACTTTATGCTAGAAGATGAGGCTTCTGGGATAGGCCCAGAAGACCCTTATGACCCCGGTTTAGAGGCACCCCTAGGCCCAGTGTGCCCCTTCCGGTGTCAATGCCATCTTCGAGTGGTCCAGTGTTCTGATTTGGGTGAGTGGGATGCAGGTTCTCTTTATGTATCTTATTTGTTCTGTTCTTGAGAATGGAAACTGAGTTTAGCGTTTTCAGTTTTAGTATCTCCAAATGTGAGAGACAGTGCCACCTAATGAGGAGTAAAGGAAGCAGAACAGGATAGAAAGAAAAGCAGCTTTGTGATTCTCTCTCCTCTTCCTTTCTTTCTTCCTTCTTTCCTTCATTACTTTGCGATCTTGGACAAATCACTTTTAAAAATAGTTCTGAGCTTTACATCCTTCCTTATACAAAATAAAAGTTTGAGCTGAACAATGTCTTATGTTCTAAAATTTCAGAGTGATGGTTTAATCTTAATTCTGTAATGTGCTTTTATGATATATTAGATATTTAGAAAACCAGGTCAGTCCCTCTACTATTCACATAGCCCAGATAACAGAGTTTCAACATTACTAAAGTGTAAAATATGCAGTTATCAAAAACAAAACATGTAAATTTTTATGACAAAATCTTATCTTTCAAGTACCAAAATACTCCCTTAATCTCTGAGTCTTCGTTTTGTCTTTACTTTTGACATATTGTAATCTAGCTGCTTATATTCTTTAGAAAGTTTCAAAGGACATATTTATCACTAAGGTATGGTAAATATTCAGTATAATCGTGTTACATATATCTTTAGCCTAACACCCTAAAGACCATTTGATTTATCATCGTTTAAGAAAAATTTTGTCTGGAAATTCCAAGAGCTATACATTTAGAAGATGAGTCTCCAGAAACATTGAAGCTCAGTATATGGACCAAAGGGGAATGAACTCAGTTTATATGGCAGCTGATTCACATTCCTTTTTCTGAGGGGGTGTATTTTCTTATTATAGATTTAAAGGGGAAAAAATCTTTGTATCATGATTCTGCCATGTGTACTTCCTTCTGGAAGAAATCCCATACCACCATCAGGCACTTCTTTCAGTCCTAGAAAATGCTTTCTAGCAGTAGTTTGCAGAAAAAAAAAGCCACTAACTTCTACAATTGGAATAAACTACCTACAGGCACCCAGAAAAACATAAAATATATTCAGTAGTAACAATTGAAAAACAAACGCTTGAAATAGCTTCTTCAATGCATATATTGTATAGCCATTTAAAACCCCAAATAAAAACTATAGAAAGGCTTTCAAAAGGCCACAGGATAATTCCAGTGGATTGATTTGTTCACTCATTCAGCAACTAAGATCAGCTCTGCTCTGGGCCTGGGGAGGAAAGGATGAGGAAGACAAATATGGCCCTAGTTCTTGTGGATCTTATATTCTAGTGGTTGTAACTACTACTTTTTGAATTGTCTATTTGCCACAGGGGAGATTGAATTCCTCTTTAGCAACTTTATAAGAATCTAGAGATGACCTGCATTATTGTCTTGGGCAGGAAAAAAACAGGGTTGAAAAAATCTGAACAAAAAAGTCACCATTTGATGGATATGCACAGGATAATCTTTTGTGAAGTTACTAAAATGGTGAAGTTCCCAAAGAATGTGATGCGGGTTAAATTTTACTTAGCCTCTGAGAACAAGTTAAAATAATTTATTATTATTCCCATTTTGTTATAAAAAATGAAGGGTTAATGTTTCTAAGGAAAGAAGAGTCGGCCAGTCACTTTGCTGAAGTTTTATTTTTTCATAAGTATAGTTTGCGTTTGCTTTTATAAAAAATAGTTCATAATGCTTGACCCTGATGAAAGCACTGGGCTAGTTTTCCGATTCTCTGTTATGTAAAAAGGCATAAGTCTATTGTTCAAAGCGAAACAACAAATTGTAGTCTTAGGAAACAGCAAGTTCACTTACTTGTGAGCTTTATGATAATTTTGTTGTTTGCATTGACATTGTTTTGTTTATTTTGTTTTGTTTTTAGATGAGAAAGTTTTCTACATGCTATCTTTTATCTAGAAGCTCAGAGTATACATTATTCCTTTATTACAGCTAGGTTTACTGACCCATATACTAAGGAAGTAGCTAAAATTATTTTTAAAAATTTGATTTTAAGACCATATTTAACTAAGAGAACTAAAGTTCTAATGAGCAGTGCTCTTATGAAAGGTATTTTCAATATTTTAAAATGTACAGGTGAATATTTAAATATATTATAACATTTTTAATCAGCTATTTCTAAAAAAATACATTTCTTAAAAGAAATTGAAATTCACCTCATTTAAAAAATGAGCTCATTTCATATTTTGTCTATTGTCTACTCTTTCTTCCTTTATGATGATGGCAAGCTGTTGAGAGCCTTGACATCTTCATTTGCAGAAAAATTACAGTCTTAGAAATTCTGTTAAATGTATGAGGTACCTGGGTCATAGTAGCAGCTTAATGCATTTTTAAAATTATATGATGATTATATGTAGTAACAGGTGAAGCAAAAGAAAGAAAGGAAGGAAGGAGAAATGGACCACCTCATTCATTATACATGCAATACAGTTGATTTCTTCTTTGTTTATGTCCTCTAGTAATCTGAGCATGAAGCTTGAAGTGTTGTTATAAAGAAAATAAATGCAATGCAGTTGGGGATGGCAAATGTTAATGCTTATTTGTATCAAAAACCAACATTGTGTTCAGGATTATCCTTGGTAGATTATCCTTGGCAGACATTTAGTGAGCAGAGAGGAGCTACAGTGTTGAAGGACAATAGTCTTTTGTCATCTTATTATCTAAACAATGTTTAATATAAACTTTTAAAATTAAAATATTTGACTACTTTTTTCCAGTAAGAAATATTCTTGGCAAAGTTAAGTAACATCAAATTTTTAAACAATTCTTTCAAACCTAAGAAGTAAAAATCTGTGAAATTAAAATTATATAATTACTCTGCAGGGTGATTTGAGGCTTCTGGAAGATGCATGGACAGTTTTAGTCCCTAATTCTGATTTATCACAGTAGTATTAAAATGTGCTTTTTTTTTTTTCTTTAGAGGATGAGGGATTGAGACAGTAAACATGAATTCTTCATAGATATTGGCCAAGTTGTTTTGTTGAACTTGCAACTTACCTTGTAACTGGAACCACAATTTTATAAGACTCATATCTTGTCTTCTTTTATCTATCATGTTAAGACATAAATCAGTTCTCTCTTAATTACAGCATTTATTTCAAAAAAGCAATATTAAAAATAAATATAGAGTTAGCAAATTCAGTCTTTCAGTTACTTTGTAATAATGAATCCACAATGTAACTCATTCTTTTAAAAATCAAATATTTTTTAAATGTCCAGATTTTGATTGGATTCTCAGTTTTATATGTTTGACATCCTGAAGGGAGACAGTTTTCCTTCCTCCTTAGGTACTCTTTGACCTAGCTGTCATCTTTGGATCAAGTGTGACCAGGTGGTATAATTTGGTATAGACTTATTCCTCATTACTGAAATGCAAATTAACCCTGACAAGTTAAATAAGGATAAGTATTGTCTTTTGACTAGACTCCAAAATTAAAATAATAATTCTGGATATATTTCTTATAAACAAATTTCAAAAGAGTTGAAATACCTCTTAATACTGTTTAATAGTGGAAAACACTTGGGCTGTGCAGTTACACACCTCTGATCTCAAATTCTGCTTTGCTGTTCACTACCTGTAACCTTGAAACTTCAGAAGTTTGTTTCTTCATTTGATAAATGGAAATATATCTTATTTCAATGGATAAGAATAGAAAATACATGTAAAAATACTTATTATAGTAACAGTTACATTTCACTTACCATTTCAGACAAAGCTAAGAACATGATGCTGTTTCTGATATTTTCTTTTATTTTTATAACTGAGAATAATAAGTATAAGCCATATACTTAGACACTCTCAATGGTTTGTACTTATTATTCTCAATTCAAATTATATCATCTTTTACTTATGAAAATAAGACTCCTAACAATTCTCTAATAAGTATATGGCTTGTCAAGCTAGAGAGAAAATAGTACCATCTGTCTCTACCTCTCTAAAAAGACCACATCATCTCCAAGTGTAAATAGACAAGAATTTTAAAAAATTGTACGTTTAGCAAGCAATTGAATGTTCTCCAAACCAATATTCCTTTGAACAAAATGAGTTTGTTTGATTTGAGAACAATGAAGCATTTGGTTAATTTATAATCATAAATGATTCATACCCCACACAGCCCTCTAGAAATGGTGCCAGAAGATGAAACACATTTGAATTTGCCATATAAAAGCAATTCAAAAACTACTGGTTTCTAATAATGTAGCTTACAATGCAAATAATGTTGTAATTTTTAAAATCTCAGAAAAAGTACAACCTTTTAAATTGTATAGTTGCTTCCTCTTCATAATCATTTTTCTTGAACTGGTGAAAAATTTTGTCAGTGGTTACCACTTACGACATATTGTACTACAGCTTCTCGCTTGGCTGGGAAAACTGGTTTCCCAGAAGCAGACCTTATACATGAGGTAAATGAACCATTAGACTTCTCCCATGAAATCAACCCAGAAAAATAAATTGTACTATTTTGCAGAGAAACAGACAGAATACCAGAGGCTCAGTTGCCTTTTTATTTTATGTCTGGCTCTGCAGCAGTAGGAGTATGAGGGGTTCCTCATTCAGAGTTTTGGATGCATCAAAAGGGTGTTTCCAAAACATGATATGGGAAGGAGGCTGTGCACAGAGCATGCCACTGGGTTGCCTAAAGTGACATTGTGTAGGAGTGGAGTATGGGTGATCTTCAGATGAAGCAGGAGTAATGCTCAATGCAACCCAGTTAAACAAGTCTCCTGACTCAAGGGGTTAAAGATGGAGAGGAGGAAGAGAGGGAGTCAAGAAGGCCAAAGGAAGCGTCTGTCTCCTTGACCTGACTGAGAACTAACAGAGCCCTGGTTTCCTTCTCAGCCCCAGGAGGGAGAGAGAGGCAGCTGTGTGGGATCAAGGCGTTTTGTTAGACTGCAGCTGGGATTCATTCTCCTTTGGAAGAACATCCCTAGCTCCAGGGGATATGGTGGGAATTGGTTAGCTAAACTATCCATTCCTTGGGTAAAAGAGGAAAACCCTGAGACCCTGTAATCTTAACTTTTCTCCCTCAAAAGAGTGGAGAAAGATTAGATAGTTCCTAAAAAATAGGAAAAAAGAAAAAAAATGAGTTTACAATTCAGTCTTAATAAAAAGAGAAAGCCCTTAGCAACTGTACTGTAACACTCAAGACTCAGTTACTTTTGACTTAGTCTGCGGACTGCTTTAACTTCTGTAGTTTGTCTGCTTCTGCCTTTTCACTGTAATCTACATTTGATTTTCTATAATAATTATATATACATATCGGTGATTATATAATATCTTTAACTATCTTTATATATCTATTTTATTTTTTCTTCACTATAAGTATTGCAATAATTTATCTTCATACGACCGCTACACAACAAACTGCCTTGTACTTTGTAGACTCTTCACACATCAATCAATGATTGATGAATGAATAAATAAACACGTGCATGGTTCGGTGCTGGAGTGAATGCTTGGATGAATAGTCTACAATATTCTAGACTCTACCAAGCTGCAAAGAGGAGGGAACATGTCTGACTGAGAAACAGAAGTCATTTCTCAGTACATCCTAGCTCCTTCCCTTTATGGACCACTGTAAAGCCAAGAAGCTCAGAAATTCATTGAGTTTGACTGGAAAGAGGATAGAATTAGAGAAGAATCTCCTATGTCTGAAGTCTAGTCTAACTGATAATGCAGTTAGATTGCCATTTTTAAGATGAAAAGAAGAAAACATGCCTGCCTTGAGCAGGTAAGTTTTTTGGTGGGGCTGGAGCTCCTAAATATTATTTTGGTCATTTGCCCAAAAACTGAAGTACATCATCACTGTCCCAATTACGAAGTTGAGTACAGAATTATAAAAAAAAAATTGTTGAAAGTCAGTAAGAATAAATCTTAGAGTTTGGACTCCAGCCACATGGCAGCAAAAAAAAAAAAAAAAAAAAAATACATGATGTTTTAAGATGACCTGGCCTTTGTCCAACATGATATTTACCAGATTTTATCACTGGGACAACCAAAAGAAGGGAAGAAAAAAAGAAGCATATTTCTTACTGGCCCTTATTCAGAAATGATGTTTTAGTAATGTCTTCAGTAGTGTCTTATTTACTTTAATAAATAACAAGATTTTTAAAAAGATAAAGTTCCTTACAAAACCTTGGAGAGCAAACATCTAATCCAGGCTACCTTGAAAATAGTGTGTTTTAGTGGAAAATTTAGAATTATGTTAAATAAAGGATGCTTAATGAAAAATAAATTTAGGAAACTACTGTGCTCCTATTAGTATAGCTGAATGAATTTTACCCCAAGACATGGTGGCTTAAAAAAATAATTTAATTTGCTCATGATTTGAGGTATAGAAAATTTGGGAAGGACTCTGAAGGGCTGTTCTCACTTGGGGTCACTCTTGCATTTGTAGTCAAATGTTAGGTGGGAATATAGTCATAGGAAGGCTAGCCTCGGCTGGACACCTTAGACAGTTCACTCTCATAATTAACAGTTGTTGCTGCTATTGCCCTCAAGCTTGGCTGTTCTATCCTCTGGAGTGCCTCAGGTGGCCTCTCTTCTTTTCTTTGTCCCCTGACTATCCTGGAGCAAGCATCCCAGAAGAAGCGGGTACAGTCTTTTCTGAACAAGTCTCAAATGTCATGGTGTTTCAGTCTATTGATTCCTAGAGGCATCATAAGACCATCCTAAATTCAAAGGGAAGAGAAAGCAATTAGATACTACCTCCTGATGGCATTGGGACAAATGCCTATTGTAGAAGAGTAATGTAGGATAGAAAATTTAATTTATGCCACGTTTGGAAAATATAATCATCTGAATATTTACTTAGATTTATATATATTTCTAATGAGAAGTTGGAGAATAATTATGTATTATGTAGAGAAGGCCCATAGATATTACATCATGTCCCCCAAAAAGCTCATTATTTAATGATTACAAACTATATTATGATAAATAATCATAATAATCATAATTAAATTAATTTACAAATTAACTTCATAGTTACTTAATTCTTCTAGTTGGATTGTAAGAGAAGTATTAAGTCATATCTTGATGACTTTGTTTTCATTCTGGAACTTTTTTTGATGTAAATTTAACCTGGGTAATTCAAATATCGTTTAAGAAGCTTAACATTTTACTTTCTGTATCATTTTATGAATAACCATAAAATGTATCTGTTTATTTTATAGTTTATATGAATCAGGATCCAGATGAAGTACATAGTAGATTAACATTGCATTTTTTAAAATAGCTTTTTTCTTTTTTTTTTCTGAGACAGGATCTCACTCTGTTGCCCAGGCTGTAGTGCAGTGGCATGATCACAGCTCACTGTAGCCTCATCCTCTCCAGGCTCAGGGGGTCCTACCTCTTGAATAGCTGGACTACAGTCTTGTGCCAGAATGCCTAGTAAATATTTTGTAAAGACGGTGTCTTGCCATGTTGCCCAGGCTGGTCTCGCACTCCGGGGCTCAAGCAATCCATTTTCCTGAGTTTCCCAAAGTGCTGGAATTTTAGGCCTGAGCCACAGCACCCAGCTAAAATAGCTCTTAACTCTTCTCTAAATTATAGATTCACAATTTCTTCATTTTCTCTTGGAATTTATAGGCTTAATCAGATTCAAGATTGTTTTTGACAATACAGATCTATGAATGAATATTTGTTTCTTCATTTAAAAGCTTCTAATTGATCCTTTCCCAGGAGAAATATATGCCATGCAGAGAAGCTTTTACTGCTGGATTAGTCACCCTGTAAGACAGAAAAGTCAGTCTTCTTCAGATACGTATGTGACAAAATTCGCAAATATGGCAAAGACACTGAAGAAAGTGAGAGCAGTTTTCAGGTGTATGTAATGGGAAAGACATATTTGATAGTAGGTAGCATTCATTTATAAAATGTTCCTGGCCAACTGAGAATCAGGAAGAAAATTATAATTATATAACGAGTTGTATCCTAATACTTCTGAGGAAAAATAAGTTCTGCTATGACAGCAGGTTAGAGGGAGATGGTTATGACAGAATATGGCAGAAATGATCTCAAATCCATGCTCATGAACTTTTTATCATGGGACAGCAAGGCAGATAGACTTTAAAATTAATTAATCAGAAAGGCACTTCCTAATTTCAAAGCAACCAGAGCAAAGGGCTGATGTGAAACAGTAATTAGTCCTCCTCACTCAGGGAAAACAAAAATAAAAACAAAAACTAACAAAGCAAACACAGACCCTGAAATACAGGACAGTATAGTGTAAACTTGTAAATCTATAGCCTATAAGAACTTTGAAGGTGCAAGATTACTGTTATACAGGGTGGTCATTATGAGTACTACAGAGGAGCTGGGATAATGGATATGCTTCAAGGGATTGTTAAAATGGAAGTATAAATAAATGAATATGTGGAATTCTACATAAAATATGCATTGCATGAACAAAAATGAGTAGCTGGGAATGACACAATATGCTCAAAGAATAGCTGTAGATCAGCATTTAAAAATATGTATAATGATCACCTGCATAAATGGTACACCACGGCCAGGTGCGGTGGCTGACTCCTGTAATCCCAGCACTTTGGGAGCCTGAAGTGGGTGGATCACGAGGTCAGGAGATCAAGACCATCCTGGCTAATACAGTGAAATTCCGTCTCTACTAAAAATACAAAAATTAACTGGGTGTGGTGGCTGATGCCTGTAGTCCCAGCTACTTAGGAGGCTGAGATAGGAGGATCACTTGAACCAGGGAGGTGGAGGATGCAGTCAGCAGCCAAGATCACACCATTATACTCCAGCCTGGGTGACAGAGTGAGACTCTGTCTCAACAAAACAAAACAAAGCAAAACTAAAGAAAGAAAAGATAAAAGAAAAAAATAAGGCACACCATATTGTTCTAGAGTGAGGACACAAACTATCCTGGTTTTTGGTCTACTTTAGCCATGAGCCACCTCAGATAAGCTATTTAATGTCTTTGGGTTTCTGTTTCTTTACTTATGAAATGAGATTAGACTGGCTTAAAATTCTCTGATTTCTGGGATAAGTAAACTTTTTGAATGATGAACAAGTTAATTTCTAATTAAGGTCAATACCAAATCTAATAATAAAATAAGAGCCTGCCATCTGCTATCATAATCATTTTTTAAAGAAGGTATATTTAAAAGTAGAAATGGAAGTGAAGGCAGGAACTGGTCTCAGATGGTCTTAGTGTGTGTGAGTGAGTGTGTGTGTGTGTGTGTGTGAGTGTGTGTGTGTGTGTGCTTGTGTCTGTGTGTGAGATAATTTACATTAAAACTAACCACATTGCTCTTGTTTTTTATTTGATATTGATTGTTAAAAACCTTATCATACAGTCTACCTAATCAGCATTTGGGAATCATAGTCTAGTTGATATTTAAGGGCCCTTCCCTTTGTGACATTCAGAGGACTCATAACTAGGGTAAATACTCCATTATACTCTGCCTATTGTCTTTGAGGAAGCTAGTAAACACTCCAGTACCTTATCTAGCCCTTACAGGTACAGCATATTACTGGGTCTGTCAGAACACTTCTTTTGGGGGATACAGACAGGTATGCCGGAAAAAAAAAAGTCATGATGGAATCCAGGACAGTTGTCTTCTAATCCATATTTTGTCATTCCTAGCTAGATAAGCTTGTTCATATTATGGAAATACTATCTGAAAGTTTAAGATTAACATACTGCCTTACCTATTTCGTTGGGTTGTTGTAAGGTAAATGAGAACATATTTTCATTTTTAAAAATAAACTCTAAAACTACATAAATTATTAATAAAAATACTAATATGTGAAATCCCCCAAATGAACACAAATTTTCTAATTCAGAGCAGGTTGTAGATTTACGGTTTTAATCATTGAAATGGCTCTCCAAACACTAAACTACAAAAATTAGAATCCTGTAGATGGTATTCCTTTTTTCTAAATCTCTAGAAATAAGATGTATATAAATTACCTTAAATAGTTACTATTGTTATAAAATTTTAGAATGACAACATAATCAAACGTGTCAGCCATCAAGTCACATCATTTTTTTCCCTACACATTTGAAATTTTATCTGCAGTTTGGCATTGACCAAATGTTGAGAGTCACTAGAACTTAAGTTCACCTATGAATAAAAGTAAGCATAAGTGGAAATTAGGACTTTGATGAAGGTGCCTGAGAAAAAATGATAAAATCTAGTAACTATGTTCCAAATGAAAAGAAGTTTGTCTTTTCTGGGTTGGAGAACACTAATTATAAAAGATTTGGAAGAAGTGTACCATACCTAATTGCATGAAATTAGCAAATTGACATTTCTGAAAATGGCAGTAATTACAACTGTACAGTGTTATTAAACAACCTCCTACTAGATAGTTCTGGTATTTTACTGTTCATCACTGAAAGCACTTAACTCTTGTCATTTCTATGGGAACTGTATCTGTAAGAGTTGTATATTTATGTAACATATTTATGTAAGCTTAGGATTAATTTTTTTTTTTATATTTAAAGTTATCAAGATAGGTGGTCACTGAATTAAGAACAAGATTTCACCCCCAACCCCAACTATCAATGGAGCAGTGATATTGTGGCTAAAAAATTATTTGGGAAAGACTCAGAAATAGATGGCTTCAGATATGGTTTTTGTAATTTTCATGGAAGAAATGAAGATAGTCAAAATAGGGCTACCTATTTTGTTTACAAGTATATTCACATAAAACTCAAAATTGAAAAGTGATTTTCTCAACATCATACTGTGTTGTAATTTTATTTTAATTGAAAATGGTAAACCGAATTTTATTTTTTATGGAGTCATGGGCAATATCTGCCTTGATCCTGATATATTCCCAGGATCTAATAAATTTATGGTGCCCAGGAGGTATTCAATAAAGGCTTGTGGAATTTATGAAAAAATAATCTTCAGTACTTCAAGTTTCAGATATGATGGAGAGAATGCTTCTAACAAAGGCTGAAAAATATTTCTGATTTATGTTATGGAATCTTAAAATACAGATATAATGACATTGATTTGAGTTAATAGAATATCAAATTTTTACTTAATGTCCTACTTCAGTATGAAACAATGGAAAAAAGAAAGGCAAAAGGCCTTATTTAATATTTTACTCCATTATGATTCAAAATGATTTATTCAAAATAACTACTTTTTTATAATTCTTATTTATCCTTATTTGACTAGCCAAATGGCTATTAAAATATTTTTTAATACCATGGACCATTTGGTTATTCAATGAGTTTACATTTACAAACTAAAAACAATAATTCAGTCAGACCAAAATCTAAAGTCTAAAAATAATACTTCATAAAATTAATTTTAGATAAATCATACTACCAGATTTATTTCATTCTAACTAGCCCTATATCTATTGGTCACAAAATATCAACTGAAATTGATATTATTTTGGCATTCCAATGAAAATGAAAAGAACTGTTATCCCAAAGCATTAGATTAGACAAATTTTCAAGATCCTGCCACAACTTGATTATATGTTCTCATAGTTTTAACTGTAGATCTGTGACAGGGTTAGGTTCATCAAAAAGATCTTTATGACTGATGGTTTGGCTAGAGTCATTATTGACACGGTATTTATGTAAAAATGTATAGACTTACAAATCACTCATTCTGCTACTTATCAGAATAACTACTTTTCAATACAAGAACCAAGAAGTAAAACAGATCTGAGTCACACCCTAACGCAACACAAATGTTCCTTTTATGCAGAGGAGTAATTCCATGAGGAAAATATCACATTGAGCTTATTATTAAATGCAAAAAATTATTTGACTTCATTGCAAAAGTTAAAGCAAAAATTTTACCCTACAATGAATGTAATTCTTAGAAGAAGAAAAGTAAGTTGTTACTGTTAAAATGCTCATCACAACATTAATTTCTTGGTAGATATATACTGTATGATTCTGTAGCCATGTGTCCTTTCTACTCACTGCACATTCCTCTTACTTATGCTAGGTCTGGACAAAGTGCCAAAGGATCTTCCCCCTGACACGACTTTGCTGGACCTGCAAAACAACAAAATAACTGAAATCAAAGATGGAGACTTTAAGAACCTGAAGAACCTTCATGTAAGAACTATTTTTTCAATCACAATAAGACTCAAAGTATTTTTCAAAATACAACCTAGATAAGGCCAACAGTATTATCTATCAACAAAGAAGCACATTAGTGTATATTAACATCACTGTTTAGCAGTGGTAGGGAAGCAAAGCATCATATTCATTAGCCACTAAAATTTCATCCAGTTTTATTTTACATATACTCCATGTATCTTAGGTATTTTTTTCTTAAAAATACTTTAAATCTTAATTTTCTCTGACAGTTTTGGGAATAAAAATGGCCTTACAAATTAAATTGTACTTTAATAGTGGAACAAAATGCAAAATGGACTGATCCTAGTATTGTTTTATTTGTTTCCATACATTTTCTGAGAAAAGTGTGAATGATGTTCTAAAGTCTCAAAGATTGGCATCAAGGAAAGAAAAGACAATTATTCATATTTTACTTAGTAAAATATAATTCTATCTTGAAAACAAGAGACATATATATATATATATATATGTCTCTTGCTTTATATTTAGGATTATGTATTTTGTAATCTTATCTGTATGCTTATTTTGATTTTCACTTACTTCTCTACCCTCTCATAATGTTCAGTCTATCAGTCAGGATTTCATTAGAAAAGAGATGCCACTCACAAGGGGTTTCATGGAGGAGAAGTTATTGAAACCTCTATTTGCAAAGGGACATGTGACCCCAACAAGGCACGGTGAGGCACCCAGTCCCACAAAGGTCTAGAAAAATTTGGGGGCCTCAGAATCATGCGAGATCTGGGGGACTGTAGTTCCACTTCCTAATTTCCTGCCTGTGTCTCCTATGGTTGCATCTACTTGAGACCAAAAGACGAGGCCATTTGATTGATGCATTTCCCAGAGGTCAGCTTCCTGGGACATGAAGAAGGGCCCCCCAAAAGGGCAAAGAATGAATATAGTGGCAGTTGGGAGAGAATATGCTATACAAGAAGAATGACCAATCTCAAAAAATAGAGGCAACCCTTGCTAAGGCAACCTGTAAGAGTAAATACACTGTTTGTTCACATGTAACACCAGAATCACTATAAAATGCATTTTCTTGCCCAGCTGTCTATCCCTGTGATGAGTGTGATGTGGTCTTCCCTCAAAACAAGAGTGAACATTAAATAAAAATAAGCCAGACTTCAATGTCCAAAATATATACTCTGGAAATCTCACCGTATCTGCTTCCATTCTGGTAGATCACTCTGAAGTATTGAGTCTTGTTCTTGGCATTTTAAGAAAGGCATTAAAGAACATCTAGAGATGGATGACCATGGAGGTAAAGAATCTGGAAATTAGGTCTCATAGGCACAGTGGATGGAGAGGTGGATGTCTAAACTGGGTGATGAGGTCAGTAGTGGCGTATTTGAAGGGCCATGTTGAACAAAAAGAATTGTATTTACTTGCTTCAACTACAAGATTACAGAATCGTCCTAGTAAGTAGAGTTTAGGGAAGCAGATTTTTATTCAACATTAAAAATAAAATTTAATGTATTAGAATTTTCAGAAATAAAGACTTACCTCATGATTTGTTACCTGCCTGTGTAAATCAGAGTTCACAGCTTTGCATAATGAATGTCATAGGAAGCATTCTTAATGTTGGAAGCATAAACATACCAAACTCTAATTTCATACTTATTTATTCTGGTCATTATAGAAAATAATTGAGGAGATATATCATGAAAATAGGCAATACCTACTACAAGATAAATATAAAAGAAATAATGGGATATACCTTAGAATAAAAAATACAGATACAGGGGAAATAATGTAACATAAAATAGGACTGGTCATAATTATTACACAGTTACTATAATCAAGATACAGTTTAGTTACAAACTTTCCAACAGCCACGATGGGAAAAGCAGTAAACATGTATCCATTAGAAGAAAATATACTGTATTTTTTAAAGGAAGAAATAATTTTTTTTTCTAAAATTTTGATATTCTACATGGAACCATTTAAAAAATGTCAGATAAAACAGTGCCATGATCAACTTATTGATGTGTCCAACAATATAACAAGAACATAAATAGTGGCATAGTAAAAGAAAAAATTAGGCATCATTATTTTTCCAATTACCAGATACAATTTTGAGAGAATACACGAGGAAGGAGTTTTAGATGATCAGCAGAAGTTTGAAAGGCAGAGAGAAAAGGGCTCTCTGAATAAGAAGGAAGCAAAGACAGAAGAAAAAGAGTAGCAGACAAATACAAATACAAATACAAATTGGCTAGAGTGAAAGAAACAGCTGTAACAATGAAGGGTAAGAACAAGCTGGTGGTTCCAACCTTTGGGTCTCTTTCCACTGATTTGAACCTTATTCACCAACTCCCTGCCTTCACCTTAAGGTTTCTCTGGGAGTGAGTTGATGGTGAAAACAGCAAGGTTTATCAATGATTATTTAAGCTACCATTGGCATAAGTTTAAAAAGGAGACCATACAAAATGAATATTATTAAATTTAGATTACTAAAATATTTTTAAAACTTTTATTTGCACAAGTTTGCCTTATACTACTTTTTAAAGGATGAAACGTTCTGTAACTCTCATCTCAACTTCCTGTACATTTAAGTATAATCTGAGTGGGTTTTTTTTACAAAAACCCTTTATATCCTTAAATAAGAGACATCTAGTGTCTGTGGCATTCTCATTAAATCTGGCATTTGTAATAATGTGTTCTTTCTTTTCCCAAGTCTCCTTCTAAGTATGTTTTTAGGCAGCCATCATCTCGACAATCTCTTTCTTTCTACTTCAAAGTATACAACGGATGAATAGAGTTCATTAGAGCCTTCAACCATTCAGAGGATGTTAAACAGCTATTTTTCTCTTACTCTTTCATTCATGATCCTTTCTACCCTTGTTATTATGCAAATAAACATCATAATTTTAGATAGCAAAGCCATACTTAGGAAGGAGAGAAATGAAAATTTAGCAAGGATTAAAATAAAAAGAATTTAACGGAATCAATTTCCCTGTCTGTGCCTCATTATGAGTGGTAGGTATTGCATAAGAGTAATTTTATACATCTATAGTAGGAAACACTATGTATTTGCTCTATACAATAATGGGAAATTAAGTATGGTAATGCCAACATTTAATGTATTTTCTTTGAATTGAAGCTTAATCTTCGTAAGTCAAGTAAGGAAGACTTTTTAATTAAAAATCAACAAAAATTGTCAAAGACTGAATAAAAGCAAATACTTGTTTAGCAATTACTGTATATGCTAGACACTGTTTTAGTACCTTATAAACATTAAGTTACTTAATTCTTGTAACTATTTTTATGAGGTAGTCACACTTGGTATCTTCTTTAAACAGCCACAGAAAGGTTAAGGTACTTGCTCATAGTCACAGACCAAATAAGAGCCAGAGCTTGAGATTCTAAGCTCTGATTTCTGGCTTGAGTATTTACACTAATAATTGCCAATAAATATGACAGTCACCAAAAAAGCCCTTAGAACAATAGCTGATACAGTGTAAGCCCTCTGTAAGTGGCCTTGAAGAAAAAAAATGTTATTACAAGTCAGGTTTCAAAAACATTTAACACAAAACAGTTTTGAAATCATGTTTAATACATTTAATTATATTACAATTTAAAAATTTTCCTCCATGGATAGGAATTGAATACCTCCTTTATGATTTTCATTAGGCACCCACAATTTTGGATGTCTTATAATGATATATGTCACCTCACTCTACTCAGCAGGCTCTGGCTTTTCCCTGAATTTTTGTTTATTAATGTCAAATTTTTTATGACCTTAACTCCCATGAGTTTTTGAAGTTATTCACCCCAATGTGTTAGGATTTTGTATTAATCAACCAATGCATCATTCATGATTAGTTAAAAGATTATATTACTTAATAAGTTTTAATTTATTGAATAATGTGAACTATATGAGGATGTACATAGATTAATTAATCAGCTATTAACTTTAGAAAACATTCTTACATTTGTATTTCTGTAATAGGACAGGGAGACCAAAAGTTCGCTTTTTGCCCCTCCACATTCTCATGTATGCAAAAGATATGCAACAATTGAAAATGCAAGGTTCTTAGATCTTAATAAGTTGTTTTAAGTTCCTTATAATTAGTTAATAAAGTGCCTTAATAAAACAATGTGGTTTTGTTAGACATACAGATAATCAAAAAAGAATAAAATAGTTGAAAAATAGGCCTAGCAATTGTTATAATTATAATGAATTAGAGGTAATTTATGTAAAGGGAACTCAGAAATAAAACCCAAATAATTACACAAAATACTAACATATTTGTCATATAAAGCCTTTGTATTTGTCATATAAAACCTTTACACCTAAAAAAAGGCAAAAAACTTCAGGAGAAACTATGTTAAGTTTCTCTGTATCATATTGACTATATTTTATTCTCTAAATCAATTATTAAAATATATTAAAATTTAATAAACACAAGAAGTATTTGTGATCAGGCAATCTCCTCTCTCCAAAAAATACAATAAATCGTAGGAAAATGAAAGAAAAATTGTTTAACCTTTTTAAATGACAAGGAAATACAAAGAAAAGCAATGAGCTACAACATTATATTATTTTGACCATACTCTTAAGAAAGGTAATATCAAATATTGCAAGGCTGCTGGAAAATTTTAGTTCCTTTCATTGATGGTGATAGCATAAATTGGTGTTATCTTTTGTAGTAAAATCTGTGATCACAGTCAATGAAGACAGACTTAGGTTAAAAAGCTGACTGGGGGATGGATATCTGTGGCATGATTATTTTCAAGTTTCTTGGGTCATTTCAATTGTTAGGAATATCTATTATTTAAAAATTATATATATACACATGCACATATACATACATGTCTGGGTGTGTAAGGTGTATATATGTTGATGTATATATTATATATCTTATTTCGTTTCCCTCCTTTTCATTCTTGATTTTCACATCTTCATATTATACATTTTTTTTTTATTTGTTTGAATCAGAGGCTTGCTCTGACACCAAGGCTGGAGTATAGCAGTGCAATCTAGGCTCACTGCAACCTCAGTCTCCCCCAGGTTCTAGTGCTTCTCCTGCCTCAGCCTTCCAAGTAGCTGGGACTACAGGCACACACCACCACACCCAGCTAATTTTTGCATTTTTGGTAGAGACAGGGTTTTGCCATGCTGGCCAGGCTGGTCTCAAACTCCTGGTCTTAATTGATCTGCTCACCTTGGCCTCCCAAAGTGCTGGGATTATAGGCATGAGCCATCACACCTGGCTTAATTTCAACTTGCTGTGATTACACATGTAGGCCACCGCACCTGGCCTAATCTTAACTTGCTTTTTTTTTTTTCTGATTTCTTGCAATTTTCTAGATTTCTCTGCTAGCCCTAAGAATGGACTGAATAAGCATTCACTTGTTTGATATATATATGGAACATTTTGGATTAAAGATGTTTTTATTCCCTTACTACAGGCATTGATTCTTGTCAACAACAAAATTAGCAAAATTAGCCCTGGAGCATTTACACCTTTGGTGAAGTTGGAACGACTTTATCTGTCCAAGAATCACCTGAAGGAATTGCCAGAAAAAATGCCCAAAACTCTTCAGGAGCTGCGTGCCCATGAGAATGAAATCGCCAAAGTGCGAAAAGCTACTTTCAATGGACTGAACCAGATGATTGTCATAGGTATAGACATTTTTATGATTTTAAGACGAAAACTCAAGTTTTATCATAAGAGACTTCACTGGGTTTTAGGTGCAGGAAGGTAAATTAGCTACAACCTACATGCCTGGAGCCTATGTTATTTATAAGAGCAGGGCCAAGAGAAATTGGGATTTTGAATCTGGACCTTTTAGTGATATTTTTATGTCTGTTTTTGAGTATCTGAGTATGTGGAGAAAACCCTAGGACTGAAGTTACCCTGCCACATGCTCAATATGCAAAGATGAATTTATATAGTGCTTAACTACAGATATTTTGAGATACTTTTCCATTTTGGGGACCTGTTGTATTCTAAACACTCAAAAATCAGTTGCTTTAAAAATATGTTATAATGTTTCACTAAACATATGGTAAAAATTATAATTTTATTATTGGCTTACAAAATGCTAGATTGAAATTCTTTAACAAAATTTTAAAGTTTCTTAGAAAAGTAATAAATAACATAAGATGGGATTTGTTAACTTGCTTTAATTGATTTCTGGGCAAGCCTGTGTATGCATCTTAAATTATTTATTCTTATTGCTTTCACTAATAGTCTTTTTCATGAGTCATTATTGTTTGGTTGGCTTTTGTTTGTTTTAATAAGGGAAAGTTTTATCTCATTTCACTATTCTTCTGAGGAGCATGCCCTTTAATTTCACTTTTGTTTTTCAGTCAAGTTGATATTAATCTCAATTTTTTTATAGTTTACTCGCTGAAACAGATGACTAGTAATATCCTAAAATGTCCTCTAAAAGCCTTGCACTTATTATATTTGTAGAACTGGGCACCAACCCACTGAAGAGCTCAGGAATTGAAAATGGGGCTTTCCAGGGAATGAAGAAGCTCTCCTACATCCGCATTGCTGATACCAATATCACCAGCATTCCTCAAGGTGATGGAAGATTCTCCAAAACATTTTGAAAAACTTAAATTCAAAGACTTTGATTAAAAAAACGTTGTGGGAATTTGAATTGTCAACGAAGTGGGCAAACTTATTTCCAGCAAATTCTCTATTACTGGAAGTGCTTCCAACTGGGTGAGCACTGGGTCATCCAGGCTCACTGTAGAGATGGGTAGACTCCTGTTCAAGTCTATTGTAAGACATAACTTAATGCACAGTGATTTCATATTGTAATATTGTGAGATTACAAAGAAACAGTACATTGATTTTTTAAAAAGTTGTATGCCTTGGTGTTTGTAAAAAAAAAAGATATGGGAGATATGGAGATATGGGAGTATTCTGAAATTGATCCAATTTTTACCCTGAGTCTGCAATTGGGGAATTTTTTCTTTTTTAAGACATTCCAGTTATTAATGTCTGAATGATAGTGGTGGTTGTATGTTGTAAAAATGTAGATTTTGGAGTCAGTTCAAAGACTTTGAAAAAGTTATTCAGCTGTGCTCTATTTCTTTATCTGTCAAGTGGAAATACTGCTATCCACTTCATTGAGTTGTTTTAAAGTTAAATAAATAGAGAAATATTTAGCATATACGTAGGAGTTTAGTATAACTTTTTATTATTCATTAAAGATAGTCTGAACACTCAGTATGTGTAGGCAATGTATCACACACTGAAGACAGGTCAGTGAATAGGATATGCTACATGCCTTTAGGAGCTTACTATCTAAAACCAAGCCAGACAAATATATAGCAATAACCACGTAATCCGAAGGGTAAGCTCATCATTCCAAGGGATACCCAGGAGAGACATAAAAAACAGTCTTGGTGAATTAGAAAAGGCATCAAACCACCAATAATAAATTCCTCTACCTTGCACATTGTCCCTACTCTGGGATTTTCAGCCTCACAAAAGCCCCTTTATATTCTCTAGTTTTCCCCTCAGTCTGTCCCTTTCTCAACTCAGATGCCTTGTTCTTGACTGCGTACAAAATCTAGGTATTTGCCCAGAGAAAACATCAGTTATCCTTTATTGTTCTTTTACAGAAATGCAACTCCTTTGAGTACGTATTCCATAGGATGCTTTCTTACCAGTCCTTACCCTCTCCATAGTCTTGAATACAGAGCTTCCTTTTGACTTTGTTAGTAGCAACTACTGGGACAGATGGATGGATAGATAGATATATAAATAGATAGATATATAGATGATAAAGACTGATTTATAGTTTAGAAAGAACTTTCATGTTGAGTCTTCAATTTGTTCCATGTAGCAAGTGATCTTTCGCTATCCTCAGTGCAGGAATAAAATATTTGTATCTCAAGTAGATATAAATTTGGCATTGATATAGATAGATAGATAGATAGATAGATAGATAGATAGATAGATAGACAGTTGACAGATAGATCGAACTTTCTAAAATTCTTGCTGAAATTTATTTCATGCTGCCAGATGACTTACATTAAGCACAATCTCAGACTTCACTTTCCTTCTTAATGCATCCTACAAAATATCCTTCAGTAATATCTTTTATCACTTCATGATCTGTTTTCCGTTGCTTTCCTGTGTCTTTCTATCCCAGGTATTCTTTCCTCATCATTTATAGCTTGCTTTTGTTTGCTACAACTTAGCAGAAAAATTAAGCGATTACAATTTTTTAAGCATGTATTTAGTGCCAGATACCATGCCAAATGCTTGTCATAGAGTCTTTTATAGGATTCTTACAACATCCCTATATAGTTGTATTATCATTCCTGTTTTATAAGAGTGGAAAATGAAGCTTAAACAGGTAAAGTAAATTGTGATTAAGTTCTTAGAGGTAGGAACTAGCAGAGATGGAATTGTATGGTGCTGATATCAGAACTCATGTGTTCAACTATTTCACTCTGTTGCCATATTAAATTCTTGGCATTAATTACACCAACCTGGGTGAGAGCCCCAACTCACTCATTTAGTCGTACAGTGACTTTAGGATAATTATTCTGCATTTCTATAATCTCAGGTTTGTTATCACTTACATGGCGGTATTAATAATACCTATTTGCTAGAATTATTGTAAGAATTACTATATAGAAGTAAGGCTTGCAATGTACATGCACAGTATTTGGCCCAGTGTAAACCTCAACATATTTTATCTTAAAAAAGGAAAATTAAAAACAAATAAAGAACTAGAGTATGGGTTCTCTAACTCAATGCCACAGTGGCGGAAGCTAATGATGCACTTTATAAATTTGTCTGTCTCAAACCTATTGCAAAGATTTCTCCCAAAATCAAACTTCTTCCTAGCTATAACTATATTTGGGAAACTGACATTCAAAAAAGGGAGACATTTTGAAACTAAGTAAGGGTGATGGATGTGATAGCAATTGGTCTGCTAGAGGCACTGCACTGAAAAAAATACATATATCTTTTTGGCAATAGGGAAGAAAGTGTGTGTATTTGTTATATACATACTTGTTCTATTAGGGGGGTATTTGAAAATTTATATTTGTTTATTCTCAGGAGAATCAAGTGGTTGAAATACCTTATTCCCAGAGTGATTGTGATTTCCTAATATTTATGTATAAGAATAATGTAATTGTTATTTCCTCCCATTAAGAACATGCTATTTTAACTTCTTTTTTGCCGTCTAGGAGCATATTGCATTCCCTACATAATAAGTAGATCATCTACTAAATTTGTAACTTTGAGTCTTACTTCTTTGTCTGTGAAAGGGGATTAGTGACCAATAATTTATATTTTGAGAGACTTAAAAGATTTGAAGGTAGGAAAAGTGCCAAGAGCAATGTTTGACGCATAACAGACATACAATAAATAAATGATCCTTTTCCTAGCAGCTACCACACAAAATATGCTACCATAGGGAACTAAAAATCATTTTCAAATCAAATAAGGACTAAACTATTGTCTAATAGACAATACTGACAGAATTCAATGTGATGTGATAAAAATTTCAGACCAAAGCAGACCTATGGTTTTTCTATTCTGTGTCTTTAAAGACAAATAGCCAAGACTTTCTGCCAATCAGATGTTTTTCTACACGTCACCAGTTTGCTATTTTCTTTGTGTCTATTACTATTAAGTGGAACAATATGTTATTATAAAATCTGTATAAAATATAATACATCCTCTGATGCTAGGAGGAAATGAAAATAAAATATTTAAACTCTTATATTTATAATAATATTTGGAAATCACAGCCAATCAAGTACTATCCAGAGGTTTAGTGGGTACTTTGGATCTAAAATTATTCCCCCAGGTGCTCCACATATGGCAGATCACTTGATTATAGACCTCTCCACTCCTAATGCATAAACATTCTGGATTTAATAGACAGAAGTAAATGTTAGTCGTTTCCACAAAGACATTTTGCAGAGGTATCTGATATTTTTATGGCAAAGTCAATTAAGGCTAAGACCAGCAGAGCATATCAGTGTTAATTTTTAATGAGGCTCATTAATGAAATAATTAAGTTTGTATATGGGTTTAACTTATACATAATCTCTTCATTGTGGTTCAGATAGAGACATTCTCATTTTATAATTACTATATTTTATTAACATCAGTTTTCACCCATTAACAAAGGTGGAAGAGAATAATTAGTCAGTATTGACTTCAGTTCTTCTATTCCAAGAACAAACCTCGACTACGTGATAAAAATAATCCATATTTTTGTTAAAGTCAGCCTAAGAGAAAAATAACAAGGGCTTACACTACTTTGGATGAAAAAAAAGATAAGTAAAACTGATCCTTGCAACTATATGTCTTTTATAAAATTGATGGCATATATCTTCATTAAGTCTGTCCACATTCTGTACTTATAATATTTATCTCCTAATTTAACGTCTTTAATTCCACATTCCAGGTCTTCCTCCTTCCCTTACTGAATTACACCTTGATGGCAACAAAATCAGCAAAGTTGATGCAGCTGGACTAAAAGGACTGAATAATTTGGCTAAGTAATAATGTTCTTTCATGACATTCTATCAGAACAATGGCTAGGTATATTAGTGCTTATATCATGAGAATTAAAAACACGATGATTGATTTTTGGCTGTACTACATTTTGCTGCTGTTCTTGTTTCTAATAATCTGAAACTTTAGCATATCCAATTATTTCTTGAGAGAAAACCCATGAACTAGTATACCTACTAAAACCACCAAGATCAGCTCATATTTTATTAATACTGTACTGTTTATAGATTAGTTATATTTTATAAACAAAGTATTTGATTAAATCAACATGTGCATTTAATATGTTGTAACTTATGTGCCTCAAACAGAAGGTGTAAATTATAACACAGTGTCCAGAATTGGAAAATGCATTAAAATGAAATTTACTGAGACATGGAAATGTTGAGCATCACACAGATTACTAGTTCAGTAGTTATGAGATTCTCTAAACCCCTCTTCTCTGAGGAGTTTAAAATAAAATATCTCTGGACATTTGATGTAGATCAACAAAAGAAAAGCGTTTGTTGTTGTTTTTGCTAGCCCTTCTTAATGATTTTTTAAACCACTAAGTGATACTAGTACTTGTCCTGCTTTCCAACATAACTTCCATCTGGTGAACATTTGTCTTCAGCAACACTATGTTCTTCTTGACTTGTACATATTGCTGACTGTTCCTACAGAGAAGCACAGAATCATGCCAAATTTACTCATTCCTGCTTTTCTGTATAAATTTCAAGGTGGATAAATGATTATAAAATATATCTTTGAATCTTTAAGAAATACATGAGACCAAATGGATACGTAATGCAGCTTTTCCAATTTCTATAGCTATTCCTCAATGGCCCCGTAGGTGGTGAGGGTTGAAGGTGTGCAAATGCATGTGACTGTAGTTATACTATATTACCATGGTGTCTCAGGTAATAAGACATCCTTCATTCACATCTTTTAATTTCAGTCTCTAATGCAGAAAACATTTTTCACAATCGTATTATGTATCACCTACCCTTCTTCATTGATTAGGTTCATTTAGCTGCAGAAAAATGTAGACAGCTACATTGCCTTGGTTAATGTGTAGCACTGACTTTAGTACCATTTTTATTTGTTATAATCAGTAGTAATTGTAGTAGAAATAAACAATATTCTAATTTTTTTAATACAGAAAATCATTCTCAAAATGTGTGCCATCTTAGAAAAAGCTTATTTTGCACTAAAAGTGTTATGACATTTGATGTTCTGTACTTTAATATTGATGTCATATGCTCTGCATCAAACCAAGGTGTTAAGACCTCGAAACTTTGAAGAGACCAACCGAAGTTCAGAGATCTCTTCACATTAATTTTGAATTTCATTTATTAAATTAGAACAGAATACCTAATTGGTCAGAAAATTTTCTCAATTCCTGAATTTATCAAACATATTTCTTTTTGGAAACAAATCCAGGAAAGTCTGTCTATTAAACCATCAAATCCTTATGTTGTTTATTTCTAATTGATATTGGAACATGAGAAATGTTTTGGTGCTGAAAATAAAAACTGAAAAGATGAAAGAAACAGCCACTGATCTCAGAACAATTTTTATGGTACAAATGTTTGAATTGGTTCTTAGGAACTAGTAGGAAGAAAATAATGTATGAAAATAATGCATCCTCTGCAAAAATATAAAATGGTTTTCAGGCAACCTTCTCTTACTTTTCTTATTAAGTAAAAATAAAATTATAATGTCTTATAATTTATATATATATATATATATATATGTATATGCGTGTGTGTGTGCATGCATGCATGTGTGTGTGTGTATGTATAATCAACTCCCTTACTAGGTAAAATATTATTTGATGGGAAAAGTGGTTTTTGATACATGAGACCTCTGTCCTTCACAATGCCTAGTATAATATGCATATAGTAAGTTACCGAGACCATTTGTTTATTAAACATGCAAATAGATGTCTGAATAAGTGAACAGTTTTAAAAAATAAATTATTAGGGATATTGTGTTCCAATAATGTGGTAGTCCAAAATTGAATATTGGAATTTGGGTTTTGTAAGAAATAGATTCTATCCAATCACATTCTGTCAGATGAATCTCAGAGAGTAACTTTTAGCCAAGATCTTAAGAATAAATGGGTTTTGTCCACGCTCATAAAGTTAGAAAAAGCACTCCAACAACTAGAAACAGTAAGTGCAACAACAAAAAATGTCCTTTCCTATAGACTTGATAATTTCACAATGCTTGTAAGAAAGGCACCCATGTTGGTGTTTGTTTTTATTTCTGCTTTCTGTTGTAGGTTGGGACTGAGTTTCAACAGCATCTCTGCTGTCGAAAACGGCTCTCTGGGCAACACACCTCATCTGAGGGAGCTTCACTTGAACAACAACAAGCTTACTAGAGTACCTCCTGGGCTGGCAGAGCATAAGTACATCCAGGTAATGCAAAGCCATGCTTATGCGAGGAATATCCAGAGAGCAAACCCCTATTTAATGGGATGCTAGGAGGCAGGAAGCTCTCCTTAGAATTGTTTTTTTTTTTTTGCAGAGTGTCTTAGAATTTCTATGACAAAATCCCATAAACGAAAATTAAATCAACAAGCACAATTTACATTAGCTAGGTCTCAATAAAGTGTCTGATTTAGAAGTATGAAGATAAAACTTAGTCTTTTTTTAATGCTGATATTTTTTCAGTAGGGGTGGTGGTGTTGGTGGTGCAATAGTGAGAGGGGGAGTTCGAAGACACAAGCAAGATCAAAATTCTTTTTTTTACTGTCATTATTAATTTTAATTTGCAAATTATTCAATAATTGACTGGGAGGAACTTCTTTGGTCTAGTTCCTGCATATTTTGCCATGGC
Source organism: Callithrix jacchus (assembly GCF_049354715.1). NCBI lineage: Eukaryota > Metazoa > Chordata > Mammalia > Primates > Cebidae > Callithrix > Callithrix jacchus. The sequence continues at coordinate 89,997,169 of NC_133510.1, forward strand.
CTCCTCATTTTTCTTTTTAATTTTCTCTAAAAAATAAATATGCGCTACATATGCAGAACATGCAAGTTTGTTGTATAGGTATATGCGTTCTATGGTGGCTGCAAGTATTGATCCATCCTCTAAGTTCACTCCCCTCATCCCCCCACCCCATCTTGTGTGTTTTGTTCCCCTGTCTGTATCCATCTGTTCTCTTTGTGTCCATGTGTTCTCAGTGTTCAACTCCCACTTGTGAGTAAGAACATGCAGTGTTTGGTTTTCTTTTCCTCTGTTAGTTTGCTGAGGATGATGGCTTCCAGTTCATCCATGTCCCTGCAAAGGACATGATCTCGTTCCCTTTAATGGCTACATAGTATTCCATGGTATATATGTACCATGTTTTATTTGTCCAGTCTATCACTGATGGGCATTTGGGTCAGTTTCATGTCTTTGCTATTGTAAGTAGTGCTGCGATAAACATATGTGTGCATGTATCTTTATAGTAGAATGATTTCTATTTTTTTTTTGGTATATAGCCAGTAATGGGATTGCTGGGTCAAATGGTATTTCTGGTTCTAGATCCTTGAGGAATCACCACACTGTCTTCCACAATGGTTGGACTAATTTATGCTCTCACCAACAATGTAAAAGCGGTCCTATTTCCCCACAGCCTCACCAGCATTTACTGTTTCCTGACTTTTTAATAATCGCCATTCTAACTGGAGTGAGATGGTATCTCATCTCCAGCCACAGGGGATTATTAATCTATTTTATCACTTTTGTTTGCTTTCATAGACCATAGTTTTGTGTAGAACCTGAGAATACTTTAACATCTAGAAATTTTATAATTTTAGCTCCTATATTTGGTTGTATAATCCAATTTTGAGATAATCCCTGTATATGGTATGAGTCTAATTCATTTTCTATATGTGGATAGCAATTGTCCCAATGCCATTTGTGGGAAACAATATTATTTCTCCAAGGAATTGTCTTGTTTCTTTGTTGAAAATCACTTGACCACAAATGTAAGAGTTTATTTCTGGACTTTCAATTTTATTACACTTATCTATATGTTTAGTCACATGACAGTATTGTACCTTTCAATTATTGTAGCCTTACGTCAAGTTTTGAAATTAGAAAGTGTAGGTCCTGGCCGAGGGCAGTGGCTCATGCCTATAATCCCAGCACTTTGGGAGGCTGAGACGGGTGGATCACTAGGTCAGGAGTTCAAGACCAGCCTGACCAACATGGTGAAACCTCATCTCTACTAAAAATACAAAAATTAGCTGGGCATGGTGACACACGCCTGTAATCCCAGGTACTCAGGAGGCTGAGACAGGAGAATTGTCTGAATCTGGGAGGCGGAGGTTGCAGAGAGCCAAGATCGTGCCAGCCTAGGTGACAGAGTGAGACTTCGTCTAAAAAAAAAAAAAAAAAAAAGGGAAATGTAGGTTCTCCAAATTTGTTTTGTTTTGTTTTCAAAGTTATTTTGGCTATTCTGGTTCTTTTGCATTCCATATAAACTTTAGGATTAACTTGTTCATTTCTGGAAGAATATTCTTGTAGGGCTTTGATTGTTTTGAATCTATAGATAATGACTATATTAACATTAAGCCTTCCAATACACGAGGATTATTTATATCTTCTTTTCTTATTCTCAACAGGTTTTGTCATCTTTAGCATATATGTCTTGCAATTCTTTTACTACATTCATTTTTTTCATTCTTTTTGATGCTGTTTTGAATGATTAATTTTTTTACTGGTGTGCTGCTAATGTACAAAAGTATAATTGATGTTTATGTATTGAGCTATCCTAGTACTATGCTAAATTTGTTTTTAGTTATAGTGATTTTTGTGAGTTCCTTTGGATATTCTATATTCAGGATATATTATTTACAAATAGCTTTAATTATTTTATTTGGATTCTTTAAGTACACCACTCTGCCCCCAACCCACCCATTACATTGGCTGACATCTCCAGTGCAATGTTGAATGGAGGTAATGAAATTAGACATCTTTGCCTTATTTGCTAGTTTAGGAGGAGGAAGCATTCATTGTACCATTAGTTATGATGCTAGCTATAGGTCTTCTATAGATGCTTTTTATCAAGTTGAAGAAGTTCCCTTCTGTTTCAGGCTTACCAAAAACACTTATTATGAATGTTGTTGTTTTTTCTTACATGTTTTTCCTGCATCTATTGAGATAATCATGTGAGTTTTGGCCTTTATATTTTTGATATACTGTATTACATTGATTGATTTTCACATGTTAAACTAATTTTACAACCCTGAGATAAATCATGTTTGGTCTCATAGTATATGATCGTTTTACATGTTGTGAAATGTAGCTTCCTAATATTTTGTTAAAGATTTTTTTTGTCCCTATGCATAAGAGATATTTGATTACAGTTTTCTCTTCTTATGATGAATTTTGTCTGGCTTTAGTCTTAGAAAATATTGATCCCATAGAATGAGTTTCGAATCTACTTTTATTTTCTTTACACAGGCTAATACTTATGTCTTGATATTTTCTTCTCTTGTTTTCAATGTTAGCCATAAGTGCTCACCAAACACCCCTTCCTTTACTTGCTGGAACATAGAGGATAGTAAGTGACAACAAGAAACTCAAAATTTGAGACTCATAAACCATGCATATAAGTGTTGCTTTCACTTGAATATTCCTTGTTTCTGTTTTTATATGACATCTACTAGTTTGCTTTTAAACCCTTACAGAAACAAAGTCATTTTAACCAGCACATAAATGTGAATGTCCTAGGAGGTAGAGCAATGTTTCAAGTTATTTTTAAGGGAGTACTTCATAGGTTTTATAGCTCACTTTAGACCTTGTTGTCTTAGTGTTATATTCTAACCTAGCTTGTATGATTTTGGATTCGTTGCTTCAGAATTCATATCCTCAGAGTGGAAGTGTAAACTTATTTCTAACATTCTTTGTATAAGTCTGATATTTAGTGACCCTAAGAAAATCTATGGACAAATTACCATTATCTTAAACATGATTGTAAAACATAATTCAGAAAAAAATTATGATTTATTATATAGCACTATATTCATTGAGTAAAATGTATTACATAAAATCCACATTTGTTAAAACTTCTAGGTTTAACAAATTTATTCTAAATGCTGTGATATTTAAATATTTAAGTACTTTTTGGAGTTTGTGATTATTTCAATTCCAGTACTTTATACCCGCTTTTTCTTTTTCACTACATAGCACTTTCTCATTCTGTATAATTTTGTTAAAAGGTTTATATATTTTTACCCTGAAACCATAATGTTTCATGTAGGCCCAATATAGTTATGTAGACCTGGTATATGAAATAACATTTATTCATTCAACATGTATTTATTGAACACCTGCTCTGTTGTAGTACTGGAAATGCAGCCATAAACAAGCAGAACCATTCCTATCTCATGGAGCCTTTACTTTAGAGGAGAGAAACAAACAATAGCAAATACGCATAATATGCTACATATTGATAATGCTATGAAGAAAAATGAAGAAATTTAATATAATTCTGCCCCAGAGAATGGCAGAATGGGGTGGTCAAGGAGGGTATCTCTGGTAAGAAAAAGTGAATTACATGAGGCAGCAAGCTTTGACGATGCTTTAGAGATCATTCTAGGTTGAGTAAATGCTGTTGATAACTTAAGAAGAGATCATGCTTTGTGCGTTAGAAGAGCAGCAAGTAGACCAGATGATTGGCTTGTACAGTAAAGGAAGAGGTCAGAGTAAAAGGATATTAGATCATGTAGGATGTGTAGGCCCCTGTAAGAACTTTGGATTTTATTATTCTGCATAACACAAAAAATAGGCGGGCATGGTGACATGAGCTTGTAGTCCCAGCTACTCAGGAGACTGAGACAGGAGAATAGCTTGAACTTTGGAGGCAGAGGCTGCAATGCACTGGGGTCACACCACTGCATTCCAGCCTGGGTGACAGAGCAAGACTTTGTTTCAAAAAAAAAAAAAAAAAGTGAAGGATAAAAAATATTAAAAAGAATAAACTATTCAGCTGAAGGGCCTCAACATTTAGAGAATAACAATTATTGTTTTATGTTGCAGGTTGTCTACCTTCATAACAACAATATCTCTGTAGTTGGATCAAGTGACTTCTGCCCACCTGGACACAACACCAAAAAGGCTTCTTATTCGGGTGTGAGTCTTTTCAGCAACCCGGTCCAGTACTGGGAGATACAGCCATCTACCTTCAGATGTGTCTACGTGCGCTCTGCCATTCAGCTCGGAAACTATAAGTAATTCTCAAGAAAGCCCCCAATTTTATAACCTGGCAAAATCTTGTTAATGTCATTGCTAAAAAACAAATAAAAGCTAGATACTGGAAACCTAACTGCAATGTGGATATTTTACCCACATGACTTATTATGCATAAAGCCAAATTTCCAGTTTAAGTAATTGCCTAAAATAAAAAGAAATTTTGCCTGCCATTTTCAGAATCATCCTTTGAAGCTTTCTGTTGATGTTAACTAAGCTACTAGAGATATTCTTATTTCACTTAATGTAAAATTTGGAGTAAATATATATGTCTATATTTAGTAAAGCTTTTCTTTTTTAATTTCCAGGAAAAAATAAAAAGAGTATCTTCTGTAAATCATTGAGCAGTTAGCTCCTTTGAGATAAAGTCAAATGTCAATCACTAGCTCTGTATTAACCCCCATTATTACTGGTAAAGCCTCATTTGAATGTGTGAATTCAATACAGGCTGTGTAAAATTTTTGCTACTGTCATTATTTTGAAAAAATAAATTTAAAAATACATTCAAAATTGCTATTGTATACAAGCTTAATTGTAAACATTCCCTAAACACAATTTTATGAAGGGAGCAGACATTGTTTGTTGACAATAACAGTACATCTTTTCAAGTTCTTAAGCATTTCTTCTACCTCTCCCTGTCTTTCATTTGAGTATGGTCATCTGTTTAATGTAAGCTTAAAAGCACAAAGCATACATTTCCTGATTGGTCTAGAGAACTGATATTTCAATTTATTCTTCTGCTAAATAAATATTAAAACTATCATGTGTACTTCATGTAATCAGGCTGCACATTTCTACAATTACTAGATACATTAGACATAATTATTTTCTTTAGTTAAACACCCAATGTTAGAAGTGTTTTCTGTAGAATTTAGCAATAGCTATCAATGCATACAATTTAACAAGCCTGGGGATGATTTACTTAGAGTAAACATTTATCAAATTGTACATTTATGATATCAATGATTAATAAGCAAATATGTGAAAATAGTTTTCTATGAAGTTGAATGTTTGACAGTTAAAAATCCTATCAATTGTAGTTTCATATGGCAAATAGTAATTGAAATACTACAGGATACATTTAAATAATTTATTAAATACAGCAAATAATTGAAATATGATTAGAATACATTTTATCACAGAAATACATGCAGTTATAGTAGTGGCTCACATGAGAGGTGATCAGTTCTGCTAATAGTAGCAGACTGAGTACAGTGAAACATCAAAACTTGAGGAGATAGCAGTTGAGGTGAATTTCCATAGATGCATAATAGCTCAAGAACAAGATTTTGTGGGGAGGCACTATTCAAGACAGGGACTAAGTTCAAAAACAAAGAGGTATGCCTGGATACATTTCTCACAGGTTAGCATAAAGGAGGCTTAGTCAAACTTTTTCTTCTTCTGAAACAGGAGGAATACTTTTCATTTACATTTGACATATCCTGAGCTAATATTAACATTAGGGAAACTTAACTCTTTTCCATCTTTTCACTTTCTTGCAGGATCATAAAAATCTGAATTTTCCAGTATATTTAATAAAAGGGAGGAAACCTTTCTTTTTCTTCTGTCTTTCATCTCCCAAGAGATCCTTCTTTCATGACTACAGTTGAAGAGGTGGTTTCCACTGGAAGATGTTCAGGAATTCAGGGAGGATGTCCATCAATGGACACTTTTTTCTTTAGAGCTGGATCTTGAATGATGCATCCCTCTCTCCATTGTAACCTTAAATAATGCACCCTTCACATTATAGCCTTGAATGAAACACTCTTCTTATTGTGACCTTGAATGATACACCCTGTATAGTGTGGCCTTGAGTGACTCACTTTTCATGTTGTAGCCTTCAGTGATGCACACTCTATGTTGCAGCCTTTCTCTTATGGGGAAAAGTCTGCAGTTTTCCTGCTGCTTAATTGACAACTGTGATGAGAAATAAGTAGATATCTAAAGAGGAGAATATCATTTTGGACACTTATCTGTAAGGCAGATCCAATACACTTTCTCAGGATCAAGCTATTTCTAATTATGTTCAGTATCAAAATGAGAGACAGGCCTGATTCTCCATCCAGCACTCCTCACTTAAGTGTCAATACAACTTCCCCTCATATATATATATATATATACACACATATATATTTATATATGGAGAGAGACACACACACATATATATACATATATTTACACAGATACATATATATCTTCTCTTGAACTATTATGCATTTCAAAATAAAGATATATAATAAAGATATGTTTATATTTCCTTAAATAAAGTAAAGATCTAAATATAAAGATATCTATAAATATATTTATCTTTATTTCCTTTGAAATGCATAATAGTTCAAGATAAATATATATTTATTTATTTGTTTATTTATCTTTTTTATTTCTGCCTTTATCTTCATCTTCACATGGCCTTCTCTCTCATGTGTTTGTGTCTTTTCGCCTCTTACGCTGTGGACATGAGTTATATTGGATTAGGGCTCATCCTAATTTAGTATGATCTCATCTTAACTTGATTATATCTGCAAAGACTCTATTTCCAAACAGAGTCACATTCACAGGTGTTGGGGATTCAATCTTGAACATAGCTTCTGGGAAGAGACACAACTTAATCATTAATATCTACTTTCTTTTTTTTTTATTAAATGTTTACTTCTTTTGTGTGTTTTTATTTTTATTAAAATTGTTGTTCGGTCATGTGTGGTTAACATAAAAGATTGAAAATTATGAGTTTATCTCTGACTCCTTCTGGTTGGAAAAACCTCTGTTGTACATTTATGCTAGCCTTGGTCATGCCACTTTCTTAGGGGCAGGCATCTTAGTTTATTCAAGTGATCCAGATTTTCCAGAGCACAGTATTCACATTCTTTTCAAGCATTTCTCTTCAATGACCTTGACCTGGCAATAAATGTTACTATGTCATTCACACGACATAACGTAGGGATAACTTGGATCTCCTCTTCTGATCATTCATTTGTCTGAATCATCACCATTATCTTTATTATTTTCCTTTCCCCTTCTCCATAACACTCTTCTGAGAAACCATTTTATTCCACAATTTTATTGCAGAGGCAGCTGCAGGATATCATAATCTTATCTTTATACAAAGGAAGAAATGCCTAATCCCTCAAGTAAACTAAAAATATTTTATATGGTCATTTCTCATTCATCCAAAGGTTCAGGCGGTCCCAGTGCAAGACTGCCCCTTCACACACACAACTCTTCACAAGGTTTCATTGTCCTTCATACTCTCCGGCAGCACAGACATTCGAGGTTGCTGAGTCGACATTGCAGTCATTTCACTCTTGATTTTTTTGCTGCTCACTTTTCAATTCCCACACTTATTGCTTAAACATTCCTTTTGGTGAATTTGTTTATGTATTCAAATACGCCATCTGTCACAATTACTTAAAATCACAGGTCTGTGACAGACTGTCAATTTCACACTACGAAGTATAATAGTGGAAAACAAAGTAAAATCAAGAAAGGGAGAACACTCAACTTATTAAAACCACATATAACCATAATCATTCAGGAAAGTAAAACAGCCTTCAATGAAGTCGAATAATTTTGAGCCAAGAGAAAGGCCATATGCACACCCCACCCCAGTCAGTATAAGATAACGAGAAAAGCACTGGGTGGGTTGCCTCCTGAGTATTATGACTCCCAACAATCATTTAGCCATTGGAGATAAGGAGAGCCTGCCCGGACCATGCATTTTGTAGGGAATGTAGGGCTGAATGAATGCTTTCAGGCCATCAGGAACAACAATAGAAACACAAATCAATTTTAAAGTATACTCAAAAATATCAGAATAATCCAACTTTTCTGTGTTGATCAGATATATCTACTAGCACACATTACTTCATTTATTTAGCCGATATTTATTAACAATCTACTGTGTGCTTGACAGTGTTAGTGGCAGAGACACAGCAATGAATAATATCTTGTCCCCTGCAGCAGATGTTGCAGCAGGAGGAGACATTCCAGGACATGACAATTAAAGTGGAGGAATTTCAAGCAGAACTGGGGAATAAGGGATGAGAAGGGGGTGGGACTTGTTATTTTATATAGGATGGTTGGAAAAAGACCTTATCGGGAGTGATATTTGAGCAGGGAGGTGAAGAACTGGAGGGAGCAAGCCAAGAAAAGGGGCCCTGAATTTGGAAAATACATGACAGGTTCCAGTAAGAGCAGAGAGGACAAACGTGAACAGAGTAAAGTGAGCAAGGAGAGACAATATACGATACAAGGTCAGAAAGGTAATGACAACCATATCTTGTAGGACTTTTTAGGCCATTGTAAAGATAAGCTTTTACTCTGAGTAAGACAGGGAGCTATTAGAGGGGTCTCAGCAGGGAAGTGACTTGATTCAACTGTCTTTGAGAGGATCCTTTTGTGTGTATAGACTAAGATAACAGGGATAGGTCAAAAGCAAATATTTAGGATGCTAGTGCAATAATCAGGTGAGAGATGATGAAGACTTTGATCTAAATAATAGAAAAATTGTTGAGAAGGGATCAAAATATGGGTTTGTTTTGATGGCAGAGAGGCTACGGATGGCTGAATGATCAGATGGGGCATGAGAGAGAAAGAGAAAAGACAGAGTTGACTTTAGGAATTTTGGCCTGGGCCGCTGGAAGGATGAAGTCACCATTTACTGAGATGGGAATGACTGGGAGGATGAGTTGGAAGAACTGAGAATCAAATGTCTGGTTTTGAATCTGTTCTTTTCGAGATGCATATTCAACTTCCATATGGAGGTGTCAAGGAGGATTTAGATCTAGAATTTCAGAGTTCAAGGGAAAGGGTTGAGCTGTAGACATAAATTCTAAAGATGCCAGAATATAGACTGTGGTCCTTCTTTATCAGCACAGAAATGACTTGACTTTATCCAAACTAAGCAGTCATACTGTACATGTTAGCAACACATTTTACAGAGCCAATTTGGCCTTTTGCAATGTTCTGTGGTTTCTAAGATAAATAAACATATTATATGTTTCCTTCTGGATGCCTTTGCTATGATCCTGTCAGCATTTCCAAAACAGTTCTTGCTTGAACACCACCAAGGAAAGAAAAAACCCTCTTGAGAAAGAAATTATTGTGTTTTTTTTTTTGTTTAAAAAAAATCCCTGTGTTTTGACTTATGGGTTTAAAAATTATAAAAACAGTCTAGTTTCTGTTTTTTTCAAGAGATCACATTAACAAAAGTGTGGCTTGGTGCCTATTTTGAATGTGAGTTGATAACTTGCTCATGGTTTGACAGTTATAAACAGTCTTATAGCATAAAGAAAGCATATTCCTGAAACTGCAGGAGGTCTCAGTGAACCTCAGGCATTATACCAGCATATTTAACTAGAAAATTATAAAAACACTTACAAATTCTATAGCAAAGGCCATTGTTACATGGAATCATGGCATAAAATGGCTCCATATAATTCTGTAAATATTTATATTGATGACTAGTATATAAAGCAACCATATTGCCACTTGGTCTGGCATTTATATGAAAAAAATTTTTGAAATAACTGACTTTTCCCCCTCTTTTTACAAAACCAGGAATGTGTATGTGTGTCTTTATCATCTTGCAATCTTAACATGTTTATATGAGAGGAAATAAAATTTTAATTTAACCATTTATTCATTTACTCAACTAATTCACATATTTATTGAGGACTTAATATAACAGGAATTATGCTAGGTCTAGAGAAAATAGAAACAAAAAAATGTATATTTTCTTCCCTCTAATAGATACCTTTAGAATGTGAAAGTAAGATATTTCAATAAGCTTTAAAATGAAATAATAAGACAATATCTGAGAAGGTTCTGAAAGGAAATGAAAGTCAAAAGTATTGCATACCCGTTCATGATTAAAAATTATAATGTTAAACAAATTTCCTGTGGCTGTCCTGACTTCAGGAAAAACATCTGGAACACTGTAAGAAATGCCAGGCCACCTACAAATCACAAGACAAAGCTTTCACTGAAGTTCAGGAAATGATAAACAAAGCTCATGGGAACAGATGTTTCTGGGTGCTGTTATTTTGATTAAGATGATTCTTCTTTTCACACCATCTGGATGGATAGATTAATTGAAAAAAGAATTATTCCTTCCTCACTTCAGTGACTCTTATTGAAGTATACTAGAGATATATCTACCTAAGATAAATGCCGGTAGTAGTAGAGTTAGTCGTTTTTTGAAAGGGAAAGTTAGTGCAAAAACTCTATCTACTCATGAACGGGATGTACAATTTAGTCCAGGTTTAAAAACTGCTGTCATAGTCACAGAGCCTACATTTTTTCCCAGATACTAACATCCACTTTTAAATTCCTTTCCCAGAAAGATTGTCTTTGGTGTAGTCTGCAAAAGGTGAAAATCATGTAATAATGTAAAAGCAATCTTTCTGTAGGTTTCTATGGCACCTTAACCTTGGTCCTTTGTGACACTGAGAAATAACAAAATGATTTCAGTTTTGGGTACGTTCTCAGAGTTTCCTTCAGTACCAACAATAACAATGACAATGTTACTTTTCATTTATATGGCAGCTTTTGGTTTATGAGCGTATTCACTGATACAATCTCATTGCCATTTCACAATCAACAGTGAGATAGGGTTATATTATGATAAGAAAAAGAGACAAGGAATAAATAAAAGAGTTTTGATTAGTAAGAGAATTGCCCTATGAGATTAGACATAGGCTTAATCCATTGTCCAGGGGAAACAGAGTTGAGGAACTAACAAAGTAAGTGAAGAAAAAGATTTCTTTTAGTGGCTCCATATTTAGTGCCATGTCCTCTACCGCTTCACTCCTTCACTCCCTCTCTCCCATTTATACCTTCCATCCCCCACCATGCACAGAGCCACACCCTTGCCGGATGAATGGGTCATAAAGTGCAGCTCTGGCTTGGCAAAGGCAATTTCTGGAATGAGCTTCAGCTGTGTGTCTAGCACAGACCAGGTCTCAAAGCTGAGAGAGAATATGTAGGCGGCGGGTGGCGGGGAGTCTAAGCCTGTTGCAGGCAGCCAGATGGACTGAAATTTAGCTGCAGACCCTTGCCCAGCTTCTCTTGAGGCAGTGCAGAACAGGCATTAAGAATAAAAGCCTGGAAGGTTTTGCTCCTGTCATAATGTTACCTAGTTGCTTTGTAGCCTCAATTGTGTAATCACTTCATAGTATCTGTAAGTCCAATATTATCATGTGCTTTTATGATGGCAAGCATTGCCCCTTTGTTTCCATAGTTAGAACTCCTTTGAGTATTTCTTCTGGGACCAGTCTAGGGGTAAAACATTCCCTTACCAGCTTGCCTGGGAAAAACTTTAATTCTTCATTTATGCAGCTCAGCTTAGTAGGATTTAAAATTCTTGGTTGGCATTCTTTTTTCTTTAAGAAAGCTAAAAATAGCCTCCAAATCTCTACTGCTTTGTAAAGTTTCTGCTGAGAGGCTCACTGTTAGTCTGATGGGAATTTTCTTTATAAATGATTAGATGCTTCTCTCTGCTTTTTTTTCCCTTCATATTGACTTGGGATAGTTTGATGATTATATACTTTGATGATATTTGTCTTGCTGAGACTCTTCCAGCTGTTTTCTGAGCTTCTTGTATCTAATTCTATTGCTATGCCAGGGACGTCTTCCTAAAATTTTCATCATATACATTTTCTAAGCCTTTTACTTTTTCTTCTTCTCCCTCAGTAATGCCTGTAACTTTTAGGTGTGGATGCTTCACATAATCCTACATTTCCAGAAGTCTTTGTTCATTTCTTTAAATTTGTTTTTTCTTTATTTTCATCTGGTTTAATTAAAAGGACCAGTCTTCATTATTATACCAACATGGCACCTGCACTTGTATGTTTATTGTAGATTATTCACAATAGCAAAGACACAGAATCAACCTAAGTGTCTATTAATGGGTAGTTGGATAAATAAAATATGGTGTATATACACCATAGAATACTATACAACCATAAAAAAGAATAAAAATCATGTATTTTTCAGCAACATGGATGGAGCTGGAGGCCATTATGCTAAATAGAATAAATTAGAAACAGAACATCAAATAATACATGTTCTCACTTAGAAGTGAGAGCTAAACAATGTGTACATATGGACACACACAGTGAAGTCATAAGTAATAGGGACTCCAAAAGTAAGAATGGGAGAGGTATGAAGTTTTAAAACTTACCTACTGAGTATAATGTTCACTCTTCAGGTGACAGGCATACAGAGGCCCAAACTCCACCATTATGCAATGTATCCATGTAACTCTGTAAATCTATAAAAATAACAATTAAACAAAAAGAGAATAAAAGGCTATGGTCAACCTGACCTTGTGTAGTCTTTGTTTTGGTGTTCACAAGCTGTGAGACAATAGGCCTATCCAAATGAGAAACAAGATTAAGGTCCCTACCACTGAAGTTATTTAAGGCCATTAACTGAGATACTATTTGTAAATAAGGAAAAACAGAATGCCTTTCCCCTAAGATCAGGAAAAAGCAAGAATGGTTGGGGTCACCATATCTGTTAGACATTGAATAGAAAGTACTAGATAGTACAGTAGAAAAAAGAAATGAAAAGCATGAAAATTGGAAAGAAAAAACATAAAACGATGTTCACTTGAAAATGATATATACATGTCCATAAAAATACATGAATAAAAAATACCCACTAGCTTAATAAATGAATTTAGCATGGTCACAGGATGCAATATTAATGTACAACAATCAGTTTAATTTTTATTTACTAATAGCAAATAACTGGAAAAACTTTTTTTAATTTGTCTTGAATTCAAAAAAATGACATGAGAATAAATTTAACAAGAGATATGTGTAATATATAATTAAAATATATAGAATATTTCCAATGGAAATTAAAGAAGACCTGAAAAATTGACACATGTACCATATACATAATTTAAAGATTCAGTATTGATAACTGACATATAGCTTACCACAATTCTAATCATAATTTTACATAGTCTTTATATAGAAATTAATAAGCTAATTCTAAAGATTTTATGAAAATGCAAGCAATCTAATGGATACAATGCCCTTTATAAGAGGAAAAATTGATGACTTACACTTTTAAGTCTTTCCATGAAGTTATAGTAGTATTGGCAAAATGACAGACATAAATATCAATTGAATGGAAAATAGTGCAGAAATGAGCCCACCCATAAACAATCAAATGATTTTCAACAAAATAACAAGTCAATTCAATTAGGGAAGGTAATCTCTTCAGCAAGTGGTGCCAGCACAACTGGATATTGGTATGGGAGATTCACATTGACTATTACCTTATATTAGTATTATATATATGAATTAACCCAAAATGTGTAAGTATAATTAAAAGCTAAAATTTAAAAAATTCTTAAAGAAAACATTGCAGAAAATCTTTGCAATGTTGAGATACGTACAGTTTTTAGATAAGATACAAAAAGCATAAACTATTATATAAAAAGTGATACATTAAACCTTAGCAAATTGAAATTCTTTGCTCTTCAAAAGACATCTCAAGAAAAAGGAAAGAGAGCAACAGACTGAAAGAAAATGTTTACACTGCATATATTCAACAAGGGGTTTCTATCCAGAGTGTCTATGTGTATGTGTTTATGTGTGTGTGTATGTGTGTGTTTGTACAATTTCAAAGTTTAATAAGATCAATTAGCATTCAAAAATGAGCAAATTATTGAATATTCACTTCATAAAGGAGAATATATATATATATAAGTTTTTATTTTTTTAATTTAGTTGTATTATACTTTAAGTTCTGGGATGAATGTGCAGAATGTGCAGGTTTGTTACATAGGTATACATGTGCCATGGTGGTTTACTGCACCCATCAACCCATCATCTATGTTAGGTAATTCTCCTAATGCTGTCCCTCCCTTAGCCTCCTCACCCGCTTACAGGCCCCAATGTGTGATGTTCCCCTCCCTGTGTCCATGTGTTCTCATTGTTCAGCTCCCACTTATGAGTGAGAACATGCAGTGCTTGGTTTTTCTGTTCCTGTGTTAGTTTGCTGAGAATGATGACTTCCAGCTTCATCCATGTCCCTGCAAAGGACATGAACTCCTACTTTTTATGGCTGCATAGTATTCCATGGCATATATGTGCCACATTTTCTTTATCTAGTCTATCATTGATGAGCATTTGGGTTGGTTCCAAGTCTTTGCTATTGTGAATAGTGCTGCAATAAACATATGTGTGCCTGTGTCTTTATAGTAGGATGATTTATAATCCTTTTGGGATATACCAGTAAATGGATTGCTGGGTCAAATAGTATTTCTGGTTCTAGGCAATTCCTCAAGATCCTTGAGGAATTGTCACAGTTTTCCACAGTGGTTGAACTAATTTGCACTCCCACCAACAGTGCAAAATCATTCCTATTTCTAATATTCAATTAATTTATTTTGGGTATATACCCAAAAGAATGAAATCAGTATATCAAAGAGATATCTGCACTCCTATGTTTGTTGCAGTACTGCTTTCAATAGCTTAGATTTGGAGGCAACTGAGTGTCTATCAACAGATGAATGGATAAAGAAAATGTGGTATATATGCACAATGGAGTACTATTTAGCCATAAAAAATAATGAGATCCAGTCCTTTGCAACAACATAGATAGAATTGGAGATCATTACATTAAGTGAAATAAACCAGGCATGGAAAGACAATTCCATGTTGTCACTTATGTGTGGGATCTAAAAATCAAAACAATTTAACCTATGGACATACAGAGTACAAGGATGATTCTCAGAGGCTGGGAAAGTCAGTGAGGGTTAGGGAGGATGTAGGGAAGGTTAATGGATATAAAACAAAATAGCAAGAATGAATAAGTCCCACTATATGACAGCACAACAGAGCGACTATAGTCAATAATGACTGCATATTTTAAAATAACTTACAGAGTATAAACGAATTGTTTGTAGGTTCATGGATAAACGCTTGAGGGGATTTATGATTGCTTATTTCATAGGCATTGCTATATCAAAACAACTCATGTACCTCAAATATATACACCTACTATGTACTTACAAAAATTATAAATAAAACTTAAAAAATATATGTATATATATAAATATTCAAAAACCACATAAACTAAATACCAATAGTCATCAGGAGAATGTTAATTAAAACCGTACTAAGATATTACTATGTACCTATGAAAATGGCTAAAATTTAAAACTCTTAATCAAGTCTTTAAAATAATTTGGAGCAACCGGAGCTCTCATATACTGTGGTGACAAGGTATAATATTAGAGGCACTTAAAAATGATTTTTTTATAATTACTGTAAGTTAAATGTACACCTGCTATATGACCCAATTATTCCACTTAAAAGTATTTTTCATAGACAACACATATCCACACTAAGACAACTTGGACATAAATCTTCATTGCAGTTTTATTTGTAATAACCCCAACTAGAAACAACTCAAATGTCCATTCACAGATGAATTAAATTATTTTATAAAGTAGTTTATTCATAAAATTGAATAGTAATAAAAAGAGAGACAAGGGAGATATGAACTGCAAAGAGGAAGGAGAAAATGTTAGATGGTGATGGTAAAGTTCTATACAAATTATTAGTTTCACAAGTGTATACATCTGTCATAACTCATTGTATGTAAATAAGTTATTGTATATGAATTTCTAGAGTAAAAAAACGTTTTAAAATTCTTAAACTGGGACTTTATTAAACTATTTTTGGCACTAATTTGGGGATCAGAATTTCAGTAAGTTCATGCAAAATTGCATAGGCAATAGTATTTCATGTTTAACAACGTGAAGTTGGAAATAGGTAATTCATTTTAAGAATATCTTACCTAGGCTTTTGTTTTGATGTTTCTTGAGAGAGCCACAGATAGGCTTTTGAGTCTCTAAGTTATTTGTCAAATTTCGTTTTTACCGTATCTGGCAAGATAAGATGACCAGGTAATGGAATTAGAAAATTCCTCTTAGCTCAGCAGATTCACATCCAAAAAAATACCCTGTAAACATACAAAATATTGCTCACCACTTAATTTTCCCACTCAATATCTAAAATGATTCTTCTTTAAAAGCTGGAAGCAGAAAAACAAACACCTCATGCTCTCACTCATAGAGAGGTGTTGAACAATGAGAGCACGTGGTCATAGGGAGGTCACACACTGGGGTAATTTGGGGGGTGGGGGACTACTGGAGGGACAGCATGGAGCCGGGAGGCTGGGAAGCGAAAACCCTGAGAGAAATGCTTGATGCAGGCGACGGAGGACGGAGACTGCAAACCACCATGGCATGTGTGTACCTACGCAACAACCCTGCAGAATATGTACATGTGCATATTTCTGGTGTTCTACTAGCAATTTTGATGATGGCAACTTACCCTTTCAAAAAGATTACTTCCATTTTGCTATGAGTTTCCAAAGGATGGTTTCAGGAAAGAGAAAGAAAAAGAGAGGGGGTGAAGAAGTAGAAGGAAGGAAAGGTAGGAAAAGAAGGGTAAGAAGGAAGGACAAAAAGGAAGGAAGAAAAGAAGGAAGGAAGGAAGGAGAGTGAGAGAGAAAAAAAGAAAGAGAGAGAGAGAGAGAGAAAGGAAAGGAAAGCAAAAAAAGGAAGAAAAGAAAAAAAGAAAAGGAGAGGGATCTATTTCAACAGATGGACCAAATTAGAAAACCAAGTGAAATTCTCTGGTTTGGTTCTGGAACCAAAAAACTGCAGTTGTGGTAGAACACCACATTATTTTCAGCAAGCAAAATGAAGGAGAGTCACCTCCACAGTTACGGAGTTGTGTGTCT
This sequence comes from Callithrix jacchus, assembly GCF_049354715.1. NCBI lineage: Eukaryota > Metazoa > Chordata > Mammalia > Primates > Cebidae > Callithrix > Callithrix jacchus. The sequence continues at coordinate 90,014,209 of NC_133510.1, forward strand.
TGGTGAATTAGGCACACCCCTTAGGGAACAGTCTTTAGAAACTATGAAGTGTCATTACTGATGAAATGGAAATTTAGAGTTAATGAAGTTTAAAAACAGTCACCTCAAAGATATCTTTTTGCAAACTGGGCCGTCTTGTTTGAGGTTTTGCTTATGTTTACACTAGGCATCATGTCTGAGAAGTCTTCTCTGGTCATTGGAGTGTGTATTTCTTATGAAACAGTGTTGTTTTTAAATGAGGTAATGATTTCCAAGTAATCATATATTTTTTCTTTTTTTTTTTTGAGAGGAAGGCTTGCTCTGTCACCCAGGCTGGAGTGCAGTGGCGCTATCTTGGCTCACTGCAACCTCCACCTCCCGGGTTCAAGCAATTCTTTCTGAGTAGCTGAGATTATAGGTCACCATGCCTGGCTACTTTTTGTATTTTTAGTAGAGACGGGTTTCACCATGTTGGCCAGGCTGGTCTCGAACTCCTGACCTTGTGATCTGCCCGCCTCAGCCTCCCAAAGTGCTGCAATTACAGGTGTGAGCCACCTTGCCCGGCCACACTATGTTCTTTAAAATAAACATAGGTATATTGATGGGAGAAGTACTTGACAAAATAGATCATAATGTTTACCATACTATATAATAATGTAATGGCATTCATAGACTATGTAATTTTGATTTATAATTTTTCTTTTCTCAAATCAGAAAGTGTAATTTCATCTCATAAAGCTACCAAAACTACCAATGTAAAAATTAAATGAAAAGATTTTGAGGTTTCATCAAAAATGCTCAAATTAGTTTAACAGGTAAATATTTTACTTTATTTTTGGTTAGAGTAACAATGCATTAATAAAATGAGAGAACTAAATCATGATTTAGAAAAAGGGCTCGTGCAATCATAAATCTGATATCTGCATTAGAAATTATTTATTGATACAATTGTCCAAAATTATAATACTAAATAAAAGCTGAAGGAAATCATTAGCTCAAAGAGATAATCAATTCAATTATCCAATTGAATTTTATTTTCAATGATTTAATTAACTTTATTTTGCTTCATTATGTTGCAATCCAAGTGCACATTATTATATCACTGCAGATAGAAATAATGAACTTTTGTATTTCATGTTTACTGATTTATATTCCTTGAATAGTATTGTTTCCACTTTATTATATTATACTATATAATTTTAATAATGTATATTTTATTTGTGTGAAGTAACTATATAATCACTTATCTGTGTTCTTTGTCCTCTATTTTAGAATTTCTTTTGTTTCTGTTATTATGCAGTGTGGAAACAAATATTGTTCTGATTATAAATCACTTAATATTTTTGTATCTATTGGGATTACTAGATCAAAGCATATGAACATTTTGTTACATATGACTAACTGAAAATATTTCTTAAATTAGCACTATAATAAAACAAAGCACACTTATTTGATCTTATTTTTTATTTTTTTATTGCATTTTAGGCTTTGGGGTACATGTGCAGAACATGCAAGATAGTTGCATAGGTACACACATGGCAGTGTGTTTTGCTGCCTTCCTCCCCTTCACCCACATTTGGCATTTCTCCCCAGACTATTTGATCTTATTTTTATAGGTTCAAAATGATACCTCATTTTAATAGCTTTTTATATGCTTGCTATTATTTTTGTGTTTTTTTTTTTTACCTAATTATACTTCATTAACTGTTCAAAAATGTTAAAGAGTATAAAGATAGAAGAGGTTAAATGACTGCCCAGAGAAAGAAAGAAAGAATACCAAGTTAGTGAAAGAACTAATACTACCTCTTGCCCTCAAGCCCTATATTCTTATCATTTACAGGCAACTTTAGTGTTAATACTACCTGCTAAATTGGCAAAGACAGGCAATCTGGAATCCAGAATGTGAATAATTTTGAAACAAAGGTTGGTTGAGAAGGAGGAGTTTTAAGAGACCACTGTGATGCAAAAGAATCAAACTCAAATGCTTGCATGGTATGGCTTGAGAAATGTGGAGAAATTCTGGTGCCTCCCAACTTCTTCAAGGAAATCACTTCATCTCTGTACTGCCCACATTTTGGTTCAATTCTTACAAGATACCCAAGAGGCACCTAATAGAATTCAGAATCCTTTGGTGTGTATAAAAGTTTGAACAATGACTAGATTTAACCAGGATCGTCATTTGTAAATTGACTCATTTAAAAATTTATTTGAATTCCTACCTGTGCATAATGTTGTGTTAGATTCTAAAAGTACCGTAGTGAAAATGCCGTAAATAACAGGCATGGGCCCATTCTAATGTGGGATACAGGCACACACATACATATACACAAGAAAAGTAAGCAGGAAAGTAAATAAAAGGTAAATTGTGATGGGGCTCTGACAGAAACAAGAGTAACTGAAACTGGTAGAGGCAGCGTACTGAGTGCAAAGTCCCATTACTTATGTGAACTATGGATGGGAGAAGAATCTGAGTTAGGTTTGGGGCAGGGCTGGGAGTGGGGTGGTACAAAAGGCTGGAGGGAGAACCACCACCCAAAGGCATAGGGAAAATCTTAGAGAAAATATTATCTATTTCCACGTTGTTAGCACTGAAAAGTCACAGAATTTTGGAGGCTAAAATCCTGTGCCAGAGGCCTGACTTTCCTCATCTTTAATGTAGACTAATTTGTATTTCTCTGGGTTTTAATAAGGGTCAAGTGAAATAATATACATGCAAGAATGTCCTATGTCATGAATCACAAAATAAATGTTGTTATTATCTTTGTTAATAATGATGATCTGGATTGTCTTTGTCTATCACTACCGTAAAATCTCTTTTAAAGAATAAGTCATTAAAATAAGCTTCTTATGGAGCCCTGCATGGATAATGAAACCTGTTTAGAGAGACCAGGTTATACCTGGCACTTTAGAGTCCTATTCTATAAAAGAAAAGTAATATCATGGACATTTTTCACACCCATTTAGAAAGACTTTTGTTTTGGTGGGAGAGGGAGATGTTGGGATTTAATTCATGTTTAAAACTCACCTCTTTCCCAGTGTTACTCTTTCCTTTCTACATTTTAAAATATTCTTTAGAATAAAGTAATGTTTGAAATTGAGAAAGGGAGGGAAGGAATTCAAGTTAAGCCACATATTAACTATATTTAAGATTATATATTTTACTTCCTTTTAAAACTTTTTCTAATAAATGTTCACAATATGTACTCTAACCATATAGTTGATGCCACAGTGGATGTCAGAAATAATTATCTATAAAGGATAATAAAGTATGAGGTAGTGAATCTAAATGTCATGAGACATCCCCTGCTTTTGTAGTTTCTAGTTCTGTTCAGTCTCTGTTTGGGTGGAGACCATATGTACTGAACACATATATATTCATAGAACAATGACAGGCAGGTGTCACAAGCGATCACAAGAACAATGAAGGGAAATATGATTGATAAGAAGGCAGAGAAAGGAGAGATATAAGATAAATATGAATCCTGATACTGTTCTTGGCCATCATGATATTAGAAATTTGGGAAAGTGTTTTTAATGGTTGTGATCCGTGATCCAGCACAACTGCAGTGTGCTTTTCTACTTAGGTACTTGTCTTTTTCTTTTTTCCAAAGTGGCAAAATAAGATTATAATTTATTTTGGGATTCCACTCTGAGTCATAATCACAGAACCAAATCCAGACTTGGCAGCACTCACGCCCTCCCTCTTCTGTTTGCCCAGTCTAGTGTGCAGCGTCACTTCTGGGAAGAACAATCCACATACCCACAAGCAAAAGTCCCAGTGTATTTTTTAGGTTAATCCAAAGTCTATTCCCAGAAGGGATGTTAACCAGACCCAGAATAAGTCCATTATAATTTTATTTCCCCTGGCTTCCAAAGGAATACTAACTTAACAATTTGGAGATATAACAACCAAGTAACTTTATTAAAGGTCACATCTCAACTCACCTTCCTAACTGAATGTGAAAAACATAAAAACAGAAAGTTGAATTCTCTAATGTTACAGTATATACTAGAAAATTCCATGCAGTATGGCTATAATTTATTTTTTAAGTTATCAAACATATTAGAAGTCATAGCTCTAAATAACTCTTATATAGCTCTAAATAGCTCTTACAGATTTTATTTAAGTGAACCTGTAATTTCACAAAATGTTTTGTAAACTATTGTGGGTATAGTAATGGTTTCTCAAAGGTTACCACATTTTAGTTCTCAGAACTTGTGAATATGTTACATTATATGACAATAAGGGATTTGGGTAGCTGAAAAAAAATAAGGGTTCTACTCATCTGACCTTAAGATAAGGAGATTGTCCTAGATCATCTGAGTTGGCCTAATGTAATCAGAGCAGCTTTAAAAAGGAGACAGAAGAGCCAATGTCAGTGATATAATGCAAGCGCGACTCAAGTGGCCATTGCTGTCTTTGAAGATGGTGAGTTTAAGAGCCAAGGAATGTTGGTGGCCTTAGAACGTGGAAAAGACAACAAAATGGATACTCTCTTAGCTACTTCAGAAGTAATACAGTTCTGCTGACACTTTGATTTTAACCCAGTAAAACCCGTTTTGGGCTTCTGAACTACAGAATTCTAAAATAATAAATTTGTTTTATTTTGAGCCACTACATTTTTGGTAATGTATTACAGGAGCAACATGAAACTAATGCAGGAACTCACCTGGGTCCCTTGTCTCCTTCTTTCACTATGCTCCATGCATTCTGTACATGGTTCTGTTACTGCAGAGTCAGCCACCCTAGCTGGGTGTCTTAGTCCATTTTTACAGTTCTATAAAGAACTGCCCAAGACTGGGTAATATAAGGGAAAGAGGTTTAATTGATTCATGGTTCAGCATGGCTGGGAAGGCCTCAGAAAACTTATAATAATGGAAGAAGGTGAAAGGCAAGCAAGGCACCTTCTTCACAAGACATCAGGAAGGAGAACTATCGAGCACAGAGAGAAGAGCCCTTACTTATAAAACCATCAGACCTCCTGAGAATTCACTCACTATGATGAGAACAGCATGGGGGAAACCACCTCCATGATCCAATTACCTCCACCTGATCTCTCCCTTGACACATGGGGATTATGGGAGTTTTCAATGTTGAAATAATTATTAAGAAAATTTCTTTGTGGTTTATGAATAAGTCAAATACAACTTGCATTTTAAAACCCCAGGGCTATTTTCTGAAATTCCCTTCTGAAGCTTAGGAGAAACCATATAACCCTGGAAAATGTGTATTTTCTAAAAGTTTCTCGACTACTTAATCCTAAAGTTCACCCATTTCCTTGCAAATATAACAGAGGAAGGATATTTGGAATGACAGGTACATATTAAATTTCAGAATCAAAACTTTCAACACTAAAAATAAGGAGCACTTATACCATTTGCTGTTAGAGGTTGATTTGTTTTTAGTGGACTCTATTTTCTAATGAGTCAAGATTATGTCACTTTCAAAACATGTCACAGGACATTAGTACTAAAAAACACACATTAGATTATTTAAGTCTTTATATTTTTATGAGGATATGCCTATTGGACTCTTAGGAAAGTATTCATTTGTTAATAGGTCAAGTTAAAAATATTTTTAATCTTACATGTTACTTACACATGGTTAAATTTTGATGAATTTAGCTCCTTGGAAAATGGTGTGTTCTCAGCCATTATAAAGTTAATTCAACGATAAAGGAATTTATTTCTCATTTTGAGTGCCGCTACAGATCTTCTGTTCATGAATTCTGTCACAGAGAGCCTGTACATTGCCCAAAGCCGAGGCTTCTCCATTTATTTGGACCTTTACAAAACTCTCCCTCCTGGAATTGTTCGGACTTTTCCCGCTGGCTAACATCAGCTCATTCTTTAGTCTAAAACTCCATCTCGGTATTCACCTTCTTTTGTGAAACCTCCTCCAATAACACAGGGTTGGGTCTGAGGCTGCTGCTCTATGATCCCAAAGTATTTTCTTCACTTTCCTTGTGTTATGCTTTTCTTGTGTTGCTATAAAGAAATAATTGAGACCGGGTAATTTATAAAGAAAAGAAGTTTAATTGGCTCATGGTTCTGCAAGTTGTACAGGAATCATGGTGCTGGCTTTGGTTCCATTTCTGGGAAGGCCTCAGGGAGCTTTTACTTACGGTGGAAGGCAAAGGGGAACAGCAGTTCACATGTTGTGAGTAGCAGCCAGAGAGCAAGTGGTAGGGAGGTGCCACACACCCATAACCAACTACATCTCCTGAGCATTCACTCAGTGTCTCCAGGACAGCACCAAGACACGGGTTCCTCCCACATGACCCAAACACCTCCCACCAGGTCCCACCTCTAACACTGGAGATTACAATTCAATATGAGATTTGGAGAAGACATCCAAACTACATTACTCCATGTTAACATAACTGTATATTTATTTGCATCTTTTCCAACTATAGTTAGTGCTTCTTCTTGAGGTCAGAGGTTGTGTTCTAGTGAAAAATGATGTCTAAGTCTTCATGAATATTCATGTATGAACTGATAAATAAATGATTGATTTTCATAAGGAGAAGATCAAAAATTTTAAACTGTCTTACACTTATTTATAGGTTTCTATTGATTTTAATTTGAGTTCCATCATTACTTATTTACTAATTCAGTGCATAGGATCTTTAACATTCTTAATTAGGTCCTTAAGTAGAGAGAAAGAAAGAGATCATTTTATAGCTACTTTAAAAAGTGTTTGATCGTTTTTCTGATGTCACCTTTACTTTCTGGAGCTCATATCTTGATAAAATAGCTGATTTTAGAATATTTCTAATGAACTGGTTAATAGGGGAAAAGAAAATATGTATTAAAAGCATAGTAAAAATTTTACCATAAAAATTACACGTTTCAAAAGACACTAACTTTAAAATAGCAGAAAAAATTAAGGAAAAACCTGAATTACAGAAAAGAAAGTCAAATTTATTTAATGAAAAATTAGAATTATTCAAAGTTAGCAAATACACATCAAAACACATATAGAAGCACTGTGTAGATTCACAAAGGGCAAAAGCAGTGGTCCATGAATAATAAAAAGAAACTCAAAAATAAATATGTAAACACACACGCACATGCAAGCACGCACCAAAACACAAAAGCTAATATGTTTCAAAATTATAATTAATCTACAGGCCTCAGTGTATGATGTTTCCCTCCCTAGGTCTATGTGTCAGAGGTTGGGAGGTCAAGGGGAAAGAGAGCATTAGGAAAAATACCTAATCCGCATGCGGGGCTTAAAACCCAGATGATTGGTTGATAGGTATAGCAAACCACCATGGCACATGTATACCTACGTAAAAAATCTTCACATTTATCCCAAAACTTAAATTATAATAAAAAATTACAATCAATCTATAGCAAACACAAAACTCAGAAGAATCTACACAAAGTCATAGAACTTATAAGGGAATATTGTTATGTTTTTAACTTGTTCACTATGTTGGGGCTTAGAAAACAATATCCCAAAATATGATGTTTTGACATGCTGATCTAAAAAACAGCCTCAAGCTCTCTCTGACCTTCACTCCACAAGCACAGGGAACGACTCTGGAATTTCCTTATCTGACTAAGGAACCATCTTTCAAAAATAAATGTTAATGTGTTAAGACACTCATCACCCCTGGAAACTCATCAAAAAACTAGAAAAGATTAACCATCAGAGAAGGGAAAAGACTAAAGTCAGTGGTCACCAGGCCTAGGCTGACTTTTTAATCTATTCTTCAGAAGGTGGTACCAAAAGATTGCCTGGGAAGCTGTCTACCTATTAAGACAGCCTTGGTTCACAGTGTGGTTATGCTCCTGACCTTCCTGTAACTTATCAGTCCCATTAAGTTTCTTTTTTTTTTTCATTTCATTCTTTCTTTCTTTCTTTCTTTTTCTTTCTTTCATCATACTTTTAAGTTCTGGGGTACATGTGCAGATCGTACAGGATTGTTACATAGGTATACACATGCCACCATGGTTTGCTGCAGATTCATTTCCAAAAAAATGTCCATTCATTCTCCCTAAAAATAATTCAGCACTTCTCAAAATTGCCAGATTTCTTAGATCTTCCCTTTCCTTAAGAAGAAGGCTACATAAGCATCTGGACCTCATCGGGTTATTGGGTAATCACTTTCCTGTGGTTTTTCTCCATGCACATTAACAAGTTTGTATATCTTTGTCTCCTATCAATCTGCCACAGTAAAGTCATCCTCAGCAAACCTTCAGAGGGTGGAGCAGAAGCTTTGCCTATCTTTTCCTACACCTAATTACATTACAATTGTGTATTCTGTTATATACATCATTAATGTCACCTCTCTAGTCCAAGCTGTTATCTTCATTTCTTGCCTGGACTAATATTGTTATGTCCCATTTGACTTCCTGCTTCCTCTTGGGCTCTACTGCTTATAATCACTAGCATCCTAAAACACATTTAAAAATCCAAAATCCATAGCTATCATATGCCCTGAATGAACTCCATGAACCCATCATCATTACATGCCTAATCAAAATTTTCATGCCACTCAACCACCAAGCTTTTACCATCTGGCCCCAATTCAAAATTCTGAAACCTCTAAATTGAACACCTTGTCTTCTACTTTCTCACCTTTTCCTATTAAGTTTAAATATTAGTTCATCCAAGAGGGAGGACTTCTCTGCTTTCTCAACCTTTTTATTCTCTCTCACTCCCTCATTACTTTATTTATAACATTTATGATAAATTATCATTTTTACTTGGTTTTATACCCTTTTAAGTGTAAATATTAGTATAAATATCAAGCATGTATTTATAAATATTAATGTTATTAAATGTAATTTATGTAAACATAATTTGTATGTTTCAGTTTACATAAAATAAATCACTATATGCTTATAATGCTTTAAGTGCTTAATGAATCAACTTTTTAAATACTCAAAAACCACATGATAAAGGTAATTAATTCTATTTTATCAAAGTGGAAAATGAGGTTTAAAGAGTTTATATCCATGGAGAGCGATACCTGAAGAGCAGACAATGAAAGGCACAGAAGCAAAGATTCTGATCTTGGGGAATTGGAATTTGTTGCTCCTCTGCTATGCAACGCCTTCCTCGTTACTCTCTTCCATACATGCTGAAAATGATGGATCTCTATAACAGTAATAATAACTAACATTTATTGAATGCTTACTTTAGGCAAATAATTATTCAAGGATTTTACATGCAGCAACTCATTTAGGCTCACAAAGAAAGATTTATGATTTAGAAACATGACCATTCTTGTTTTAGTGATAAACTATGGCTAAATGAATTGCCTAAGATCACACAGTACATATGTTGTAAAGAAGTCTTAACTGCTAGAATATATGCACTAATTACATATACACTCATTCATTACTGGGGGACAGAAGAAGGCAGAACACCTGACGTAATCACGTTTCTTTTTGTATAGTGCAATTTGTATGTATTTTTTATTTTCATATTTGAAATAATATATTCCACATCTTCCTATTTAATTTGAATTAAATTCCAGGCTATGTGTAATTGTTATGTATATGATAATCAACACATATCATACCTTAACATCTGGCAGATATATTTCACATACAGTTGTGTTTATCTGCTATGAGAGCTTCAAAGAACATGTCAGAGAAACATCTGGATTTTAAGTTTGAAGTTTGAAAGAAAGCTATATATTTCTTGTGCTTTACTTGCTTTTATGTGAAATACATAGAAGTTTAATTTTTTCTTGCTTATTATGTACAACAAAATTGAAACCTTTATCACCATCACCCATCACAGGATGATATCTTCCAGGTTTGGTTGGCTCATTTATTAAAATAAAATATGGACCTGAAGAAAAGACTAAAAATATATCATCTTAAATTATTTAATACTTAAAGTGGGATCCATATTTCATCATGATTCCAGCATAGTATGGAGTTTTCAAAAGGTAAATAATTTATTTTTCAGATGCAATTAAAAGCTAGGTGTTCACAAACAAACAGATGAATGCAAGACAATCTACTCTTGGATGTCAAAACACATCACAAATGACAAACTTGCCGACTTCTACTAGAACCTACAAAAACCAGTGTGATTATGTTAAAATACCATTATATTATTTTTTATAACAAAATTTATATGGAAATTTATCTGAAAAAAATAGACACATGAAGAATCACAAGCAATATTCTGGAAAAATATTCCAGAATATTTTCCTGCAACAAATATGTATGGAGAGTCTACCTTTTATCAAGCCTAAGAGACATATCAAGTCTTTATTTCCATGGAAGTGACATACCAGAAGCCTACAGTTAAAAAATAAATGATTACTAAATATACTAAATATTAATATAATTTCCAAGAGTGGTAAATAATCAGAAATTATAATATATTAAAATGGTAGAGAATGACTGAAGGAGTTTCTAAGACTACTTCAGGTTTGTGGTTTAAAGCCTGTCTGAGGATGCAGAGACCTAAGTGAGAAGCAGCCAATGATAAAACAGTTCAGGGCAACAGTTCTCTAAGTGTGTATAAGGAACCTTGGGACCCTTTCAGGAAGTCCACAAGGTAAAAATTATTTTTCTAATAATATTAAGATGTTATTTGTGCTTTTCACTTTAATTATCTAGTAAGTGAGCAATGGAGTTTTCCAGAAGCCTTGTGACATGTGACGATGTTATTGTTCTGATTGCTAGAAGAATATCTGCTTATGTATTCTTATTTTTTTCTAGAAGTTTCTATAGTCATGATTTTGGAACATAAATGTGCTTTTAGTGGTTAACTCAGGTTGTTCTCAGTAACACTATGTATTCATATTTATCTTTGATTTTGTCTGCTATTGTTTGTGTAATCCAGTTATTGTCCAATAAATCATTCTTTTATAATCTTTGCAGTCTTGTTGTGCAATACTATTTTTATTTCTTCAAAGTTTGCTAACTCTTTTAATTTTATTTAACAAATTTGTATTCTGAATTTAATGTTATATTTGATTATAAAATAAAAATTATAATATGCTCTTCTTATATTTAAAAAAATGAAGCCAGGTGTGGTGGCTCAGGCCTGTAATCCCAGCACTTTGGGCAGGCAAAACACCTGAGGTGAGGAGTTTGACCAGCCTGGCTAACAAGGTGAAACCCCATTTCTATTAAAACTCCAAAAATTAGCTGAGCTTGGAGGCAGGCACCTGCAGTCCCAGCTACTCGAGAGGCTGGATCAGGAGAATTGCTTAAACCCAGGAAGCAGAGATTGCAGTGAGCAGAGATTGCATCACTGCATTCCAGCCTGGAAGACAGAGCTAGACTCCATCTCAAAAATAAATAAATAAATACATAAATAAAACATTATCTTTAAAAGGAGAAATTGAAGACTTTCTTTCTTGAAGACTTTCTTTCGTAACCCATAGCTACACTCCACAAAATTTATATATAAAGGATTTATCTGAATTATGAGAAAGAATTGTTTATCTGAATCCAAAGAAAGTAAAAATTAAAATAGGCAACAGAAATATAATGAAAACCAATAAATAATAGTAATCAATATTATTAATAAATAGTTACCTTTGAATTATTGATATTAATAATCTGCTTTATTTGTCTTATGCAAGAAAATATTTTAAATATTTTTAAGGTAACAACTGAATTGTAGCAAAATTTTGAGACCAATCATTCAGATTTTTAAAAAATGAGCTAAATATACAATCACGTCTTCTGCAAATAGAGACAATATGAGTTCCTGCTTTCCTAACTGAATACCCTTTATTTTTTTTATTGCCTAATTGCTCTGGCTAGAAATTCCAATACTATATTGAATAGGAGTGGTGAGAGAGGGCATTCTTGTCTAGTGCTGGATTTCAAAGGGAATGCTTCCAGTTTTTGCCCATTTAGTATGATATTGGCTGTTGGTTTGTCATAAATAGCTTTTATTATTTTGAGATATGTTCCTTCGATACCCAGTTTATTATGAGTTTTTAGCATAAAGCACTGTTGAATTTTGTCAAAGCCCTTCTCTGCAACTATTGAGATAATCATGTGGTTTTTGTCTTTAGTTCTGTTTACATGGTGAATTACGTTTATAGACTTGCGTATGTGAATCAGCCCTGCATCCCGGGATGAAGCCTACTTGATCGTGATGGATAAGCTTTTTGATGTGCTGTTGCAATCTGTTTGCCAGTATTTTATTGAAGATTTTCGCATTGGTGTTCATCATGGATATTGGCCTAAAGTTTTCTTTTATCAACTCAGCCCAAAATCTCCTTAAACTGATAAGCAACTTCAGCAAAGACTCAGGATACAAAATCAATGTGCAGAAATCACAAACATTTCTGTACACCAGTAACAGACTAACAGAGAGCCAAATCATGAGTGAACTCCCATTCACAATTGCTACAAAGAGAATGAAGTACCTAGGAATACAACTAACAAAGGATGTAAAGGACCTCTTCAAGAAGAACTACAAACCACTGCTCAAGGGATTAAGAGAGTACACAAAAGATGGGGAAACGTTCCATGCTCATGGTTAGGAAGGATCAATATCATGAAAATGGCCATACTGTCCAAAGTAATTTATAGATTCAACGCTATCCCCATCAAGCCACCAGTGACCTTCACAGAACTGGAAACAACCACCTAAACTTCATATGGCCAAAAGAGAGCTCACATGGCCAAGACAATCCTACATGAAAAGAACAAAGCCAGAGCTATCACACTACCTAATTTCAAACTATACTGCAAGGCTACAATAATCAAAACAGCATGATACTGGTACCAAAACAGAGATATAGACCAATGGAGCAGAACAGAGGCCTTAGAGGCAATGCCACACATCTACTACCAACTGATCTTTGACAAACCTGACAAAAACAATCAATGGGGAAAGGATTCCCTGTTTAATAAATGGTGTTGGAAAAACTGGCTAGCAGTGTGCAGAAAGCAGAAACTGGACCCCTTCCTGAAACCTTACACTAAAATTAACTCCAGATAGACTAAGGACTTAAACATAAGACCTAACACCATAAAAACCCTAGAAGAAAACCTAGGCAAAACCATTCAGGACACAGGCATAGGCAAGGACTTCATAACTAAAACACCAAAAGCATTGGTAACAAAAGCCAAAATAGACAAATGGGACCTAATTATACTCCAGAGCCTCTGTATAGCAAAAGAAACAATCATTAAGTGAATTGGCAACCAACAGAATGGGAATAAGTTTTTGCAATGTACCCATCTGACAAAGGGCTAATATCCAGAATCTACTAAGAACTAAAACAGATTTACAAGAAAAAAATAAACAAACCCATCCAAAATTGGGTGAAGGATATGAACAGACACTTTTCAAAAGAAGACATCTATGAGGCCAACAAACATATGAAAAAATGCTCATTATCACTGATTATTAGAGAAATGCAAATCAAAACCATATTGAGATACCACCTCACTCCAGTTAGAATGGCCATCACTAAAAAATCTGGAGACAACAGATGCTGGAGAGGATGTGGAGAAAAAGGAACGCTCTTCTACTGTGGGTGGGTTTGTAAACTAGTTCAACCATTCTGGAAGATACTGTGGCAATTCCTCAAGGACCTAGAAATAAAAATTCCTTTTGACCCAGGAATCCTATTACTGGGTATATACCCAAAGGATTATAAATCATTCTACTATAAAGACATATGCACATGTATGTTCATGGCAGCACTGCTTACAATAGCAAATACCTGGAACCCACCCAAATGCTCATCAACGATAGACTGGACAAGGAAAATGTGGCACATATACACCATGGAATACTATGCAGCCATGAAAAATGATGAGTTCGTGTCCTTTGTAGGGACATGGATGAATCTGGAAACTATCATTCTCAGCAGACTTACAGAAGAACAGGAAATCAAACACTGCATGTTCTCCCTCATAAGCAGGTGTTAAACAATGAGAACACAGGGACACAGGGAAGGGAGCATCACACACTGGGTTCTGTTGGTAGGGGTAAGGGAGGGACAGCAGGGAGGTGGGGAGGTTGGGGAGGGATAACATGGGGAGAAATGCCAGATGTGGGTGACGGGGGATGGAGGAAACAAACCACATTGCCATGTGTATACCTATGCAACAGTCTTATATGATCTGCACACGTACTGCAGAACCTAAAGTACAATAAGAAAAATGAGTTAAATAGTTAACCATAGATGTACCGGACCCTAAAAGCCAAAAAATATTTGTTATAGCTTTTCAAACTGGAAATCACAAAGCCACTGAGCATTTTACTAGATGAAGTATATTGCATGGTCTGAGAAGTACACACAAATGTTGACAACTACAATGTCATTGCTGATTGTCTGCTGGACAAAAGTCAGTGAAATAAATCACAACGAGCTACTTTCCAATGATATAGTAATTAATCAAAATAAAGATTTACTCAAGACATGAAGATTGAATTAATAGCATATCAGTGGGATTGTATTTTTGCCTTACAAATGGACAAATCTACAGCTGATTCTGGTTGGACTAGCCACTTTTTTATGGAACCTATTTTTAATTAAAAGTGTGGTTTGTCAGATTAGAGTATTTATTAAATATACTGTCAACAAATAAAGTGTATTTTTCTTTTCAAGGAGAACAACTGACAGTAGTTGGCAAAGCTTAAACTTTAAAGCAAAAATTAGAATTTTGGAAATAGTAAAAAATCTTCCTCAATGTAACTTTAAATACCACATTGCAATTACCCTTTAATAAACTACCACTTGTTGAGTTCTTATTGTTTTTCAAAAAGAAGAGCAGTTGAAAAAAAAATCAAAATAGTATTGCAAAATGAGACTACAAAGATTACAAAATATGATTGATGCAGATAAAGAAAAACTCACCCTACATAGATATTTAATTGAGAAAACAAGCATTATTGGTAGCCATTTTAGGTAACTTCAACTCAGTTTAATTCCATTTAAATTTCAACTCAATTTAATTATCTCAGAAGAAAAAACTAATTTTATCAGAAGTCACATAACGTGACAATGTCGTTCTGATGGCTAGTAAGATATCTACTTGTGTGTTCTAGAATTTTCTATAGTCATAGAAAAGTTATATAGTCAAATATATAAGACAATTAGATTCTCTTACTTTTTTTGAATGTTAGTATGTTCATAAAAATGTTATTTATATTAACATGACATGGACTTCTTATTTTTTATTGTAATGAATTACTCAAATACTTTAATTTTTAGTTTTAATTTTGAATGTGACATATACTGGTAGATGGACTCCACATACATCTTTGGGGTCCTCAAAACATCCACAAATTTTAAGTATTTAAAGTCCTGTGAGCAAAATGTTTGAGAACCACTAATATGTGGGAAAAGCATTTGAGTCAGAGAACAGCTGGTAAAGGACTTGAAGTAGGAACAGACGTGTCATATTTCAGGTCCTGGGTAAAGGCCAAAATGGCTAGAATGTAAGGCAGAAGGAGGAAAGAAAATGGCATTAGGAAGATTAGCTGTGGTCAGATGCTTTAAGGTTTGATAAGCTTAAACTTAAGAAATAAAGAAGGGAGACTGGCACTACCAGATATTATTTAGAAAATAAAACTTTAACAATTAGATCACAGATATTTTAAGCTTGATCATATTCAAACTTTATGAATTACTATTAAAACTGTATTCTTACATACCATTGATGGGAATGATAAGCAGAACAGCATTTTGGAGGTAATTAGGTAATAATTAACAAAATTTTAAAATATGTGTACAAATTTGTATTCTCCTGAAAGCTCACTTACTTCTGTGATTTCCTTAACTCTCTTGTACACAATTTGCTCAATACAGCATTGCTCATCATGAGAAAAGAGTAATTTCTCCCAAAATCAAATTTATGACTGTGCACTCACCTAAGCGAAGAAGTTACCTGTGTTCTAAACTGTCTGAGTTATCTCATAGGCTGCCATAAAAGAAGAAGGAGAAATGAAATTATATTGTGTATATAAGACATGTCCAAAACAGCTGAAGTAATAAAGACTAAACAATAATTACTCATAGAAAATGAAATTGGAGAGTTAGTTAAGCCATGTGTTATTTCACATTTAAACTTATATACTGCTACACTGGTTAATGTTTTAGTATAGTCTACCATTTACACATAGTACTTGTATAATGCACACTTATTAATGAAAAATATATAATAAACCATATCACTGATAATTCCAAAAATATACTTGCCATGTAAGATACTCAGAAAAATGAAATTGTCTAAAAATACATATACATACAAGCATAAGCACTATGGAAATAAAAGATAGTTTCATAACTTATAATACTAAAATTATGAATGGGAATTAGATTGTTGTGAGAAGAGAAAAACATTCAAATCCACTCTATTGTATGATTTGAAAGCATAAACAACTTAATCCAAATATGGTTTCATTAAAATGTATCTTTTGAGATAAGCGGAGTAGACAAGGCAGGTACAACCAATTTAAAGAATAAAATTCCATTTTATGTGACAGTGCTTTACAAATTGTAAGATAAATTAAGTATTCGATATTAAAAACTAACAACTAAATTACAGTACATCCATATAACAGAATTTCATGTAGCAAATAAGAATGACAGTAGAGAATGATATTTAATGATATAGAAAAACATCCATGACTTACTGCTATATGAAAATGGGTCTGACACTGCAAGCATAATATTTTGACATATGTGAAAACCAAATTGGCTGTGTGTTTGTGTTTATACACACACACTTTATCTGTGGGACTGAATATTCAATTTATTATTTTCCCCTGTAAGTCCAGGGCTGGGTTCAGAACATAGTGGGTGAAATAGTCGTAAGATATTTTATCATATTTGCTAGTCTCAGGTAACAGGAAATCCAGTCCCCAGGCTAAAGAGGGAAACTTCATCTTTTTTTTTTTTTTAATTTCACTTTAAGTTCCAAGATACATGTGCAGAATGTGCAGGTTCGTTGCATAGGTATACATTTGCCACGATGGTTTGCTGCACCTACTGACCCATCACCTATGTTTTAAGCCCTGCATGCATTAGGTGTTTTTCCTACTGCTCTTTCTCCTCTTAACCACAACCCCCGAAAGGTGTGTGTTGTTCCCACGTTCTCACTCATAACGGGGAGTTGAACAATGAGAATGTCATCATTTTAACATGAATTACGATGAAACACATTCAGCCATCATCACTCATTATCACCAGTGATATGAATCACCTTTGGCCAGGATGGAATGTTTATACCTTACACAAAAGTTCTAAAGTGTGGATGTGGCTACGCATGTGTGTCTTAGTGGGTAATGTAAAAGGAAAGAAACTTTAACTTAATATTTGGCTTTTTAAAAAAAACTATTGCCTAATTAATGTTTCTGTTTTTTCTCAACTGTTAATAACATTGTCTATAAAATATTTTGAACTGATTGAGTGAACTACATTGTCTCAGCTCCATCCTGTTCACCCTCTTCCCAATGAATGAAGACATTCATGATTTTATTCTTATATTTACTTGTCAGGTGATTTTAACAAATGAATTAGACTTTCTGAGTTTCCATTTACACTCCTGAAAATATTTGTAGGCAATAGTCTTTTTAAAGCCAAACGTTAGTTAAGTGATAGTTTCTTCCCTTTCACATTTCACACTAACACTCACACATGTAGCCACATCCACACTTCAAGATACAAATTTATTCAGTTACTTTGTTGAAACTGATGCCTATCAATAATTTTCTTAAAGTAATATCAGTAAAAATGTTATGCTTATGAATCATCTTACAATTCCATTAGGTACTTTCAAGAAGACTACCTTTTGTTTTTGAACAGTTCTATTACAAAAATAAGACATTTATTCTAATATTCTTTTTTGGACAAATACAGTATTAGTCATGGAGTTAATTTTTCTCAAGTCTCATTGCTAAAGTGTGATAGAGTTATTTTTAAAGACAAAAATAACAATGTGACAACTTATACTAAAATGTCTTGTTCTAAAAGTTCTTATAAACATGAGGAAGTGAACATTTTGGAAAAAAATCTCATAAATACATCCGATAAAAATCATAAAATGAAGTAGACAAGGATTTAAGTGCATCTCTCATTTGCTGAAACCATACATCAGGAACCGATAATGAAAGATATATCAAGCCAGGCCTTTGGGAGATTATAACTTTGAATAACTTTTAACTTAGAAAAAAAATTCCTAGCATGCAATGAGAGAATGAAAGATTATTGCCTTGTGATATTTTTAGCATATATTTTTTTCTCTGTTCTTTCATGTTTTTTGGCATTAAGCTATAGAATGCTATTCCCAAGTAAGGTTTTGGTTGAATTCCTAAATGAAATCCACAAAATAAGAAACAGGCAAAACTTTGCTGATTGGTTCCAGACCTGAATAAAATAAAATGAGTCTCCTTAGCATTAGAAGTAAACTTGAAATGTTGATATTTATCATGTGTATCCAAGTATATATGAAGCACATTTCAAAACTAATAAAAGTTACCCTCATGTCCAAAAAATTTAGTCCAAGTAAATCAATATAAATTTCAAAAGTGATGGGCAAAGGGATTCAATTCCTCTGAGTCTATTCATTTGCTTTTTCCTGAAATTATTTGTCCTGCTTATGATTTATGAGCTCTTTAGATGAACATTATAGTTGGCTGAGCACATTGCACTTAACTGTTGCCACAGCCACAGATGTAAAGAGGCTTGTAAGAGAAATGTTCTCACAGTGAGCTTCCTTATTTGAAGCAGGACCCAATTCTTGGTTAAAAGCTACAGTGTTTGAGCTAGTTTAACACGTATCTCGCTCCCATTCCATAGGGAGTGAGCTGGGCTGTCCTTCCTCCCCACGTTCACCTGCACTTCGTTAGAGAGCAGTGTTTACATGCCACACCACAAGATCCCCACAATGACATAACTCCATTCAGAGACTGGCGTGACTGGGCTGGGTCTCCCCACCCCCCTTCAGCTCTTGTATCACTCAGAATCTGGCAGCCAGTTCCGTCCTGACAGAGTTTACAGCATATATTGGTGGATTCTTGTCCATAGTGCATCTGCTTTAAGAATTAACTAAAGCAGTGTCAAGACAGCAAGGTAAGTGCTGTTTTAACTATCGCACTGGGGATGCTAACTGTTTGGGACAGAGTTTTTTGTAACAGGAACAGGAAAAATTCCAGAGCAATTTTGCCAATTGCTATTCAATAGCAAATCCACAGTTTTGAGCATTTACTTTCACATTTTGTTTAATATGTTTTCCATGATTTATAGACTTAAGATTTTATACAATATATGTTGTTTTGCATGGCAAGAGGAATTATAAAAAGTTTCAAGGTTAGAATGAGAAAATAGTTAAGTAAACACAGTGAAAAAATATATAGAAATTAAAATGTTTGTTATGTATCCTAATTAGTATATATGTTAGTATTGGACCCTAACATTGGGGCAAAGAAAAATCATTTTAATTGGCATTCAAAATACATTTCAATAAGTATTTTGTAACAATTTGTTATAATTTACAATAAACATTCCATGTTATAAAACGTGAGTCAAAAGATTTAGAGACTCCATGGATTATTTCTGTTTTGTTAATTTAAAATATTTGTTTCTTGGATATATGCCTTAAGGAATGAGTTTTAAAAGAAATTCTGGGAAATGATTTAGTTTTTGAAAGCAGCATTTTTTCTATAGCCACAGGTATTTGAAAAAACGGAGGAAAGTACAGTCTAATTTTGCCTCATAGTGAAGTCATTATATGGTTACAAACTCTCGTTGAATTCAGCATCCTTGTTTTCACTTTGCCAAAAAATATGGAAGCATTTTTTCATTACTATTTATACTCACATTATAGCTACCATGAATATTTTGGGATATACTAAATTGAAAATAGCTTATTAATGAAGCAAGACAAATCTTTATAATATTAACATTCTATAACTTATAAATAACTCTGGGAATATCATCACATTCTTTTTAGTGCTATGCAATTATTATTATGGCCAAGTTCTGTCAACAAAATTAAATGCCCCGCATTACAATCTTAGAGAGTAATTTACTGAGAATCTGGCTACATGTTACATTATGTCAGCAATCAAAGTATTTCTAACAACTGTTTTATAATGTTCCATCTGATCTGAAATAAATGCCTTATAATTTCAAATTAAAGCAAATAGAAGACATTTTCAGTTTCTAACCCCAAATATCCTACTTGATTCAAAAGCTTGTAGTCATACTTTCATAGGAAGATACCATACTCTAAGTTATCTGTTAGAATGTTGATCTTTCTTCACATTAATGATTTCTCTCTCAGGGCTACCAAGTGTGACTCAGCTACAACTCTTCACTCTATAAAAGTCTAACTCTTGTATCATAATTTCCCCTTATCTAAATTGCTAACCCTGTACTTCCTTAAGACATTGAACTGTACTTTTTTGAATCTCACCTTAGAAACGTGTTCCCATGGCAAGATAACCGTTACACATTATTTTAAATTCGTATTCTCAAATGAATAATTTCCTAGATAGCTCCTGATGCCAGTGTTAAATCCAAACTTTAAAGACATCCCACCTCTCTCCCGTCTCCATCCTGTGAGGCCACTAACAGCCATATTAGCAAACCATGGCTTCTTCACTTTTGGCATGAAGAAGGTAGAGAACTTGTGAGTAATTGAGAGATACTATAAACTCTAGTTTAAAACTTGGAAAATGCTATCTTTCTATACCTGTTGAATCTCTTTCCAGATTGAGAAAGTCTTAGAATGTGTGACATTTTCCTGATAAGTAAACATTTGTTATTATTAAATATTACTAACATTTAATTTAATAACTAATTTATGAAATTAGTTTCAGAACTCAGTTTTGCAATGTGCTTTAAAAAGTGTGGAACATTAAGCACAACTTGAATTAGTATGTATGCACACCAGCACCAGGAATTCTGTTCTCCTTCCTCAAAACCAGCAAAAACCAGACACTTTTAAAGGAATGTACCTTCTATTTTCCTCCCACATACAAGCAAAACCACAGGTTGCCCATATTCCCGTAAGGATCTTCTTCATGAGTCATTTTAATGATGTCGAATGGTAGGGTGGAGTATACAGTTTACAGTTGTCTTTTCATTCTCATTTTTTGAGAGATGATCTGAAGCAGTAGTCTAATACAGTGCTCAATGAGCACCACCCAGAAACCTCTTACAGGAAGGCATTTATTTCATTAAGGAAGAACCTAAAGAGATCGACTGGAACAATTAGGCCTGGCTCGCCCAGAAGGGGGCGCACGTGTATGCACTCTAATCTGAAACCTGCTCACCCCACAGTTTGTAAACGTACACCTTTGTCCTCATACCTAAATAAAAATGTAAAAGACGCCGTTAGGGCACTAAAAATAGCTATAAAATAACAAAATGCACATTTTCTAATGCATTTAGTGTTGGAAATTGTATTTTCTTGAAAGTATTTTATATTAATAAATGTTTCATCTTTATTTAGGATTCAAACCATTTGCCAACAATGAGTATAAGTGCATTTACTCTCTTCTTGGCATTGATTGGTGGTACCAGTGGCCAGTACTATGAATATGATTATTCCTTATCAATTTATGGGCAATCATCACCAAACTGTGCACCAGAATGTAACTGCCCTGAAAGCTACCCAAGTGCCATGTACTGTGATGAGCTGAAATTGAAAAGTGTGCCTATGGTGCCTCCTGGAATCAAGTATCTTTACCTTAGGAATAACCAGATTGACCATATTGATGAAAAGGCCTTTGAGAATGTCACTGATCTGCAGTGGCTCATTCTAGATCACAATCTTCTAGAAAACTCCAAGATAAAAGGGAGAGTTTTCTCTAAATTGAAACAACTGAAGAAGCTGCACATAAACTACAACAACCTGACTGAGTCTGTGGGCCCACTTCCCAAATCTCTGGAGGATCTGCAGCTCACTCATAACAAGATCACAAAGCTGGGCTCTTTTGAAGGACTGGTAAACCTGACCTTCATTCATCTCCAGCACAATCGGCTGAAAGAGGATGCTGTTTCAGCTGCTTTTAAAGGTCTTAAGTCACTCGAATACCTTGACTTGAGCTTCAATCAGATGACCAAACTGCCTTCTGGTCTTCCTGTCTCTCTTCTAACTCTCTACTTAGACAACAATAAGATCAGCAACATCCCTGATGAGTATTTCAAGCGTTTTAATGCACTGCAGTATCTGCGTTTATCTCACAATGAACTGGCTGATAGTGGAATACCTGGAAATTCTTTCAATGTGTCATCCCTGGTTGAGCTGGATCTGTCCTATAACAAGCTTAAAAACATACCAACTGTCAATGAAAACCTTGAAAACTATTACTTGGAGGTCAATGAACTTGAGAGTAAGTAAAAAGCTGTTCCTGTGTTTGATATGTCCTTAAGTGTTTAAATGACCGACCTGTGCAACACAAATATTGCATCTGACTTCATTAAACAAATAAAATGTCAGCCGGGCACAGTGGCTCATGCCTGTAATCCCAGCACTTTGGAAGGCAGAAGTGAGTGGATCATGAGGTCAGAAATTTTAGACCATCCTGGCCAACATGGTAAAACCCTCTCTCCTCTAAAAATACAAAAATTAGCTGGGTGTGGTGGTGGGCACCTGTAATCCCAACTACCCAGGAGGCTGAGGCAGGAGAATTGCTTGAACATGGGAGGTGGAGGTTACAGTGAGCTAAGATCATGCCACTGCACTCCATCCTTGGTGCAGAGCAAGACTCTGTCTCAGAAAAAATCATAATCATAATAAAAATAGTATAAAAATTAAAAAGTCAACAAAATATCCCTCTACTTCAAACAAAGAATAATTGTAGCTCAGTCATATATCCAACATCCTTTCTTTCCTTCTTTCTTTCTTTTTCTTTCTTTCCCCTTCCTTCCTTCCTTCCTTCCTTCCTTCCTTCCTTCCTTCCTTCCTTCCTTCCTTCCTTCCTTCCTTCCTTCCTTCCTTCTTCTTTCTTTCTTGACAGAGTCTCACTCTGTCATCCAGACTGTAGTGTGGTGGTGCAATCTCAGCTCATTACAACCTCCACCTCACCAGCTCAAGCAATTCTTCCACCTCAGGCCACCACCACCTGGACAATTTTTGTATTTTTAGTAGAGATGGGGGTTTCACCATGTTAACCATGCTGGTCTTGAACTCCTGACCTCAAATGATCCATTTGCCTTGGCCTCCCAAAGTACTGGGATTACAGGTGTAAGCCACCATGCCCACCCTCATATAGCCTCATGGTCTTCCCTGACATCAACTACTTGGGACTCAACATGTAACTCTGCTGTCATGACCATCATCTGCCTCTGTTATCTTGGTTATGGTGTGTGGCCTTCACAGTGCTTTGATGAGGACTGTGAAGAAGATTAAGGAGAAAAGGAATATGATGGGGCCTCCTAACATTTTTTTTTAAAGAGATAGTATTACAAAGCTTTTTTTATCTTGGGTACAATCCTGCCCTTTAAGTAGTACAGATTCCAGTGGGAAATTGAAATTTACCATTTCCCACCAGGATAATTCTGCCATTAATCTTTGGCAGAGGAGAACTTGGCAGAGGAGAAAAAAAATGATTCACCAATAAGATTTTTCTGAATGAAACACTGATTCACATATACACATATAAAAACACTAATTCACATATAAACACTGATTCACATATAAAGTAATCATGTCTGCCAAATAATCTATTAAAATGGAACATCTATATATGATGAAAATTGGTTTTCTGGCCATACCGAATAAAGGTATTGCTCTTAGAAAATATTTTAATATACCATATGTATATGATATTTGTTAATTCTGCCACTTTCACATAACTCCTAGTAGGGTTAAACACTCTTATACAGGAGACCATGCTTGCCAATTCTGAAGCACCACATGTTCTTTGCTGTCTCTGAAAAGCAGCCAAGGTAGGGGTTGGTACTATTTGACTGTCACACAATACACAGTCAGGCTAACATAGCTAACCTCCATTGTTGTTTACAGTGGAAAATTCACTGTGTGGCAATATGTGATTCCTCATTTTAAATATGTGTGGTTAGGAGAAAGGACAGACCAAAATGCTAAAGGAATCAAAAATGTTTGAGGGATGATGGAATACATTAGATTTGGTGGGTAGAGATTATCTGCAAGAGCAGGGCTACTTCTTTCTCTGAAACAAGAAAGAGGGATACAGATGTAGGCACATTTGAAGGTATACATTGTGTGAGTAAATGATGGAAGAGCTGGTGTGGAAGATGGGAAGAGAGGTCTGTGGAAGAAAGGCCAATGACCTGTCAGTGCCCAGCTGAGACAGCAACCACAGTGCCCAGCACGTTGTGGTCATTTGAATAAGTAACATACTCGTTTCCTTTCTTTCTTCCTTATCTTTGACATTTGGTCAGGTGTTTTTGTTGTCTTTTCACTTATCTCCTCAGTTTACGTTATTTTGCCAGGTAGTAATCATCCATACCAACATTTCACATTTGCTTAAAATAGAAAAAGTTCCCCTTATTAATTTTATAATATTAGGGAAGCATATAGCCAAAATACATTGTTTTCTATTTCAAACTTGCAACTCTAAGCATTAGCTTAATCAGAGGTCTTCCTAATGTAGAGTTATTTGGAAAAGACAGCAAAATTAAAAGGAAATTAGTCAAGGACATAGTATGGTCTAGTACTGTGTGGAGTGCTTTACACAACTTAATTTAACCTTCATGCAACAAGGTAAGATAGATGTGTTGTTTCTAACAGGAAGATCAGATAAGTGTTCCAAGGTTGCCTACCTGGTAAGTGGCAGAGGTAGAAATTCCAAGATGGGGCTATGCCCATCTTCTTTCCACTTTTCCTCACTTTCTCACATGTTGGTACCATAGAAAAATACCAGGAATTGACTGGTGAGTTATTTTAACATGTATGTGTGTTTGGGGTTCCACTGAAGCCTTTGTTAACTAGAGTTTTAAAATGAAAACAAGATAAGGACATGAAAACGAAAACAAGATAAAGGACTTGAAAATAGATATGGGCAAACATAGTTTTTGTGTACATACAGGTCTGCCAATTCAGTAACACTCTTGTTTTTTCTATTAAAAAGTAAATCATTGTTTGATTTGTGGCAGCTTTTTGACCATCAACAAAACTAAACAAACAAACAAAAAAAACACGTGTTCAGATGGTCATGATCTGTTTTTTGCTTTGGAATTTTGATCATCGTTACGGTGTATGGTTCCTGGAATTATTTGTTTTTTGCCTTGGAATTTTTATCATTGTCATGGTGTGAATTTGCTAGAAAATTATTTATAGATCATCTAGTTGACCCTTCTCATTTTTAGATGTAAAAACCAAGAGTACTTATATTGATGAGATTGTTCATACAGCAGGATCCATTTATGTTTCTTCAAGTTAGACTAAATATTTCAAAAAAGTTATTAGATAATATGACACACTTATTGAATGCCTTTAAAAAACAACTTCTACTAATAAATAAGTTCAGTTATTTGAAAGATTGCACTGAATGTCTTGATGTACCATGATTAGTAAATATTGCTGTGCCATTTTAGTAGCCTGAAATATGCCTTTCATGGTTGCAAGTTCATATATATACATTATGACTTTTCTAAATGGGAACATGCCCCACTTTATAATATTTTAAACATTTTTTTATTGTTTTAAGCCAGTATACTGAAAAATGATGAATATTGTCTATTCTTTATTTTTTAGAGCTTGACGTAAAGAGCTTCTGCAAGATCCTGGGACCATTATCCTACTCCAAGATCAAGCATTTGCGTTTGGACGGCAATCGCATCTCTGAAATGAGTCTGCCGCCGGATATGTATGAATGTCTACGTGTAGCAAATGAAATTACTCTTAATTAATATCTGTATCCTGGAACAACAATATTTTATGGTTATGTTTTTCTGTGTGTCAGTTTTCATAGTATCCATATTTTATTACTGTTTATTACTTCTATGACTTTTAAAATCTGAGGGAAATGTTTTGTAAACATTTATTTTTTTTAAAGAGAAGATGAAAGGCAGGCCTATTTCATCATAAGGACACACACTTATACACGAATAGATGTCAAACTCAATGCTTTATTTGTAAATTTAGTGTTTTTCATTTCTACTGTCAAATGATGTGTAAAGCCTTTGACTGGTTGCATAGAAATCAGCCAAATTTTATAATTCTTAAACTTTAATGGGCCCCAAAGGATGGACTAACCACATATAGATGTTTACTGTCTTGAACAAAATTATCTTGATACATTCACATTTGTCTGGTTGAAAAATAGGTGGTAGATTCTGAGGCAAAATACTAGACAAAATTTATGAAGTCTTATGCACTTAAAGAAGTATTTTTAGTATTAAGAATTGACATACTCACCTAGTGAAACTTTTCTAGAATTATTTTTCACTATAAGTCATGTATGTTTCTTTTTGATTATTTGCATGTTATGTTTAATTAGCTACTAGCAAAATAAAACATAGCAAATGGCATCACTGTGTTTGAATTCTTGTGAAATTTATATATTTTAAGTATAAAATACATAAAACAGTAGATTAGAATTCAAAAGATATATCTAGCCTGCGATACCTTACTGATGTGAACATAGCATTTTCCACCAAATAATTTGTCTACTTCTAGGATTCACTTACAAAGAGTTTATACACATATGTAATAAGTACTTAGATTTTACAACTTACTTAGACATTTGTCATTATTCCCATTCCTGACATGTTTACTGATTAATATACATAGTATTGTATTAGATAAGAAGCTGATATATGATCTCAGCACTCACTCCTTGGTTGTCAAGAAATAACTCACAGGATGAAAAATGTTAAATGAATGTAAAATTTTCTGAAAGTGATAGTTAAAAAATAATTTTGTCTTGAAACAAATATGTCTGGATCATAGGTTTTGAGTTTATGAACCAGTAATATCAACTTTCAGCTTTCTATATTATGAGTATATAAAATTCTATATGAGAAATAGTAGACATATAATTTATAAAAATAACATCTCTTTTACCTGGCTAACAATAAGGCTTATGTTTGCAGTCAAATGTTCTGCAGACAAAGATCTACTCATCCCATGACAATGTATGTATAGTCAAATATGTGTCTAATACAAAGGAAATGTATCTCAAAGGCATAAAATGTTTTAACATACCACTTTTAGATACCTCTATCTTATGGTAAAGTATCCTTTCATCAAAGGATCATCATTGAGATTGAGTAGACTGGGAGATGTGTGAAATGCATATTACATTAGGTACAAGGTGGATTTTTTAATCTCATGACTTTTCTACATTAAGGTAAAGTCCTCAGTTTATTTATTGGTATAAACTTAAAATCTGCTTTTTTCTCAATACAACTATAATATGGATGAATTGAAAATGCATTTTCTTTTCCCTGTCTACAAAATTCACTATCAATCCTTAGAAACCTATTCTCAAATAGAGAGTAGATAATGTGCCGTGAATTATCTTTCAGAAAGAACATGATGAAATTACATGAGCTTTGTCTCTATACTACTTAGGAAAAACATCTCAATTGGCAGTCTGTCTGAATCTTTAAAAGCCTTTGATTTCTCTCTATCCAAAGTCCTATGTTATCTTTATGCCCGGAAAGCAAAACTATGACTTTTAAAACAGCAGTTCCCTTTGTAGTTAATATTAGTTGACAAAGACCAAGTTAAGCACATAGTGACATTTTGTTATAGAAGCATCTGGGAAAGGAACTGGCTTTATCCTCTTTAGGGACAACTCCTCTTATTAGAGGGAAGACTTCATCTTTTCAGGGCAAAGCTGGAGAAGAGAAGATTCCCACCTGCTTCTTCACTCACTGGCATCCCTCGTGGGGTGCTGAGGGAAGAAAGTCTGGCAAAAATTTTATCTGCTTTCCCCTCATCTCTCCATCCCCACCCTACTTAGGTGTTTTTCAAAATTGTAAATGTATAACTAGCACGTTAGGGTGTATTTCTACATGCAGGTTACCACACAGTGTTCCAGATATGCAGACCTAATGAATTGTGCAACATAGGATTTTGCATTTTTAAAGCACATTCATGGGTAATTCTTATACTAGTGCTCAATGTTGCATGTTTTTCAAAACACCACCTTAGTGTGATACTATGATCAAGTTACTAAAATCACAAATAGTTAGAAAGCAGAAAAGTACTCTTCTCTAAGGAGGCAAAATAAAAAGTAGCCTGCTCTTCACAGCGTATATACATGTGAACTACATATATGGATGATATGGGAATTATCATTCTCTAATATGTACAAAAATACAGATGACTAGTAAACCGCTAAATGAGCAAGAGGAATGTTTAATATATATGTATATAACTTTTTCCATATTCTAACTAATTTAAGCTCTCTAGCCTTCTATTTCTTCATCTGTAAGCAAGGAATGCAGATGCTGGTATCATTAAGATAGCATGAGTCACTTCTGCCAAGAAACTTGCTTGAGACTGGCTTTATAACACTTCTTATCCACATATGTTCCTTTCCATTCAGAGTTATCCAACTGGTATTCTGTCAAGAGAAATGGCTAAGGGTTCACTTTGATTAAATATTCGAGATGATACCCATGGGGAATGTCAACAGCAGGTTGAATTTAAAGCAAGAGATTCTCTCAACTGTCTCACTAACAACAGTGATCCTGATTTTATCTCTTCTTGGATAAACTTCTCCACGAGTGGATTAAAGCAATAATGCATATAAATTCGTTCTTTCCCAAGGCTGATTCATTAGAGCCTTAACTGTAGTTCCTTACTGTGGAGAGAAAATGGAAAAATTAGGAAAGCTCCTTTTTGTTCTCAAGACTTCCATTTAAAAATTAGGGCTAACTGGTGCCTTTATGGTGGAGGAGACCTATAATGTACAAAGGCTTTGAGGTTTGTGAGAAATTCTCATGCCTAATAAGTACAAAAAATACAGATGAATAATAGACCACTAAATGAGCAAGAGGAATGTTGATTTCTCGGTAAAAAGTTCTCCAACTGGTAATAGCTATGTTGTTAGAAATCCTGAAGAGTTTAAAAGGCTGGTATTTCAAAAGACTATTAATTTTTTTTTCCTTGTGATCTTTTAAGTTTGGGTTCCGGTTTTTCTATAGCTGTAATTTTATCATAATAATGGCCTTAGACATTTCTTTGGTTGAATTTTGCAACCATTATACATACTTAACATTTACTGACACGTAAAAGGAAGTTCTCATTTTATTTAAAGGGAACCGCAAAGTGACTTTACTACCAGAACTAAAAATATGTATATAAATGACGACATTACAATATTTAAAATAGACTTGTAAATACATAAAATAAATAGATATGCATTAAAAATATCCAGCAAATTATGTTTACTTTTTTACTCATGTATTCAGTAAATTTTGTTTCCAGATAAGGTATAACAAATTGCACTCCAACACATAAAATAATAGAAATGTAAGCAACATCAGTAAGTGAGGTCACATGCATTCATCCTAATCTCACTTTGATAGCCCTAAAATGTCACTGGTAGCTTTAAAATTTTGATTGGCATAAAGAGTGTCATCTATATTTGTGTGTCTCCTTACAATGTACCTGATTTTCTATTTTTTAAAAAGTGTATCCTAAAAATATTAAAGAGCCTTAGTAGTAACCTTACCCTGTGGATTGCATTTCAAACACCCTCCTCTCTAGCCTCGCCGCCAAGGCTTTATTTCAAGACTTCCTGAATTTTCACTTAGAGTTCTGAAAATTCTCATGTTTTGCCTAACTTAATCATGAACTGCATTATTACAGCAAGTTCTCTGACATATGTTTACAATAGCAAAGACCTGGAACCAACCCAAATGCCCATCGATGATAGACTGGACTGGGAAAATGTGGCACACATACACCATGGAATATTATGTAGCAATCAAAAACGATGAGTTCGTGTCCTTTGTAGGAACATGGATGAATCTGGAGAACATCATTCTCAGCAAACTGACACAAGAACAGAAAATGAAATACCCCATGTTCTCCCTCATAGGTGGGTGATGAACAATGAGAACACATGGACACAGGGAGGGGAGCACTACACACTGGGGTCTATTGGGGGGAATAGGGGAGGGGCAGCGGCGGGGGAAACGAGAAGGATAGCATGGGGAGAAATGCCAGATGTGGGTGAAGGGGAGGAACTCAGCAAATCACACTGCCATGTGTGTACCTATGCAACTATCTTGCATGTTCTGCACATGTACCCCAAAACCTAAAATGCAATAAAAAATAATAAAATAAAAATTTAAAAAACCTGGTACTGTATTATTTACCTGTTTAAAACTGTTCAGTGATGCACCATTGCTTTCAGGATGTGATCCAGGCTCTTCAGAGCAGCACAAAAGGCATTCCAGGACACCAAAGGTCCTTTGCAATTTGGTCCTTAGTTACCTCTCTAGACTCATCTCTTAGCAGATTTTGTCAGACTTCATGATGCACTACATTAAATTGCTTGAATTGTTGCAACCATACTTACTAATTTTCAGTTGCATTTGCTCTAATGTCTCTGAAAACACCTTTCTTCCTGGAATCCCCTTATGCCTCTTTCACTTGGAAACACATAGCTATCTTTTAAGACTCACTTTAAGCTACTCTAACCCTTCACTAGAGTACCCCCTCTGAGCTTTCTCTAATAGAATTAATATCCTTTATTATAAAAAGAAAATCTATTAAAAATCATTTATCAAAGTTAAGTTTTTTAACAATTCATTCATGGTGCATCCATCTGTACCTTTTCCATTAATTCATTAAACTTTTTTTGAATCAAGCTTCTAATCAAGCTTTTTTTAAAATCAAGCATCTAATCCAGAAATGGCTTAGGTGCTGGAGACACAGTATTGAACAAAACCGACAAATCCTTATCTCAACAAAGTTGACATTTACAGGAGATTCAAACAATCAGCAGATAAACGTACAGTCTATGACATGAGGACAGTAGTGATAAAGGCTATGAAGAAATAGATGACCTGAAGGAATATGAAGAAATGCAGGGAGTGGCCATTTCTTTTGGATGATAAGGAAAGATTTTTGGGGAGCAGACCTAATTGTAAAATTATAACATATATTTGGACATTAATTTAAATGTTATGATACATTAGATAATTCAAGGAATATCTTTATGTATTGTTTTAGCTCAAGTCATAGGTATAAGGAACCTTCCTACTTTTAGACGGGGAGAAAAACTGGGAAGTAGGATCAGACATGATTTGAAATACTGTAACTCTCATTTGAGATCAGATCTCTGTTCTCAGAGTGTATATTATAACTCAGTAAGCTCCCATGGCATTAAAGGGGGCTTAGATGTGTTTACATGAGTGTTTGTAAATTACCTTGTCTGAACACTGACAAAACACAGGGCCTGGCAGTAAGTTCTCCAGATATGGTTGCTGAGTAGCATTAATGCAATGAAGCTGTGGTTGGAAGGAACAAGTTACAAAGGTCAGTCTTAAGGCAGACCTCTCCTGGTGAGCTCCAGTACAATTGCTTCTGCTTTACTCCCTTTAATATTACACAAAACATTGCAATTTACTTTGATTCATGGGATTATCCACATCCATCCATTAAATCTATTGTTTTCATTAAAGTATACTTGACAAATAAAAATTGTATTTATTTACAGTGGACAACATGATGCTTTTATATATGTATCCATCGTGAAATGGTTAAATAAAGCTAATTAACAAACATATTACCTCACATTCCTATCATTTTCTGTTGTGAGAATATTTAAGATCTGCTTTTATTACCAATGTTCAAGTATACAATACATAATTATTAACTGTAGTTGCCACATACCATAGATCTCCTATTCTTCTCTATCCTAACTGAAACTTCATACCCTTTAACCAACAATTTCCCATCTACCTAGCCCTCACTTTCAGCTCCTGGCAACCACCATTCTACTCTTTCTTCTGCTGTAAGTTTAACTTGTTTTAGATTCCACATATAAGTGACATCATGCAGTATATTTCTTTTTGTGCTTGATTTATTTCACTTAGAAGAATGTTCTCCAGTTTCATCTAAGTTACTGCAAAAATAGAACTTCCTTCTTTTTATGGTTAAATGGTATTCTACTGCATATGCGTTTGCTCCTTGACTTACGACGGTGTTCTGTCCCAGTTAACCCGTCGTGGGTTGAAAATGCACTGAATATATCTAACCTATTGAATACCATATCTTAGCCTAATTTATCTTAAGTATGCTCAGAGCACTCACATTAGCTACAATTAGACAAAATCACCTAACACAAAGCCTATTTTATAATAAAGTATTGAATATCTCATGTAATTTATTGAACACTGTGCTGAAAGTGAAAAATAGAATGGTTGAATGAATACTCAAAATACAGTTTCTACTGAATGTGTATCACTTTTGCACCATCATAAAGTCAAAAAATTATAAATTGAATTATTCTAAGTTGAGGCCCATTTGCATATATACCACATCTGTATCTCTTTATACATCAGTGAACACTTACACTGATTCCATATCTTGACTATTGTGAATAATGTTGCAATGAACAGGGGAGTGCAGATAACTCTGTGACATACTGATTTCAATTCCTTTGTGTATATGCCCAGAAGTGATGTTGCTGGATCATACAGTAGCTCTACTTTTAATTTTTTGAGAAACCTCTTACTGTTTTCTGTCATGGCTGTGCTAACTTACATTCCCACCAACAGAATGTAAGGGTTTGCTTTTCTCCACATCTTTGCCAACATTTATCTTTCAACTTTTCGATCATAGCCATTGTAATAGACATGAGGCAATATCTCACTGTGGTTTTACTTTGCAATTCTCTGAGAATTAGTGCTTTTAAGGATTTTTTAATGTATCTGCTGTTCATTTGCATGTCTTTGTTTCAGAAATGTGTATTCAAATTCATTGCCCATTTTTAATTGGGTTATGTATTTCCTTGCTATCATGATCACCCTTATGAGGTGTGTGGTTTGGCAATATTTTCTCCCATTACATAGGTTGTCTCTTCACACTGTTGATTGCTTCCTTTGCTATGCTGAAGTATTTTTAATTTGATGTAATTTCTATTGCCTATTTTTGCTTTTATTGTTGGGGCTTTTAAGTTCATATCCAAAAAATATTTGCTGAGACCAATGTCAAGGAACTTTTCCCTATATGTACTTCTAGTAGATTTGTAATTTCAAGTCTTATGTTTAAATCTTCAATCCATTCTTAGTTGATTTTTGTATATGTATGAACTAAGGATCCAATCTCATTCTTCTATATGTGAATGTCTAGTTTTCTCTACACTATTTATTGAAGAGAGTCTTCTTTCCCCATTGTGTGTTCATGGCAACTTTGCTAAAAATTCATTGACCATAAAATCATGGATTTACTTTGGGGCTCTCCATTCAATTTCCTTGACCTATGTGTATATTTTTATGCCAGTACCATTTTCTTTTGGTTGGTATAGATTTAAAGTTAAATAGTGTGAGGCCTCCAACTTTTTGCTCAATATTGCTTTGGCTATTTGGGATCTTTTTTAGTTCTATGCAAATTTTAGAAATTATTTTCTATTTCTGTAAAAAATGTTACTGTAATTTTGATATGGATTGTCTTAAATTGTTTTGGGTGGTACTATGGTTTAAGTGCATCTCCCAAATTTCATATGTTGAAAACTTAATCCCCAATCCAATCATGTTGGGAGATGGGACCTAATAAGAGGTAATTAGGGCATGAGTGCTCTGCCCAAATAAATGAATTACTGTCATTACTGGAAGATATAATTTTGTTACAGAAGTAGATTTGGCTTCTCTTGCATATGTGCGTGTGTTCCCCTGCC
Source organism: Callithrix jacchus (assembly GCF_049354715.1). NCBI lineage: Eukaryota > Metazoa > Chordata > Mammalia > Primates > Cebidae > Callithrix > Callithrix jacchus. The sequence goes on from NC_133510.1 coordinate 90,047,948, forward strand.
CTTCCAACATGGGATGATGCAGCAAGAAGACACTCACCAGATGTGAGCTTCCTGACTTTATACTTCCCTGTCTTCAGAACTGTAAGAAATAAATTGATGGACTTATTTCAACTTATAAATACATTTTTATAAATGTATTCATTTTTGATAATACATGATTTATTATAAATAAATTTATAAATAAATAAAATGTATAAATATACATTTTTATAACTATACAGTTTCAAGTATTTTGTTATAGCAGCACAAAACAAGACTAAGTCGGGTGGTACAGACATTTTAACAACATTAAATTTTTTCTCTATGAACACAGGATAGCTGTCAATATATTTGTGTCTTAATTTTACTCAGTAATTTTTTTTTTTTTTGAGACGCAGTTTCGCTCTTGTTACCCAGGCTGGAGTGCAATGGCGCGATCTCGGCTCACCACAACCTCCGCCTCCTGGGTTCAGGCAATTCTCCTGCCTCAGCCGCCTGAGTAGCTGGGATTACAGGCACGCGCCACCATGCCCAGCTAATTTTTTTGTATTTTTAGTAAAGACGGGGTTTCACCATGTTGACTAGGATGGTCTCGATCTTTTCACCTTGTGATCCACCCGCCTCAGCTTCCCAAAGTGCTGGGATTACAGGCTTGAGCCACCGTGCCCAGCCCAGTAATGTTTTATAGTTTTCAGCGTACAGATATTTCTCTTCTTTGGTTAAATTAATTGCTAAGTATTTTTGAAGCTATTGTGAATAGTATTGTTTTCTTGATATCTTTTTTGGATCATTCATTATTAGAATATGGAAGTGCTACTAATTTTTGTGTGTTGATTTTGTATCCTGTAACTTTCTTGAATTTGTTTATTTATTCTAACACGTTAGTGGAGTATTTAGGGTTTTCTGTATAAAATACATCATCTGTGAACAGAGACAATTTTACTTTCTTTTTCCCAATTGGGGTGCCTTTCATCTTTTTTTCTTGTCTAATTGCTCTGGCTAGAACTTCCAGTACCACACTGAACAGAACTGGTGAGAGTGGGCATTCTTATCTTGTTTGTGATCTTAGAAGAGCTTTCAGCTTTTAACCATTAACTGTGATGTTAGCTGTCGGTATTGTCTTTTATCCAGAGAGTATTATCTACCTTCATATCTTGGGATACTGAATAGAGACATATTAGTCGATTTACGCATATCTAATCTATTGTCTCAGCCCATTTTGTGCTGCTCTAACAGAATACCAGAGACTAGGTAAGTATAATAAGCAGACATTTATTGGCTTACCATTCTGGAATCTGGGACTTCAAAGATTGAGAGGCTGGCATTTTTCAAGGATCTTTTTTGTTTGTTTGTTTTGCATCATCCCATAGTAGATGGGGAAAGAGAGGAAAAGAGAGAGACAAAAGGAGACCAAACTCATCATTTTATAAGGAAACCACTCCTGAAACAATGGCATTAATTCTTTCAAGTGGGTGATGCCCTCATGACCCACACACTTCCCATTAGGCCCCACTTCTCAACACCTTCACGTTGAAAATCAAGTTTTCAATGCACAAACTTCAGTAGACACATTCAAACCATAGCCTTCATCAACAAAATTTTTGGCTAGATTTAAAAAATATATCACAAATCTGACTGTTTACCACTACTGGTCCAATCTACTATGACCTTTATTCTGTACCAATGTAGTTGCCTCCTAGTTGATTTCAGAAATATTCAAGCATGGAATCTTACAGTTTATTTTCAAACAAAAGTTAGGGTTGAAAAATACAAATTACCTCCTGTCCTCTCTCATCTTAAATACCTGAAATGTCTTCTCATCAAACTTAAAATTTGAAGCCCTTATCATAACCTCCAAGGTCATGTTCCCTTATCACACTTCTTGCCCACTCCTCTCCAATCACACTTGGCCACCTTGTTTCTTGAACATTCCAAATATACCCTTGTTACTGGTTTCTATGCATTTGTCTCTGCCTGTTCACCAGCTAGTGATTCAGTTTGTTTCCTCATTTAATTATGATTTCTTTTCAAAATATTAGAGAGCTCTTTACTAATCACTTCATATAAAAAAGCAACCCATGTTGGCCTCTACTCTTTACCATGATTTAGTTTTGTTTCTTTGTTTGTTGTAATAGTCATTAGAATCTGACATTGTTTTGTGCACAGTGTGTGTGTGTATGTGTGTGTGTGTTTTATTCATATTGTTACAATCTAAAGAACATTCCACAAAGGTAAAGCATTTGCTCTTCCTCCCCACAATATCAATCCATAGTGCTCAGAAGTATGCCAACACACAGTAGGTTCTCAAAATTTTTTTGATGGATAATCAATCTTCCATTTGTGTGGCACCTTAAAGTTTGTGGAAAACTTTCACCTATATGTGTTCACTGAATTTTTCACAACCCAGTATGAATCATCACAATTTTAAAACTGAAACTGAGGAGATAAAATAATCTAGTAACATGATAGCTATTGAGATGCAGAAATGAAGCTCACTCTTAACTCTTTTGGTGTTCTTAGGGTTTTAAAATAAAATGAGTGCTATTGCTATTAATACTTGGTGATTTTAAATGGGTCAAATATTTTGAATAATGTTTTTTCTGCCTAGTTTGTTGATTTTTTTTCATAAAGTGATACTAAATTTTATCAAATGCCTTTTCTGTACCAATTGAGATCATCATGTGTTTTTTGTCCTTAATTCTGTGCATGTGATGAATCATTTTTATTGCATATGTTGAACCATCCTCGCATCCCTGGAATAAAATCCCCTTGATCATGGCGTATTCCCTTTTTGATGTGCTGTTGTATTTATTTGGTTTGCTAGTATTTTGGTGACAATTTTTGTGTCTATGTTTGTCAACCGTGTACTGTAAATCCATAGCCAACATCTTATTAAACAGGGAAAAGTTGAAAGAAATCCTCCCGGCCGGGCGCGGTGGCTCAAGCCTGTAATCCCAGCACTTTGGGAGGCCGAGACGGGGGGATCGCTGAGACGGGTGGATCACGAGGTCGAGAGATCGAGACCATCCTGGTCAACATGGTGAAACCCCGTCTCTACTAAAAATACAAAAATTTAGCTGGGCACGGTGGTGTGTGCCTGTAATCCCAGCTACTCAGGAGGCTGAGGCAGGAGAATTGCCTGAACCCAGGAGGCGGAGGTTGCGGTGAGCCGAGATCTCGCCATTGCACTCCAGCCTGGGTAACAAGAGCGAAACTCCGTCTCAAAAAAAAAAAAAAAAAGAAAAGAAAGAAATCCTCCTACAAATGGAAAGAAGACACTGATGCCCACTTTCACGACTTTATTCGGCATAATACTGGAAGTCCTATCCAGTGCAATCAAGCAAAGAAAAGAAATCAAAGACAACCAGATTGGAAAAGAGGAAGTCAAGTTATCTCTGTTCACTAATGATATGATTAAAACAACTTTATAAATTAAGAGCAGATTAAGTACAGTTAGAAAGAAAACTAATGACTTACAAGATATTTAAGTAGAAATGTTATACAGTGCTCTGATAAAGGAGACAAAAACAAAAAAGAGTTAAGACATACAAAGCTAGACCAAGAAATTTTAATATAGGTCTAAATGAAGATCTATCAAGGAAAAAATGAAATGATGCAGAAGAGAAAATATCTAAAGAGATAACAATTTTTCCCAATTGGTAAAAATATGAATTTAGTAATCCAGGAAAAAATTACTTACAACACAAATCAGCTACAATGACAGTAAATTTATCTATTAAAATCAATGCATGCCAGAAGATGATTGTGTAACATCTTTAAAGAACTTATAGTAAATAACTGGTAACATTTATATATGAAAACTATTTTTAAACATACTGTTTCAAATAAAGATATGTAGAGTTCACCACCTAGAAAGTTCTAAGGAATGATATTCAAGGAGGAAATGATCTCGGAAGTACTGTCTAAGGAGTAAAATGAAAATTGAACAAATTAAATGACAAATATTAGACAAATGAAAATGCATATTTTAAGTATCTATATGATTATGCTTAATGTGTATAAATTTTAAGAAGCTAGAACATAAATATTATATGCAATAAGTAAATAATTAGGTAAATTAGGAAACATAAATGGACATGTTTCAAATCCTTTTGTCATTAGAAACAAGGATAAATATATTGTTTTACTTTATTTTTTCCAAGATAACTTTGTAGGATAAAAATTTAAGGGTAAGAAAAATTAATAGGGTTTATAAATTAAAAATCAATAGAGGTTTAAAAAGTGGAATAAAGAAAAATAAACATATATTTGATAATTACAAATTGAAGGCCTGGATTCAGGGCCAAAATGGCCAATTAGAAGCAGCCATGTTCTGCAGCACAGACAGAGGGGGATGAAAAGACTCGAGTAAATTTAGCACCTTCAACTGAAATATCCAGGTTCTTGCATTGGGACTGACTAGACAAACAACTCAACTCATGGAAAATGAAGAAAAGCAGGATGCGGCGACAACCCACCCAGAAACAGCATGGAGCCAAAGGAACCACCACATCTAGCCAAGGAAAGCAGTGAATGCTTGTTCATCCCCACCTGGGAAACCACACCTTTCCCATGAATCTTTGCAACCCACAGATCAGGAGATCCCCTTGTGAGCCCATGGCACCAAGGCCTAGGGTCTGATACACAGAGCTGTGTGGAGTCTTGGCACAGCAGCCACTCAGGCACACAAAGAAACCCAGAAGATGTACATACTCTGACCCCAGGATCCCCAGCAACACGGGAGATCTGTCCATACGTATCCTTAGGAAGGAGGCTGAATCCAGGGAGCCAAGCAGCATCATTCTTTAGGCCCCACTTCCACAGCACCTCACAAGTTAAAATTCACTGGCTTGGAGTTCCAGCCAGCCAACAGTAACAGGTTGGAGTCTGTCTGAGGCAGGACTGAGTTCCTGGGGGTAGGGGCGGCTGCCATCTCTGTGGTTTGGTCGACTTGGCCATTCCAGCCTGCCAGCTTTGGAGATTATAAATGGTCCAGAAAAGAAAGAGTCCCCCCAAAAACAGCACGGCAGCTCTACCAACAAACAGCAAGAGTGCATTTTTAAGTGGGTCCCGGATCCTGTTCCTCCTTACTGGGTGAGACCTCCATCCAACTCCTATAAGCCATTTGGGCAGGCTCCCACGGGACAGAGCTTCCAGAGGAAGGAGCAGGTTGCCATCTTTGCTGTTTTATGGCATTCACTGGTGATACCTCTAGGTATGAAAAAATCAGGCATCTAGGGTCTGGAGTGGACCTCCAGACAACTGCAGCAGCCCTATGGAAGAGTGACCTGGCTTTTAAAAGAAAAGCAAACAGTGAAACAACAAGAACAACATTAACCAAAGAGGCCCCATAAAAAACAAATGCAAAGGTTAGCAATCTCAAAGATTGAAAGTAGATAAGCCCACAAAGATGAGAATAAATCAACGCAAAAATGCTGAAAACTCAAAAAGCCAGAGTGCCTCCTCTCCTCCAAATGACTGTAACATGTCTCCAGCAAGGGCACAGAATTGGGCTGAGGCTGAGATGGCTGAAGTAGGCCTGAGAAGGTGGGTATTAACTAACTTCACTGAGCTAAAGGTACATGTTGTAACCCAATGGAAAGAAGCTAAGAATCCTAATAAAACAAAACAGGAGCTGATAAGCAGAATAGTCAGTTGAGAGAGGACTATATCCAACCTGATGGAGCTGAAAAACACAGCATGAAAAATTAACAATGCAATCACAGTATCAACAGCAGAATAGATCAAGCAGAGGAAAGAATCTGAGTTTGAAGACTCTCTTTATGAAATGAGAAAGGCAGACAAGAATGGATAAAAAAGAATGAAAAAGAATAAATAAAACCTCCAAGAAATATGGGATCATGTAAAGAGACCCAACTTACAACTGATTGGGGTACATGAAACAGACGGGAAGAATGGAACCAAGTTGGAAAACATACTTCAGGATATCATTCAAGAGAACTTCCCCAACTTAGCAAGACAGGCCAACATTCAAATTCAGGAAATACAGAGAACCACAGGAAGATACTCTGTAAGATCAACCCCATGACACATAATCATCATATTCCCAAAGGTTGAAAAGAAAGAAAAAATGTTAAGGGCAACCGGAAAGAAAGGCTAGGTCACTTACAAAAGGAAGCTTGTCAGACTAACAGTGGACCTCTATGTGGAAACTCTACATGCTAGAAGAGATCGGGAACCAACAATCAATATTCTTAATGAAAAGAATTCCCCACCCCCACCCACCAGAATTTCATATTCAGCCAAACTAAGCTTCATAATCGAAGGAGAAATAAGATCCTTTTCAGACAAGCAAATGCTAAGGAATTCATCACTATCAAGCCTTCCTTCTAAGAACCCCTGAAGGAAGCACTAAATATGGGAAGGAAAAACCATTACCAGCCATTGCAGAAACACACTGACATACACAGACCAGTGACACTATGAAGCAACCACATAAACAAGTATATAAAATAACCAGCTAGCATCATGACCACAGTAGCATTTTCTTTTTTGACACAGTTTGCCCTGTTGCCCAGACTGGAGTGCAGTGGCACAAACTCAGCTCACTACAACCTCCCCCTCCCAGCTTCAAGCAATTCTCCTACCTTAGCCTTCTGAGTAGCTGGAATTATAGGTATGTGCCACCATGCCCAGCTAATTTTTGTATTTTAAGTAGAGACAGGATTTCACCATGTTGGTCAGGCTGGTCTCAAACTCCTGACCTCATGATCCACCCATCTTGGCCTCCCAAAGTGCTAGGATTACAGGTGAGAGCCAGTGAGCCTAGCCCACAGTAGCAAATTTATACATAACAATACTAATCTTAAATGTAAACAGGCTAATTGCTCCAATTAAAAGACATAGAATAGCAAGCTGAATAAACATCCAAGACCCAATATAAATTAGAATGCTTTTATTTAAAATATGAAGTTAAGAAAAGATATTCACTATCGCTACATCAAGTCAATGGTTTATTGGTAGAATTTGCCAACACAATTTGAAAAGAAAAATAGAGTCATGCATTGCTTAGATAGGAATATGTTTTGAGAAATGTCATTGACAGCTTTGTTGTTTTGTGAACATCATAGAGTGTACTTACATTAACCTAGATGCTATATATTTTCATTTGGCTCAGCAATCTTATTACTTGGTATATACCCAAAGGAATATAAATCATTCTGTTATAAAGATACATGCACATGTATGTTCAATGAAGCACTGTTCAGAGTAGAAAAGACATGGAATCAACCTAAATTCCCACCAATGATAGACTGGATAAAGAAAATGTGGTACTTACACAACATGGAATACTATGCAGCCATAAAAAGGAATGAGATCATGTCCTTTGCAGGGACATGGATAGAGTTGGAAGCCATTATCCTCAGCAAACTAAAACAGGAACAGAAAATAAAATACCACATGTTCTCACTTAGAAGTAGGAGCTGAATGATGAGAACACATGAACACATGGTGGGGAACAGCACACACTTGGGCTGTTTGTGGTGGGGGTGGGGGTGGGGGAAGGGAGAGCATCAGGAAGAATAGTTAATGGATACTGGGCTTGATACCTAGGGAATGGGATGATCTGTATAGCAAACCACTAAGACACATGTTTACCTATGTAACAAACCGGCATATGTACTCCTGAATTTAAATACTGCACAGGTACCTTTGAACTTAAAATAAAAGTTGAAGAAAAAATCGAAGGCAATAAATAAGAAACAAAAATGAAAATGGGACAGTAGAAATCAAAATGTAAGATGGTAGAATAGAGTTTCAGCATATTAGCATTCATAATAAAATCAAATTCATCAGCTTTAAAACATAATTTGTCATAATCATAGAAATCAAATTTAAAAGGGTGAAAAAATAAGTATTGGGTAAATAATAGCAAAATGTCTGATGTAGTTCTAAGTATATCAGACAAAATACACTTTAAGACAACATACATCATTAGTAATGAGAAACTTCGTAATGGCACAATGAAAAGTTTAATATACCAGAAAAACATACCATAATTTAAAATACATTTGCGACTGAGGTAATATCAAAATATACATAGTAAAATAATGTAATTATAGGAAGAAAAACCTATTAGTATTTTGGTACATTTCTAAACAAATCTTTAAATTATTAATATTTAAGCAGATAAAATTAGCAAAGATATAAAATATTAGAGCTACAAAATTTCCAACCCAAATTTAGTGGAATGATAGTTGATATCTAAAATGTTAGATAATTTACATTCTTCTCAAATTCAAATAGAGCATTTGTAAGAATTTTATACTGGGCCACAAAACTAAATTTGTCTTAACAAATTTCAAACAATAGAGAGCCTATAGATTCCATTTTCAATCCACAAAATAAACCAGAATATGACCAAAAAATATAAAGAATATTCACATATTTTTGAAAATTCATATAACAATTTAAAAACACTTATGGGTCAAAGAAGAAATCAGAATAGAGACTTTAAAAATCTGATACAAATAATAGTAAAAATATTGTATTTCAAAATTAATTTGATTCCATGAAAGTAATAATTCAAGTATGATATATAGCCTTAAGTCTGCTTATTGAATTCAGAATTTATGCAGCATACATTCAATTTAAATTAGAATGATTTTATTTTAAGTCTGAAATAAAGAAAATATATTCACTATCACTACTTCAATTCAATAGTTTGTTGGTGGAGTTTGCCAACACAATTTGAAAAGAAAAATAGAGTCATGCATTGCTTAGATAGGAATACATTTTGAGAAATGTCATTAGACAGCTTCGTTGTTTTGTGATCATGATAGAGTGTACTTACATTAACCTAGATGCTATGTATTTTTATTTGTATATGTATTTTTTCAAATGATAAACCGAATGTCTCAGCATCATTACTGAATATCAATCATTTTCCCTATTTTCCTACTGACCTGCAATGCTAACATCAAGTGCCATTTATCAAGCTTCTATACACATTCTGTTACTCTCATGGGACCGGTGTTGTATATGCAGTCTGCTGGTGACCAAAACATCATGGTGCATGATTGTAAATGGACTGCATCAAAAGAATTAAAAGAAAAGAATTTTTGTAAATTTTGCCAATTTCATGATCGTCTACATAGAAAACACAAAGGACTTTATAAAAGCATCATTAGAAATAAGAAATGAAAGTGCCATTTACTTACCTGCAGAATTTTATATTAGTCTTTATATTTTGTGATGTTGGGTATGGAACTTTGCAAACTGTTATTCATACTCCCTTGCCTGCAGGAGTATGCCAGGGAAGACACTACATGAAAATTGAAAGATGAAAAAAGAAAAGTGACTTTCAGCATAGTTATTTTATGGACTTGAAACTAATTCTAAAATGTATGTGGAAAGCAATAGGCTGAGAGTATCCAAAACACTCCTGACAAGAAATGATGAAGAACTTGTCCTACTATAAGATTTAATAAGTGTATGGTCATTAAGATAAAGTGATACTGTCAAAGGATAAAGCAGCTAATCAATTGGATAGAAGAGAACGTCTATAACCATGTTCAGACTTACATGGAAATGTGCATATTATCAGAGACATGTCATTGCATATCTTTAGGGAATATAGGAGCTAGTCAATAAAAGTAACTAGAAAAATAAGTAATCCACAAGAAAAAAAAAGATGTATTCTAACTTTATCTTACTCACAAAATCTGTTTACAATAAAGACCAAAATATAAAGAATAAAACTTTAAAATATTTGAAAAAAAAAACAGATATGTGACTATATTTCCAATACAGAGTAAGGAATGATTTCTTTCTTTCTTTTCTTTCTTTCTTTCTTTCTTTCTTTCTTTCTTTCTTTCTTTCTTTCTTTCTTTTCTTTTCTTTCTTTCTTTCTTTCTTTCTTTCTTTCTTTCTTTCTTTCTTTCTTATTATAGTTATAATAAATATAATCTACAGATAATTAAAAACAATAATCCAAACCAAAAAGGAAAAGGCAAACATCTTAGTTTTAAAATGAACAGAGAAAGCACACATTACCAAAAAGAATAACGAGATGTTCAGCTCATTAGAAATTAAAGAAATACAAAAGAACACCTACAAAATTATATTATTTTTGCCTACTGAGTTATCACAAATTAAGAAGTCTGGCAATTTAAAGATTGAAGGAGATATAAACAATTATATCTAGTATAAATTGGTACATCTCCCTAAGTATTATCTGGTAAAGTTTAAAGTTCATGTATCATATAATCCAGCAGTTCCCTTCCTACAATGTTTCTCAAACTTTATGTGCTTATTAATTGACCAAGGAGCTTGCTAAATTGCAAACTCTCAGGTGTGAGCTGAGGTTACGTATTTTTAGCAAGCTCCCAGGTGATGCACATGTGGCCTGTCAACCCACACTTTGAGGTGTGGGTTGAGCAAGATAAACCCAACACAAACTTTGCATTGGGCAAAGGAGATGTGAGATGTGTACAAAACACCCATAACGGCCCCTTACAAATGGCAAAATACTGCCAATAATTCAGTTTGTCGATAGAACAGTTTACAAATTGTGGTGTCCAATGGAATATTATACTGTAATAAAAATGAATGAACTGTGACTAAACACAATAACATGCATGGATCTTGGTAATAGAACACTGAATGAACAAACAATTCTGAGAACACCATGATATATTTTTTATAAAGTTCAACATTAAGGAAATTAAGACATATTTATTTATACCTAAGTATAGGTATGGCAGTTCAGGGCAATATATTATGTTGGCATTTGAGAAAACAGAAGAAGTAGGAAGGTCACCCTTATTCCCTGAAGCAGGTCATCATATCCAGGAAGAATTTTCTGATCTTCATGTGAAGTAAGCCATGAGACAGTCATTCAAGAGATGCCCTCCCTATAACTGAAGGAAAAGAGCTAAACATATATAGATGCCATGATGAACCTGAACAAATTGGTCTTGCAAATTTCCCCCCAGTTTATTACCATTAGGTTCTACACATTTGTCCTCTAATAATAAATCTCCAGTACTTTCTACTCTTCCTCAAACCTAGCGCGCGCACGTGCACACACACACACACACACACACACACACACACACAAAATACAGAGGTTTACTTGATCTTTAGGTCTTCATTTCCTTAGAAGACTCCCTTGTCATGTAAAATTTATATTAAATATATATGTATGCTTTTTTCTTGTTAATATGTCTTTTCTTATAGAGATCCCTTTCATGAACCTAAAATGAGAAGGAAAGACCTTTTCTTTAAGAGGATACAATTATGAAAACAAAACCAAAACATGATAAACACTAAATTAAGATAATATTTTCATAATGAGGATAGACAGCAGTGATGCCTTGAGGAGGAGGCAATAGGCAGATGGAAGTTACTTGCAATGTTCTGTTTCCTGGATTGAATGTTGAACCCATCAGTGTTATTATATTTTTTTTAAATAATGAATTTAAACTATGCATCATAAATCAAGAGAAAATAATACCTAATACAGATATGCATTTTACTACTTTACACATACATTAACAGACTGAATTCTCACAACATCCCTATGCATTATATATGCTGTTATCATCAATGAAGTTCTGCAGAACAAAGAGGTGAAGTAACTTGTCTAGAGCTGCACAGCTAATACACGGCATTCAATATTTGCTCAAAACAAAAAGCTAGTGGGCATCCTTGAGTCTTCTCTTTCTCTCATACCTCACATCCATTTCATTAGCAATTCCTAATGAATGTGCCACCAAAATAGATCCCAGATTTTTCCATTTATTTCTCCCCATCTCCTTTGTTACCTCCTGATATGGGTTGGCTTTGTGTCCACACCCAAATGTCATCCTGAATTGTAATCCCCAGGTGTTGAGATAGAGACCTGGTGGGAAGTGATTGGATTATGGGGGTGGTTTCCTCCATGTTTTTCTTGTGATATTGAGTGAGTCCTCAGGAGATCTGATGGTTTTATAAGAGGCTCGTCCCCCTTCACTTCCTTTGCACATGTAAGACATGCCTCCATCCCCTTTTGCCAGGGCCTCCCCAGCTATGCAGAACTGTGAGTCAATTAAACCTCTTTTCTTCATAAATTACCCAGTCTCAATAATTTCTTTATAACAGCATGAGAACAGGCTAATACACCTTTCAAATGCAACCTTCAGTTAATTTGACATAGTCTCAATGTGCTCAGTCTTTTTGCTTCCTCTCTTCCTCCATATTACGGGTTGAATTATGTCCCCGATATATTCATATGTTGAAGTCTTGACCCCCACAACCATGGAATGATCTTATTTGGAGGTCTCTGTAAAGACAGCGTCCAGAGCCTATATTCTCAACCACTTGCACACTGTTCTTATCAGTTTTCCAGAGTTAGTTTTGTTCCTTAACAAGATCTTGGGTGAGTTGTTTTATTTTGTGGGCCAATATTTAGCAATACTGAAATATTTGAGTTGGGCGCTACCCAAGGAATCTTTCATTTTAAAGTCCCTCATAGACCAACAGAGCTCATGGCTTGAAATTATCAGAACTTGAGGCATTTCACTCTTTTAGGTGTCATGTAGATTCCTGCTCTACATTAGTTTGGTCTTAAATGTTGTTAAAAGATGATTGGGAGGACTGAAAAGATCATTCGTTTTGAAAATTATATTTGGCCAGTGTTTTTTTTTTTTTTTTTTTAGTAGTTTTATGCTTCCAGACAAGTACACAGACGGAAAACCTGGTCCACTCTTATGGAACCTGAGCGTTTTGTTGATAGGAACATGACTTCTTTCCTTTTAAAGTAGATTAGACTGCTGAAGCTTTCCAAGATTTTGCAGTTAATTTTCAGATTTATCAACTCATTGGCATAAAAAGTACAAATAAAAATTCCATCTGTCATCCCATTTTTATTCCTTGGCAATTTCCCAGAAAAAAAAATCTGGGATAAAAATTTTATTTCATCTTTTTTTAAATGGCTTGGAATCCTGAGTATAAACCTCTTAATACTAAGTTTATTATCAAACTTCTATTGTTCTGAGAAAACAGTGACCTTTATTTGTCAAGTTGGAAACCACAGGAACTATGACTTTATGGCTATTGGGATATATGAAGAGGTGTTCAGATGCCCTATTCTTGAAATGTCAAGGTGTTGTCTAAATTCCTTGCCATGCCTAAAAAGGTTATTTTTTAATTAAAAAAAAAACAGGAAATCAAATGCCATTTGCTAAATTTTTTGTTCATGGCTTTTGATCACTACGAATCAGATCATTTGAGTAAGGGACATTGCGCAGTAAATACACATTTTAAATTTTAGCAGGAAAGACTGCCATAGATACAAATAAATAAACACTCTCAGAAACTGACATACCCATTTGAATTATTTTCCAGATATATATCTTAAAACAGTCTTGCAGGAGAGTTTCCTAAAGACTACAATCTTGAAAATTACCTACTTCTCCCAATACAAGACCCTTTTCATTGCTGTCTCAGCTCTTGCTAAGGCCAGACTTTTATTTTTTCATGGCATAATCCTCTTTTTATTTAGACTTTTAAACTTTTCATTCAGTAATATTGTATACTTGTCTATATAGAAGTCTTACATACTTTTTATTACATGTAGTGCCAGGTATCTAATATTTAGTCTTTTTTGAAAGTTTTTTTTAGTCTTTTATTCCTCTGCTCCCTCCCACCTTTCACCACTGCTGCCCCACCCATCCCCAAAGTTCATTATATTATTTTTATGTAAGGCCAGATGTTTCAGAACTATTGCTAGCCTTCTTTTAGCTATTTATTGGTTGTACTTTCCCTCCAAAAAACAAAACAAAACACATCAAAAAGCACTTTTACTGTGTTTCCTTCTATTAACCTAATTTCATTATTTGCATTATTAAGCTAAAAGGTAATCACATTTAAAATTACCTAAAAATAAGCCTAACACATGCCAGAAAGTAAGTTGAGAGCATAGCTTAACTTTATGAAATAGATATATTTTGAAATACACTCAATTTCAAACAAGACAACCATTTTGAGTTTGCCTTTATCTTTAGTCTCTTAATCTTTCCCCAGAAATAAGAGACAAGTAGAATTAGATTTCACTGAGACCTTGAAAAAGCTATTGGAGATACACTTCAGTGCTATTTGCAACCATGATAGATTCTTCTACATTCGGCTCCAGTGAAGCCTTTCATTTTTGTACTTTATTTTCCCTTACACTGTAACTAATTCTTACTTCAGAGATGAAATATAAGGCACCAGTCTATCAGGTTCCAAATAATCTTTTACTGTAGAAGTTAAATGCTTGCTTTGTTTCCCAAGTAAACCCATTTAGCACCTGCTGAGCTGATAAGAAAATTCCAGTTGCCTGAGTCCAGGTCTCCCTCCAGAGAGGATGAAAATGTTTAGCTTAAGACAGAAAAATCCTTTTTCCTTCATACCTCTTCCATCTTAAGTTTAAAGTGAGAACAATGCCTAAAGGTTTGATTGTTTATCTGAAGTGTGAGCTTTGATGGTGATGGCTGCTTGTTCCTTGTCTTATTATTATTCTCCTTCTTTTCTGTCTCCTTTTCTTTCTTCTTCTCCCCCTCCTGCTCTTCCTCTCCTTTTTCCTTGTCTTCATCCTTGCCTTCATCTTTATCAAGGACTACATAAGATATGACAATAAACATAAACAATATTGACAAAACAAATAGTTCAAATTATACCAAACAACTCAAATGAGTTGTTTTTTTAACCATTAACATTTTTCCTCAAAATCTTCACATGAATATCTCCTTATAATCACAGAAGTTTTATGAGCTAGATCCCACCTTCACTTTACAAACCAGAATTTTGAGGCTTAGAAGAGTTAAATCAGTCAAATTTCACATGAATGGTAAGTTTTGCAGCTGAGACTTAAACTCAGCTCAATCTCATCCAAAAGACTATGAACTGTTCCCTAGACATTGGTATGCATTTTTTGAAACAAAAGAAAATGAAGCAGGGTTTCCTGGATGAGCAATGGTTTTGTAGAGTGACAAGAAGATTAAGTGAGGAATAAAGAGGACTGGATTATAATCACAGTTTTGTCACTGTGCTCATGACCAATTACCTCTGTGAACTTCGGTTTCCTCATCCGTAAGTTCAAAAGATTGGACTAGATCCTACAGTCTTTTGGAATCCAAGATTCCATGCTCCTTAGTGTATTCAAGGCCACAGAGTTAGATATGGAGGCCATTGCAGAATGGTGCTAGACTCCTGACTTCCTTTTGGCTTGTCATGGGGTGTCTCCCATTTTATCATCTCTCTATATAGCGTTCATACTCATCTGCTCAAACTCTAATAAGTTCATTCTTCCTACCTGAAGGCTGCTTAGAGATAACAAGAAAGACAGCCTAAGCAGAAAATAACCCTCTTCTCCCTTCTCCATTGTTTGAAAAAGAAACATAACTCAGTGTTGCAGATATAAATTGGTTTCTCTCCTTCCTTATTTCAGTGGCCTAGTTCAAGTTACTCACCCTTTTCCAGTGACCTCATCCCTGCAGAACCTCCTCACCCCAATAAGAGACTTTCTAGGTCTTCCTTGGTTGTAGTTGATTTTCTTATGACTTGAAATGAGTCAGTAATATTCTCTCTTCTAAAAATATGAAAACTCCATAGGAGACACAGAGATGAAGACCATTCTGAAGCAGCAAACTGAGTCCAGCAATTCTCTGGGTAGAATTCTGCAGACATCTCTTTGGTGGTTTCTTCTAAAACTGTGAACATTTTTTGTTTAATTGTTTAATTTTTGTTTCTTACATGTTTACTTTTTAAATTTTTCTTCCTTACTTATGCAAGTGACCTTAGTGTCTTCCTAATAAATCCCCCTCATGTTTAAATTAGTCAGAGTTGATTTTGGTAGTATCCCCTAAAAACTTAAATTGATTCAGGATGATTTGCCTTCTTCATATAACTACAAAATATAACCCTACTTGGACTCCTTTAACTAAATTTTGGAACCCCTTCACACATCCTGTCTCACTGCCCTGCACTTGTCACCATCTAACATAAAAGTTTTACTTACTTATGGTATCTTATTATTGCATTACTCCCAATAGGAAATAAGTTCTATGGAGACAGAAATTTTAGTCTATTATATCTTCAAGGTCTAGAATAGTTCCTGGCACTCCCTTAGGAGTTATTCATTAGATTTGGACATTTATGGGACTAACGGTACTGGGATATGAGTTATATCTCTCAGGATTTCTAATCTCTTAAGGAACTCTTTCTCCTCTCCTGTCCCCTCATCTTCATCTTCCCACCTCCTCTTCTCTCCTCCTTTTCCCTCCCTTGTCCTCCTCCTCCTCTTCTTTCCCACAATTACCTTCCCTCCTTTTCTCTCCTCATCTCCTATCTTCTCAGTCTCCTGTGTCTCTTTCTCTTTCTCACAAAAGCTACATTTGCTTGTTAGTTTGCCTTCTTATAAGCTGACAATTCCGTGGGATGGCACAGGGTGAAATTTTCCTTGACAGATCTTTGCCTAAGACTCACCATTTTTACCTTTATAATAATATAAAATAGAAAATTAAGATTTGGGTGTGGTCTTTGGGAAAAATTAAGGCTGCCTTTAGTGTTATTAGCCTCTGATGCCTGCCTATAACCTAGGAAAATGGTGCCTTCTCTGTAGGTCAATGTTGTTACTGAGGAACATTGGGAAAAAGTCTCAAAAAAAAAATGTGTACTTGTATGATCTTGACTTCTGTGCATTTATTCTCCAAATTCCTGGAGTGGAGAAGAGGAGTGGAATGCAGGATGGAATAAAGACAGGATGATCCCTTGGTTGTGGCCATCATTCAATATCATTTTCTCCTTAGATACAGGAAATTGAAAACTTAAAAGGAAAAACAAATGTTCAAAATCTACAATAAAAAGAAGTAATTTGATAGAGGTCACATTCCTTATTCCATGTGTTTTCTTGCATTACTGAAAATCATGCAAGGAAGCTCCATCAAAATAAATAAAATAGAAAGAAATTAAATAAAATTTATTTATACAAAAATATGTATAAATTCTAGAAAACAACACAAGATTTTTTGTTTGTTTTGGGAGAACCTATGTCATTATTTTCTTCTTAGAGGAACTATAATAGTATCAATAAGTTGTGATATTTAAGACAATTTTACCAAGGTATGTATTGTTTTTCTAGTAACTGAAATCCACTAGAAGAGAGGGAAAATGTAATACCTGCAAGATTTTTTTAAAAAAAAAAACCCTTTTATTTGTCTTTTGGAGATAAACTTGGCCTGCTTTTTGTGTTTCTGAGCAGAAAGTAAAGAAAACTTCTTCACTTGATACCTTAAATGATTAGGTAGGTGAAATAAGAGAAGTTATCTTTTATAACAAACTCTCAGGGTGCTTGGTGAAAACTGTTTTGTTTTGTTTTAAATACTCTCTGGCTTCCTTCAGCCCAATAAAGCCATTTCCATGCCCTGGAGAACCTCTAATTGACTAAATACTGATTAACCAAACACAGGATCTGATGAGGTGTTTATTAGCATTAATTCTAACTACATTCCTTTAAAGACCCAGTCTGACCGTTAATCAGTTTTAGTCTTTACCACTTTCCCAGGCCCTTGTACCAACACTTTAGGGTAGCTCTCCATGCTACTTTTTCCACAAAGTCATCATTGTCTACCATCATTAAATCAAATGACCTTCTCTTTCCCGGAATTTCTTCTCTTCTTTTTTCATACTCTTCTTTTCCTTTCTCTTCCCTTCCCTCCCCTTTCCTGTCCTCTCTCTTCTCTGTTTCTGTTTCTTTCCTTTATCTGAACTCTGGGACATTAACCCGTGCTTCATGCTACCCTTTGTGCCCTATGTTAAGTTTGTTTGTACATCTCTTATTCACCTATTTAGAATATGAGTTTTTTTACGGAAGTGGTGTTTAGCTCCCACTTATTCAAATGATCACTGAGTGGACTTTTGCTAAAAGTGTGCTAAGTCTGAGGGACACAAAGTGATTTTCCACCTGAAATTCAAGCCTGCTAAATGTGCTAAGGCATCTGTTGTGTTAGACCAGTTGGGAGAAGAATAAACTTTCCTTTCTCTATGCTCAGGGAATAAGCTCATGCTAACAAATAAATAAGCATAATGAATTAATAGTAAAGGCTAATTAATTGTTTTTGCGACAGTGTTTATAAGTGTTCCAAGAGAGAAATGCAACGCCCAGAAATAAGGATCCTTCAACACCGTAGCTGACAGTTTGTCTACAATCACCCCACCCACCCTTAGGGGCTTTTCTAAAAAAATTAATTGTTACGATAGATTCCATCTGGTGAAAATGGCAAGAAAACGACACAGGTTTTTCATCACCGTCCTCACATTGGCACAGCAGCCAATTGGCAGCAGAGTAAATTTGGAGTTTATTTTTTCTCTCCCATCTCATAGGCTATGGAAAGTTCTAAATTTTAAAGGACAACAAGGCTATATTTCAGAGTGACAGAGTGAAACTCCATGCCCTGCCTTCCACTTCAAGCTCAAGTAACTCCTTATTAACAGATTGCAATATCGCAGAAAGAACAGCTCTGAATACTTCTGCCCTAGGATCCGCTTTCCCAAGAAGCAGTGCGAAAAATAGTTGAAATCATAAATCATAATTTAATAAAAAATATAGAGCAGATTTGCTCAGAGTGTTTGCTTGGCCAATTTGAATCAGCATCACCTTGGAGTCATGATAAAAGTGCAGATTTGTGGGATCCCACTCCAGCCTACTAAGTCAGAACCTTTAAATTAGCCTCAGCAACATGAAATTTTTACAAGCTGTCAGGATGATTCCAAATTTTAAGAATACCTTAGGTAAGAGTAGTGAAAGGATAATAAACTATTCTAGAAGGCACCCTAATTTAAAAATTTGTTTATTTTTATTTTTGGGGGAAGGACATTATTAATAGAAGACATTGTTTTTGAAATCTGAGGTTAGGTTATTGTTCTTGTCTTCTAAGAATTCAGAAAATGGTAAAGTATATGTTAAAAATTACTTTGGGGAACTATCTTCAACATTAAGAGAGTGAATATGTAAAAGGTAATGCAATTAGTTGTCTATTAAATGACTTAAAAAGCCAAAAAATTCAAAAATATTCTTGCATAAAGTTTATGGAGTTGAGCAGAAATCCTAGAAATGAATGTAGGGAGTGAGTTTTCAATTTATGAAGCCAACAGGTTAAGGGGTTTTTCAGCAGTTGAAAATAAATTTAACAGTGAAAATATTTATTGTCCTTTGGCTGAAAACAGTGTTTAGAATTCAGTTGCTGGCTTTGGAGAAATTTGTAAAATGTCTAATAGGTTATGTGGACAGTTCTTTCTAACTTTCAAATACTTTAAATAAAATCTGCAATTCTCCACATGAGGGAAAAAAATGCTTAGTAGCACATACTCCTGGCCAAGTCACTTTAGAGTCCAACAACTTTACTTTACAAGAATTCTTTTCTATAAAATGTGCATGCTTGTTCAATTTCCCTCCCTCCTTTTTTTTTTTCATCTATTACTTAATAATCTTTGGTCAAATTTTAAGCAGATACAACAATAACTTCAATTATAATAGAAAATATACAAAGGTGAAAATAAAGATTGTGTCATTTTGGAAACAGACCTCTGTAAACAAAATGTTTGAGCTTACTACAAAATTTCAACTAGATATAAAGAAAGTATATTGTCGTTTTTGGAAGGAAGAAAGAACATCTTTCAAAAATGTGGTGGCTGATTTCAGTGTGCAAAGCATATTTGAAAGAGCTTCAGATGGTCCTTTGATACTTTGCAGTCTCATGCACCTAGGGGATCATGTTTCCCTGGCAGAATTACAGTGTAAACTTGTATAAAATTTTAATTTGATATTGTTTTCTTCCTTCTTCTTCAGTAAAAGAAACCCATTTTTAGTAATAGCAATATCACATACATACAAAGACTACAATGTTAAGGATTCTAGAAATAAAATCTTCAGAATTAATAGACACAGTTAAAATGATGTGATAGAATTCCAAGGAATCTTGATAGTAAATAAATTAAATATTTAAAAAATCCAAATATTTGAATTACCTTTGGGAGAAGTTTTGATTGTGTGACATCTCAAGGTTATAAAACCTAAGACTAATCGAAGATTTATTCCAAGTTCATCTAATATACTAGCACACAGTTTGCACTAATGCATGTAACTACTTACTCATAACCTTAAATGCAAATTATGGCACACAGCTTTCAGTGAGTTGATTACAACAAATTATTTTATTGAGAGATCAAATCAATTGGTAAAAGGATGGAGAAGTAATTTGACACCTAATTGAATCTTTGTGAACTCTATAATAGACTATGTCTTCTATATGACTACCTTTTACAGCACTTACTAAGGTATGTCATAGTTTTTTTTAAATAGTTATTGGCTTCAGTTGATATTGACTAGAACTGAAATATTGTCAAATATGCCTGGTTAAAAACATGTTTCAGTTGTCCACATAATAAAAAATATTCCCCCAAATTTCTTACTGTTTAAATACCATAATCCTTCACATTGTTTTTCTTTGACAAATAATAATTTGTCAAAGAAAGTGACCAACGACAAAGTAAGTGACCAATGACAAAGTAAGTGACCAGTGACAATGGCTATTTCAAGGTGGTTATTCTCTTTGAACTTTCTGAAGGATTGAACACAGATAGATGCCTGTATTGACAATTATTTTTTTCTTGAATCCCTAAATCATGCAGGTTTTTTCTGATTTTTTCTTTTATTCATTTTTATACTAATTTGTTTCTTTTTTCACCAGAAAAAAACTAAATTACACTATGTATAAGATTATAGAAATTAGTTTCACTCTAACAGCAGTGAATATTATTAATGAGATAATTTAAATAAACAAAAGGTTGCTGATAACTTTTCCTTGACTCTACTAGCAAATGTCTTTTTCAAAATTGTATACAGAACCAAAGGCATCAGATTCAGTTGTTCACAATATAATTGTAATCATTTTATTTCTGCTTCCCTAATTTAGGAGATACAGGGTGAAGAAAGCTTGGCTGTGTTACCATCAGTGCAGCTTATTTCTTTGGATTCAATAAATGAAATTCACAGTGGTATCTGGAATCTCCATTACTATCCACTGGCACATTCACAGAATAACAAACACATACTTTGTTTAGTTCTATTCAAGAATTACACACAAGAAAAGTGGGTTGTGTTATACTTTTTCGGCATCTTTAGTTATTGCAGTAATATGACAGCACCAAACATTTTTAAATTATAGTTTCTTAGACGACGTCTTTCTTAATGCCTCAATTAAGAAGGGGATACCTTTAATACAAAAAGAAATCATATCTTATCCAAAATTATGAATATGGAAAATATGGATGTGATCTCTAGCTGGCAACATGAATGACTATTCCAACAAGAAACTGAAAAGAAAAATATTGTACAACATTCTAGCTATTTCTCAGACACCTCCATGAAAAATCATGGTTCTCAATTAGAAGCCATGGACCAACTGAACACATTGCAAGGTTGAATCATACAAATAAATTCTGGTTGAAAACAAAACCAATGAGATATAAACAATAATATTTACATAAATTTAAAATATACAAAAACAAACATTTTACAGGAACCTATATAAACAAAAAGATATATTTAAATATACTAAAAGTATTGTGCATGAGGAGAGGCATGAAATAAAAAAGGAATGGTTAAAAAATGCAAAACCTCAATAAAACAAGAGGAGCTTTGTATGGAAAATTATCACAATCATCTATACCTGAGTTATGGCTAGATAAATGAACATGAAATCCTGATATATTTTGAGGACTATATCTTGAGACAGCTTCTCGTTACAACTCCAGTTAGAGGTTTTTCTTTCCCTAGCAATATGCTGTTTTATTACTTTTGACAGAAGTGATTATAAAAGCTAATCTTTGATAATTGCCTATGTTCTAAATGTGTTAAATGTTGAGTTGAACCTAATCTTAAAAATGACCCAATAAGGTAAGTGTCATCATTGTCTTTATTTTACTAATGAAGAAGATTAGGTTAATTATCCAAGGTCGCAATCGAATTACACATCTAATTCTGGATCTCTCTTTTAACCTTTAGACCTCAGCCCCCACTGAAATTCTGTGTATAGTTGAAGTCAGTGTTAAATATTCAGTTGTATACTATCTTATTTAGCTGTCCTTTTAAAATACTTTAACAGTTGTATCCATGAGTGAGGAAACTAGTACGGCAATATTTTTATTTAAAATAACTTTGCCCAAATATATATTAAGTTACTGAGAAAATACAGAAAGTCCCTATTCAGAGGTGAGGTCTGTACTAAAATTTTTAAGAAAGAAGAAATGGACATAATTAGCAAAAAGAAAGAAAGGAAACCTAATTATAGAGAAGAAATTAATTAGAATATTCTGCTTCAGAGAGTAGTTGTAATAGGTAGGACTGCAAATTCTTATTGGAATAAAGAATAAATACATGAATTTTAACAATATTAAATAATTTTATTTGTCACAACCAATTATCACAATAGAGGAAAAAGTTAGAAATTAGATACTTAAAATTCAAGAGGACAGGTAGCTTAGTTATTTTGTTGGGGTCACGTAAAAGTTGACTAGGGTTGTGTGTTATTACCAAATTTAATTCTTCTTTATTACATAAACACCTATGATAGGCCAGCACAGTGCTAGTCATTGAAAAAAAAAAGTAAAAAAAAAAATTTCCTGGCTTTAAGGAGCTTACAATCTAGGAGATATATGTGGAAAGAACTGCAAATTGTTTTAGTTGAAACTATTTTAGTCTATAGTAGCTTCTGAAAGGAGTATGTGCTTATTTCATAAGTAGAGGACAGAAAACATTGGAAATCTTCATGGAGAAAGTGGTGCTGTATCAAATATGTGTTTTGTGGACAGATGGGTGGTAAGAGAATTTCTGGCAGAAATTTCTTTTCAGGCAAGGCTTGGGACTGAGGACATACCATTAAATTCAGACAATTGCAGAAAGTATGATAAGGTTGCAGCAGGGGACCTGTAGCTGTGGGTCGGAAGGAGTCCTGGAGGGCAAACAAGATTTCTGTGAACAAAAAAAGGAAGTCTAGTTTATTATTTTATAAATCAGGTCTTTAATTGTAGGTAGAAGACAGTCACTTCTTTACCTTCAAACTCTTCCTATGTTTGGTGAATTAATCTTGCTTGTATTTTTTTTAAATTTTTTATTGCATTTTAGGTTTTAGGGTACATGTGCAGAACATGCAAGACAGTTGCATAGGTACACACATGGCAGTGTGTTTTGCTTCCTTTCTCCCCTTCACCCACATTTGGCATTTCTCCCCAGGCTATCCCTCCCCAGCTTGCCTTCCCCCACTGTCCCTCCCCTCTTCCCCCCAATAGACCCCAGTGTTTAGTACTTCCTGCCCTGTGTCCATGTGTTCTCATTTTTCATCACCCGCCTATGAGAGAGAATATGCGGTATTTCATTTTCTGTTCTTGTGTCAGTTTGCTGAAAATGATGTTCTCCAGATTCATCCATGTCCTGTTAGATTCTTATAGGGATTCTGTAGCCCACAAGTATTTCTCTTCTCTTTATCCCTGTAAATCCAGGGTGAAACTTGTGGCAGATTCTTGTTTTTGGTTTAGAATTCATCTGAAGTGGCCCCCAGTGAAGCCAGTGGGGACTTCCAGTCTCAGTGATGTTTAGTAGAGATGTCTGGCTGCCTGGTCAGATTATCTCTCTTTGCCAAGGGCTCTTTGTTGCTTGCCTGCTTTCCAAGCACAGTCTTCCAGCCACCTTTCATTTATACAATTCCATGTATCTTCTTCAAAGAAATTCATTTTTTGCTGAAAACATAGAGTTACCTTCTGGTGTTAAATCGTAGAAGCCAGTTTAACAAGGATATCATTAACAGAAATTGGTCATTAACATCTGATATTATTTGAATCTTTGTCTCGACGAAACCTCAGGTTGAATTGTAATCTCCACCAGGTGGGACCTGGTGGGAGGCGATTAAATCATGGGGGAGGATTCCTCATGACTTAAT
Source organism: Callithrix jacchus (assembly GCF_049354715.1). NCBI lineage: Eukaryota > Metazoa > Chordata > Mammalia > Primates > Cebidae > Callithrix > Callithrix jacchus. Next base: position 90,071,905 of record NC_133510.1, read on the forward strand.
GCTGTGTTCATGATAGTGATTTCTTGTGAGATCTGATTGTTTTAAGTGTGTGAACCTCTTCCCACCACCTCTCTCTCTTGTTCCTTCTTTTTCCATGTGATGTGCAAGATTCAGCTTCACCTTCCGCCTTCAGAACAGTGAGCCAATTAAATGTCTTATAAATTAACCCATTCCAGGTGTTTCTTTGTAGCAATGCATGAATAGCCTAATACATCATTGTTGGCCAATGTAGGGACCACAAGATTGGTTATCTGCATAGCTTGGGTAAAAGTTAGTTAAAACCCTTAAATTACTCAGGAATGAAAATCTGGAAGACAGTCATTTATAAAATCGGAAAATATTGCTTGTAGTTACCTGAAAGACACAACTCCCAAAGGTAAGGCTTTGAGGAACAATATGTCTGTGGTCACAGAAAAAGATTAAGGTCATGAAATAATGGCTAGGTGGAGTAGCTGCTTAAAGACCCATGGAACAGCTGGAAAAGAGAGAATAGGAAACTGATATTTATGTTCTCAGCTCAAGTTCAGAAAACTGCAAAAAGTTCTATAAGGTTGTAGCAGTGAATCCAGATAAGGGTAGATAGAAATGGAATAGGGATTATACAATGAGATTCAGATGAATTCGTGTGTCAAAGATCCAAGGATCCCCAATTCGCACTGAACTTCCTTTGCTTGCTGAAAAGCCCCACTCGTCTTGAGTTGTAAAGCAATTTCTACTTGTTCAGAGACTATTTCCTCAACTCAGGGCATTCATTCACTTTAGGAGAAATATCATTGCTGTCATGTCCCAACCCCTTAATCTTCAATATGAGAGGTAGCAACAGGATATCAATTAAAAAGCAAAATATAGGGATGAAAACATTATTCTAAATGAACTGTAAGAATTTCCTGATCTATACTAGCTACACATTAGGAACGCTAGATAGATCTTGAGGATACTCAACCAAGAAGGGAGAGCAATAAAAACAGAGCAGACTAGATTTAGTTATAAAAGCACACTAATATGTTCTGCTTCTGACCTTCATTGAATTTTCAAACCTCAGTCAAATCATGGACCTAAAAATGCCAAAATTAAGGATAGAGCATTTTGTCTTAAATAAGTACCTTGCAATGATATCACAAGTGTTTGCTACTAAATATAAATATACATATATTTTGAGATGGAGTCTCACTCTGTAGCCCAGGATGAAGTGCAGTGGCATGATCTCCGCTAACTGCAATCTCTGCCTCCTGGTTCAAACAATTCTCCTACCTCAGCCTCCCAAGTAGCTGGGATTACAGGCGTAAGCCACCACATCTGGCCTACTATATGTATTTTTAAACCTAGTCCCTGAAGAAGAAAATGAAGCTTTGAAAAAAAATTAATTCCTGGTGTCATCAACCACTTTATAAGGGTTGTTTGGTGTTAAGATGGGACAAGTGAATAATTTATCTTGTTCTAGCTCTTTTCATATTTATATTTCCAAAGTAATTGTATGTATAATTAGAATAAATGAGCTTTGAAAGTGATGGATTTCTCATACTGGCTCTTTAAGCCATAAATGAAGGACCATTCTGATTGAAAAAAAGTCAAATATTTCAGAACTCCCCATTCCTATAAAAATATTATATTACTAGCAAGATCATGTCAGCAAAAAAAAAAAAAAATAGGAAAAGGAAATCATATCAGTGCCACCTTTGAAGGCTTAAAAATGCAGAATTAATGATTCTCAGCAGATTTCTATTTAAAATAGTTCCTGGAAGTTCAGTGGATAAAATGTCTTAGAGGATAAAAATGAATTTTCCAAAGTTTAATTACATGGCAACTACTGTTGCAACTGCCGTGCCATATGTGGTCTAAATCATTACAGCTCTTAGTGCCTTGTACCAAGCAAATGATCTGAGTAATGTCTGTTCCTTTTATTCCAATAAACAAAATGACCAGAAGCAGTATGCTTTCTTTTACTAGACAAGAACAGCAATAGAATTTTGCTATGCTATTTCTGGATTGTGTTAATTTCTTGACTTTGTGCCATATTTTAGTCTGCAGAAATACTGTCTTACAGGACGTCATGTGATATAATCAAGAGGGTAAACTGTATTAGCTAGACACTTTGGTAAGACACTTGAATGTCAGAAACACTGGAGATAAATAAAATTGAAGGCTGTAAGTGGCCAATTCATTGGTGTATTATAGTGGTTTGGGGTCTAGGGCAAGTTGATATATCTCTTCACAGTGGAGACATTTTGTTGAACCTACATCTATTACCACTAGCAACAGAGAGAGTCTCTTTGAATTGTACAGGCCACATATAACCACATGTGAGGCCACTACCAAGAAAGTATAAGCTTTGAGTTTGTCCCATTGCAAGAAGTGGTTCTCCAGAGAGATGAAGCCACAGTGATCCCACTGGTTATCACACATCTGATTAAATGACATTTAAAGAGTATATGGCAGCTAGATGCAGCCAGTGGTAAGCCTTAATAGGAGGATTCGACCTCCAGTTTTCCAAAATAAAAGTATGCTATCTTTAGTAAGTAATTTTTACCCTTTTTAGAAACTGGACCTAGGAGAGACTGAAAAACACTGTGATGTTAACTGCCCATAAACTCAGTATTTTCTGGTCTATTGAGCCTAATCTGAATTGTCCAGCTGTGGTGATTTAGCAAGTACATGACATAAACAGGAATGAGACCAAATAGATTCTAGTCCTATGTCACTGCTGCCTTTCTGATAAATCACACTTAAGACCTCATAGAAGCTTTCTCTATGAATGAAAAATGTATAAATACCATCAGATGATAGTTGACAGGATATAATATTAAGGAACCAACTGAGAATAATTACTTCAAAAATATAGCTCTAATTTTGGATGGCCTGGAAGGGCAGTTTTATAAGATATTAAGGATAACAAGAATGCATCTGGGATTCAATGAAATCTCCTCAATATTATTGGAGATATTATGAATCTGATAGTATTTTTTTAGCATTCTGATGACATTGTGTCTCGTAAGAGCTCATCTGAAGTGCTTTGGAGATGAGCTTTAAACTGATTGGCTTCTAAGATGCTAGCCTCCTGTGGAAATATCCCCTGAAAGCCAATGGTGCTAAGGCTAACTAGGTAGAAGAAAAGAGAACTTGAGAAGCAGGAAGAAAATGATTCCAGGCACAAGTGATCTGGGTAACTGGTAACAGAGCTCTCCCAAGAATCACAAGACTATATTTATTTTATTGTTTAATTAGCTAATGAAAGCCTTCTTGTGAAGTCCTGGAGCAACTGGCCCAAGAGAGTTAGAAATATACAAGTTGAATGAAAATATAACTAGCTTAAAGTGACAGAGTTTATAACTAGTTTAATATTAGTTTTGGAATCCGCATAGCCTCAGGATGGTTTAGACACAAAGACTAAACTGCAAACAGAAGGCAATTTACTATTTATTCATAATGACAGAAAAATTTCTTATTACCAGTATTAATTTAAATATCATAGTGATAAAAAGTGCAATGAAAGGCAAAGTATTGACATTTCTTTGTCAATTTATACTCAGTATATGCAGACCCCCACATGCATATATGTGTGTACAATTACACAATATATGTGTGTATGTATGTATATATATATGCATGTATTTACATTGTGTGTGTGTCTGTGTGTGTGTAGAGAGAGAGAGAGAAGAAATGTTTCTCTGGAGAAATTAAATAGTCACAAATAAAAAGACACATAGTGATTGAGTTGGGGACTGGTTCTCCCCAATAAAACAGCGAAGTTCGTACCTAGTCATTCTAGAATAAAGCTGATAGGTGCTATCAGTTCTCACAGATATTTTAATAAGGATTTTCTTTTTAAATATGAATCTATGTTAAGCAAAACACTAACAGACATACGAAGAAAGCTCTAATATAAAATATCTCTAGCGGTTAAGTAAAACCAAGAAATATGTCAAAGAAAACAAAATTTTTGCAAGAAGAAGAAAAACTACACACTGGCACCAAAACTCTTTATTTAAAATTCTAACTGAGATAATAGAGATAGTAATTACATGAAACAAAAGAATGCTTTAGTAAAAAGAAACAAAATTTGAGAATAAGTTGAAGTATACTGAGGAAATATATAACACATGATATAGAAAATTTTAAAAATCAGAAGATAAAATCTGTCAGAAATCATAAACAGTTTTAAGAAGAATATTAGAAAAGATGAGCTAGAATCGGACAATCTAACCAGGTTTATTTCAAGCCTTAGAAAAAGAGAATAGAAAAAAATGTGGTCGACTATATGAACATGAACTTCCAGGTTGGATGTATTCTTTGAATGCCCCATCAGTGAGTAAAATACAACCTCTCAAAGCACACTATTATAAAATTAGAGAAAGTGAAGATAAAAAAAAAATCCTAAGGTTTTTCAGAGGGAAAGATGTCACATTCTGAAGACTCAGGCCATAATTTTCAATCCCAACTTCAAAAGTTCCAAGACCATGGCTCCTTCAAATATCTTAAACATTTTGAAGAAACATTTTAAATTAAAACTCTATTTGGTTAAAATACCAGGTAGGAGGGTATGCTGAATAAACACATTTAAAAATGTGAATTCTAAAAAGAAAAAGAAAAAAGAAAAGAAACAAGGCAAAAACATGTCCCAGGTAAACATATCTTCTAAGTGAAGCAATTAGAGGATGTGCTCTGCCAATATTGTGGAGTTAATCAAGAAACCACAAGGTGGAGCAACAAGGGATCCAACACAGGAGATGGTAAAGGGAAACCCAGGACCATAACCTTCCCCAGCAGACCCAAAAAGCAAGTCTTATAATATCCATACAATTACTTTAAAAGAAATAGTGTGATTTATTTTTGTGTTAGTTTTAATTTATACCTTAGGGAAGCCTACTTAATATTGGAGGAAACCTTATAATGAAGACTGTTGGGGGAAGCAGCCGAGGAGAAAGGACCTACAGAGTGCCTACATAAATTGGTTATGAGTAACATAAACTGGGAACAACAAACCATGGCAAGAACACTTATTACATGAATTCTTTTAATGCCTGCTGCAAGTAAATGTCAAAACACCTCAATGTAGGTTGTAAGGGAGGATTCTTATAGCCCTTCTTAACTGTAAGGCAACTGAAATGTCACGTAAAGAACCTAAAAACTGTAATCTATCAAATTAGCGTAGGTGCCTTGCAACAGCAAGGCAGTTACATTCAAGTAGGAAGTTATGACATCCCGGGAGAAATACTATCTCCCAGGAGAAAAAAATTAATCTATTTTTAATTTTTTAATCAACACTTTTAAAATGCTCTAAGTCATTTCAAAATATTGACTCATTTAATCTTCACAGCAACTCTTTGAGGTAGATATTAGAATCATTTTGTTATTATTATTGTTAAAGATAAGGAGACTAAGGCAAAGAAAACTAGAAATATAATTGTCTAAGATCTCACAGCTATTAAATTGCAGAGATGTATCCAAACCCAAGCAGATCTGACTTTAACCACCATGCCATTTGTCTCTATTCACTGAGCGGAGTCAATTTTTTCAAATGATTTTACAACTCTGTTTGAGATTTTAAAAAATAGGAATGAAATATTCGTATATATATATATGTAATGTATTGTGTACTGTTACACATATAGAGAGAAAGGAAATAAATGTACTACAATAAAGAAACTATAGTACTTTTGGAATGTTTAACAGAAAGCAATGTTTATATTGTATAAAAAAGTATGCACTAAGCCAGGCGCGGTGGCTCAAACCAGTAATCCCATCACTTTGGTAGACCGAGGCAGGCAGATTGCCTGAAGTCAGGAGTTCGAGACTAGTCTGGCCAACATGGTGAAATCCCGTCTCTACTAAAAATACAAAAAGATTAGATGGGCGCGGTGGCAGGCACCTGTAATCCCAGCTACTCCAAAGTCTGAGGCAGGGGAATTGCTTGAACCAGGGAGGTGGAGGTTTCAGTGAGCTGAGATCTTACCACTGTACTCCAGCCTAGCCCAGTGAGACTCTGTCTCAAAAAAAAATGTATCCACTAAATATGTATTTAATAAACGTTTGTGATATGCATATATTAGGAGTTATTGAAGAGAATCATGGTTGTAGGTTGTATAAGGAATGGGACTGAGAAAGCGTGTTAAATGTTAATTTAATAAAAAAGGTAAAATTAGGCCGGACGTGGTGGCTCAAGCCTGTAATCCCAGCACTTTGGGAGGCCGAGGTGGGTGGATCACGAGGTCAAGAATTCGAGACCATCCTGGTCAACATGGTGAAACCCCGTCTCTACTAAAAATACAAAAAATTAGCTGTGCATAGTGGCGTGTGCCTGTAATCCCAGCTACTGAGGAGGCTGAGGCAGGAGAATTGCCTGAACCCAGGAGGCGGAGGTTGTGGTGCGCCAAGATCGCACCGTTGCACTCCAGCCTGGGTAACAAGAGCGAAAGTCCGTCTCAAAAAAAAAAAAAAAAAGGTAAAATTAATAAAAAATAATATAAGCAGGAATATTAAAGCAAATACTAAAAAAAATGTCTACAATAAAGTTGTAAATAATGGCCTCTTCTGAGCAGGACTTCCACTGAAGTGGTTAGAGTTGGTAACTGCTACCTTCATTATGAGTTTTGTGGTAGTCTTGACTTTTTAAATGTATTATTGCAGTATTTTAAATGTCTTATTTTGACATTTTAAGATCATTCTCAGCAAATAGACACAAGAATAAAAAAGCATCGCATGTTCTCACTCATAAGTGGGTTGTGAACGATGAGAACACATGGACACAGGGAGGGGAACATCACACATTGTCTGTTGCGGGCGGGGTGGGGGAGCTGGGAGAGGAATAACAGGGGGTAGGGGGATAAGAAAGAGATAGCATTAGGAGAGATGTAGATGACGGGGTGATGGATGCAGCAAACCACTATGGCATTCACATTCTCTTCTGAAAGAAATTTTAGCATCATTTCCTCATATGTGAAAGCAAAGAGTTTGAAGACATGATTTCTAAGATCCTTTGACCTCTAACTTTTTCACTATGAAAGTTGTCTATACTTATCCAGCATGTTCATCTTCATTATTTCATTGATCTTAAGGTGACCTCGAGTACTTGTCAGGGCAAGTCCATGGGGAGACTTAGGCTCATGACAGTTAAATGGCCTATGCAAGGCCAAGCGACTACTAAGTTGCAAAAGGAAAATTCACACTCACATTTATAAAATATCATGTATCTAAGGCTTTCCCTTATGTTCCTACTAACACAATTATGCTGATAAAGAAACTCATGGCTGAAAAGGTGATACATGTGCCTTACATATTTATTTGCTCATTTATTCCTCAGTAAACATTTGTTGACTACCTACTATGTCCAAAATCTCATAGACTTTTAAAATATCAAACTGTTACTAGATAGTGCCAAAGCCACCTTATTTAATTTTAGAATTCCTTTCTACCTCTTTGAAGTACCAGATAAGACTAGACAGAGTCTTTTATTAATTTTTCTATCAGTTCATATGACAGACATTCTTACTACCTTCTGAAATTTATTCAACTAAAACATTTCCGGAGAAAAGTTTAAGTACCCATTCTTAAGGAATCAATAATCAAAGAAAAGTAGATTAGAATGTTATAGGAAAAATCAACATACAGATAGAGATTACCCTGACAGTGGAAACAATTCCATGTTTTTAGTCTGGAAACAATGATATTCAAACTCAGCAAGCATTGTAGATGATCACTTTTATTTGTATCATGTCTCCCAGAGTCCGTAAAATGTGATTGTTATCATATGTGGACAGACTGAGAGAGAAGAGTTAAGAATGATTTCCAGATTATGGTTTGGGGGACTGAATATGACAAAAGTCTCAAAAGTATAAAATGACAAGAGCAGTTAGAAGTAAAGGGAGACAGATACTTTTATTTTACATATATGCCCTTGAGACATACAACAGGAAATGTCTAGAAAGCAGATATATACACACATTGGAAGGTAGGTCTTCTTCTAGAGACTGGGTTGTGGAGACAGACTCAGGAATTCTCATGATGGTGGAGATGGTTAGAACCATAGAATTGTACAGGAAATTTGTATAGAGCAGGAAAAGCATAAAGCAGAGGACAGAATCTCAAAGGGTTTTAAATGCTCGAAATGCTCTTAAATCATGTTAGAAAGAGGAAATAGAGCTTTGGGATATAGACAGAGAGAAGTCACCAGCAAAGGGGAGAAAAAACTAGGAAAGAGTGATGTCAGAGCAACTAAGAGAAACATTTATCAAAAGGGGTGGATCAGTATTGTCAAAGGCCAAGTATGCTTAACACTAAAAGACTTCAGCAGATTATTGAATATGAAGATCATTGCTGATTTTTCATCAGAACAATTTTAGGGAAGCAAAATTAGAAGTCATATTTTGGTTGGCAGATCACGAGTGGAATGGTGAACAGGAAATAGATTGGAGGCAGCCAATATAGTACTCTAATTTTCCAACAATGAACACATAGCAACATTTGTGTAAGAAAATTACAAAATGACTAAAATGAGTTTGCCTAAAAAAATGGATGTATAAGAGAATAGCTGGAAGAAGGCTATGCAGATTTGAAGATCATCTGTTGTCTAAATCCTGAGGGTTTAGAAAAAAAAGAGAGAGGGAGAAAAAAATGCAACAGAGAGAGGAGACAATTGTGAGAAAGCAAATAACTCTTGGTTGTCTTCTTAAAATGGGATGTGAGTATGCCTACATTCCTATAGGATTAGTAACAAATCATGTCAGAGTAGGATCTTAATCTGTAAAAGCCCTTAAATATAAATGCATTTTCCATTTGAGAGTGTAGGGCTAATTCCAAAGTAAGGCTATTATTTCTGTAATTGTTTAAAACAAACTAGATCTAACCCTGTGAGGGGATACATTACTATTCCGTAGATGACAAAAAAATGAACTCTAATTGACCTTCCTATGGTTAGTAGAGAGGAATGAGGTGGTTCACAAAAGGTGCTCTGAATCTAATGCTTGCTCCTCCTCACGGTGCTCTTTGACAATACTCATGTGAGCTGTTAAATGAGTCATATAGCATTCACTGAAGCTAGAATAAGAGAGATTTGGAAAAACAAAAGCATAACAATCAATCCACAGAATAACGCCTGACAATGAGATATTTTTTGTTTGTGTCTGTTCTCGAGAAGCATAATATTTTTTCCCTCAAATATCAGAAGCGGAGGACACAGTAGTTGGATACATGTTAAAGAAACAAGTAGCAGTAACAGAACATCTCATAAGGGACTATCTGCGAAACATGCGTTACATTATAATGAATAAAAAGTCATCCCACCTTACTAGGTACTTGGAATAAATTTTTACAAGAAATATAATAGAAAATAGAGACACAAAAGTTATTTCTCTCAAACAAAGCATAATACCAAGGTTAGCACAAAAATCAGGTGTGATTTGCAGATATCACTTTTACATTTTTCAAATACATGTATCTATTTCTTTTTCTCTTAAACACATTACAGCATCTGTTTTAGATCAGAAACAGATAAAAATATCCATATAAACAGAAGGCCATGGCTTTTATTTATTTGTATTTTTTTAAAATGATCATCTAGGGGAGAATGCTTCTAAAATCTTTTTTTCTCATGCTTGAAATTAAAACTGCCTTTAGTTGCCTATCGGTAAATAAGGTCTAGATATCAGTACATGACAACATGTACTAATGCACTGAATGGTGAATTAGGAATGAAAATTTCCTAGAAATTTTGTTATGGGTTCTTAGGATTAAAGTAAGAATTTCCTTTGCTGGGCTGTGCAGGCGCTGAGATTCTGTAGTTGTTGGAAGGGTTAAATTTGGATCTACTAGTGCATATATATTACAGAGCATTCATAAAATCATGACAGTGGAGACTGGGTCAATCCACTACCATGTACAAGCAGTGACCAATAGAAAAGGAAGAAGAAGATCCAAGAAGGCTGAGGTAAGCAGTCTTCTGAAGCCCTGTCAAAGAGAAAACAATAGATCAAAAGTGTTCATGGTGACTGGTTCGAATAGATTTCACTGTTTCTTATAGGAGGCTTGACAGCCTAAAGTAAAAACAAATTATTTTCGTCAAAGATTTTTTTTTTCTCCTGATTTTTAGCAAACTTCAGACTCAGACACAGGACTCAACGGTGTATTCCTGGAAGGCAAGGTAAACAATTTTGCACTTTTAAAAACTCTTAAAGTTAAGAATGCAAAGTACTTATTAAATAGATGCAGGGTTCCAACTTCAATAACTAAACCAAAATCCTATTCTGAAAAAGAAAAAAAAATGTAATGTTTCTCAGCTGGAACATGGCCAGAGCAGCATTCTGCAATCCTAGAAAATTTGACAGCTTGCAGAAAAGCAGCTCTGCACTTGTTTTCTGCAATTTAATGGCAAAATTAAATGATCAGCATTTCATAAATGAAGCGGACTTTATCTTTTCCTAAGGAATCAGTAAAATTTATTTTGTCTTAGTATCAGTCAGTTCACTAAATATACATTGGTCAGAATGTTACTGATATATATGTATATATAAATATATGTAACATGAATGCCATAAATAAATGATTAAAATATATGTTATATATATATATTTCCTGTTAAAACAATTATTTGTACCAATAATCTTTGATGATCAGTGGGAGGGTTTATGTGTTTTAAATGTATCAAATATTAGCAAATGCTTAGTTTCTATTATCCACACTGATAATACAAATATAAAGAATTTACCTGTATCCTAAATATGTTTTTTGTTTTTTATCAACCATAATAATGCCACAGTTGAATATAATACTCCTGTAATTGTGCTATACATCACAATGCATTTAGTTCTATATAATAAACTATATATGCACACACACACACATATATATATACATACACATCTATATAGAGACAGACTGTATATATATGTGTGTGTGTATATATATATATATATATATATATATATAGAGAGAGAGAGAGAGAGAGAGAGAGAGAGAGAGAGAGAGAGAATTTACAATTCAGTATCTTGGCTGAACAACTTAATTGTATGCTTAAAATTATAAACATCTTCCCCCACACTCAAAAAACTTACCTGAGAAGTTGAGCTAGAGAATAACAGATTAATTACACTTTTCTTCAGCTCCTAGAACCTTCCTTCACCATAAAGTGCTAAAATTTTCTTTGATCTCTTCATTCCTTCGGTTCAAGGGCCAGAAAACCTAGGAAATCTCATCCAGATGTTCTCCTCATTTAGGGGCAAAAGTAAAAGCATATGTCTACCTCTCAGGAACAACACAGATTCCCAATTTGAGGTTTTAAAAGATCACTTTTTTTGTACTCTCATATTCAACCACTGGTTTCAGTTCAATTCTTTAAATTAAATAGCTTGAAATGGAAAAACATTTAGAACTGCTAAACCCGCTAAAATTTTCTTTCAATTTCTCAGCTTTTATTGTGATTGGGTTAAAACCAGAAAGCTACAGGTTGGTGAATTATTCTCAATGTTTGTAAAATACTTTGCACATAGTGCCTACTAACTAATGTATATTAATTAATATCTGTATATGAAATTATTGACATATTTTCACTGCTTCCATCAAGAAGCAATGTTGACAGATCATTTTGATGTATAAAATTTTCTAAAGGTCAAGATTTTCAAATATTTAACAGTTGTATTCCTTTTTCTGTAGGTGCTACCATGGCAGGCACAATCTGTGTCATCATGTGGGTGTTATTCATAACAAACACTGTGTGGACTAGAAGTGTGAGGCAGGTCTATGAGGTACACGATTTGGAAGATTTGACTATTCATGACTTCGAGTGTCCCATGGAATGTTTCTGCCCACCCAGTTTTCCTACTGCCTTGTATTGCGAAAATCGAGGTCTCAAAGAAATTCCAGCTATTCCTTCAAGAATTTGGTATCTTTATCTTCAAAACAACCTGATAGAAACCATTCCTGAAAAGCCATTTGAGAATGCCACCCAGCTAAGATGGATTAATCTAAACAAGAACAAAATAACCAACTATGGAATTGAAAAAGGAGCCCTAAGCCAGCTGAAGAAATTGCTCTTCTTATTTCTGGAAGATAATGAGTTAGAGGAGGTTCCTTCTCCATTGCCAAGAAGTTTAGAACAATTACAATTAGCTAGAAATAAGGTGTCCAGAATTCCTCAAGGGACCTTTAGCAATCTGGAGAACCTGACCCTTCTTGACCTACAGAACAATAAATTAGTGGACAATGCCTTTCAAAGAGACACTTTTAAAGGACTCAAGAACCTCATGCAGCTAAACATGGCCAAGAATGCCCTGAAGAATATGCCTCCAAGATTACCAGCCAATACAATGCAATTGTTTTTAGACAACAATTCCATTGAAGGAATACCAGAAAATTACTTTAATGTGATTCCTAAAGTGGCCTTTTTGAGACTAAATCACAACAAATTATCAGATGCAGGTCTCCCATCAAGAGGTTTTGATGTATCATCAATTCTAGATCTTCAACTGTCACACAATCAACTAACAAAGGTTCCCCGAATCAGTGCTCACCTGCAGCACCTTCACCTTGATCATAACAAAATTAAAAGTAAGTAACCTGAACAGTATGTCTTTGACTAAAGGGCTCATGGTCATTAAATGTATCTTTATCTTCATTAAGAAGAGCAATTGTGTTGCCCCCTCTTCCACTAATGTTCCTTTTAGATTTTTAGTGTATTTTTGATTTTCAGTATTAAATCTTGTCTACTCACAGACAGTCTTAATGAGCCAAGAAGTCCAAATCTTCAAACTGAAGACTAAAAAGTGGACTTGAGTCATCTACAAAGGGCTATTATTCAATAAACTAAATGTCTCTATTTTCTTTTACTTGGGGAAATTCCAATATATCTGCCTCACTGGGTAAGCTTATTTAAGAAATCTTACCAGGCGCAAACAACCTTATGACTAGTAATAAAGAAAATACGATTTAGGAGGCATTAGGAAGGCATCTCTGTACTAATCACTATAACAGCTGATGCCTGAAACTCTCCTAATTGGAGTCTCTAATTAAGCTTCCCTAATAACAATGGGAGTCTCAAACAAGTGTGTAAAGGCCGGTGAATCCACCCCCAGGATCTCTGATTCAATAGATCTGGAGTGAGACTTGAGTATTTTCATTTCTAAGTTTCCCAGTTGATGTTCTGGAAGTATACCTTAGAACCAGTACTATAGTTTAAGGCTTTATTAATTAAAATCGAAACAAATTTCTCTGGTAGCTGGCAAATCCTTGGGACTTACAGGCAATAATAGGTAGAATACCCTCTCCTTTCCTGAAAAAAGCTTTTCATAAGGGAGTGAAAAATGAACGCAAAGTTTTTGGAGGCAAAGGCACCATCAAGAGAGAAACTGATTATAGAAAGCAGATGTTGGAAACATTGAAGATGAATTTGGCTTCTTCACAATTATGCATGAGACCAGGCTGGACTTGGTGTAAAAATGGGTCCAGACACAGGGCTATGATACCTAGCCTGGCACTTCTTTATGCATCTTCAACCTCAGAGTAGAACCTTTAAAAATCACTTTGGGGAGATTTATCCAGGACAACCTAAGAAAATGCATTCCAAAAGTAAGATTCAGTCAGAATAGTTTGCAAGAGAATAACAAAGATAATTTGTCAAAAGGTTGTGCTGTCCGGGTACTACCCACTAAAGTTTTTTTAAGCAAACAATCACATAAACATATCATTTATAAGAACAGACTATTTTTCCACTGGGTACTTCTCATTTATTCAAGATTTCTTTTTGGCGGGGGGAGTCAAATAACAGCGTACTTGAGCCTGCAGTCCAGGAATTGGCAGCCTGCCACCACAGTGGTTATTTTTCCATGGTGATGAAGCATATTGTTTAACCCTGTAGTCAAAAACAAAAGATGCAACAGGAAAAAAATTAAGAGATGAATCTGTTTAGCTGGACCAAATAGAACAACAATGATATTGACCTAAATAGATGATTTTTCCTGACAAGTGTGCTGTGCTTCTACAGGTATATTACAGGTACATTCCTTAAAAGCCCCACAGAAAATTGACATGGGAAGTTAACATCAAGTGACTCCACATAGAACCCTTGCTTATAAAATAGGTGTTTCATTCTGAGCATTTCATTTGTGAATTAGGGTTTTTAGGAGATAGGTAGAAATATTTTAAACACAGTTGAGAGGCATAAGACTCTAGATTATAATCTTAGAGTCTTAGGGGTGCAGTACAGACCCACATTTTAGAGTTTTATCAAAGTATTTCTCATAGATTTCTAATATTTCCATTGTTCATAAATCTTAGTGTGCATCAGAATCACCTGGAGATCTTGTAAACCTAGGCAGCTGGGTCCCAACCCCAAAATTTCTGACTTGCTAGGTCAGAGGTTGGGCCTCACAGTTTAGTCTCCAGATATTAATAGTATTGATATTGCTGGCTCACAATTTGAGAACTACTGTTTAATCCTTGCAAGAACCTTGTGTGATATTATTAGGAATTTCTGAAGAAAGAGAAATGGAAAATCAGTTAGGGAAGGATATTTGCCCAAGGACAAAGGGTAGATGCAATAGCCAGACCTGAGCTTAAAGTGTTTTTTTCCACTCATACAGTATAATAACAATACTTTCCTTCATTTTCATGAATATGAAAATTTAGAAAATATTCTATCAGTAGAACAGCAACAAAGAGAAATCTAGTGATTTACTTTTTAATGTAGATGTTAAATTTTGTCATTTCTATATTTAAGAAAATAAATATAAGAGTTTCCCTGGATAGAATCGTTGACATAATAACACACTGTGCTAAAACTGTTTAAGTACTTTGTTCTTCTTGCCACATAATCTACTCTAGTTGTTAAAAAAATGGTTTCCAAGAAACATACCTCTTCTATGAAAAGCCATCAAAATTTATGACTATGAACCTGTCTCAAGCAATGTGATGGAAATATTTATTATTCTGGAAACTTTCAGGGGCTTAAGATTAGGTAAAAATGTTATTTACTCAACTAAATTACTTTCTAGTGTTCTCTGATAAAAACTGTAATTAATTTATGAAAATCAAATTTAGAATACTTATTTCTTATATCCATTTATTCAGACTTCCATTGATTATGGGACATGAGATCAATAAAGATAAGGGGATTGCACATTGAAAGGGACATATTCTCCTGGGCAAGAGACCCAGTGTAGAAATAGAAAGAATAGGCCAGGTCTCAGCTCTGCCACTTACTTGCTGAAATACCTTGTGTATGTTTCCTTACTTCTCTGAACCAGAATTCCCACAAATGCCCAGGAAGGGAGAATAACAATATTGCCTGATAAAGCCTGTGAGATGATAAGGTGATACTTGAATGTATATAAAAAAAAGAAAACTTGACTTTATAACAACTAAACTGCTACGCAAAGGAGTCATTATATTTATTAAACTCATTTCACAAAATGGCATAGATTCAAAGCAAAGCAACCTTGCTGGAAACAAAATTATTCACTGCAATATGAATCTGTATAAAACAAGAGGTCACATAGGAGGGTCATTGCCCAAATTAAGTTGGTCTAATCAGGGAAGATCTCTTGCTTGGAATAGTTTTGAAAAGATATTAAAGACAATATATGGATTCATGGTTAAAATCAGATATTACAGACTTCCCTGAATTTTCCTAGTTTAACTGGCCTTGTTTGCTGGATGTTTCTAAATTTCAGCATATTCACTGGTGCCAAGGGCTTTGGTCCAAGGCAGGTACACAATTACTCCCATCCTAGCCATGTAAAAAGGCTGCTAGTATGTTTTCTGGCGTGAGTTCTTCGTAATTCAATTCTTGGCAAAATTTTTGTTTCCAATTAAATGCACTTAAAGATGAAGATTCAAGATTGTTTTCTATATTGTTTATGTAAAGTTATGTTAATTGCACTTTTAAAATCATGTTATACACACTATTTTGCATCTTTTAAGGTAATTTTCAAGCATTTTCTTTTACATTAGACTAATTTTCTACTGACACATACATCCATTTATCCATCCATCCACCCATCCATCCATACATACACTCCTGTACTTACCCATTGTTTCAGTCCCAGGTCTGAACTGTTGTCTCCACCTCTGATGCCCTCAGTCCTACCTGTCTTATCCCACAGCAATCTAAATGTGCTTTCTCTTGGCTAGTTTAGAAAACAAGTGATGTCTTATACACCTGTGCTTCTATTACAGATCTTAACAGTATTTCCTTAGGAGTGCTCTATACTAAATAGCAGAGCATGGACTGAGATGACTATAAGTGTGTTGAACATTTGTTTGGGGTTACTTTTATAAAACATATAGGTACACTCTCTCACAGACACAAATGTTTAGTATAACCACTGTTTTCATGTATTAGGACAGGAAGCCCTCCATAGGACTATGGCATTAGTTTCTTGGTCTTCTCACTGCTAGTTTTTCTTGTGTTTCAATTCATTCATTTATGCTGTTTGTCTCTGTAGGTGTGAATGTCTCTGTAATATGTCCCAGCCCATCCACATTGCCAGCAGAAAGAGATTTCTTCAGTTATGGACCTCATCTTCGCTACCTCCGTCTGGATGGAAATGAAATCAAACCACCAATCCCAATGGCTTTAATGACCTGCTTCAGACTTCTTCAGGCTGTTATTATTTAAACACATTCTCACCAAATCTAAAATTAGTTTAATGAGCTAATGTTTCTGACATGAAATGTGGTTACCATTTATAGGCTTAGGACACAAGTCATATTCCCCATTGCTCTTGGCACAAATTTTCATTGATGCAATATATTTCTTCTATTCAAATATGCTTTTGCCAGTTACATGCCATACAACCTGCATTAATTTGCATTTCTTTTAATTAATACAGCAGACACAGAGTTAAGATAGTTTATCAACTCAAAGATCAATTTTTTTTTGGTCTCTTCCATAGCTTATTAACACTAAATAATGCAATTATATGGTTATGCAATAAAAAGGACATATTTGCGTATGTTCAAAATTACGCAGATAGTGTAATTTATTACATAAATGCAATAGTAAAACAGGGTTAGAAAGATCTGAAGAAGATGAGAAAATGAGATATTTCTTGATTGTAATCATAATGAAATAAATGCAGATTGCTAAGTAGCTGTTGGAGGTACAAGTTTGATATTTAGCTTGAGAATAGGTATGGAATGAATCAAATACTTCATTGCTAAAGAATTCTTGTTATTTAATATTAAATAATGAAACAGCAATCATTTCTAGTTCATTACCATTTCTTTTAGCTGTTGTTTTTAAATATAGTCCACTATATTCCTATAAATTCTGAATTTTATGTTTATTATAATACATCTCTCATTAAATCTTAGTGTTTTAACATTTGAAATCCACTTAAACTGCAAATTGTTCAGCCTTTATATTTAATTGTGGTTCTTTTGGATTTTCTAAATAAAAACATTGAATGCTTTATAACAAAACAGAGTATTTCAAAGGCATCATTAACAAGCTTCATTTAAAGAACATATTTTAATAAAAAATGTTATAATAAAAATTATTTTCATTTTTCTGGCATAAATATATTCATATATGTTAATCCTACCTTTGTTTTTCTTTTCTTTGAGAAAACACAAAAAAATTGTATTCTAATCACTTGACATAATATTCTGACTTTTGTGGATTAAAAAAAACACAGAATTTCATTAAGTAACAAAGTACCATGTTCTCTATATTAGCCTTCTGACTTTTCAAGCATATGCTATATGCAATCTATATTCCATAAAGATCAGTGCATGCTTTTATATACATTTTCCTAACAGTATTCTTAAAAATCTATAAAATATGGCATATTTCCACAGAAAAATGATTATATATGTTTGTAAAACACTAGCTTAAAAATGTCCAATAGTTTACTTCAAAGCCTCTCAGAAACTTAATATGCTATTTTGTAATGTGAATTCCCAAGAAAACAACATAATGTGTGGCTATGTTTTTACACCAAACTTATTTGACGGTGAAGAAGAGCCAGCCCTTACTATGGCCTTATACCAAACTTATTATTTTTATACCAAAACATATTTGAGGGTGAAGAAGGAGGACCCATCAACAAACTTTGAGCACAGTTTTTAAAATGCTGGCTGAAAGTAATAAATCAATTGGCATTAACAAAAAGAAAAATGTGTTAAATGACCTCAAGGCACACAATAAAATTACAAAAATTATGTCATAAAAACAGAAGTAATCAGGTATGATTAGACTAAGAAAAAATATGTGAAGGGGAACATAATAATTTTAAATATTTTAAAACATGCCATTTGAAAAGGGCACAAAACATATGCCAGGAAGCCTCAAAATGAAGAGTAGAACATATGGGCAAAATGTATAAGAAGTCATATGTTGGATCTAGCTAAGAAAGAATTTTCCAATAGTTGTTCCAAGTCACCCAGCAATGGAAGTAACTTTTCTTGAGGTAGAGTTACCCATCTCTGGAATTCTTCAAACAGTGAATAAGTAATGACTCAAGAGGAAGGGTATAAAATGGAGTCCTAATGTGGAAGCAACATTGGTGTGAAATGTTTCTCTGAGAACTTTTCAACTCTAAGAACTTTCTTCCTTCCTTCCTTTAAATTTAAGTATTTATTGAGTACCATACGTAGGACTATACTACACACAGATGATATAATATTGCTTATTGTTTATTCTACAGTGGGTGAGACAAAAATTAACCGAATAATCACAAAAACAGGTACAATTCTATATGTGATAAATACTATTAACAGAGAGCTGCATGCTACAAAGAAACTAACAATAGAGATTTGAGACAAGTTTTTCCTAAAGAAATAATGATTAAGGAAACATATAAAAGATCAAAAGTATTTAGCAGCACAAGGTAGAAGGGAAGATTATTCCACAAGATTATAATCCTTAGGAACAATTTGAAAGTCACCGAAGAGTTTTAAGTCATAGTGGATTATTTTCATTGTAGAGCAGCATCATGCAGTGGTAAAGAACACTAACACTGAAGCTAAAGTTGCTGAGTTCAAATCCCAGCTCTGCCACTTATTAGCATCATTGTCCTGGGCAGAACCTTCAAATTATTTATGCCTCAGTGTTCCCTTATCTGTAAAATGGAGACAGGCAATGGCACCTGTCATATGGTGAAGATTAAATTCGTTGGAATACTTAAAGTGGCTTGAACAGCACCTGAGATGTGGTAAATACTAAGTAAGTGTTATTTATTATTATTATTGTGTGCATGTGTTTGTGTTTCTCCTTGGCACTGTGAGTAAAACAGTTTGGAGAACCAAAACTGGATGTTCAGAGATCAGTTGCATTTTCAGTCTTAGAGTAAAAAAGAAAAAGTTAGTTTGAAAAAAAAGAAAGTTTGGAGTATAAGGTTGTGGTGGAATTGGAGAGAAGTGGACAAATGTGAGTATGAGGAGGTAAAAATTGTGAAGACTTGGTGGCAGATTGTATAAAGGGGAGTGCGAGAAACAAGGGTATTAAGGTTTCTAACTTGCATGACAGAATAGATGGCAGTATATTTTCTAATAGAGGCACATTTAGAAAAAATCATGAGTTGGTTTTTACACATAGTTTACACTTTGTTCAAACTATGATTCATCCAAAAAAAAATGTCATGTAAGTTCTTGAATGAGGTCTGGATGAATATATAAACATGTAGGTAAAATTTTATAGATTTTGTTAATCTATCTGATAATTTAGCAGAATTTTGCACTTAAATAAAGATTAGGAGAATACAGACCTCATTCCGAGTATTGGCAAGTGAAGCTATGAGGAATGGAATCACCTTATTCATACATTTTTTTGACATATGTATAAAGCTACTATAGGTTCCCTGAAGCTTTCAAATGATACGCTGTTCTCCTTCTTGATGTTGTATACAATGTGACTATTATCTTTAAAACTCAGGAGTAATAACTAGGAGATAAGTTCAAGCCATTTTGTATATTATGGCTCTTAATACGTGTTCAATCCATCATTTAATGGACCTACTTAAAATACAAAACAAAACAAAATAATATTATCTATAATCTTTCCATGTAAATATCATGACTTTAATTGATAAAAATGCACAGATCAAAGAAAAGAAAATATAAAAGGATAGACTAAGCAATTTATTTGCAAACGATGTTTTAAAAAATTAAGATTGATTTTTGGTGGTAAAAATCTTGTGACAGAATCATTTCATTTAACTTCCCCAAATAACCTTTTAAAAAAAAAAAAACCTAGATAGGACAAATGGTATGGTGGAAGAAAAATTCCAGATGATATATGATAAGACTGGTGTGAAAGAAGTCAGTAAATCATCAAAATAATTGAGTGTAAAGTGTGTGTGTATGTGTGTAAGAGGCAGGAAGAAATAAATACTTTTCCTACTCACACATGCTCAACACAACACTGTACTTCTGGTCACCAAAACGTGAGGGAATTTCTCCCCACCAAAAGCTAATTCTCTAGCAGACAGAAGCTGGGTATTCCATAATTCAGTTCAATTCTGGAACTACCTATCTGGAGACAGTGTCAGATCTCACAGGTTAAGGGTTTAGTCCCACAAAATGGTCCCAGGCCCCAAATTCAGATGTCAAAGGCAAATAGTAGATTGTCACCTACACTTCCAACCAATTAGATAAAGATTGGAGTTTCCACAAGCCCCTCATCAGGTTTGATTAATTTGCTAGGGTAGCTCACAGATTAAGGGAAGCATTTTATTTACATTTATAGGTTTATTATAAAACTATTACAAAGGATACAAATGAATACCCAGATGGAAGAGACTCAGGGTAAGTATATGAGAAGAAGCATGGAGCCTCATGGAATCTCCAGGTGCTCAGCAAACTGGAAGCTCTGGGACCGCGCGTTTAAGGGTTTTTATGGAGGCTTCATTATGTTGACATAATTGATTGCATCACTGGCCATTAGTGGTCAACTCAATCTTAAGCCTCTCTTTCCACACTGGAGGTCATGGCAGGGGAACATTTAAACTCTTGCAGGCTAGTTGTTTCCTGGGTAACTAGCCTCCATTCAGAGGCTATCCAGGAGTTGCCCCGTTAGAACAAAAAATGCTTCCATTACCCAGGATATTTCAAAGAATTAGGAACTCTGTATCAGGTGTTCCTATCATTCAGAAAATCACAGAGGTTTTAAGAGCTGTGCCAATAACTGGGATCAAAAACTAAATATTAGAACAAAAGATTCTCCTATTGTTCCCATCTACAAGAGTTTTAGAAGTTCTATATCTGGAAACAAGGAGCCACGACATTAATCTCTCTCTCTTTCTCTCTTTATATACATATATATTATATATGATGTATATATATATGTAATATATGAATGTATGTGTGTGTGTGTATATACATGTGTATATACACACACACACATACATAATATATATGATGAATTGGAATATGTGAAGTGCCTTGAACAGCACCTGACACATGGTAAGTACTACGTGTTATTTATTACTACTGTGTGCATGTATGTGTATATATATGTGTGTGCATATATACACAAACACACAAACATATACACATACATGCACATAATATTTCTTAATACAGGTATTTGATAGACGGATGGGTAAAGATAATTACAATTTAAAGTGCTCTAAGAATGGCGCATTGCCTAGGAGGCAAGTTTCAAATCCACCCTGTGCTACTACTAACTCTTTGATCTGTGGTAAATGTTTTAACATTTCTAAGCATTGTATCCTCATCTGTAAAGTAAGGAATAATATCATCGGCCTTACACAATTGCTGTGAGAATTAAGAGGGAACGCATGTAAAACATGTTATTATTTGATATATAGAAAATAATAAATGGTAGGTTGGAAATTTATTATTAGGAGGGACTCTGATGCACACAATTGAATAGATTTTCTCTACCAGATCAGATCATTTTATGAATAAAAAAACTGAGCAAAATAAATGGTGAACTTATCCACGTCAAAGGTTTCAAATTTTGGTGCAATGGATGGGTAAATAGCAAGTGAACTTGAGGGTGATAGAATGGGGCTAGTGAACTATGAAGTTGAAGTTAGATAGTGAAAAAATAATGAGATCAGGTGGGGACAGGCAGTTGGGAGAAAAATACTGAAGGCTCTGTAGGATGAAGTACAGGTATGTGAGGAGTTAGGTCATTTATGACCCAGAAGAAAAAGAATAACCTGAGCCTGAGATCCTACAGTTTAAGATGTCTCAAGAGGCTCATTGTTGAGAGATGAAAAGATTCTGGGCGTGGTCGTGGGATGGAACTGCCAAAATTAAGAGGAAGTAAGTCACCAAGTCAAAAGAACAAGGAAATTGGATTTGCTAAGAATCTATGATGCAAGTGATTGTGATTTACTTTAGAACTCAGGAAAGAAGAGAACACAGAGTGAGGAAAATTTTGAACTATTTGAGCATAAATAGTTTGAACATCTTGTTCAGTGTCACACAGCTGCTGAGAGGCAGATACAGGATTAATATCTAAGCAGTCTAGCTTCTGAGGCCCTGTTTTTGACCACTATGTTATATTAATTCTAATAATAAAATATGTCATTATAACTGAAAAAAGTTAAAGGATTATTATAATACATATAAATACACAGCAATTGATTATCAAATCACTTGTTTAAAATTATTTGTCCTATTCAATGATAGTTTGCACAACATCTGCAGCACTGCATATAATGAGGGTGATTTATGACTTAGCAAAACAGTGAAATGTCATATTTACTAAAAACTCTAAAAAAATTGTTATTTATGCATCTGTGACAGATCTCAGAACATTTTGCTGAGAATATTACTATAGTGGGGAAAGAAAGCAAATAATATATGAGCACTTTGTAGAAAAAACTGTTAAGCAAATATAACATGATTTGGCAAATCATAGAACTATTATCTTTAAATTTGTATTTATTTTTATACCTCTCAAAAATATTACTTTCTTTGTGACATTCAGCTGAGCAAACAAAATTCAAGTGTAGTAAAAGATTCATTGTCTTGAGTTCTTAATGGTTTCTTAAGACAAGTTAAAGTTGTCCTGGAAAAACATAAGAACCGTAAAATGACTAGCAGGATTGCGTTTTGCAAAAGCCATCTGAAAAGCTATCCATTGTGTATGTTATGGTGCCAGGATTTGTTTCCAATAGGGCAAGAGTTTTGCCATGTATTCAATTCTCTGGCCTCTCACTTGCGTTAAAAATGACAACAAAACTGGTGGGTAATGGGAGTATAAATCAAGCATACGATTCAGGTTCAAAGGCAGAGACACTGCTTCCAGAGAAGTGGAAACAGACATGGAACAAAAAATATTTCTATACAAGATAAGCTACTTCTGCATGCTAAGATCATATACAAGGTTTTTACATAGGAGGAAAGAGACCTGTTTTGAGTTACTTAGTACACCAATGTATCAAAAAGCAAGGATGGTGAGGTATATCAGGAAGAGCATAGAGACTGTTGACTCAGATACAAATGAATTTGAACTCTCTATCTGCTAAAGAAAACTGAACAAGTTACTTAAACTCTTGAAACATTGGTTCTTTAATTACAGTAGGCAAAGAGTATGCTTTGCCTGAGAGTCATGTTAGGATAATAGTGTAGTTAAGATGCCTAAATATACCAGGGGCTCATAAATAAAATTATTATTATTGGTATTATTATTTTAATTTCTTAAACAAAATGTACCAAAGAGATTTTAGATGGCAACATACCTGGAACAGGATGTATTAGAGTTAGAAGAGTAAAATGTTAATATTAGAGTCCAAGTGCTTGGTATATAGGTATTCACTGTAAAATTCTTTCAGGTTTGTTGTTTCAAAAGTGTTGTTTTGTTTTGTTTTCTTGTCTTTTCTTTTCTTCTTTTCTTTTCTCTTTTTTTTTTGAGACAGACTCGCTCTATCACCCAGGCTGGAGTACAGTGGTGCAATCATGGCTCACTGTATCCTCTGCCTCCCAGCTTCAATAGATTCTCCTGCCTCAGCCTCCTGAATAGCTGGAACTACAGACAGGTGCCACCATGCCTGGCTAACGTTTTGTATTTTTAGTAGAGATGGAGTTTCACCATGTTGGCCAGGACGGTCTGGATCTCTTGACCTTGTGATCTGCCCACCTTGGCCTCCCAAAGTGCTGGAATTACTGTAGTGAGCCACCTCGCCTGGCCTGAAAAGTTTTATGAAAAAAGATTGACAAAAAATATATATAGAGGCATAAAAAGACTTGATAATGTATTAGTTATTTTCCCTTGTAATATACTAGTGGTTTGTACAGGTTTCAAAATACTGATCATGATACCGCACTTACTTAAAATCTTTTAAATGCAAATTTATTTATTTTGATGAAGCTATCCAGTGTTTACTCATATGATTTTTCTCTTTCAGGACACATGGCAGAATTAACCTTTCTCATCTCCTTGAAAGAAAACAAAGAAATCATAAGAAAACTTCTGGTCACTGTGCAGTGACTGGAAGTGAGATACTACTTCTGGGTCAAAGAATTGCACTGTTCAGGTGCAACTCTCTTTTCCTTCCTGCTGTTGTAGAGAGAGGGAAAGTCTACGTGTTTCAGATGCCAGATGGCAGAGGGTCTATCATTCTATTAGTCTGGCTGTCTGGGAGATTACAAAAGGCAGACTTGCTCTGCTGACTGATACAAGAACACATACCACATGAGAGAAATTAATCTTTTTTGGGGGGTGGCGGTATTAAGCCATTGAATTTTGTAGCATTTGTCATTACATCATAACAGTCTAACATGAATAATTCATTCACATTTTGTGTATCTTTTAGTGACATGAATTGATAAATTCTGAAAACCTAATGCTATAAAATCAGAATAACATTTGAAATTTAATGTTAAATTTTTATCTAAATGATGCATGAGCTTGGTAAAAGTCAAATAGCTAAGCTTCTAGTCAGAACAGTAATTTACTGCCCCCCCTTTTTATCCCCGTCCTACTCTCTAGAAATAACAGTTTTTCATATTTACCTTTTTTGTGAAGTTATCTGTATATTGCTAATAATATATTTTTCTCTTTCTTGATTTGGCAACTTTAAGCAACCTGTATTGATTCTGTTATGGAAAATCAGTTAGCACACATATACTTATCTACTTCCTTCTTTCTATATTTTAATAACTGTGTTATATTTGAATTTCTGAACTTAGTTAACAAACTTTAGGAGGAAAAAAACGCTTATACTTCTATTTCCAGTTGCAACAACTCTACAAGCCTATTCAAATGTTCTCTTTGTGAGAGGGGGTAATTTTCTAACTATTCTCTCTACTTTGTCATCATCTTTTGTCACATGTACCTTTATTTTCATGGTAAGGTTGTTCAAATGTATACTGTCTTAAAGCATCAACTAGGTTTGGAATGTGTTTCCTATAAACTGATTCTAAAAGGTGAAAGATTAAAAAAAGGACAGACACAGTATGAGTATCTAGATATTGTTCTTTTCCCTGGGCTTCAATAGGAGATTGACCCCCTTTTGTGTGTTCATTCCTTAGCAGACATTGAATTGAAGCCTTGTCCTCTCTAACTAATTAACACATTTCCACCTTGTTTCCATTATCATCCAAAGATGTTGAAATCTGTCATCCACAGTTGATCTCCCCCCTCAATTCTCTTTGCAGTATTGGATTTATTCCTTATAAAATTTCTGCACAATGATTTTGGTGGGATTCTGGGAGGAATATGAGGCAAATATGTTTAGGCAGAGTCTTCTCTGTTTCTTGTTACCTTTTTAAAGACTAAATGCCATGGAGATGTTTGAAACCTCCGACCTGAAATATCTCCATGAGTAGTGGGATGAGGGAGGGGAAGTGTTTGTGAATATTAAAAAGTAGGGAGTTAAAGGTAAAGGCGCATGGAGTAAAGTATCAAAAGAAAGCTACAGAAAGAAGGGAAAGGAATTAGGTGTGGTACCCTGGGTCACTTGACTGAGATAACTAAATCTAAATGAATACTGACTACATTTGGACTTGCATATTAAGAGGTAGATATTCATTTCACTTTTAAGATGTAAGTGCCTTTCAGTGAATGTTATTTTTATGCTTTTAGAAATGTCTTATTGCTGCACTTGGTCTACATAAGAAACTTTGCTCAAATGTCCCACTGATAATCCAACAACCACCCCTACACCTCCGTTCCCTATAAGTTCACTCTCTAATGTCTAGTAATAATAAGATTCCTCTTTCCTCTAATTACAAGATTATTTTTCAGTTAAATATTAAAACTACTTTGAGTTGCCTTCAATTTTTTCTTCAAATCTATGGAACTCCAACTACTTTTGAAATATGTTGTTTAATGTGATTCTTTTCAAAACAAAAAATATATAAATTTCTTTGATTTGATAGATGTATTAGTTTTTTTAGGGTGCCATAAAAAAATATCACAGATTTGGTAACTTAAATAATATAAATATATTTTTTCACAGTTTTGGAGGTTAGAGAATTTAGCATCAAGTTTGATTTCTCCTGAGTCCTCCCTCCTTGGATTGAAAATGGTTGCCCTTCCTTTGTGTCTTCACAGGGTCTTTTTTCTATATGTGCACATCCCTGGGGTTTCTCAGGGATGTTCAAATTTTCTCTGCTTGTAAGGACAAGAGTCAAACTGGACCCACTCTTAAGACCTAATTTTAATTTAATCATTCCTTTAAATACCTTAGGTCCAAACACAGTGAGAATTTGAGGTACTATGGGTTCAAGATTAAACATATAAATTTGAGGGGTCCACAGCTGATTTCATAACAGTAGCCATGTGCTATAGTTTGAATGTGCCCTCTCCAAGATTCAGGTGCTGAAATTTAATAATCAATGTTACGGTATTAAGAGGTGAAGCCTTTATGAGGCGATTAAGCCACGAGAGCACCTCCGTTGTGATTGGTTTTAAGATCCTTACAAAAGGAACATCAAGCAGTGTTTAATCTCTTGCTCTTCTGACTTTCAATATGTGAGGACATAGCATTCCCCCCTCTGGAGAATACAGCAAAAAGGAGCCATTTTAGAAGTAGAAAGAACAGGCCTTCAGCAGCTGATACTTTAGTCCTGGACTCCCAGCCTCCAGAACTGAAAGAAGTGAGTTTCCGTTCTTATAAATTACCCACTCTTACATGGACCCAGGGAAGAGAGTATCACACATCGGGGCCTGTTGTGGGGTGTGGGGGCTAGAGGAGGGATGGCAGGGGGTGGGGGAATTGGGGAGGGATAACATTAGGAAAAATACCTAATGTAGGTGATGGGGGGATGGCTGTAGCAAACCACCATGGCATGTGTATATCTATGTAACAAGCCTGCACAATCTGCACATGTATCCCAGAACTTAAAGTATAATAAAAATAAAAACTAAGTTACCCCTCTTTACTTACTAATGTAAGCATTTTGAGTATCTAATAAAGGTACACCAAGATAGATTACATGTGTGTTTTCTCTACATTTTGGCAGATCAATTATTACTACTCAGTACTATACACAAGAATTCATGCTGGAAGTTTTAGTGCTTACAGGACAATCAGACAGCAGTAGGTTGCTGTAATTTTAAGATTGATACAATTGTTTTGCTTTGTTTGAAAAGGTTAAAGGCAAGACAGCCCAGAAAAAGGAAAACACACCAGTTACTTCTAGATTCAACCTCATTTATCAACCCTACACAATATATCAAACTTTAAATATAGACATACATAATTTCTGACAGAAATAAAACTAATTAATGAATTGAGTAAAACCAATTCTTTGCTTATGAAAATTGAAGCTTTTACCCTCAAAACCAAAGCAAACTAACTTTCAGAAGAATGATCAGTGTAAATTTTCAACAACACTAATGATCAAGATATTTCAACATTTTCTAAATTATCTGACAGAATATTTTGGCCCTAAGGAATAATTCAAATGTTTGGTGAAAGATCTCAACAGAATAAAATGAGAATTGCCACATCAAAGCTTCTGTGTTTATAAAAGAAACAGCTGTGGCTAAGGAGCCTAAGGCAACGAATTAATATTCAAGGTTTCCTTCTCAAACAGAGTTATGCATTTGAAAATGTTCGAAAGAAATATAATAAGCTCACAGTCATTTGAAATGATCTTTACAGATGCCATGTAAATATATACCAATCAGCTTTGCAATTAAATACCATATAATTAGTTCAGGGATTTCTTGCCAAAAGTATGTTGTATTTCTACTAAATTTAAGTTGTGCACAGTGGTAAATGAGAATGAATGTTCCAAAATGATAGCCCATTTTGCATATTTTACTGAACATACATGCACACCCATGCACATATGCATACACACATATACAACAAAATCAAACCAATGCAAATCTGGAAAGAATTCTACAATCTCCATTACTGGCAACTCTGAAGGAAAATTTCACAATAAAACCTAGTTTTACATTTAATTTCTCATAGTTTTCTACTCTGAAAAAATGTTGGCAAACAAAATTTGTTTCAATGTTTTTTTAATCAGAAGAATATTTAATCTACAATCATATTGTAAAAGTGTCCTAATATTCATTCTTTATCTACTTTATTAAATGCAAGTATTTTGATTCCAGATGGTACATATTACACGATGTCATTTATCAAAGTTGTATGATTCCAAGCGCATAAAGTTCTTTGAAAAGTAACTTATCTGAACTGTTCTTTTTTAAAATTTAATTTTGTTTTCCCCCACCTTTTTTTTTTCTGGTGATGGTGGTGATACTAATTTCTGATAGGGTGACATCTAATAGTATACTTTAAAAGAAGTAAATATTCGAAGACCAGCAATCTTTTTCTCTAAGTGGAAAGTCAGCCTCTACTCGTAATTCTTTTAATAAGCATTTATTGAGCTATATACTTTGTCAAGGGGAGTATGCAGTGACTAAGGAAAACATCATCAAGATGCCAGGAATAGCAAAAGAAAACAGTTGGTCTAATGTGAGCAGAAGATAATGTGTCAAAAAATATTATGTTATGCCTGTATGACATTTTAAAAAATCAGAAACTAGAACTCCTACCAGATTCTTAGGTCCTAGTAGAATCAGTTCCCTGCAGCCAGTTCACCCATTGTCTAAGAGGATAATCTAGTTATTGAGTTCATAGCTGACATTAAAATGAAAACTAAATTTGAAGAAAAAAATGCTGTTTTCCATCACCAAAAGTAAACTGGAATATGCATAGATAACATTGTAAGTAATTCATGTTGCCCAGTAAATAGTAATAGAACTTTTAGCCACATAAATAAACCAGTAAAATTATTATAAATAAGAAACCAAAGATGTTAATTCTCAGTCTTCAAACCAGAAAAAATAAATTATAGAATCAAATAAGACAAACGAAGGTCAGTCCACTTCTATTTTTAGTTTATTTTAGCCATAGGGAATATGTTGTCACATCCTATAATTGGTGACAAGTAAATAACAGATTATACCTGTCAGTCACACCACTGACTCACTTCTTGTCTGATGTCAGACACCTTATATTATATCTAGACTTTAATGCTTTCATTAGTTAAGTGTGATTAATAACAGATGCTATAGTAGATGGTCAGTTGGCTGCACCAAATCCATTCCCAAATCCCATTTTTTATTTCCCATTTCTCTACAGATACTGGAAAGAATAAATTACTTACTTCCCAATTCTCCCTTTGTCCTAATTTTAAATATCCATAAATTAGATTCTGAGACAAGGATTTGGGTGTGGATGGCTAATATAAGTTATCCTTGGAATAACTTAAGGGGTAATTGAGGCAGACAAGCAAGAAAAACTAATGAAGAATGTGGTAATGAATATAGCACGGTGGGCAACTGAGGATCAAACACGGTGGGAGCTGTCTGAGAGGCCATGTAGGACAACTCTGGGAAATATCCATCGTGGGGTGGGAAAGCCATGGTCTTTACATAATTATTCTCATTCTTACCAATTCCATTTTTCTCCCCTACACAACCGGGAACTGAACATGACTGCATCAAGAGTAATTGGAGGTGAAGGCATAGTTTGAAACATGTCATGTTAAATTATGTGCTTTAATGCATAAGTAGCATTGCAAATTTGTCCTGGTAGTAGATACAGTACAGAATTTGAATAGGGAACATGAGTTTTACCTCATTCTGGTCTTGCCACTCACTGATAGCAAAATAAAATAGTCTTTCTTTCTGGGCCTTAGAATTTTTCTATTAAAAGAATGGTGAGCTTGAACTACTATGAAACTAACTGCTCTTTCAGTTTTAAGTTCCAAGGGCATTTGATTAAATACATTTTTAGCAGATTTACAATAACTATTCTTTCTTGTCAAGGCCTAAAAATCTTTATGGCCACGTTTACCTTTTTTTCATTAAATAGAAAATAGAATGCCTTTCCAGTGTCAGAAAACCATCTGTAAATGAATAAATTATCACTGCTAAAACAAAATCTCTCCACAGGAGAAGACAAATCATTTGTTAAAGAAATTGGACAAGCTCACAAATGTTCATGATAGTTCATGTAGTACAAGCAGTATTACCTCAAGGTTTGGAAAAAAAAGTTAGTAGATGTTTAATTTTGAATTTTAAAAAGAAAGACAAGGAATGATAACATATGTAAATAATAAAAAAAAATCCCAAACAAACCCAGATCCTCAAGAAAGCCTTATGATTAAAATTGTTTCCCAAAAT
Source organism: Callithrix jacchus (assembly GCF_049354715.1). Lineage (NCBI taxonomy): Eukaryota > Metazoa > Chordata > Mammalia > Primates > Cebidae > Callithrix > Callithrix jacchus. The sequence goes on from NC_133510.1 coordinate 90,102,461, forward strand.
ACCATATTATTGATGCCAGATGTTGATCATGAAAGCAGATAATAAAGAACTTACAGAGGGAGAAAGCTGCATTTTAAACAGTAGGAAGTTAACTTATGAAAATAAAGAGCCAGAGCATGTCTGGTTAGGCAATAAGCCTTCTGTAACATATTACAACATTTGTTTCTTTGACAACCATAGTTTCTATAGTCAAAATCTTTTTTACTGGATGAAATACATAAATTTTGGATAAAGTTTTAGGCTGCCAGAGGTTAGTGGCCATGTGATTAAATCCAAAAGAAAGTTATTTTTTAAGAGATTTCTAAGAGCTTTTCTTTTTTGTGCACTTTATTTTCCTATAATGAGATTAGTCTTAATTATCACCTCTAGCTATATCTTTATGTTCTGCCCTTCTCTTATAATTCAAGTCCACATTTTAGAGCTTTTGTAATATCTTGACGTGATTGCTACTTTAGCACCACATATTTATGATGCTCAAACTTAGCTTATTTTCCCTAAAAGTTATTTCTTCTTGCTAATTTATCTTTTATTCAATAATGCATTTTTTTCATTCAATCATTCCTTCCTTCAGTTAGTCACCTTTTAAGTCGTTGAACATTTAATGCCTTCCAGGAGGTAGATATATTGATAAAAGCTACAGTGTGTACAAAGAACGATGAAATTATAGTGCCTGCTCTTAAGGAATCTAGCAGAGGATTGTCGTATATGGTAGTTATAATACAATGGAAAAATTATATCATTGGTGTTAATGAAGCCTACAGCACTTGTTTACCCTGAAAATTCTCAAGAAAGTGCTTTGGGTAGAGTCATCTGACTTGAAAGTTGAGGGACTTTTTCACAGACTACAGAGAGAAGCAGTGATACAGTATAAACCAATCAAAGAGATGGGGGAAGTGAAATGTAGCATGTCTGAAATCTAGATTCCTGCTTCAAAGGTTACAGCTCTAGTTATCCTTATGTTTTTGGGTTGTTATTACATATATAACATCTACATATGTTATATTTCCCATAGAACAGCATTATCATTTTTGGTTTAGGGTCATATATAATTATTTTAAATAAGTGGAATAAAATATTGTTGAATACTTAAGTGTATATTTTTCATTTATGATATTCCACATTTCTCCAACTTCAAGCTTTTCTTTCAGCCTGAAGAAAACTATTAGCACTTCTTCTAGAAGTACTAAACACTGCTGACCTAAATACTCTTTTTGAAAATTTATTGAAAGTGTATTTATTTTACTTTTATTTTACATTAATACTTTAATTATCATGGGATTTTGATGGATACATATATTTAGAAAGTAAACATTTTATGTATTAATAAAATCAGGGTAATTATAGTCTTAGGTATTTAGCTCTTCTTTTTGTTAGGAACATTCTGATTTCACTGTTTTAGTTATTTTAAAATATATAATAAATTACTGTTAAATGTAGTCACTGTATTGTGCTACAGAATACAGGATCTTATTCATTCTATCAAACTGTATTTTTGTGCTCATTAACTATCCTCACTTTATCCCTGACTCCCTGTTACCCTTCCCAGCCTCTGGTGACCATCATTCTACTCTCTATCTTCATGAGTTCGATTTTTTTTTTAGCTCCCACATATGAGTGGCAACATGTGATATTTATATTTCTGTGCCTGGCTTACTTCCCTTATTTTTGGATAATTATTTTTTTCTGTATATGAACTTCAAAGTAGACATTATTTCAGCACCTAAAGGTGTTACTCCACTGTGAGCTGACCCCTATTGTTTTTGATGGAAAGTCAGAATAATTTCTTTATTTTTAACAGTTTACCATTTAATAAAATTCTCTCTCTCTCTCTCTGTGTGTGTGTGTGTGTGTGTGTGTGTGTGTGTGTGTGTATTTATCTTGCTTAGGGTTTCCTGAGAATCTTCATTATGATAGTCTCAGTTTGTCACCACATTTACAAAAATTTCAGGCATCGCTCCTCTGTTATGGACTAATTTATGTTCTCCTCAAATATATATATTAAAGCCCTGACTCACAATATAACTATATTTGGAAATAGGCATTATAGGGAGATAATAACGATTAAATAATATTATAGTGTAGGACCTTAATTCAATAAGACTGTGTCCTTGAAAAAAAAATAGAGAGGCAACACAGATCTCGCTCTCTTCTCACATGCACAGAGAAGAGGCCATATGTGAGGACACAGTGAGAAGATGGCCATCTACAAGTCAGTAAGAGAAGCCTCAACAGAAACCCACCCTGGACTGACAACACCTTGATCTTGTATTCTAGTCTTTAAAATTGTGAGAAAATAAATTTCTGTTGCTTAAACTACCCAACCTGTGATATTGTGTCCCAAGGACACTAATATGTCCTCTAAATATCTCCCCAACTCATTATTTCTCTTCTTTCCTTTTTGGATTTCAGTTACATATATATTAAAGCCCTTGATATCAGCTCAAAAGTCATGGAGACACTGTTTTCTTTCCAACTTCTCATCTGTCTTTCCTATTAAAACCTGATATATTTTTAAAATTCACATATTCTCATTTGGAAAATTTCCACTAGGTAATTTTCTAGAATGTCTCTCTCTTTTTTTATGTTTTTTTTTTTTTTTGGCTAAGATCCCTTATCTACCTATTTACTATGACTGTATTTTACTCGAGTTCCCAAAACCTTTTTATTTATAATTATTTAAGTATTTTAAATTTAATTTTAATATTCAAGATATTTTACAATTGGTTTCTGTTGACTGCTTTTTCTCTTAAACATGGGTTGCAGTTTATTTTTTTTAATGTCTACTACCTTTCCATTCCACTGTGAATATTGTGAATGACACACTGTAGAGACTGCAGTTTACCTTCTTTTTTTGAAGATTTTTTTTTTTTTATTCTAGTAGAAGAAATTATTAACTTGTTTGATTCAAACTCAAAATTCTGATTTTCTGGAAGTGGGCATCAGTTGAAACTATGCGTTTATCTCTGTCTTCCGGTTGTTGCTTTTCACTATGTTCTCTGAAGTTGCTGATGCATGTGTGCAGTTCAGTGGTTAGAAAATGATTTTGGTGGAATACACGTATAGATGTGGGGCTCTTTCTCTGTTATTCCTTCTCTTGAAATCTCCTTTCTTACTCTTCCCAACTCAGTAAAATTCCAGTCTTGGACACATCAAATTTTCTCACTTTTTAATTTTCTTTCTCTCTTTTTGGTGATCTTTAGTAAGTTGTATGTTGTAAGTACTTATTTATTTCACGTAATTTTTTGAAATGTATTTGTATATATTCTGAGTCTTTGGTTGCACTATTGAGTGATATATCATACAGAGCCTTGTGCATGCCCTGCCTCTGAACTCTGAGTTGTGATTTATATAATATTACCTTAGCAATCATTAGTTTGAGTCAAATTAAAAATTTTATGATAGCATTTTGACTAAAGAATATGTAAACAAAAATGCTGATATAAAGTTGCTAAGATTCAGAATTTTTACATAAAATTTATTGTTTATAGATTGTCATCAAATAAAATTTTTCAGAAAAAATGGCAATTTCTCTATTTGAAATGTTTCTATAACTGACATCAATTCATAGTATGGAAATTTTGAGTAGTTTGTTAAAAATTTGAAATAATTTATCTTAATTTATTTCTTGTAGATGCAAGTAAAATATAATTTTTCAAGTTATCTACAAACAGTAGGATCAGGGGTAGCTTATTATAAGGATCCAACAGGGAATACATTGTGAGGAAATAGGAGGCTAAGGCACGCAACCTTAGAATGAGAAAAATCATAGTTGCACCTGGCATCACAAAGGCTGGACCTAAATTCTAAGAAGATCTAGATAATTCAGTACTGGTTAGCTTTTAATTTACTGCTACTTTCTCTAAACATTTCTTCTCCATTGTTTTTTCCCAAAACCAATTTATTTCCTGAATTGCTTCTGCTTCTTTGTAACTTTGCTTTTCTTATGATTTCTCATGTTTCTGTGCCTTTTAAGCGTCAGATCACTTTGCCTATGAATAAACGTTCTGTATTAATTGAGATCTGTGCAGTTACAGTTAATAGAAACCCAGAGAAAATTAGCATTAGCAGAAACCACAATTTATCGTTGTACAGAACTGATATGTAAAAGTTTACTATTGAATTCTGGAATAGTTTTAACAGGGCTTAAATAATCTCATTCTCTGTCTCAGACAAGTTTGTTCCATGTAATGGACTAGATTGACACTACCAGTTCTGGAACTGCATTTCATATTAGTGACCCAGATGGAAGGGAATGTATATTCCAATTGGTTCAACATAGCATCCTCAGGAGGATTCTGATGGACTCTAATTAACATAGCATATTGTGAGCCCATCTCTGAATCAATCTTTGTGCAATACCTGCGGCAGTGGGGCCAGAGCCAGTTTCAGGCCCTCCTGAACCATACTCAACAGGTTTCTCATAAGTAATATTGTTCTATATCCAGAAAAAATGTGGAAAGAATTACTGGACATTAACCAAAAGAAAAGAAAGCAACTATACAGTGTAATATCTAATTCGGATTCTGACAATGATTATGTTGCTGTTAAGAGAATTTTCCATTGAGCACCCTCATAGTCTGTCATGGATAAACTTTTCTTTGATGCAATGTCCAGTCATAGTCTGGTAATAAGTGCTTATGAATGGTATCACACTGTATAAAGCTAGACATAGGGGACAATCCTGTCATAAAAGCCCTGAGTGAAACTGCTTCCCTTGGAAGTGTTTCTGGGCTTGGCCAATATCATTATTGTCTTATCTAGTTAATTAAATATTATCTTAGACAAAGTCAGTTGGTTACATTTCTATTATAAACTCCAAATATTTCATTTCATTTCAAATTTCTGTTTAATATGTTTATATACTGGTGCCTTAATTCTTATTATAATTATAGCTATAAGATATTGACATTTTATAAATATGATAATATGGCATATAGCTCTACTTGATTAGAGTTAATAATTAGGTGGACTGGAGAGGTAAGATAATTGTATCCAGCAAATTTTCTCTTTAAAATGAACATTTTGGACTCCTGAGTTGACTGTGATTCATTTCATAAAATTTAAGAATTCCAGAATTATACATTTTTATTGAAACCAAAGATAATCCTTATGCAAAAATTACCACTTAGACACAGAAAGAGATAGAATAAATTTAATGCAGAATGACTATTACTATTTTTTACTAAACTCCAATGTGCATTAAACTTCTGAATGACCTTATAACTTCATATGTTAATGTTCAACAAAAATATATCAATATTTAGACCAAATTAGCTAATATTTATTGGACTCATAAATATCTTGCATATAATGCTGAGTATCATTGCACATGAGAAGAATAATGCATAGAAAAATAAGGAGTAAAATGAAATATTTAATTATCTAGTTTTAATATGAAATAGAATATCAACTGGGTAAAATTATCCTTCATATCTTTAGGTATTTTCAGCAAAACAATTGGGGCATCACAATTTGAAAGTCAAGCCATATGAAAAATATTACATTCAAAAAACAAAAACAAAACAGAGCAAATGTTTCTTTCTTTTCTATCTTTAAACCTAGAAAAGGCTTAACTTGGAAATCTAAGCTATAAATTAAATATTCAATCATTCTGAATTTGTCAGCAAAATTAAAAGGAAATTACTTTTCTTCAACTAAATATTCTTCATGCATCCCTTATAATAAAAGATATGGTTGGACTGATTTACACAGTAATCATAAACACTTTGTCTAAGTACAGTCTTTTTCATAAAGTTCATAAAAAGTTCACCCTGTTTCCCAATCCTAGACCACGTTTGAAATGTTCTACAGCCCTTACCTTCAATGGGAAACAGCAACAGAAGACTCCGCTGTCACTATCAACTTTCCACAATTTTTAAAAATTTGCCACTTTCAATACAAATCTTTTAAAATAGCAGCTGTGCCACATCATCATTTCAATTCTTAGGTATAATATTGACAAAATATTCATCTAGGGATCACATATTCCCTTCTAGAAATGAGAAATAAAAAGTGATTCTCCGATAGACCACCTGGTTTCAAGTCAACAAGCAGACCAGAGGCCACTGCTACATCAATATTCTCAAAGGTAACATTGTGGTGAATTGTTTTTTGTATAAGCCATGATCTTTATTTCATTTTATGAGATACTTTCCCTAACTCTGCAATTAAGGAAATAAATTTTGCAACTGAAGTCAGAAATGTCTATGCATATACACATTTATGTTCATATTAATATTCAAATTTGAGAATATATAAACATATTTTGAGATTTGGGAAGAAATCAATTCAAAACATAAACTTTAATGCAAGTGAAATACTGTATGTCTATATAATTGTGTAGTGCTTAAAGGTCATCCAGTACTTCAGATTTTCTTTAGTTACACTTTCCTTTAGAGTAAAATTTCATGAAAATTTTGGCCTCCCGTGCTTTTTACACTTCTTCACTTCTCTTTACCTTACCTTTGCCCCCAGTAACTTTAATTTGGCTCCTGATCCTACCATATCACTGGAACTGTTTATCATCATGGACATCCATGTTGCTAACTTCCATCTTAACTCGAATTGTAGCTGTTAATTCTCTCCCCAATATCTATTTGATCCTTCTATGCTAAGAGAATTGCAATTTTCTTTGGTGTAGCAATGTCCTATCCTATACCTGCCACCTGCTACGTTCCCTGGTTTTCAATGCAGTAGGGTTTACTAATGTGGTGTTGGCCCAAGGAGATGTAAACTGAAGACAACATTTAGAATATGTTAAGATTTACAGACATAGGCGCCATATCCATTGTTTTGTTGCTTCCATCTTTTTTCTGCTTGTAAAATGGACAGAAAGGCAGAGGTGGTGAGGCATTTTGTTACTACAGCTTCACAGAAAAACCATTTTTTACATATATTATAACAGAATCCTTAATTGATGCACCCTCTTTGCTTAATTCACGATATCTTTTTTATGGAATCATTATCTTCCCTTTGTTGGTGACACATTAATACATCTATTTTCCTCGATCCTCTCTGTCCCTTCTTGTTATTTGCCATACATACTTTGTTTTGCTTTCTGTTCCTTTCACTTTGGCTTCATTTAGGTACTGATTTTATTTTATGTTTTCACTTTCCTTAGCGCTGCTCTTCTGTTGTCACGCTGTTTTTTCTTGATTGCTTATATTCTGCTTAGTTCAGTGACTTAGGTCAAATTAATCTCAAATTCCTTAAATGCTCTATGCCTCAGTTTCTTATTTTTAACTTAGAAATAATTAAATTACCTACCTCATAGGAGTTTAGTGAAAATTAAATGAGATAATATGTGTCAATCAAAACTTTAGAAGAGTTTTTGGCACAAAATCAGCATTCAGTAAATGTCACTAATTATTACTTTATCAAGGTTGTTATTTTGTTCATTTTTAAACATTTTTATAGAAGTATAACCATACACAGAAAATTATTTAGCTAAGTGATGAAAGATGTGCACAAAATTTATTGACATCAATTTGCTAAAATATCCTCATTTCGTTTCTGAACATCTATGGAAATTAACTTTTTTCTTTTCATTCCTTATGTCTCCTTTCTCATGTTTTTTGTTGGCCAAATTCATAAGAAATTTATCAATTTGATTGTCTTTTCAGATACCAAATTTAAGTGTTATTGATTTTTTAAATTTTTGTTTTCTACTTTATTTAATTTATATTCATATTATTTTATTTGTTCTTTCTTTTAATAAACTTTTCTACCTTGTATCCAAATGCTTGACATAAATATTTACATCCTTGATATTTATCTTTTCTTCAGGTTAAATATAGGCACTTTAGGCTAGTAATTTCTTCCTACCAATGACTAACTACATTCCATAGGCTTTGATATATAGTATTGTATTAAAATTGAGTTCAAAATATTTTCATTTGACCTATGAGTCATTTAGAAATGTATTTCCTAATTTCTCATTGTCTTAGTTACTGTTTTGCCATTGATTTGTAGCTTACATCCTCTAGTCAGATGTGTTCTACATGATGTTGCTTCTTTAAAATGAGGACCCCTTCCTGACACCTTACACTAAAATTAACTCCAGATGGATTAAAGACTTAAACATAAGACCTGGCACCATAAAAACCCTAGAAGGAAATCTAGGCAAAACTATCCAGGACATAGGAGTAGGCAAGGACTTCATGAACAAAACACCAAGAGCATTGGCAACAAAAGCCAAAATAGACAAATGGGACCTAATGAAACTCCACAGCTTCTGCACGGCAAAAGAAACAGTCACTAGAGTGGATCGGCAACCAACAGAATGGGAAAAAATTTTCGCAGTCTACCCATCTGACAAAGGGCTGATATCCAGAATTTACAAACAACTCAAGCAGATTTACAGGAAAAAAACAAACAAGCCCATTCAAAAGTGGGCAAAGGATATGAACAGATACTTTACGAAAGAAGACATATATGAGGCCAACAATCATATGAAAAAATGCTCATCGTCACTGGTCATCAGAGAGATGCAAATCAAAACCACATTGAGATACCATCTCACGCCAGTTAGAATGGCGATCATTAAAAAATCTGGAGACAACAGATGCTGGAGAGGATGTGGAGAAAAAGGAACACTTTTACACTGTTGGTGGGAGTGTAAATTAGTTCAACCATTGTGGAAGACAGTGTGGCGATTCCTCAAGGCCTTAGAAATAGAAATTCCATTTGACCCAGCAATCCCATTACTGGGTATATATCCAAAAGACTATAAATCGTTCTACTATAAGGACACATGTACACGAATGTTCATTGCAGCACTGTTTACAATAGCAAAGACATGGAATCAACCCAAATGCCCATTGATAATAGACTGGATTGGAAAAATGTGGCACATATACACCATGGAATATTATGCAGCAATCAGAAATGATGAGTTCGTGTCGTTTGTAGGGACATGGATGAATCTGGAGAACATCATCCTCAGCAAACTGACACAAGAACAGAAAATGAAACACCGCATATTCTCACTCATAGGTGGGTGATGAAAAAATGAGAACACATGGACACAGAAAGGGGAGTACTAAACACTGGGGTCTATTGGGGAGAAAAGGGGAGGGCCAGTGGGAGGGGGAGGTGGGGAGGGATAGCCTGGGGAGAAATGCCAAATGTGGGTGAAGGGGAGAAGAAAAGCAAAGCACACTGCCATGTGTGTACCTACGCAACTGTCTTGCATGCTCTGCTCATGTACCCCAAAACCTAAAATCCAATAAAAAATTTAAAAAAAAAAATGTCTTTAGACATACCTTATAGCTCAACAAATAATCCACTTCTGTAAATATGAGGTATGAAACTTAAAATAATCTGTATTGTGCTATTTGGGGTGCAATGTTCTATGTTCCACTAATTGTAGTGGACTCCACAATTAGTGCCAGTTTTCTGCCCCTCTCTTTATCTCGATCTTTTCCATGGCCTCATGATGGATAGAGTATATGTCTTTGGCAGGTAATTTTGGCCTTGATCATATAATTTGCTTTGGTGAATGTCATGTGGGCAAAAGTAATAATCTGACAGTTTGGAGCTGAGCCTTAAGAAATCTCACAAATTTCCAATTGTTTTGTTGTCCCTTTTCCATTCTCATGAAATAAGCATACTCCATCTAACCTATCTGTCCAAGGTAGGGCAAAGCCACCACACTTAAAGTAACCTGAAGCAGTCCCAGGCAACCTCAGATCCATGAGAATAAATAACTGATATTTTAAGCTATGGAATTTTCAGTGGGTTTTCATGTAACATTGTGGTTATAGCTAGCTGTTGCTATTTTGTTGGTCAAATTTTCTAAATCCTTATTAATATTCTTCTCTGTTTTCTATGTCAATTTAATTCACCAAAAAGCATTTGGTCATTGAATTCATTGATATTGTTTCAAAATGTTATCCTCCTATAGATTTTGTGTTGGCCTGTGTTATGACTTTCTTTTTAAAAATTTCCAACTTTACTAGAGATATGAAAGAATTTAACATTGAGCACTCACATGTTCACTACCATGATCTCAGAATTAATGTTCTAACCTACTTGTTTTTATATTTATTATATGTAAATTCTTCTAGTCATCCATCGACCACTTCATTTTTGACACTTCTCAAAATAAATCCCAGATATGAGTATACTGATATTATTATTATATCAGCATATATAGTAACTATATATTGATATATGTTTATATATATAATATAGGATTATCTGTCGCTTAGGGTTTTTTTTTTTCCTTTTTAAATAAAGTCCTCATAGAATAAAAATGTAAACCTTTAGTGTGCATTTGCTGAATTTTAACAAACATATTCATCTGTGCATCAAATTCTTACTAGGATATAGAATATTAACAACAGCCCAGTAATTTCCTTCACTGGCCTTCCCAAACTCTTGCCCTCAATTTCCTATAAATACCCACTATTCTGATTTTTTTTCTATTATAGATTTATTTGTGATATAGTCTGAATGTGTCCTCCAAAATCTGCATGTTAAAACTCAATTGTCAATGTGATACAGGTTGAGCATATTTTATATTTCTTAAAATTTGAAATGTTCAAAAATCAGAAGCTTTTTGAGTGGTGACACATTGCCACAAGTAAAAAATTTGACACCTGAGCTCATGCGATAGATTACAGTCAAAACTGTTTCATACATAAAATTATTAAAAGTAATATATAAAATTACTGTCTTAGCCCATTTGCATTGCTACAAATGAACAGTTGAGACTGAATAATTTGGTCATGGTTCTGCAGGTTATACAAGAAGCATGACACCAGCATCTGTTTCTGGTGAAGACCTCAGGAAGCTTCCCCTTATGGTGAAAGGGAAAGGGAAGCAGGCATTGTATGGTGAGGGGAGGAAGATAGAGGAGAGGAGAGGAGATGCCAAGATCTTTTTAACTGTCAGATCTGGTAGAAACTAATAGAATGAGAATGAGAATTCACTCACTACCATGAGAACAGAACCAAGATGTTCATGACGCATCAGCCCTCATGACCCAAACACCTGCCACCAGGCCCCACCTCCACACTTGGGAATCACATTTCAACATGAGATTTGGAGGGGACAAATGTCCAAACTATATCAATTACATTTGGCTTATATGTATAAGGCATATATGAAACATAAAAGAGTTTTGAGTTTAGAATTCGGTCCCATTCTCAAGATATCTTATTATGTGTATGCAAATATTCCAAAGTTCAAAAAATATCCCAAACCCAAAACACTCCTGGTCCTAACAATTTTTAATGAGGGACACTCAACCTGAAATATTAAGAACTGGGGCTTCAAAGTGATTAAATTATGAGAGTGGAGTCCTTATGGATTGGAGGATACCCTTACAAAAGGGCTTGAGGTGGTGAGTTTGCCCCCTTCCATTTCTTCTGCCATGTGAGAACACAGCATTTGTCTCCTCCAGAGGATGTAGCAACAAAACACCATCTTGAAAGCAGAGACAAGGCTCTCACCAGACACCTTAATCTTGGACTTTCAGCCTCCAGATCTATAAGAAATAAGTTTCTGTTGTTTATAAATTACCCAGTCTCAAGTATTTTCTTACAGTAACTCAAAAAGACTAAGACATTTTGCCTGTTCTATAATTTGATATGAATATAATCATAGAATATACATCCTTTGTATAAATAACATGGTTTAGATGTGTGTCCCCTCCAAATCTCATGTTGAAATGTGACCTCCAATGTTGGAAGTGGGGTCTAGTGGGAGATGTTGGGTCATGGGGATGGATCCGTCATAGAATGGCCTGATGCCCTCCCTGCAGTAACAAGTGGTAATGAGTTCATGTGAGATCTAATTGTTTAAAAGACTGTGGCACCTCTCCCCTCTCTCTCTCTCGCTCCCTCTTTTGCCATGAGACATGCTAGTTTCCCTTCTCTTCTGTCATGACTAAAATCTTCCTGAGGTCTCACCAGAAACTAAGCAGATGCTGGTGCCATGCTTGGACAGCCTGCAGAACCATGAGCCAAATAAACCCCTTTTCTATATAAAATACCTAGTCTTAGGTATTTATTTAGAGCAACATAAAACAGACTAATATGATAAGGCTTCTTTCAATCAGTATAATGCTTTTTACAAAAAAACTCAACTTTACGTTTGCCAATAGTCCATTCTTTTTTATTATGTAGTATTTTCTCTTTTTCTGAAAAAAAAAAAAAAAAACTATATTGATAACCTTTGCTTTTGCTTTTTATTTGTTTAGTTGATTCACATTTAAAGAAATTGATGTGTTTAATTTTAGGTCTATGACTTTTTTACTCTTTATTTTCTGCTTGTATTCTGTTTTCTTTTTTTGATCTATCACTTATTCTTTTTTAAATTTTTGATTTGTGTGTGTTTTAGAATTCTATTTTAAAGTATCTATTTACTTTTTAGTCGTCTAACCTTTTCCGTTGCATTATTAGGGGTTGCTCTAGGGATTAGAATATACAGCCTGGAATTTTTAGAGTTTATATTATTGTTGCTGGTTCCATTTTGATAATTCATGTTCGAATAAAATATTTTTCTGCTAGCCTGATTATTTGAAGGAGGTTTTTCCGAATGATGAACTACTGTTATATTCCAGGCTGGTTGGAAATGTTTTTTATTCCCTAGTCTGGTGTTTATGAAACATTTATTAGCTTTTATTTATCCAAAAATATTGAAGTTAACAAGGGGCAGGCAGCTTACAATGACATGAAGAATCCCTCATCTCCCCTTGGACTAACCTGACCTGTGTGTTATCTGTATGATTTCTTATTCATTAATCTGCATCTTTATTCTTAAAACTAAGCCAGGCATGGAGAAGCACCTCCACTCCCATCAGGCACCCTATTGTCAATTTTGCAAACAAGAAACTGTTGCTTTTGAATTTTAGGATTGTGCCACTTACTTAATAAGCCATACTTATGGCTTTTTAATTAAGTTTTCCACCACAAGAATGTTTTCTCTATATCCCTATTGTTATGCACTATTTGGGCAATCCTTTCTTCTCTTTAATATGTTAGAGTTCTTGCTAATTCATCTGTGCTTTTGTTCATTTATTTTTATAGAAGGGACTTTCTGTTTCTATTTATTATCCTCCATGTTGCCTCTGAACGATATTCAAGAAGGGAATATCGACTTTACCCAGCCATATTAAACATAAAAATTCACCCTCATGGTAACTTACTTTCCTCTTAGCCTGTTTTATTTTTTATAGACCATATCATTGTTGAAAATATTCCTGTGTGTGTGTGTGTGTGTGTGTGTGTGTGTGTGTTACCCTAACTTGAAAGGTAAACTGGAATGAAATAGGAATTTTGACCGCCTCCGTTATTCTGCATTCACAGTGCATAGGAAAACTAATGACATTATAATTGACAGATATTTATTGAGACAGAGTTTAGGAAATATCTATTTAAAACCTAAATATTTGTTTACATAAAACTAATGTTTAATTAAAAGTATGATATACTACCAATTTGTTGTATGAGATACAGATTTAGGTAGTTTATAAGTTTAAAAAATATATTTTTCATGTGATACATACACTCACAATACCACCCATAATTTCACATAAATTGTTAGACAGTATGGGGTTAAATTTTTAAAGGAATCAAATTTCAATTGATTTTATAAAATATTAAGTTGCAGAATTAATTTATATGGATATGATGAAAATCACTAAAGTGGCCTGAAAATAGAGAATTTTGGGAAATATCGCTTTGATTCATATATTCAAAGAAGGCATTACTAGGCCACACTAGTCTGCAACCATAAAATAAGATTACCTTTCTTTATGATTCAGATCACAAGTACCCCAATCTCTTACCTGCCCAGACAGCCTTTCCCATGGCTTCTCTCTCCAAACATCCTTTAAGACTCCTATTTACCTACTGTCTACAACCAAGGAAATGGCTCAAGCCCTCAGCAAGGCAGCTCCACACTGCTGACTTAAAAGAGGGTTTGCAGGAGGAAAAAGGCAAGAATTCTATGTGTTAGTTTGTTTTAATTGGATTTAGGTTCTTTCAAATGGAGTGGCAAGTTTGAGAAAGGCATTGATGAGATGGATTTTGAATACATTCTAATTTCATTTATTTTCTGTAACCCCTTCAGCCACAGGTTGTCTTCTGATAAGGCTTGCTCACAGACATCTCTGTTAAGGTATGCATCTGAAGCTTCTCCCACACTTTCTTCCACATCTTCTTCCATTTCTCCCACCACCCCAAAGGGATAAACTATTCTTCTGAAAGGTCACATTTCAGGATGATGACTGAGATTACCAAAAACACTTACCAAAGATATCAGGAAGTAGACAGGCTAATAATAATGCTGTATTTTACTTCTTTCTTCTTGATATTCCTCATATGTGGAACTCCCTGGGAAAATCTGCCCACAAGAGGAATAGTGGCCAAGATAGAATGCCAGCATCTAGTTTGGTGTAATGGTTAATTTTATGTGTCAAACATAACTAGGCTATAAGTATGCATTAGTTTGGTCAAACACTAGTCTAGATATTGCTAAGGTATTTCGTAAATGTAATTAACATCTATAAGCAGTTGACTTTAAGGAAATTAATCTTCATAATGTAGGTAGGGTTTATTCAATCAGTCGAAGGCCTGGAATGGGAAAACTGAGGTTTGGCAGAGAAGAGGGAATTCCACCTTAAGACTGTAATATAGAAATTTTGCCCAAGCCTCCAGCATGACATCCTGCCCTACAAACTTCAGATTCAAAGTTACATCATCTCCTGCCTGAGTTTATTGGCCTGCCCTAGAAATTTGGAACTTGCCAGCCCCCACAATTGTGTGAGCCAATTTCTAAAAATAAATCTCTATGAGATATATACATATATTCTGTTGGTTCTGTCTCTTAGGAGAACCCTGACATAAGGAACATTGAAACTTACTCTGAGTTACATCACATACCTAGGTAACTATTACAGGAAGAGGATGTTGGTCACAAATCTGCTTAAAACAGACTTTGCTATAACAGAACTCACAAATACCTTCTTATGTTATGTACTGACTCATGCTACCCACTGTAAACACAGAAAATTCTTTATGTACAGTTTTCAGAAATCCTAGGCTCCACTATGCCTTAAAAAACATGGCTTTAAGATGTCAGGCTACTTCAAGAATAACACCTCAGATTTTAAAGGATTAAAAGGGAGATTTCAAAGGTCAAGGGAGTGGATCAAGAGACCCACTCCCACTACCCCAGGCCTCTACACACATACTCCCAAATTCTCCTTGATTAAGTTATATTCAGTTACCTTCAATGAAACTTCATTTAAATTCCCCCATAAGAGGTATTAAGTATTATATATTTAATTGTGTTGATGAACTTTATATTCCATGCCTTTCTAGAGATTCCAAGATTTTC
Source organism: Callithrix jacchus (assembly GCF_049354715.1). Classification (NCBI taxonomy): domain Eukaryota; kingdom Metazoa; phylum Chordata; class Mammalia; order Primates; family Cebidae; genus Callithrix; species Callithrix jacchus. Next base: position 90,117,809 of record NC_133510.1, read on the forward strand.
AAGCTTCTATGAGTAATCTTTGTAGTGATTTGTTAGGGTATGAAAAAATTCATTTTTCCTCTTTCCTGTCCAAGTCCTAAACTAATTAGGGTTGCCAGCAAAATGCAGTATGCTCAGTTAATTTGAATTTTAGGTAAGCAATTTAGAGTTTTTGTAGTATAAATAGATTCCAAATATATCACCAAACATACTTACAATTAAAAAAATGGTCATTTATTTGAAATTCAAATGTCACTTGATTTACTGTATTTTTATTTGCTAAGCTTGGTAATACTCAGTGGTAACTGAAAAATACAATTACAGAGTAAATCAGACATGAGAATAAAATATTACATTTGCTATAAATATAAGAATCAATAGCTAGGTGTGGTGGCTCATGCCTGTAATCCTAGATCTTTAGGAGGCCAAGGCAGATGGATTGATTAAGCCCAGAAGTTCAAGACCAACCTGGGCAACATGGCAAAATCCCGTCTCTATTAAAAATACAAAAATTAGCGGGGTATGGTAGTGGAGGCTTGTTGTCTCAGCTATTTGGGAAGCTGAGGCTGGAGGATCAGCTTGGCCTAGGAAGTTGAGGCTGCAGTGAGCCATAATTGCACCACTGCACTCCAGTCTAGGCAACAAAGTTAGACCCTGTTTCAAAATAATAATAATCATCATGAATAATATAAAATAATTAATAGTTTCCAAAGATTTTTGACTTTAATACTAATCTGAATACTATAATAAATTATAATCATGAAAACTTTAAGAGTTTTGGATTTTCCAGGTAGCATAAGGGAAAGGGTTGAAGGCAGATAACATTTTTTTAAATTTAAGAACTAAAATCTTAGAAAAGTGAAAATTGTATATAATGGAAATTTTAACACATATCATTTTAATTGTAATTTTAACACATATAGATAAACACTAACCTCTGATGTATTTCCCTCCAGTCTTCTCTGTGTGTGTGTGTGTGTGCATATATGTGTGTACATTGGCACAGACTTGGATATAGATATACAAATACAGAGTGAAGAAATGGTATTATATTATTTATTCTGCCTTCTGCCAATCTCTCCAGCTCTGAAGCTTTTATCTTTCCTTATTCATTTTAGATTTCATAATACCTATCAGTGACTTATACATCAACATTCAATGAACACCTTCTTCTTAAAGGAATAAAGGAAAGGCTGTTATAAAATGATGAATGGGAGAAAAGTTAGGAAATCTCAAAATATTACTTACTTAGTGGCTAGAATGGTGGTACTTCATAAAACCAAGCATTCAGTAAGTGGTACCAGCTCAAGTGCTGACAAGAGATGTACAGAGTAGTCACCAGCACCAAGTACTGTTTTCTATCCATAGAAGCTGTGAATGTTTGAGGAAATAGTGATTTGGGTGGTCTTTACTTGGATCTGATATACTCCTGCACTAATTCCAGTCAATGAAATTGAATTGAAACAAATCATTCTTCATTCAACAATCATCGACTGGAGTCTTTCCTTCATCCAGGGACAGAGATGGGAAAGTAAAACATGATTGTTGTCACCATAGAATCCCACTTTGGGGAAATTAAATTGGACAATAAATACAAAATATTCAACAAGTGATATGGAAAATAAAGCAGGATGCTATGGAGGAAAACAACAGGAAACATATTTGAGTGCAGAGCAGCAATCAAGGCCTCTGAGACATGAATGATCAATGGTGGCATTTGCAAGGTGGAAAAGCACATACAAAACAAAGGGAACAGCACAGATAAGAAAACTGTAGTGAAAAATAATTTGTCTTACTGAAGGAAGCGAGAGACTAGTATGATTCAATAGACGGAAAGTGAGGCAAGTGACAGGGTAGCATGAGGTTGGAAAAGCAAAAGGCCATACTGCAAAATATATTTTGGGCTACATAAAGGATTTATTTCTAAGCACAAGAGTTACTGCTTTCTTATAAATGACCAAAAATAACAACAGTGAACTTTTAAAAAATAACAGCAGTGTAAAATGATGCAAAGCAGACAATTTAAAGAAGCTCAGACTAGACCTAATGCATTAAGTAGAAATAAAATTCTTTACTGGGAAAAATTTCCCTGGTTGTCTCTCTCTCTCTCTCTCTCTCTCTCTCTCTCTCTCTCACACACACACACACACACACACACAGAAAACATCTAAATTTTCCTTTGTAAAAGAAAAGCATTTCTGATTTTTTTGATGTGTTTATTTGGAACCTAGGTTACCTGAACCATTGCATAGTCACTTTTTCAAATATTTAGGTAACTATTAACAAACCCACTAAATTCCCACTTTTGATCCTTAGGTATATATATTTATATTATGTAAGTATTCCTTTGTTAATAACAATGACAATAATATTTTTTAAAAACTAAAACTGGAGAGAGGAAAAACTTAGTAGCAAGTTGTGAAAGCAGTACTGAATGCCATCTCAAGCTGCAAACCCCAGAGTAAAATTCACAGTTAAGGTGTAAGAACAGTGAAAGCTGGATGATGTTTTGAAATCAGAATCAAGTTCAGAGCAAAAACCCTACTCACCTACACCAGCTGTGAAAACCAAAATGAAAAACATATCATTTTGTAAACAAGTACATGAACAAACCTATTTAATTTAGAGTGAGTGATTTAACTATGTTAGACAACATAAAGAAACTTCAGCCAAAGGAAGACTAGATACTAATCGTAACAGAGCCAACAAATGTCAGAGTTAGAAAACTTGAGAGAAAAGTGTTAAGACTGCTGACATTTATATGCATGTGTAGATCTCAAAAGTTGGAAGCTGTAGAATATTCTGCAGTAACAACATCACCAGTGCACTGTGTGATAGTTTCCTGCTCTAGTAAAAGCCTCTTTTGATTTCAAATGTTTTCCTTAACAAAAAAATATTTGCTAAAGGAGACAAAATTTATTGAGTCTATGTACAATGTATGTAGTGTGTAGTTACCCTTGTAGATGAATATGGCAACCCATCCATAACTAGATGTAGTAACAGTGGGAGTGATAGTACACCTATGAATAATCACTTCATGTTAAGATGTGGTCTATCTTTAATATAGTATGATATTGTATTAGTCTATATTTTTATTACACTATTTCATAAGGGCTTGTGCCCCAAGTACAGTGTCTGAGATAGAGCAGGTACTTAAAAATTAAGGCAAATTACTGAGTAAATGAATATATTAATCTTTGTTTTTGATATTAAATACAAATAGTGAAGTATTTCAGAACAGTTTTGTATTTATAGAAAAATAGAGATGGAAGTACAGAGATTCCCAAAATACCCTGGCCCTTCCTGTACAATCTTCCCTTATTGTTAATATCTTACATTAGTTTGAGACATTGGTTACAACTAATGAACCGGTGTTAATACATTGTTATTAACGAAAGTCCATAGTTCATATGGACTACTTTTGTTGTGCAGTTATATGGGCTTTGACAATGCATAATGTCATGCGTCCACCACTGCAGCATCAGACACAACAGTTTCATGGCCTTAAAAATCACCAGTGCTTCATGTATTTATCCCTAGCCCCGCTACCGAACCACCGGCAAATAGTGATCTCTTTACTGTCTCTAGAGTTTTGCCTTTTTCAGAATGTCATATAGTTGAAATCATGCCACGTGTAGGCTTTTCAGATTGGCTTCTTTCATTTAACAAGAGGCATTACATTTTCCTTTGTCTTTTCATGACCTGATAGCTCAGTTATCTTAAGTTTCTGATAAATACTCTATTGTATAGATATACTACTATGTGTTTATCCTTCCTCTATTGAAGAATATCTTTATTGCTTCCAGTTTGGGACAATTATGAATAAAAGTGATATAAACAAAGTATTCCTGATTCCTCTCTACCATTCCTTATACCATTGCAATTTATTTCACTTGTCTATATATAATAATCACTCAATACATTGTGGCTACTATTATTTCCAAAAACTATTATTAGATGAATTAAGAATAAGAGAAATAAGACATTTTATTTTATCTTAATGTATTGCTTCTCCTCTGCTCTTCCCTTTTTTATGTGGATACACGTTTCTAGCTTATATCATTCTCCTTCCCTCAAAATAACTTTTAGCATTTCTTGCAAGGCAGTCTTGCTGGTGAAAAATTTCCTCCATTTATGTTTGTCTGAGTGAGTCTATAGATCTCCATTTTTGAAAGCTAATCTCAGTGAATACATAAATCTAGGACTTGGGTTTCTTTTTTTCAACACTCAATACTTCACTTTGTTATTTTCTTCTTGTATGGTTTCTGGTGAGAAATTCAGTGCAATTCTTACATTTACTTCTCTAAAGATAAGGCTCCTATACCCTAGGCTGTATTATTTCAGGTTTTTCTCTTTGTCTTTGGTTTCCTGAAGTTTCCACACAGTATTCTTAGGTAAAAGTTTTTGGTACTTATTCAGTTTCCTGAATATGTAGTTTGGTGTCTGTTACTACTTTTGAAAAATAGTGCATTATTATTTCAAATATTTCTTCTGTTCCTTTCTAGCTTTCTTATACTTCTGATATTTCCATTATGCATATGTTACATATTTTGTAATTGTCTTACAGTTCTTAGATACTCTGTTCCTTTTTTTATAAAGAAGGATTTCTCTTTATATCTCACTCTTAGAAATTTCCACTGATATATCATCAAGCTCACTGGTTCTTCCCTTGGTCATGTGCTGTTTACTGAAGAGCCCAACAAAAGCATTTTTTAATTTATACTACAGTGCCTTTGATTTCTAGGGTTTCCTACTGATACAGTCTTAGAGTTTCCATCTTTCTGCTTAAATTACTCATCTGTTTTTGCATTTTGTCTGTTTCATTAATTACTAGTAAATTAGTTGTAATTGTTTTAAATTCTCCAATCATTCCAAAAGCTGTGTCATATCTGAATCATGTTCTGATGCTTGCTTTATTTCTTCAAACTTTTTATCTTGCCTTTTATAATGTCATGCAATATTTTTGTTGAAAACTTGGTATGATATATTAGGTAATAGGCACTCAATAGGTGTTTAGTGTAAAGTTTTATGCTAATCTGGCAGAGTTGGGCTGTGTTGAATGTTTGCAGTAGCTAAAGGTGCCAGGAGAGTCTGTTTCCAGTAATTTCCTTGTTGGAATTTTTCTTCCTCTTGCCTTTGGGTTTTTCTAAAATCTCTTTATTAAATAGAGTCTCTTAGTTGTGAGCCATTGCTATTATACAGAAGCCCTGTTGATATAGTGGTAAGGAGTTAGGAAGGTAACCATTCTATAGTCTTATAATTAAATCTAAGATTTCAGTAGACTTGAGTTCCTGGGCTATGACATTCAGAAGCAATCTGTAGCCTTCTTTCTTTCCTTTCTTTATATGAGAAGGTTAGAGGGGGCTGGAGTTGGCTGGTTGCCCCTAGTTCACACCAGATAGGACTCTGTTAGAGTAGGTTTCCATGAAGGGCAGGCCTTTTTATGATTTCTTTGGGTATATTTCAAAATATTTGCCAAAAGCAGTAGAAGAAAGGCAGGATTCATAAAATGCTAAAACAATAAAACTGACTAAAGAGAAAAATGATGGCAATGGTAAAAAAGCAAAATAATTTTTGCCATAATTTTGTTGTGAATTTCAACACAATATAATTATCTCAGAAAATAGATCACAATGAATTTAGCAAAAATAAAAATTCAAAGGTAAAGTAGAAGAAGTCTATGCTTTAATTTAAAATAACTATCTGCAAATTAAAAAAGAATATTTTTCTCCAGAAAAGATTGGAAACATAAAGTCCAGTCATCATTTGGTGATGTTAGTAAGGTCCAAGGACTACTAAACATCTCGCTAGCCTCCAGAGAGAAACAGCGAGTGACCTAAACAGGGAAAAATATTTAGGCTGGTTTCAGACTTTTCCACTGTAACTTTTAGTGCCAGAAGAAAATGAAGCAATGTCTTCATGTCCTACGAAAAAATGTTACCCAATAGTGTTCCATCAAACAGTTTGTCCCTAGAATAAAAAGTTCACAGATATTTTCGAACATGCCAGGACTCAAAGGACATAGTACATATAAAACTTCTTGGGAAAAATTGTCTGGAAATGAATATAGCTAAAAAGCAAAATTATGTCAAAATTGTGCATTTCAAAAATGAGGCAGAGAAAAGAAAGAATAGATTATTAGTATTAAATAAATCATTTGAATAAACTGTTGTTTTATTCATCTAAGGTCAAACATCAGTGTGTATGTATCAAAGGTCAAAAATACAGTATTGTATAACTGGACAGAGGAAATAGCCTGGATCCACAATTTTGTATTATAATTTCAGCTCCAAAGTGTTTTATCTGTATAATCATGGGCAGATCAATAATAGAACTATTTCACAGGCTTTTGTGAAGAATAAATGTGCTATAACATGAAAATAAAAGTGCAGGAGACATAACTCTTCAAAATACATTGGCTGAAGCAAGAAAATGTGCTTTGAGATATAGGAAATTTTTATCAATCTCTACAAAGTAAAAACATAACAAAAATCGTAGAGTAAAATTTAAATGTAAATGAGTACATTTAACTCGGAATTTTTAAAAATAATTTTACTCTTAATAGTTGATTGGATAATTTGTGAACTAATATGGCTTGTAGTGAAACATCTATAACTCTTATCTATTCCTTCTGCTCCTTCAATTACAATATTTTTTCTAATATGAAATATAAGTAGAATTAAACATTTTAAATAAGATATCTTAAATTTTGTAATGTTATTTACATGTAACTAGCTATACCACCTTCTCTTTTATTTGTAGATATTCAGAGATAATAATACTTAAGGTGGTGAATAATACTTAAGGTGGTGAATAATACTTAAGGTGGGCAATTAGTTTTCCTTTTTCTCAAAATAATTATAGTTCTTGAATTTTTATTTTTACTTTAAACATTTATTTTAGGATTGAGAGGAGGTACATGTGCATAGTTGTTACAAGAGTAAGTTGCATGTTGCTGTGGTTTGGTACACAAATTTCATCACCCAGCTACTAAGCAGAGTACCCAACCAGTAGTTTTTCAATCCTCATCCCCCTCTCAAGCTCCAACCTTAAGTAGGCCCCAGTGTCTATTGTTTCCTTCTTTATGTTCATATGTACTCATTGTTTGGCTCCCATTTATGAGTGATAATGTGTGGTATTTGTTTTTCTATTGCTGCATTAGTTGATTTAGCGTAATGGCCTCTAGCACTATCTATGTTCTTGTAAAGGACATAATCTCATTCTTTTCTGTGGCTGCATAGTATTTCATAATTTACAAGTACCACATTTTCATTATCCATTATCCAGTTCACTGCTTATGGGCTTCTAGGTAGATTTCATGTTTTTACTATTGTAAATATCATTTCAATGAACATATGAGAGCTTTTCTTTTTGGTAGAACAATTTATATTTAATTGGGTTTATATACAGTAATGGAATTGTTAGTCAACTGATAGTTCTTGGAAATCTCCAAACTGCTTTCCACAGAGGCTGAACTACTTTAGATTCCCACTAGCATTGTATAAGTATTCTCTTTTCTCCACAGCCTTGTCGACATCTGTTATTTTTTTACTTTAATAATACCTATTCTGATTGATATAAGATGGTGTCTCCTTATGGTTTTGATTGGAATTTCTCTAATGATTAGTGATGTCAAGCATTTTTTTACATGCTTGTTGGTCACATGTATGTCTTCTTTTGAGAAATGTCTGTGCATGTCCTTTGCCCATTTAATGGGGTTGTTTGGTTTGTTGTTTAATTTGTTTAAATTACCTATAGATTCCAGATTAGCTTTTTATCAGATGCATAGTTTACAAATATTTTCTCCAATTCTGTAGGTTGTCTGTTTACTCTGTTGATAGTTTATTTTGCTGTGCAGAAGTTCTTCAATTTAATTAGGTCTTACTTGTTAATTTTGGTCTTGTTACAATTGCTTTTGGTGTCTTCATTATGAAATCTTGGCCAGAATCTGTGTCCAGAATGGTATTTCTTCTGGAGTTTTTATAGTTTCAGGTTTTACATTTAAGTCTTTAATTCATGTTGAGTTGATTTTTGTATATGATAAACAAAAAGGGTTCAATTTCAATCTTCTGCATGTAGTTAGCCAGTTATCTCAGCGCCACTTATTAAATAGGAAGTCCTTTCCTCGTTGCTTGTTTTTTTAGCTTTTTGAAGATCAGATGGTTGTAGGCATGCACCTTTATTTCCAGGTTCTCTAATATGTTCCATTGATCTATGTGTCTGCTTTTGTACTGGTGTCATGCTGTTTGATTATGGCAGCCTTGTATTATAGTTTGAAGTTGGGTAATGTGCTATCCCCATCTTTGTTATTTTTGCTTAGAATTGCTTTAGGTATTCAGGCAGTTTCTTGGTTTTATATGAATTTTAGAATAGTTTTTTCTAATTTTATGAAAAAATGTTGTTGGTAGTTTGCGGGAATAGAATTAAATATGTAAATTCCTCTGGGCACTATGGCCATTTTAACAATATTGATTCTTCCTATCCATGAGCGTGAAATGTTTTTCCATTCGTTTATGTTACCTCTGATTTCTTTCAGCAGTGTTTTGTAATTCTCATAGTTTAGATATTTTACATCACACATCAAAAAGTTAGAAAGAACTCAGATGATCAATCTAACATCACACCTAGAGGAACTAGAAAAGAGCAAGCCAACACTAAAGTTATCAGGAAAAAAAAAAGAGCTGAATTGAATAAACTGGAAATGTGAAAACCCATACAAAAGATCAACAAAACTCAAAACTGGATATTTGAAAGAATAACTATGATTGATAGACTGCTAGCTAGACTTACAAAAAAGAGAGAAGATTCAAACAACACAATCAGAAATAGCAAAGGGTACATTATAACTGACCCCATAGAAATACAAAACAAACAGAACCACTCAGAGACAATTATACTCTCTATGCACACAAACTAGAAAATTCAGAAGAAACGAATAAATTCCTGGAAACAACTTCCCACAATAGAACCAAGAAGAAATTAAAACCATGCACAGACCAATAACAAATTCTGAAGTTGAATCAGTAATAATAATAATAATAAAACAGAAAAAGTCCTGGACCAGACGGATTCACTGTCAAATTACACAAGATTTGTAAAGAAGAGCTAGTATCAATTCTACTGAAACTATTCCAAAAAATCAAGGAGGAGGAACTCTTTCCTAACTCATTGTATGAGGCAAGCATCATTTTGATACCAAAACCTGGTAGAGAAACAACAAAAAAGAAAACTTCAGGCCAATGTTGCTGACCAACGTACATACAACTATCCTCAGCAAAATACTAGCAAACTGAATGTAGCAACACACTAAAAGTCGAATCTGCCACAATCAAGAAGGCTTTAACCTTGAGATGCAAGGTTTGTTAAACATATGTAAATCAATAAATGAAATTCACCACATAAACAAAAATGAAAAGAAAAAACACATGGTCATTCCAATAGATACAGAAAAGCTTTTATTAAACTTTAACATCCCTTCATGTTAAAAACACTTAGCAAATTAGGCATTAAAGGAACATATCTCAAAGTAATAAAAGCCATCTATGGAAAAAAAACCCATAGGCAACATCATACCAAACAGGCAAAAGCTTGATGCATTCTCCTTAGGAACTGGAACAACACAAGGATTCCAACTTTCCCCACTCAATCCAATATAGTTTTGGAAGTTCAAGCCAGAGCAATCTGACAAGAGAAAGAAATATAATAAAAGGCATCCAAATAGAAAGAGAGGACATTAAACTCTCTCTCTTCTCAGATGATATGATTCTATACAGAAAACCCTATAGTCTCTGTGCTCTGCCCAAAGCCTCCTAGCTCTGATAAGAAACTTCAGCAGATTCAGGATACAAAATCAATACATAAAAATCGATAGCACTTCTATACACCAACAGCATCCAAGCTGAAAGCCAAATCAAAAATGTAATCCTATTCAAAATAGCAACAAAGAGAATAAAATATCTAGTTCTTGGTTTTTTTTTTTACAATGATAAAAGTTATAATGATAAAAGATGGGGTGTATACCAAAACAATAAGCTTTTTTAAAAAATGCAACATAAAAAGGCAAGTAAAAGAAAACAATCTGAAGTCCAAATTATAATGATAAAATAAGAATTAATAGTGGTTGAATATAACTACTACTTTAATTATTATTGATATAGCATATGCATTGTGAAAAGTGATATGAGAAATATAGTGTACCACAAGCTATACATGAAACGGAAATTTAATAATATTACTATAACATATTTTTTATCAATTGACGTATGAGTGTCTTGCATCCAACTCATTTGGAAGACAGATTAGACCGAGAAATGTAGCAAAAGAGGCTTCAGCTCAGCCAAAACAGGCATCAGAAAGACTATGTGCCAAGGTTCAAAGACTACTGCTACTCATGATTAATTTGCTCTTCTTTTACTAGTCCTTGCTGAAAACCACTCCACCCCTTTTCTCGTCCTCTGAAAACTAAAAAATAAAAGCATTTGTCCTAAGGTATAAATCAGTTCATGTATTTATTTGACAAATGTTTGTTGAATGCCTGTTGTGTGTCATAGGCTGGGAATACAGCAGTAGACACAATTGATAAACTGTTTTCATGGAGATAACATTCTGATGTAGGATGTAAATAAGCTAATATCCTGTGTAATCATGTCATATAGTTTTAAGTGTTATGAAAAGGTTGGCTCTATTTTAAATGAAGTGGTTAGGGAAGAAGAAACTCAAGAAGTAACACTTGAGTAGAGCCTTGAATGATATGAGGATTCGGCCAGTTAGGACACTTAATTACTTAATTCCCTCAACTACTCTCCCCTGCCACCTCTTTATTGAGTGATGAGTATGTGGTTTGCTCAGAATGGATTACGCAAAGAAAATATTTTGGGGGGCTTTCTAGAATAAATAATTCCTCGACTCTGGATTTCAACCTGAAAAACATGTATCATATAGAGCAGCTGTAGCCATCTCCTCCATTTGGAAACCCATTTGGGAATGGTGCTTACCAAAGAAAGCTCTCTGGAAAAAAAGAAACATACTTTTCTGTTATTTGGGCAAATCGATTATATTTTTAAGCCAGCTTGAATTTTGGTTTTCTTAACTTTTGGCCAGAAAGAGTCTTAAAATGTTCAGAAACTCCCAGATTCTCATCAGTAGTCCATGCCATATATCTTTGTAGATTACATAAGAAAGTCTTAGCAGCAAATAAAAGTAAAACCTCACATCAAGAGAGGTTTGATAGCAGCTTGAAAAGTGTCACTGAACAGGTTGGTAGTTTGGATGAAAAGAACAGAAAAAACTAATAAAAAAAAACAGGAAAAGAAATTAATTTAGCATGTTGATTAGAAACTAGCTATCATTATCTAAATACAAATAACCTCCTATGTTACTTCTATAATGATTATTCAATTATTATCTATTAATTCACTATTTCATTAATTGATTAATTCATTCAAAAACACGGAGTATAAAGTTTGACCAAGGATTATTTTAGAACTGAGAATACAACTGTAAATCTGACCAGTAAAATATATTTATCATAGTGTTTCTATTCACCTTGAACAGACATATATAAGAATAGAAAAAAAAGCCAGATATGTCAAGTGCCTTGAAGAAACAAATGTGGTGGGCTTGTAGAGTATAACAGGAAGGAAGAGAGTCTACCTTGATGAGAAGAGGGAAAGCCTCTTTTGAAGGAATATTTATGCAGAAGTTTAAAAAGTGAGGCAACCATTCTAAAGTGTGGGAGCAAATACTAACTGTAGCATTTTGAGGATATGCAGATTTGGCTCGATTTCAGAACAGAAAGGTCATCCATACGACTGAAGCAGAGTGACCGAGGGAGAGGTGCTTGACCTAAGCTTGAAAAAGTAGGGAGGATCTAGCTGATGGGGAGTTTTGCAGGCCATGGCCTAAGAGTTTTGATTTTACTCAAAGAGAAATGTGAAATTATTCAATGTTTGCAAAAAAAAAAATTGTGGGTGAAGGATAAGAACAGACACTTTTCAAGAGAAGTTTTCATATGGCCAAAAAACACATAAAAAATAGCTCATCATTACTGGTCATTAGAGAAATGCAAATCAAAACCACAATGAGATACCATCTCACACCAGTTAGAATGTCGATCATTAAAAAATTAGGAAACAACCGATGCTAAAGAGTATGTGGAAAAATAGGAACACTTTTACACTGTTGGCGGCAGTTTAAATTAGTTTAACAATTGTGGAAGACAATGTGGCAATTCCTTAAGGATCTGGAACCAGAAATATCGTTTGACCCAGCAATCCCATTACTGGGTATATACTCAAAGGATTGTAAATCATTCTACTATAAAGACACATGTATATACATGCTTATCGCAGCACTGTTCACAATAGCAAAGACTTGGAACCAACCCAGATGTCCATCAATGATAGACTGGATAAAGAAAATATGGCACATATACACCATGGAATACTATGCAGCCATAAAAAGGATATGTTCATGTCCTTTTCAGGGACATGGATGAAGCTAGAAACCATCATTCTTAGCAAACTAACACAGGAACAGAAAAACAAACACTGCATGTCCTCACTCATAACTGGGAGGTCAACAACGATAACACATGGACGCAGGGAAGGGAACATCACATACCAGGGCCTGTCAAGGAGTGATGGGCTAGAAGAGGGATAGCATTCAGTGAAATACCTAATGCAGATGACAGGTTGATGGGCACAGTAAACCACCATGGCATGTGTACACCTATGTAACAAACTAGCACGTTCTGCACATATATCCCAGAACTTAAAGTATAATTATAACATCAAGCAATATAATTTAAAAATAAAATAAAGTGGATGAAACACATACAAAAAATGTGGAATTGTGTGTATTTTTTTCATCGTCTCTCTGCCTTGTATTTGATGAGTGAATGATACTAAAAAGGAAGCAGAAAGTTTCGGTAATATGCTTTTCTGATAGTACAGGAGAGAGATGATTGTGAAATGAGATATATCTGTAGTAGAATTGATTTCTTTTGATAGATTGGATGTAGGGGAAACATTAGGAAATGGAAGAAATCAACAGGAATTTTAAGGCTTTGGGCTGGAACGAATTAGGATGATGTGATACCAACCGATCACTGCAAAGCTTAGATCAAAGCTTAGAGTGGGTCTAAAAGCCATTATATCGGGTGTAGTGTGATTTTCTAATTAGACATCCAAGTGAAGATGTCAAGTTCTAAGTAGTCAATGACATATATGAATCTTTGGCTCAGAACAAAATATGAGGGCAGAGGATGTAAAGCTGGAAGATTGACACATAAAATGGTAGCTCAGTGTTGTGGGTAAGAACTTTGCTGCCAGACTGCTTCAGCTTTGATTTGGCTCTGCTTCTTATTTGTTGAAGTTACTTAACCTCCCTGGACCTTACTTTCCTCTTCTATAAATGAGGATAATAAGCAATGTCAGGCTCATAGTCCATGTTCAAAACTAGTTATTGTTAACATATTACTGTTTTTATTGTAATTATAGCATGGACGCAAAGGAGGTGACCCACAGAGAAAGGATAACAAGAGAAAAGATGAATCATATGATTAAAACCTCAGGCACTCCAAAAGTTAGAGGCTGGGTTGAGAAAAAGAAGGCAAACAAAGACACTTAGAAGGCATAACTAAGGTGAGAAAAACCACATCACGGCTAAGGTAGGCTGCTGGGACATTAATTAAGACAAAGCCAGAAAACTATTCATACAGAACCCAAACCGCAGTGAAATGATGGGTGAATGGGAACAGAGCAAGCAGAAACAGCCAATGCACACTACTTATTTGGGGATTTATTTTCCTGAAAAAGGGGACATAGAAATAGGGATGTAGCAAGATGAAAATGTAGAGTTCAAGGGCAATTAATTTGTTAAAAAAATAGCATAATTGCAGGAACCAAATTTGAAGAATTTATAGACTGAACTAAATCTGCAGATACAGTTTTGGATTCTATAGTGATTTGAAAACATTTGCTATTTGAATTCCTTTAGACTTAACATATTATCTTTAATTTGCTGCTGTATCTACCACTTTCTATTGACTTTAACTCGGTTCATTTGGTTTACATAGAATACCAGCCTGACCTTGTGCTCAGAGAATGTGTGCATTTACATGGAATTAATCTAGTAGAAGCAGCGGATAGTGAAAAGGAGGCGAGAACTGAATAAACACAAGCCTTGAAGAGAGAAAAAGAAATACAATCCTAGGAATGGGAACGTATTTTTAACCTCTTGCTCTGTTATAACAGGGAAGTCAAAGAAGATGTGTGGAAATGCAGGTGAATTTGATGGTGGAAATTTAACTATTTCTCTGACGACTTCTATCTTTTCAATGCAGAGGAAAGAAATATAGAATCTTTGAGGACAGAAGTTATGTTATAAAATATTCATCTTAATGTTGGAAAGGAAATCAACGTCAGAGACACACTAGATCTGCCAGCCAAGGTTCAAACTTACCTGAAAGAATCTGAAATGAAATCAAATATCATTGCGTGTGACCTTCACCAGTAATATACAGCTTCTCAGATGCAGAATGGAAGACACTTGGGAGTTGTGCTAAACCAAAATTGAGGTCTTCCCAAGTGAGTATAATAGAAGGGAAAAAAGAAAGAACAAAAGTGTTTGATGGGGAGTAATTATGATATATATAGCCCATGGAATCCAAGGGTAAGGAGAAAGTGAAAATAGAAGTTTTAACGGATGGTTAAAAAAAAGTGATGGGGTCTATGGAATGGAAGTCTCACAGGGCAAAAGGACAAATAATGACAGTACCCTACTGGTAAGTTATATAATACCTGGTGATAACAAGCAGATGGTTTCAACAATGATGGTGAGAGGCTGGGTAGGAATGTAGTAACTTCTATATGTGAGAAGACAAAGCAACCACCAGGCCGCCATGATAGATGGCTCATACATGGAGGTTCATGTAATTGAAAATGATGATGGGCATGTGTGGAAGGAATGAATGAACCAGGGGCAAAAGTCATCAACCATAAAAGGGCTAGACAAGGATGTCCAGCAGTTGATGACAGGGAGGATGTTGTGGGTAACTAAGCCACGTGTTATGAGTTTCAGAATGAATAATGTTTTTGAAAAAGTAAAGAGATGATTTGGGAGAGAAAATGTAGAGCACAAAAACCTCTCCATTCTTGAATTTTGTGAGGGAGGAGGAACAACCAACCAACCACCACTTTGAAAGGACTGCAGAGGAAAACCTATGTCAGGAGACAGACAGATTCTTTTAAGGTAAAGGAAATAAAGAGACATTTTCTGAAAGAAGCTGAGACAAAGATTGCAGACAAAGCTTAAAAGATACTGGGAGGAGAAGATTGGATAAAATCAGCACGGTACATATGGGTTTATGGTGATATGAAGGCCTGGAGTTTTGGATTTCTGCTGAGTAGGGGACCTCTGAGACAAGATGAGACGTACCTTAACAGTTCATTTTAGGAAGACAGGTAATCATTGCAGTGAATTTTTCTGTTGTTCTTGTTCTTGTTTTCCCTTACAGTCAGTAAGGTGAAATACTCACACCCTCTAGTAGTTAGTAATGTCACCTTTTGTGGCCAGGGGCAAAGGAAAGCAGCAGGGGGCTGTCCTCAGAGTGTCTGCTGCTCTCTGCTCACCCTTGCTATAGAACAAAGAGAAAGCAATCATTGGGAGAAGGCTGTGTTTTGTTTAAAATTAATTCTGTTTAAAGAAGCAGGATGGTGTTTAATTAATTTTGTTAAGAGCTTCAGTCAAAAGGTTTTGTAAAGTGTTTTGGGGTTTAAGGAGATAAAGCCACAAAGCCTCAGTTACTAGATAACGCCAGGAGTCATAATAACTGATCCCCCGAGGGTTTCTAATAACCAAGCTTGGGCACTATTAAGAAAACTATCACGAGACTAGAAGATATTTACCAAGATAAAAGAGGCTGTAACTGGTCATGTATCCTTCCTCACTGTTCAGTGTTGATTAGGACCTCAAGGGATTGTAATAAATTTGAGTGCCTGCACTTCAAAACAGATTTTGAAATATTGGAGAGGGTCCCAATAAGATAAAGAGAAATGATTTAAGAAATTAATTGTTATAAGGAAATGTAAAATTTGTATTTATTTGGAGGAAGAAAGGTTCAAGGATGATCATTTCTGCTTTCAATGCTAAACTAAGACAAATAGTTTGGCCTCCAAATTGTCATGAAAATGGAACTTCAACTGCACAGCATTCTGAAGCCTAGGGAAGACACCATTTAAACACCAACAGTTCAACCAAGGATAGTGTCAAAAAATATTTCTGGAAATAGTCTTGTAAGTTTAATCAGAGCCCCCCAGAAAGCAAGGGGCTAGGTAGCTCTCACCTCTCTGTCACCTAACAAGGTGCACAGAGTACTAGGTCGAATATTGAGGGAAAAGAAAGAAAGTAAATTAGTTTCACAGATATTCTTGGAATCTGTCATTTCTTCTAAAACATTCAGCAGAACCTAAAGCTAGTGACAGATAGATAGGCTTTGAATTAGAAATCTACGGAACTAAGAGCTAACACTTGCTTTTATATATACTTATATCCCTCAGACAGGCTTAATCATGTCTGGGGACCTGACCCAGAGAAGAGCCAATTTGATTGTCTCTTTCTTTGTGTCACACCTAGTTCTGTATCATTTAATAGCTGACTCTCAGTTTTCCCATCTGTGAATAGTGGTAACCACTCTGCTTAAGAATGTGCTGAGGAAATTAACAATCATATATGAAATCACCTGACATCCCACGTGGACCTTGCTGCTGGAAAGGACCAGCCTAGAAACTCGGATTCAGGCATCTTTTCAGCACTGCTTCTAAAAGTGACCTTTATATGATGCGGTGAGACTTCATGGATGCCAGAAAGACATCCGTGCCTCGAAGATGACCTCTCTATTTTTGGAGAGATCTTGGTAGGCTTCATACATTATCCATTATCACTGCTTCTGTTCCAAATCAAATGATATCTGAGAAAAACAATGCATGCAAAAAACAAATCATTTGGAAACAGGGTTGGCTGATGGGGGATGACAAATGAGAATGCCCTGAATAGATAGATAGGCAAAGACATTTGCAGAAAGGGGAATGAGAGAATCCTGAAGAAAGTCCTTCTTCTCTCCCATCACTTGGCCCAGGTGTAATCCCGCTTTCAAAATTCAATACAGCAATTCACTTGTGGGCATGAAGAAAAAGATTCCTGAAGCATAAGTGAGAACCAAATTCCCAGATTTATCTAACGCATACCAGAATACAAGATGCAAGTTTCATCTTTCTCGAAGACTTATCCAATGTAAAATTAAGATATAAAAATATAAAGCATATATTTTTCTCTACATATCTGTAATAAAGTTTAGTTTTACAAACCGTAAGTTAACAAGAGTATAAAATAAAGCTTGTATTCTAGGGAAAAAATGTGTAATTTGATTTATTTATCTATGATAGATAAAATAACTTTTTAAAAAAAAGAACCCACTTTCTCTTCAAAATACTCTGATCATATTTATGCATTACTTCTGGACATAATTTTGTTTAAAGTTATGCAAAATATTCATTGTTCACTGATTTGCTATCAAAGCATTCCATGCAATTAAAATAATTTGGATATCTTTTCTTTTTACTTACACAAAATTAAACAGGCAAGGTTTCTGCAACATTTACCAAATTTCACTTAACATTAGTGAAAAGTGAAGAAAACAATTCAAGACTTCAAGTTTCGGGAAAATTATTTCTTATTAGAACTGAAATATCCATCTATTGTATCACTGTATACATAAACTTCGTTTCTTAATTGGTGAATTTGTTATAGATGAGGTATGTGAAATCCAACTTTTTCCATTTAAAAATCTTAAGGTGACATTTTGGCAATTATAACTCCATGAACATAATTTCAAGAACTTTATATACTGTGTGATTTGGATTCTACTGCTTAGTTTGAGTGACTATAAAATAATTTGGGGTTTTTTAAAGACTGAGAAGTATTTCTCAATGTTAGGTTTTGCAAACAGAAAGTTGAGTGTTATAAATTCCACCTCCCACAGACCAGAATTCACATCCATTGGTCAGGGGCAAATACCACTAGCTCTGCATCCTCAGTCACTTTGTGCCATTTCACCAAGTCAGAGCCAAAGGTAAGTGTTTATACTTGCTTTCTTCTTGGGTCAGAGACTTTTTTCCCTACTATAAAAACCTTTAAAAAATAATTCAACTTGCTTGATATCTTCTGGTGAACTTTGATTCAATGGATTTTTTTTTGTTATTGACTCTGTATTTATATTATTCTTGGAAAATCCAAAACTTTGAAATAGCTTAGGAATTAATAACATATAGCAAATAGTTGATCTCAATAGTCAGGACAGATGCCAATAAAAGTATAGTAGTTTCCAATATATGCCTTAAGTCAAGTGCCCTGACACAGACCACATACTTTGCCAGTATAGCCAAGTACTATTGATTGATATTAATTGAAATATTATGCAAAGTGAGGAAATAGTGAAATTTCAGGAGTTTAAAAGTATTGTGATGATTACATAACATTAAATATTTATATATTAAAAGTTTTAAATATACAAATTTTAAAATATTAGGAAATGGTATAAAGTGAACACAAAATTAAAGTTTCAATTGAAAACTACATTAAATGCTAATATAATTATTTGAAGAAAGGAATATAAATTTTTTAACTAACATAGATACTGTTTATATTTTTAAGATTCATACAGACTGCCTTAAAGCTGATAGCTTTAGGAGCAATGCAAAAATGCAAATAAACTCTGAGATGTAGCCATAGGTAATTAAATATATCATAAAGTAAAAAAAAATGGTCAGCAAGTGTATAATTTCTTTGAACAATGGAAGCTGCCAGAAATATATAAAGAAAATATTTTTTTTAAGTTGGTAGTGGCTTCTTTTAATGTTACCAACTTGATTATGGGAGAATGGTTCCTGGAAGATTTGCAAACCCACTGCTTTATTAAGTAGGACTTTGCTGGTAATTGCCTAGAACAGTTCCAAATCTGCAATCCTGCAAAGACTTCTGCAAAGGCAACTGAAATAGAGGCTTAGTTTATCCAGTATGAATAAGAAATTTATTTGAAGAAAGCATAGAAGGGCTAAGAAGGAGCTCCTTGTACTGCTTCTTATTCTCAGAGGAATTTCATATCCTTCTGCCTAAACCTGCTTCATAAAGACTTTCTTTCAAGTAACTGAAGGTCATTTTGTCTGCCAGTGCATTCAAGTTTAAAAGTAATATTTATCATGAATTCCCTTTTATATGTATGCATAAGTACTAACACCACAGGTACCGTTCTTAAAGCAAACCCAAGAAGTGTGCACAAGATATAAAACCTTTCAAAATTAGACATGCTTGATAAAGAATTTTACAATACTTGCCTACACAATAAAGGATCACCAGGTAACATTTTGATAAGACTAACTTAAATGTTGACAACTAAACATAAAGTGTGTTTATGTTTTTCTAAACCAAAATGTATTCAAATGAGTATATATAGAATAAAAAAATAATTAAAATTATAGGATTTTGATTGAATCCTCAGAAAGCATAATGTTATAATGGAAAATAAGAATTGTGCTTATTAAGGAATTAAAAAACAAAGATGGCTATAATCCCATAGGCATACAAAGGAATCTTGCCAAATAGTGCCTTTTAAACATGTATTCCTATTGGTTCTGAGTTCAAATCTTAGATAGTAAGAATTAAATAAAATAGTAAGAACTAAAGGAAAACTTTTTCTGTTCTATTTCATTAGAAACATTTTAAGAAATATTGCATGAAATATTAATGTGCATATTAAATAATGTATGTATTTATATATCCAGAGGCTACAAAGAAGTAACAGAAACAAAACAAAACAAAACAAAACTTTGTTACTTTGTTCTTAGGCTTCAATGTACAAGAAACAGTTATGAGTCCTAGGTTTTGTAAAATTATTTTTAAAACCCACCAAGCTACACCCCAGACCACTCAAATTGGAATTGTTTGTGTATGTCTTAGTTGTATTAACTCTGTCTCAGTTTCTTCACCTATAAAATAGTATGACAGCAGCAGTCATCATCATTATCATCCTCATCCTCATCTTCTTCAACTCCATATCCCAGAGTTGATGAAGGGTCTTAGTATTTAATCAAATGGTAAAACTCTTAGGTGTCAAAAAAGCTTTGTGAATAAGCTCTATTTTTCCCTATAAGATAAAATAAAACTAAACTAAATAAAATATTACTGTAATTAAAATATCCACAGTAAAATCAGAGACAGGTTTGTGAACGAATTTGAATATCTGACAGCAATGGTCCTAGGAAGTAAGATGATTTTGTGTTTTATGTTTATAAATTATCCATGGAAGGAAAGCTACCAGCTTGGGTTCTTTGATATTGACACTAATTTATCATTTCTATTTAGTGCAAACTATTAATAAGTTTTCAATTTAACATTTGGGCATTTTAAAATTTTATAATTAGGGAAGTTGGGAAAATGAAGACATTAGCAAGACTTGTTCTGGGACTTGTCATCTTGGATGCTGCTGTGACTGCCCCAACTCTAGAGTCCATCAACTATGACTCAGAAACCTATGATGCCACCTTAGAAGACCTGGATAATTTATACAACTATGAAAACATACCTGTTGATCGAGTTGAGGTAATCAATCTTCCTACTGTTGAGACTTTTAAAAGTATGAGATGAGGAATGAGTGGGATTTGCTCTCTTCAAATGGATGTTAGAATTGTTCTTTTTTTATAAGTAGAAATATTTTATGTTAATAATTTCATATTAACCTTTTCTCCAAAACACATTCAACCTTCTGGAGGTTAATACTGGAACAGTCTTTTGCTTTTCTAAAGTTCATGTTATATCCTTGAAATTTTGTTGCTAAACTGAATATAAAAATGTATTTCTATGAAGTTAGAACAGAGAAAATTAGTAAAAGTTGATCAGCAAGGAAAAGAGTTAAAATTGTACACCTGCAATGATGAGGAACATTTGGGGTAAAGGAGAAAGATGAGAGATTGAATCAAATTAGAAGAAACTAAAAATACAGAGAAAGGACAACAGTTTGGAATTCCACTGTATCTGAAGAGTGAATGTGCTTCCTTAAATAACTGATTGTCTCTCTGGCAGTAATGTGGAAATTGGCAAGGATGTAACCCATTACATAAATCTGATATGACATGTTCCTAATTAAATGCAAGGCTTAAATATAACTAAAGGATACAGGTTAATTTTTATGAATCAGAAAGCAAACAGACCTTGAAATGCTGGAGTGTAAGTAATGTGCAACACTGACAAAGGCTAATTAACTATAAATAAACAAAAAGAGAAAGTACATCACCTGTAAAGGATTATAACATATTTTGAGAAGTCTTTAAAGTCTAAATCTTCTTAGAATAATTACTTTTGATAGGCAAGGATAGGAAATATTTAGATGAAATCATATATTTAACCTATATTGAACTTACATACATCTTTACTAAGAAGATAGTAAAATTTTTCAATATTGTTTATGTTGCCTTATGAAATACAAGAGTCAGATTTTCATGATGTAATCGTTTTTAGAAGTCTACTCCTCTCTCCCCTTTCTCTCTCTTTCTCTCTTACTTTCAACCTTCAATTCATCTTTCCCTCCCATTTTTCCTCTCCTTAGTAAAGGTTTATGTTCAATATCAGATCATTTTTCCTGTGCACTTTTGATTGTGACTCTATTTTCTAAGTCTTTATTAATATTCACTGTTTGAATTTTTTACTATATGGATTCTGTTTGTTAACAGGATTTTATATTGAGAATTTATGGTCCTTAACACCAATCTTGCCCTATGTGACTTCTGCATCTGCAATGTGATGCATCAACGTACAATATAAGATGAAAATTTTCAGTAGTTAACTCATCTGCCTGGCTCCTTTTTCCATCTTGCATAAATACATATATATATATATATATATCTTTATATATTTATTTTTTATTTATTTATTTATTTATTTATTTATTTATTTATTTATTTATTTATTTTTTGAGACCAAGAGTCTCACTCTGTCTCCCAGGCTGGAGTGCAGTGGTACAATCTCGGCTCACCTCAACCTCTGCCTCCTGGGTTCAAGGATTCTCCTGCCTCAGCTTCCTAAATAAATACATATTTTTTAAAAAAAGTTTCAGTACATTTCTGAATTTATCTACAAAATTAAATATTTTAGTTCAAACTTATTTGTCATTTACCCCCAAACTATTCCAGAGGATCAGAGAGATTTGATGATTACCGTAAGTGAATCTTCTATGTTGAGTCGGTTTTGGGAATGGATTCAAGGATGTTGTTTATTCCTTTCACATGATGAAATACACAATAGAAATAAAAACAAAAACAAAAATACTACTTGGGATCCTGGCTCCTATAGGCAAAATGGAAAAAATGACTATATCTGCAGAACTATTTTTTTTTTTTTTTTGAGATGGAGTTTCGCTCTGTCACCAGATGGAGTGCAGTGGCAGGATCTTGGCTCACTGCAACCTTTACCTCCTGGGTTCAAGCCACTCTTCTGTTGCAGCCTCCTGAGTAGCTGGGACTACAGGCATGCACCATCTTGCCCAGCCAGTTTCTGTATTTTTAGTAGAGACAGGGTTTCACCCTGTTGGCCAGGATGGTCTTGATTTCCTGACCTCATGATCTGCCTACCTCAGCCTCCCAAAGTGCTGGGATTACAGGCATGAGCCACTAAGCCTAGCCTAGTTGCATAACTCTTTTAACCCATTCCTTACTGTCAGGATCATTTTCGCTGCTCACAAAGCCCTAGGAAGTCTTATGAGGTTCTGACATTTTTCATGACATCAAGAAATTTAAGCTAACAAACAACTATATAAAGATTATTTAATATACAATCTTTCCTTTGTATCTGTATTTTCTGAAATAACTTCTTGTGAAATACCAAATATAAAGCATTGCACCTTTACATACTTCAGCCTTTACCACATACAAACATCTCTACTTTTACACAGAGTACTTTCTGAGCAATTTTACTTCTAACCAAACTTAGAATCCTCAGTGACTGAGGAATCCAGAGAGCCACTAACAATTATTTGTGGTTGATTGAAATATATCACTTATCCCTTAACATTCCTTGGTGATGAACTCATCATCAGAAAAATCAGTTCGTAGATAGATGTTATAGATATAGATATAAATAAGCAAATACATATGCTATAATAAAACTAATGCATTTAAAATAAAAACTGTAAATATATTTTTAAAAATATTTATAGGGTTGATCTAGTAACAAGAAATCAACCAATTCACTCATCCATTACCCATGAAAAAAAGAAATACAAAAATAAAAAATATGATAAAGTAAGATGACATCAGGAACAAAATTTAGAAAACTTTAGCTGAGATATTAACAAATTAATATGAATTGCTTTTCAAACAAGCAAAGAAAAATAGTGCACAATTTCTTATGGGGTGATGTGAAGTAAAGATCATAGATCTGATCATGTGAACAGATTGATTAATATAGCTACTCAGGACCTGAATTTCTTCATGCAGTCTTGGAGGTCCAGATTTCAGTGACTTCTGGTAAGCTTATTTATCTCATTTTTATATATTAAGGTGAGTTGTTTCAAATGTTCCTGATTTCATATGAAACTTTCTGACTAAATACTACTAACATAACCAATATAGGGTACAGTTGATGAAAAAACTCCATGGTAAGTAAAGCACATGGAGAATGGTAGAATGAGATCCTTCAGAATTTTTTTTAAATCTCCAGTGGCAAGGGTATGTTTCTGCCTGTTTTAGCAGAGAATTTATTTCAACTGTAGAACAAAAAACCTTGATTCTAAAATTATAAATTTATAGGATAGAACTGAACAATGCGTTTGATATATGCCAGTTTCTTATAAATTATAAGACTTGGCATCTTCGACCAGTGTAATAGACTTGGTTTAGGCTTTGGCAGATTAATTCTTAAGGCCTTTGATGTATGTTGTAGGCAGAATCCTAAGCTGTTACCTAATGGGCGCATGCCCTAGTATGCATATGTCATCTATAACTCTTAACATCATGGGTATTTGGGGATATCACTCCTGTAATTGGGCTATGCTGTATGGTGCAGTTGAACTTAAGAAAGGGAGATTATCTAAAAGGGCCTGACCTAACTCATGAGCTCTTTAAATCAGCATCTTGATGTCAGAGTCAAAATTTGAAGCATTACAGAGATTCAAAGCAAAGTCAACTATCTGTTGATGACTTTAAAGACAGAAGGGCCCATTTGGCAAGGAATGTAGAAGGCCTATAAATGGTGAGAGAAATTGATGACCAGTAAGCATATGTGGTCCTCAGACCTATAGACACAAGTAATTCTGAGCTCTGCATGAGACCACAGCCTTGGTCATCATCTTGACTTTGACCTTGTAAGACCCTTAGAAGAGAAGCCAGTCAGGTCAGGCCTGAACTTCTGACCCACAAAAACTGTGTGCTGCAAGAATGTGTATAGGATTACTAAGCTTATGGCAATTTGTTTTGCAACGGTAAAAAAAAACAAAACGACATGGAAAAACTGAAAAGTATTTTTTAATCTGAAAATCAAATTTGAATTATTCCACTGCAAGTGTTGCATTTGTGAGTCTAGTGATTTAGGTGGCCAATAAGCCAAACCATGCCCAAACCCAGGCGAAGAATCTCAATTGAACTTTGTTGATTTCTAATGATGGCATATTTATTGCCGCCTTAGTGGTTGAGAAAGGGTCATTAAATTATTTGCATTTGAAAATTATATGCAGTAATATAATTCCAAAATGATGACTTATGTGATTTCTCATATTCTAGAATATCTATGATCCACTTTTTTCTATATTAGAAGCAAGTTTTAGAGCCAATGATGCCATCAGAGTGCTATACATTACCCAGTAGGTAAATTTATTGGTGTGACATAAAATGGTTTCAGTTTTTACTATACTTTTATTTTACCCTAATGCTGCGTATAGGAATTGGTTATAGGCTATATGATAAAACTGTAGACTTTTTGCTTTCTGATAAACAACAGCTAACCTTGAGTGAGCATCTCTTATGTGCTAGGTACTGTTCCAGTCGTATTACATATATTATCTCATGTATTTCTCACAACAAAACTGTACATTGTTATTGTTATTCCTATTGAATATGTGAGGATTTTGAGACAAAGAGCAGTTAGGTAAGTAGACCAAAGATTGAACAGTTAGTAATTATGTATCATAATAGTGATGTTGTCTTCTCGTATCAGAAAATAATTTCTTAGGTTGGAGGGGGCTTCAACTTGTTTTCAAAGAACAACATTAGCCATACTCAGTAATGCCGCAGCAAAGGGCTTGGTAACAATATTAAGATTTATGGAGGCTCTACAGAAGGATGCCAACATCCATTCCTCTAGTAAAATTTTCTTGGTTTCATCCAGATAAATAAACTCCTCCTCACCTGTATGGCATTAATTAATTTAGTCTTATGTAATTACTTTTACTTTGCCTGTACTATCCCTGTGTATTCAATAAACACCAAGAAATGCTATACTACAAAGTGCAATAGAGTTGTCACTTTATTTGCTATAGGATGACATGGATGGGATTTACAAAGACACTATGCGATGCTCTTTGTGGATGTGCGTAACAAAAAATTCTCTCAGGTCTCAGTGTCAGAATGGATTGCAACTTCTAAAACCATTGCTTGCTTTCCGGGTTCTATATTGGTAACTGACTGTGCTTGTCATTTTGGCTGGCCTGCTCAGCAACCTGGAGCCCAATATTTATTTCTGTCTTCTCTGGTTTCATATATCTTCACCTACCTTTATTTTCTTGTCACCTCAACTACTTACGTAGATATTTTTAAAGTCATACCATATGTTGTTTTGAAATTTGTCTCATATCCTTTTTGGAATGAGATGGTATATGCATTCATCAGTAAATAAAGTAGCAATGAATTAAGGAATATCAGTTAAAAACTGGTCAAAATATTCTAGCATGAGAGATGCTTTCCCTCCAATTTATCTACAATGATCTTAAAATTGAGGCCAATTCTCCCCCATGAAGAGATAAAGTAGCTAGATTGTTTAAAATCATCCTTATAAATAAAAGCACCATAACAGATGATGAATATTTTTAACTCTAGAATCTTTTTCAAAGGAATGAAAATTAAATTTAGCAAAGCTTTAGTAATGGTAGAGAACTCAATAAAGGCAGTTGCATCGATGAAAATTTGAGGAATGGTTTCTTTTTATTTGTCATTATTATAATATGGTATAATGCAAAATAACCAAACCTTAGCACCAAGTGATATAGCCCTTTATTAAACCTGCACATGTACCCCCTGAACTTAAGGTAAAAATAAAATTTTAAAAAATAGAAAATAATTTTAGAACATATGTTGATGCGCTGTAACACCAGAAATTGTTTAAGGAGGAGAATCAAGCTAATTCTGGACAACTTCTATAAATCAAAGTCCATTTTAGATAATGATATATAAAATGTATCTTAGCATTAGTTTTTCTAAATATAATACACCAGTATAGGACTGCATTAAGGTTAAAGAATAATTAGCCTAGGAAATTGTCTCTGAATTTTGTGAACACAAATTACTTATATTAGCAATATTTGCACTATTCTGGTGACAAAAGATATGTAATATGTATCTTTATATTTAAAAATACATCCTACTTTGGACAAGTTATACAGTATATTTTAAAGCTTCATACATATGGTTTGCATACTCAACACGTATGTTGGAAGAAGACACTTTAACACTATCAGCCTGAATTAAATATCCTTTTTCAGAGTATGTGAAAAATAAAAGCTAATCTCTCTTTACTGAAGATGATCTACAGAAAGAGAGGAAAGAATTTTGCAGATAAGCTTTTAATATGGTTGTCTGATCGACTTCCCATATGATTCTTTTAAAAAAAACAGTGTCCAACTATTTAATTCTCATCCTAAGCTACAGTATTTTAGAATCTTAAAAACTGAAGCAACAACAACAAAAAATACAATCATGGAAACTCATTGGGAAAACAAACACTGATAGTCTTTGCCAGTGCCTTCTTTACATTTGTAGTCTGTATTATTTATGAGACCACAAGCATAAATCAAATAACTAACCCTGAAAATAAGATATTATTGTGACCATTTAATATAATAACAATAACTGGGGATTGAAATTTTGCCCAGAGTTTTCCATCTAGTAAATTTCTGAGTAAAATTTAAATCAGAGTATTTTAATGCCAAAGGAGAAAGACTTTGGCCCTAAAATACCCCATTTGTTTTCTGTGTTTTCTGTTTAATCTTTACTTCTTTGAGCTGTGTCCAATATTGAGGTTTCCTTTCTCTGAAATTAAGTCATTTGATTATTAAGAATCAGAAAAACAACCATTTTCAAGT
The DNA here is from genome assembly GCF_049354715.1 of Callithrix jacchus. Taxonomy (NCBI): domain Eukaryota; kingdom Metazoa; phylum Chordata; class Mammalia; order Primates; family Cebidae; genus Callithrix; species Callithrix jacchus. The sequence goes on from NC_133510.1 coordinate 90,145,185, forward strand.
GATTACAATTAACACAATATCCAGACATCTCTTTGGATGTCGAGGTGTTCAAAAGGGCAGGAGGTAATAAGATCCTTCTGAACTAAGAGCTGCTTTGTCAGGAGTATGAGGATTGAGCAATCTTTGCCAAATGCATTTCTTCCTCATCTTTTTTCAAGATAAAATAGAAAATAAGACACAGCTTCATTGCCAGGTATTCATGGTCACAGTCTTTTAGATAATTAACGCAGATCACAGAAACAAATGTGAGCACCAGGCTCTTGTTTAAAGCAGAATTCCACTGCGCTTAACATATCTACATGAGTGTGGGTTAAACCCATAAAAATACATCTTTAGTAACTCAGGCAAAACAGTGCAGAGCCTTCTAACACCTTTGGAAATCAATCGTTGCCATAGTGGTAATAAAGGGAAGTATCTTCATTATTAATTTATTCAACTATGTAGAACAACTTGAGAGAGAGATAAACTCAAAATTTATCTCTCTTTTAAGGTTTTCTTTTAAATGAAAACCTTAATTCTGTGCTTGAGTAAAAGTCCAAATATTCTGGATTTCAAAAGCTTTTCTTAAAAGAACAAAAGAGGAGAACGATCCAAGATGGCCGATCGCTAACATCCCGGGATTGCAGCTCTCAGGGAAGGCGCGGAGAACTAGAGGACGCCACACTTTCAGACAAAGTCTGGTCGCTCACGGAGCAGAAGATCCCCCAGTGGTGGAAACACACGAGTCGCCAGCGCGACTCTCGTGGTCGGCGCAGCGGTTCCGCTGGCACCTCGACGTGGCGCAGAGTAAACGGGACCGGTTCCCCTTCTGACCGAGGTTTGGAGCCCCGGGAAGGCAGAGTCGCCTACTACCGACACAAGAAGGAAGCCCGACAGGAGAATCCTGGGCAGAAAAGCACCATCAGTTTTAACGCCGCTGCTCTGGCCCTGGGAACTAACAACCTGGACGTCCACTCAAGAGACCTAATCTGAAAGTTGGTAATTTCAAAGATGACAGGAGGATAAATTTACAATGACGGGAAGAAACCAGCGTAAAAAAGCTGAGAATACTCAAAGTCAGAACGCCTCTCCCTCTAAAGATGATCACAGTTCCACATCAACAATGGAACAAGGCTTGATGGAGAATGAGCGCCTCCTGATGACAGAATCACTCTTCAAGGAATGGATAATAACAAACTTCGGTGAGTTAAAAGAACATGTTGTAGCCCAACTTAAAGAAACTAGGAACTTTGAAAAAAGGTTTGATGAAATCCTATTGAGAATAGACAACTTAGAGAGGAGTATGAGTGAATTAATGGAACTGAAGAATACAATACAGGAACTCCGAGAAGTATGCACAGGTTTAAACACTCGAATTGTTCAAGCAGAAGAAGGGATATCAGAGGTCAAAGTCCAACTTAATGAAATAAAACATGAAGAAAAGATTAGAGAAAAAATGATAAAAAGGAATGAGCAAAGTCTCCAAGAAATGTGGGACTATGTGAAAAGACCAAATTTATGTTTGATAGGTGTACCTGAATGCGACGGAGAGAATGAATCCAAGCTGGAAAATACCCTTCAGGATATTATTCAGGAAAATTTTCCTAAACTAGCAAAGCAGGTCAGCATTCAACCCCAGGTAATACAGAGAACACCACAAAGATATTCCTCAAGAAGAGCAACCCCAAGGCACATAATCGTTAGATTCACCAGGGTTGAAACGAAGGAGAGGATACTAAGAGCAGCCAGAGAGAAAGGTCAGATTACCCACAAAGGCAAGCCTATCAGACTTACAGCAGATCTCTCAGCAGAAACTCTACAGGCCAGAAGAGAGTGGGGGCCAATATTCAACATCCTCAAAGAACAGAACCTTCAGCCCAGAATTTCATATCCAGCCAAACTAAGCTTCACAACTGAAGGAAAAATAAAATCTTTTATGAACAAGCAAGAACTCAGAGATTTTATTACCACCAGGCCTGCTTTACAAGAGCTTCTGAAAGAAGCATTACACACAGAAAGAAACAATCAGTATTAGCCTTTCTAAAACTACACCAAAAAGTAAAGAGCACCAACATAAAGAAGAATTTACACCAACAAATGGATAAAACAGCCAGTCAACATCAAATGGCAGTAACCCTAAGTTTAAATTGACTGAATTCCCAATCAAAAGACACAGCCAAAACCCAACGGCATGTTACATCCAGACCTGTTTCACATGCAAGGATACACAAAGACTCAAAACAAAGGGATGGAGAAAGATTTACCAACCAAATGGAGAGCAAAAATAAATAATAAATAAATAAAAAGCAGGAGTTGCAATTCTTGTATCGGATAAAATAGATTTTAAAGCAACAAAGATATAGTGGTAAAAGGATCAATGCAACAACAAGAGCTAACGATCCTAACACCCAGATAACACCTTAGATTCAATGAGACAGAAAATTAATAAGGATATCAAGGACTCGAACTCAGATCCAGAACAAGTAAACTTAATAAATATTTATAGAGCTCTCCACTTCAAATACACAAAATATACATTCTTGTCAATACCACATCACACCCACCCATTAGTTTAAATGAAACATTGATTGGCCATTATTAATACCCAATTTTTTTCAAAATAAAGCAATATTTCCATTTACTCTCCCTCTTTCTTCCTCTCCTTTACTTATTTTTTTTTTATTTTTATTTTTTTTTCTTTTCTTCTCTCAAAAAAAAAGAAATCAACTTGTAAACCTCTAGATCCAGGTCGGCAATGTCTCTTTCATTGCTTGATTTCCTTTCTTCCCTTCCCTCCCTCCCTCCCGCCCTCCCTTCCTCCCTGCTTCCTCCCTTCCTTCCTTCCTTCATCCCTTCCTTCCTCCCTACCGTCCTTATTCCCTTCCTTCCTGCCTTCCTCCCCCCCCAAAAAAAAAGAAAAAAAGAACAAAAGAAAAGAGACCAATAATTTAAATATTATCTGCTGAATATGATCTGCTGTAGGTCTGGGCTTTCTCATTAGCAATTGACTGGTGCAATGGGTGTCCTAAATTAAGTGAATAAATAGGCACAGATATTTTATTTCCAATTTGGCTCTACTTGAGCACATAACCATTAACACACACACTATAAAGAATAATGGGAGACACCACTGGCTTTGGGTGCTGCTCATTTCTACACCCATTTCCTCACTGGGAGACGATCTTGTCATAATGCTGAATAACACAGGGACTAGAGTCAGACTTCTCAATGTAAGTGTCAGGTCTGTCACCCAAACTGCATAAACTTGGGCAGGCCATATAAACTCTTTGGGCCACAGTTTTCTATTTAAAAGATACCTTTTGATGATTAAGTAAGATAAACATGTTAACTGTTTAATACAGAGCCTGGTACATGGCAAATGTTTAATAAATGAGAGTAACTTTACCATCAAATCACTCACTCAGTTAACAGCCACTGACGCTTCTGTGCTGATAATGACATATGCCTTAAAGAAAGGGATGGTACTTGGCCTATGATGAAGGCTAAGCCCCATTGTGCTTGGGTTCACATTAGATACACTTAACTGATCTTTTACTGAGAGCCAAGAATTAGGGAAGGCAAATTAGACCAAGTCTCTTCTTGTGCCTTAGCATTCTAGGTCTAGTAGTCTTATAAATAGTTTCAACACAGTAGAGAAACTTAAAAAAGATACACACAAGATATAAGTATACAGGATCTGTAGCTATCTATTGGAATATAAGTTTCTGTGAGTTCACTCACAAAATGCATATGCTGAGAAATTATGTTTTTGACCCTGTCATTGGTTTTAGACCTGGCAGCTAATCTGAGATATAAAGTATCTATTTGTTTATCCATTACCTTTTCTTAACAGTATTTAAGGTTACTTACATGAATAAATGCTATAATGTGCACACAAATTAACATACAAAGATAAAATATAAGTGTTAGCACAATAATTTTATCTCAAAATATTATGTAAAATATATGTAATATGTATTATTTTCTATTATCTGCAATATCATACCTTGTATTATATATATTATTGATCATGTGTTATGAGGTGACAAATACAAATTAAGAAAGTGAGACAAAGAAAAAATAATAGTTGGGGACATAATACAAAGCCAGAAGTCAGGTAGATATATCAAATTTCACACCATTTTGTATTGTAACTCATAGAGATACATAAAAATAGTGAAGGTTTTCTGGGCAGTAATGCTAGGTTTTAGGGGACCTCTATACTTGCTCCCACTCTGTCTTATCTAAATTCAGGATTAGCTGAGAAGGAGAAATGGGATTTAACCAAAAATAGAGCTCAAAGATGTTCTATTTTATATTGATAAAGGCAAGATGTACCCCTGAATTTAATATATGACTTCAGCGTACGCAAGTAAAAGCTTCCTAATTCAAAACTCCAGAAATAAACTATGCCATCAGTCACAGGCAATGCTGGCCAGCTACAAGCCTCAGGACAGAGCCTACCCTGTAAATCTTCATTTATGGAGGGGCAAAATGAAATGTATGCTGTTGATAGACAGTCAATAATCCCCAAAAGGGAAGGTGAACCACCTGGGGTCAGTTCCTTCTCTCGGTCGTTAATTAGCTTAGGATTGAGAAAATGGATGAATAGAGGATCTAAGAAGAGATTCAACTGTTCTTGAGGAAAGTCCTAAGATGGAAAACATCTTGGTTTAGCCTCATCCAGACGCTGGTCAGTTAATGTCCCTTGACTCTGGTCTGTAACCTGTGTATTCAAACATGATTTGGAGAAATGCCCCACCAAGGGTTAAATTATGACACCATATTTGAGTAATATTAGAGCTGTTCTTCTCTAAGTGTGGTCCCTGAACTGGCAGCATCAGCATCACCTGGGAGCTAGTCACGAATGCAAATACTCAGGTCCCACTCCAGACCTAGGGAATCAGAAAGTCTATGGAAGGAGCTCAGTAAACAAGCTAGATTGTTCTGATGTGCCTATTAGTTAAGAAGAATTGAACTAGGAAAATTCTCTGTAATATAATGTCACTTCTCTCAGAGTAACATTTGAGATCCTTCTGTTTTCTGTAAGTTCATAAATATGTAACGGTGGCAGAATCAGTCATCAAGTCTTACCTAAAGTTTCTCTTTCTTTCTGCATACTTGAAGGCTTTGAATTCCCTTTTTGTGCTAAGGCCTGTCTTTCTACCACCTGATGCTGCATTGCATATGTTCTGTGATATGACAGACTTTCTAGTGAGCAAGTATTTTCAGCCAGGGCATTCTCCAGTCTGGATGTTGTATACCAATGGCTTCTACCCTTTCCTCCTGCTAAGGATTTCGAGAAGTCTACTTCTCAGAGAGTTTTCTCCATTCCCCATGCTTTAGTCAGCTGAAGAAGGAATTTCTAATCCCCTGGCTACACAGTTCCTAGCAAGCTGTGAAGCCTTTTAGGAACCATATCACACAGCAGGAGCTGTGCAGCCACCAGGCCACATTACTGCCTGAGCTCTGCCTCCTGTTAACTCAGCAGTGGCATTAGATTCTCATAGGGATGCAAACACTATTGTGAACTCCCACATTCTGGGTATCTGGGTTGTGTGCTTCTTATGAGAATCTAATGCCTGAGTATCTGAGGCAGAACAGTTTCATCCTGAAACTATACCCTGTGGGAACACTGTCTTCCACAAAACCAGTCCCTGGCACCAAAAAGGTTGGGGACTGCTGATCTGAAGAATCAACCTCAGCAGATTTTGGAACTGAAGTTACTGTTGATATTTTTGAAGTCTGTGCCCCTGGGAGCCTAGTAAAAAACTCCCTTTGCCACATTCTTCTTAAGGCTTTGTTCAACAGTTGAAAGTTCCAGGACTTAATTAGTGTTTCTGTCTCCTACATCCTAGTCTTCATCATAAATCACTTCTCTGGTGCAGTGATTCTCAACCTCGGTCACATATTTGCATCAGTTCTAGAGCTTTTAAAAATCTCAATGCCCAGGCCATATCCTGACCACTGAAGGTGAAATTATTTGTGGATGAGACCCAGGTTTGGTGTTTGACTTTCCTCATCTATACTCTGTGTCACATGCAGTTGCTTTAAAAAAATCAATAAGCTTCTTAATTTTATCTCTTTATTTATCTGGTCCTGTGTTCTCTAGAAAAAAGAGCCTTCTTCTTTAGTTTTTTTTTTTTTTTAATTTTCTTTCTGTTCCACACCTTCCTGGCACAGTCCTCTAGATTTTGCAAATCAGTAATTCATGAATCTGCTAAAAGTAACACTGTCTGAAACATTTTGGAAATCTTCACATTTCTCAATTGGGTAATTCTGATTGGATATGTTGTCTTATTGTACTAAGCCAGAATGGAACTTGACTTGCTATTGTCCTGCCTAACCCTCCATTAATACGCCTAATTTTCACTGTTCCCTAATTCCACATTTCTCATTCTCACTCCTAGGGCAAATTGTAGTACACCCTGTCTTGAGTTTTCCAGGGACAGAGAGACTTACCCTGTGTTGGTTAACATGCACTCACATAGGCATGCTAATCTCCTTGCTAATATTCAGTGTGGCCTTTAAAGGGTTAAATGACGTGTATGCTAATTTGTACTATATGCTCCATTCCTTGATGCATTTGAGAAGAACAAAGAAATGCATCTAAAAAATATTGAAACTGGATCATCTTTTTGTCAGTGTGTTCTCTCTGGAGTTATATATCAAAACTCTGATTAAAAACATAAAACTGAAAGAAATTAAATTTAGGTCATTTAAGATCAAATAATTTATTCTACTACAACTACAGTGAATCTGTAACATATAAAAGGAAAGAATGGACATTGAAGAGAATCAGTAAATTTTGGAAGTAAAGAGAAAAAAAGAAGATCCCAGAGGCTAATGTTGTTAAGGCCAATAAATCACTATTCAGCAGTCTTCTTTTGACAGGGTGTGTGTTTTTTCTTAATCATGCTAATGACTGCAAAAACTTATGAGAATGAACACATTAAAGTTTTCAATCCCTTGGAAAAGAGTCCTTTTTTTGCCTTGTGCTATTATGGAGCTGTTTTATCCAGAGTTCTTTGTACTGGTTCTATGATCAGCAACAATCTTTTCACTACAATTAGCTTCCCAAGTGGGACTACCTACAGAGAACGTGTTAGTGGCACTAAGAGGATTCAGGTTAGCCTTTAGGTTTAATGTGATCTTTTGAACTTGTTTAAGGTAATTTTGCCCTAAGAGATAAAATCAGGTTTCTAAATGTATAAAATTCGCAAGAATTTGCCAGTGATACTGGACAGTAATAAAAAATATGTAATTATTATCCCTTTCCAAGGGCAATTGTGTGCTAGTCCTCTCTGGAATATCCTCTGTAAATACACACTTTCTTCTTATACAAACGTCTATAGCTACCCTGAGATAATATATTAATCATCACTATACTGATTGTCATTATGTACTAGTAGTTTTCCACAAAGAAATTCTACAAATTAAAAGGCCTCAATAAAGGCTATGTTATTTATGCCTCAATACAAGCTATGTTAGAAGAAACAATTTTCTTTGTGTTACAATGAGAAAGGCTGAAACTGAATTAAAAATACTAAATTACTCCATTAGAAATAAAGAGCTAGAGTTTTGAAGGTTCCAAATATCTTGGTTTTCAGTCCAACTTCTTTGTTTTCAATTACTGTGACTGACTCCTCCCCTCCTCCCATCCTCATGAGATTACTGATTTCAGCCTACATTAAATTGTCTAAATTGTCTTTCTGGCATCCTTACATTGGGAACAAGGGCAATAAGGGTGAAAGGAATATGCACTGACTTTGCCATTAGATAATGTGTCTAAAGCATTTGCCAAAGTTCCCTACCAATATTATTTGGAGGCATTTAATTAGAACTAGATGACACATTTTAAGAAACCTATTAAGTTTCTGGAGCCTAAGGAGATGACGGTGAATGGAGTCTTGAATAAACTGGGATAAAGCTGAAGTAGAAACTCTTTCTGGCAAATAAAAATGGAATATTGCCATTTTTGACAATAAGGAAAGAAAATAGGAAGAGAAATATGTGAGCAGAGAAAAAATACTGAAGTCCCCAAAGAGACAAAACTAGAGAGTATGATTAAATGAAACTTTAAATCAGCTCTCATTTCTTTTGCATTGAATTTTTCACTTGAACATTACACTGAATATGAATAAGCATTATATTTTAGAGATATGTTTCTTTTTTTTCATAGAGTTATGTTTCTATGAAGAATAACTATACATTGGGATAGATTTTTAAAAAAGCATCCACATGTTCTAAACTTTCTTTCCTAGCAAGTCAATACCAAATATAATGATTTTATGCTATTTTGATGTGATCGAAGGCCATTAACTATTTTGATATTTGACTTGCAAGTATTCATTCAATACATAACTTTATTAACTTTGATTTCAGTTAGTAAAATACTGAGATTTAACAATAAATAAATTGAAATAATAGTGAATTTACACAAATTTGGTGATATTATAATTCAGTAAATACTACAACAAAAAGATCTAAACAGTTGTTTATAAAAAAGAAATCAGAAAGGATCAAGAGACAAAAATATGCTTTTATTTTTTCTAATGTCAGTGGTATGTACTACATAAATCAACCTATCATTAGTCTCCCTTAAAATTGACAAGTTTGAAAACTTTTATTTAACATTGATATAGGAGGATTGTAAACTGTCAATCAGCCTTTTTTATAATTTTTCTTACTTTTGTGAGAAATAAGTATTGTGTCAGAATGAAATTTTAACTTACATCTACATGATGGGTGAGACAATTTCATGCATTCACCTGTTTCATTTTCCTTCTGGGCATTCAGCTAAAACACATTGTTTACTTTTGACTCTAAGTTGGGTCATGTGGCTAGTTCTCTTCCCTTAATTGGTCAGTGGACGATGCTAGTGGACCTTGAAGTCTCAAATTGAAGATGGTGAAGTTCTAGCGTGAAAGAAAAAAGTCAGTAATTACGTAGAGGAAAGTAGTAAACCTGCTGACTTGCATTAGATAGTCATGTCAGCAAGATAGAAACTTTTATTGTGTTCAACCACTGAGATTCTGGACTTGTTTGTTACAGCTACTAATGTAACTTGCCATAATACAGACATTTTAAACTTTTGCTTTTCCAGTTGTACATTTGCACTTCCCAGTTGTACAAAGGGAGCAATTTTTAAAGGTTGATTTAAGCAGAAATATACTTGGCTGAGGTTATAATTCATACTAGTTATTTTCATAATTGGGGAATATTTCGTCTCGCCCATGATGAGATCCAATAAAACCTTTTTTCTCCAAGTCAGATATAATCTCTTTAGTGGACTGAATTATTCGTTGTCAACAAATTTAATACTTCCCTCCCCCAAACAGTGCTGACCATAATAACAAACCATTCTTCTCTGAACCCAGTTTTTCTAGGCTGCCTCCTTAGCTTACTTTCTTTTCTTTAGCTGTATCATCATCACTAATGAGTTAGAGTCAGGAGTAAAGAAGCTGTTCCTAATGGCTTCAGGATAATCATTTCCTCTCATTGGGCATTTTAAAGATCACTTTTCTATGATGAGAACAACTGAAAGTAAGTTCAATTGCTTGGCGTGGGGACTTTAATGTGACTAACTCTGGCCTTAGGTGTATCTACACTAAAATATCCCTTATTTTTCCTTTTCTAATAGAAACAGTGGTATCCTCATAAATATCAAGGAATCAATAAGGATCTCAGTGTACATGTGCTTTTACTTTCTCTTTCTTTGGAGATTTCCTGTACTATCCTTATTTCCCATTTGCACATTCAGGCGAAGGAAAGATTAATAAAAAATTTTCCTTCTCTGCCTAAATTGGGGTTTTAAGGAAAATTGTAAGGAGTGTGGAAGAGGCTGTAGAGAAACAAAAGGGAAGCCTAGTGGTTAACTGACCACTTAAGAGTTAATATGTACTCAGGTAAGGCTATTACATTGTACAAATCTAGGAAGCACCATTCACATAGCATACAACATAGATAGTGCCTCTCAGAGTTGTGCAATGGAGTGGTTCTGCCTCTAGGTGTATAATTTTTTTGTCTTTCCCTCAAATATAAAGCATATCTAACTGAAATTCTTGGCTCAGGATTAGATTCAAAACTAGTTTCATCTAATGAAGCTGAAGCACATCTCCTTTAGTTCCCTTTCATAATATATTAGTACATACAATGAAGGTCCATAAGCAGACAGGGAGATGTCTGAGCCATTTTCATACCTTCTCTCTGTATGAGTTAAAGAGGAAAGAAATATAAAAATGTAACTAACAATCAAAGAGAGGAGCTCCTGGCCAATTCTGGTCAGGAGCATTCTCCCTAACAGACGAAGAGTATATACTGGTTTTAGAGTGAGGATGGCCATCGCAAGCTTGGACTGTTTCTGTGTGGGGAAAAAGTTTATGGTGGGGTTGGCATGTTTTTGGGTGGAAGGGTGGTTATCTTGGGGCTGACATCTTTCCGAATGGAGGGGAGGTTATCTCTTGGCTGGCATGTTGCTGGTCGGGGAGGGTTCTGAAATGTTTCTGATCAGAGATGTTATTTGTGGTTTATAGTTATTTGGGGTTTATAGTTTATAGTTAAACCACCTTAACCATTAGGTGGTTTTTAATCAAGGTGTATTTAGGTGGTTTTTAATCAAGGTGAATTTTAAAATGACAGTGCTTGTCCAAGATGGCAAAACTCCTGCTCTGTCACTCTCATGCAACTTTAACCATGTTATAATATTTTCTTACTCTTATACACAAAACAATCTTTTAATGTATCAAAATTATCATTATTAACCTGTACTGATTCAAATGTATTTTTCAGGAGGCCTAATAATTGCCAGGCATACTGGAGTAGCATCTGGGTGTATAATGGGGAAAAAACAAACATGTAGTAGTATTGATCCTCATGGGGAGAGAGAGATTAATCAAATACAGATACAATATAAAAATCTGTATCAGTTTTTGCTGTGTAACAAGCAATCCCCAAATTGTGGTTACTTAAAACAACCATTTATTTAGCTCACAATTCTGCAGTTCAGGTATATGGGATCTGCTGTGCTACTAGTCTGCACTGGGTTGACTCAGATATATGCTAGGTTGGTACAGTGCTAGCTGGACTAGTTTGGCCTCAGCTGAGGTGGCTTTTCTCTCCACCATGTGCTCTCTCAACTTCCAACAGGCTAGCCCCAGCTTGTTTATATGATTATTAAACAGCGTTCATAGAAGACAATGAAAGTTTGCACTGTTTCTTGACAACTTCCCTCAAAATTAACATGAAATCAGCATATTCTGTTGACTAAAGCAAATTAGGGGGCCACTCTAAATTAAGAACTCCAGGATAAGGAATCAGGCTCTAACTTGTGATTACAGACACTGAAAAGCCATATCACAAAGGGGCATAGATCCAAGGAAGTGACTGCAACAATTTAAAGCATGAGACACAAATGCAATGGTTGATTTGCTAACAAGAAGTACACAATGCTCCTGGAACCACCAAACATATTTACCTAAGTCAAGTGTATCACAAGGAATTTCCCTGAGGAAGTGACTCTTGAACTGGATATTATAAATGAGTTATATACTTTAAGATAATTAAAGTGCAAATTTTATACTATATGTATTTTATAAAAATTTCATAAAAAAAATAAACTGAAAATTGTTGAATTGAATGGTTTAATAGGTGAATTTTATGGTATATGAATTATATCTCAATAAAGCTGCTTTTTTTAAAGAAAAGAAAAGCTGGGGAGAGAAGGGATTTCCAGGTAGAAGGCCTAGTGCACACAATTGTTCTATAAGAGAAGGAACATTGAGAGCATAAGAAAGTAAAGATGGCCAACACAGCTTAATCAGACAGCAAAAGAACTCAGTTGGTATGAGATAGAAGATGGAAACACTTAGAAGGGTGAAACTGCCTTGTAAGTCATAAAACTTTGAATTTATTATAGTAATGATAACAGCCACTTATTTGTCACTTACTATGTACCTGTCATTATTCTAAATGCTGTATATGTTTTAGATTTTAATCCTAAAATCATCTATACTATTTATACTAGGATTTTACAAATAAATAAACTGAGGGTCAAGGAGGTAAAGCAACTTGTTCAAGGTCTCACCATGAGGCTAGACTCAAACTCGCCTAGTTTGAATCATTCCTTTTCACCAATATGTAATAGTGCTTCTGCAAGGTCATTATTCTTGTGGTTATTACGAAGAATAAAAGACAAATGAAGAATTTTAAACAGGGCTGTCGTGATCAGTTTAATCTTTTTAAGAGTTCATTCTCCACTAACCATCAAGAAAATGCAAATCAAAACTACAATGAGATATCACCTCATACCTGTTAGAATAGCTACTAAAAGATAAAATAGAAGTGTTGGTGAGTTTGTGGAGAAAAGGGAACCCTTAGATACTGTTGTTGGAAATGTAAATCAGCACAACCACTATGAAAAACAGTGAGAAGTTTCCTTAAAAATCTAAATTTAGATCTACCATATGATCCAGGAAGTCTACTGTTGGGTATATATTTAAAAGAAATGAATCAGTATGTTAAAGATATATCTGTACTCCCATGTTTATTGCAGCACTATTCAAAGGCCAAGACAAGGAATTAACCGAGGTGTCTATCAATGGATGGACTGATAAATAAAATGTGGTATATACACACAATGGAATACTATTCAGACATAAAAAAGAATGAACTCCTGTCATTTGAGATAACATGGATGAACTTAGAGAATATTATGTTAGGTGAAATAAGCCAAGTATAGAAAGATAAATACCACATAATCTCAGTAAATGTGGAATCTAAAATAGTTAATTCCATAGGATAGAGTGTAACGGTGGTTACCAGAAGCCTAGGTAGTTAGGGAGAAGAGGGGAATGGGGAAATGTTGGTCGAAAGATACATAATTACATTTAAAGAGGAGGGAAAAGAAAAGTTCAGAATAGGCAAATTTAGAAACTGGTTATGCAAAAGTACAACCACAGAAAGTTGGTAAATGATTGGCTGGGACCAGAAGGTTGGAGGGCGGGAGGAAAGAGGATGAGAGGAGGGAAGTAAGAAATGACTGCTAATGATTGTAGTTTTTTGTTCTTGAGTGATGAAAATGCTATACAATTGATTGGGTGATAGTTTACATAAACCATTGGACTGTACCTAGAAACCATTGGACTGTATACTTTAAATGAATGAGCTGTATAATATATGAATTCTATTTCAATAAAGCTGTTTTTAAAACAATCCATTATTACTATGTCTACATTAGAGGACAACCTAACTTTATATAAGTAGTCTATTGCTGTATTCCATGTAAGAGAGGATAGTAATTTAGATAATGGTGATGATGGCAGATAGAGAGCAAAAGTAATGATATTGATAGATGTTTAGAAAACAATATTGACAAATAAAATGAATAGTTGATCATAACTTAAGCATAATGCTTATAGACATTTTAGATAACTATAAAGACTGGAAAACCTCCCATCATTTACAAATTCACACATTCACCTGGTTATCATTTTATTTGTTTATAAAGGTAGGAATCAAATCCAGTTTACGTGAATTCCTTAACAGCATTTTTTTCATAACATATATATTACATTATCATTGATTTCCTTATTAGATACTTAGTTGTAGATTAACCACTAAGATTTAAAAAATCAAAATATAAAATAATGAGTTTTTTAAATTCAAACACAATGCTGAATGGTAGCAACTGGTTTGTGATCCTCATAAACAGGTATAATTAACATGTTCAACAAGAAATCTGTACTAAAAGGACTCAATGGATAATGAAGCAATCAGGAAGATGTATGATTGCTGTTTCTGAACACACCCAGTTTTTCATATTTTGACTCTGAAATTAAGACAAATAAGTAGGCTTAGTGGCAGCAATATAATTATAAAGATAACTTAGATGCAGTTTTTGCTAAGAGGCAAATGTATTTGATCAAAATTATTGTTAACCACATCTTACTGTCACTTAATATGGTTCTGAGTAATTTTATAGAGATTCTTCTGTGGACAACAATGCTGATTATTAGAAAATGAAAGTTTTAAATATTTGGTCATATTTTAAATAATAACACAAATATTGCTAGTAAAAGTCTCAGTTCAATCTGATACAATAAATGTAATTGGATTATTTTCTACTGAAAGTCTTTATTTCTCCAGTGAGCAGAAACTTAGTCTGAGACATCTTTATGCTCAGATTGGGTTGAGGTGATACGTTGCTTACCTGGAGTTGGGATATGCAGGGTGCAGAGACTGGGACAGGCCAAAGGACTTCTTCTCGTGGTAGTTATCTCTCCATGCTGACATCTGCTGATATCTCAGTCTGCCTAGGTCACAGTGAGCTATGCATGTGTCATCTCTGTAATAGATATACTGTTATGTGGACACAGAATGTATTCCCTAAGCAAAGGCTACCATGATATTAGTTATCCACAGTTCTAAGACCAGGTACACAAGAGAATGAAAATAGATAACTTACTGCAAACCAGTCAACTCAAAGATGTACCTTGCTGGTACAATGTTAAGAACATACACAAGCGCAGTGACTTTGACTAAAATCAAAGTCATATGTAGTAATGGCCATTTGTATAATATTTGTAAACTTTAAGGAAATGTAATAAACAGATCAAAAAGTCAATTCAGGAAGAAGCGACTCAGAGTAAAACAAGGAGCTAAAGAAAAAATAATAGAGGAAAACTCTGAAAGAATTTATGAATATTTGTAGAAAAGGCCCAATTATGTTAGCATTCAAATGTTACCAATTATAGCTTGAGAAAAAGGGCAGGGATGTTTTCTGGTCATTTGTGTTTACGTTCAAATTTAGTCTTCTGCAACATAACCACACAAGTCTGCGACATGGAAGGCCAAATGGTCTTGTTTCCCTGGCCTCATTTTTTTTTTGTATGCATTGCCTCACAACTTCATATCACAGTATGAAGATTGTTGAAGGGGAGAAAAAGAGATGCCTAAATCACTTCTACTTAACAGTGAAAATAAATGTGTCTACAAAAGTCTCTGCAGGCATAACACTTTGAGGTTATAGTTCTGCAATTTTGCTGACGTGAAAAGGTATTCCTTTTTCTTCATTTGCAGTTGTATTCCATTTATATTTTATTTGCAAGGAAGCATGAACAAAACAATTTTTGATAAACACAAAAAGCTGTGTGCCTCATTATATTGGATGACAAGTAAGATATTACAGCTTCTCATCAAATCAGTGGAAAAATAATTATCTGCAAAAAGTATGTGCAAACATTTTTCTTACAAAGCTAAGATTCAAGGCAATCTGTCTGGAATTTGTTTCTCCCTTTAGGCTGCCTCCATTCCATGAAACATCTGTCTCAATTTCCGCTCTTCCTGGAGCCTCCTTTTGGTCTCTCTACAAATCCATTCCTTCAGAATCTGCCTCATTCTGACCTACAGATGGAAACCTTATGTCTTTCTGTTTAAGAAAATGTGCCCAATCTACTCAGCTGGAGTTTTCTGACCATGCTTTACAGTATCTTCATGTATGGCTCCTAATGTATCAAATACAGTATAATCTGCTTTTGTTTTGATCTCTTGCTTTAAATAATTTAAAGTATGTATTAGAACATTCACTGATTCTTCTCAGAAAATCTCTAAACATAGAGCTGTGAATTAGACATATTTTGGACAAGCAGTGTTTGAAAAAATTATACTTCAGTAAGTACTTGCTGATTGCCTATTATGCTTACAGCCTAGAAGTACAAAGATAAAAGACATGACATGCTTTACCATCCAGTAGATTTGGAAACACAGAAAACAAATAGAACCAATGTAACACAGAGCAGAAAAAGCTGAAATAGAGAGACTCTGTGGAGGCACAATTCAGAAATATAAGCTAATAAAAGAAGGTTTAGTGTATCTTAAAAAAAAATTTCGGGCCGGGCGCGGTGGCTCAAGCCTGTAATCCCAGCACTTTGGGAGGCCGAGGAGGGTGGATCACGAGGTCAAGAGATCGAGACCATCCTGGTCGACACGGAGAAACCCCGTCTCTACTAAAAATACAAAAAATTAGCTGGGCATGATGGCGCGTGCCTGTAATCCCAGCTACTCAGGAGGCTGAGGCAGGAGAATTGCCTGAACCCAGGAGGCGGAGGTTGCAGTGAGCCGAGATCGCGCATATGCACTCCAGCCTGGGTAACAAGAGCGACTCTGTCTCAAAAAAAAAAAAAAAAAAAAATTCATTTGTGCTTTGCAATGCATTTAAATCTATGAAAATTAATATTTAATAATAAGCATATCTTTAAAATTTGGGGGCTATTCAAACATTTAAAGGACATCTAGTCTAAAATATATCTGTGTTATAGATGAAAGGCATAGTTTGCACATCATTTGGTATTAAGTAATACAGAAATAATTTAGATGTTTCTTTACTTTTTAATGAAAACAAAGAAGAAAGGTGGAAAGAAGCAAAAGGTCATATTGGTGTGGTCAAAGAAAAATCTAGGATTTCTGGGGATACACAAGGACATTGGACCACAAAGGGTGGGTCCTGGATGTTGCCACCTTAATTACCTGGATCAAATTTTCAGCCCAAGCTTACTAGGCCATCAGAGAAGTAGACATTTACTAAGTAACAAGAAATAGATATTCAGATAAAGGAAGGAATCTGAAAGAGAAGGCTTCTTAAAAATCCAAACAGTATTCTTAAAAGCAATGAATCCATTACTTAAAATACACAAGTTAGATAAGCGCAAAGTGGGTATAATCTAAAATATAATAACTATAAAATAATATTTAAATAATTTCATAATTTTATAACTGCCTCCTAGTTTCAACGCTCTCAAAAAAGTCCATTTTAACATTGCTAGATATCGTAATATCGTAATATTTGTTATTTTAATAATATTGAAAACACATGAGAAATGGCATATCATAATCATATCATAGTTTTTATGTCATTATATATTTTAGTTTAGTTGAAATAATACTTTTCTGTAAAGCTCTGTTAGAGAAACTAGGAAATCAAGGATTGAATGGACAGACAAATACATATCAATTTCTGCTGAGTTGTTACCTTCAAGTGAGCAGAGTGAGGGCTGGATGGTGAAGGGGACTTTTGGACTTTACTCTCTACACTTCTGAATTGTTGTGACACTTTCACAACAATGATGCATTCTTATAATGCTACTTGTTATTAGATAACAATAAATGAGCTTTTTTTAAACCTATGAAATGAACAAACATATAAGATAATAAAAGAACAAGAAGACAAAAAAAAGGCATTGGAAACAACTTCTAAGATTTAAGAAACAAAACTAACAACAACAGCAGTTACTAGAACCATGTGTGTTCCTCTAAGCAAGCAGGATGGTCACACTGTGGAACTTTAGAGCATGAGTGTCCTCTTGTGGCAAAGATGGGTACATTTTAAATTTGTGTCACTGCCACACTGAGTGACTGAGAAGTTTGCCTGATGAAATTTTCTCTCTTTTATTTTTCAGTTTGAAATAGCCACAGTGATGCCTTCGGGGAACAGAGAGCTCCTCACTCCACCCCCACGGCCTGAGAAGGCCCAGCAGGAGGAAGAGGAGGAGGAATCCACTCCCAGGCTGATTGATGGCTCTTCCCTCCAGGAGCCTGAATTCACAGGGGTTCTGGGCCCACACACCAATGAAGGTCAGGTACATCAAAGCAGAATTACAATTGAGTCCACTTTGTCATCCTCAAAACTGCAAAGCTTCAACTCTACAGGGAACTCACATGACATGACCCAAGAAGAAAGTTTTGAAATAGGCTAGGTTTGAAGTATAAAATATATATATATATTTTATGTTTAAATATAAAGCAGTTTTAATAATTTAGCTTTAGTCTGATTGAAATGATCAAATAACCAAAGATTTGGGATAAAAATATTGGGCATCATTACTCAAAACCTGTGTGGTAGAATGTATTTGTAGAACAGAGAGTATTTGATGAGCAGGATAAAATCTTTGCCTCTGATATCAGGCCACAGCAGTTCAAGGATATAAGGGATGATGAGGATTAAGCTGATGGTAATAGCAATAATATTTCATGCTAATTGAGCATATACTATCTGTGGCTCATATGTTCAGTACTTCACATTATCTCATTGGATTATTAAAACCTCCCTGTGAGCGTGTTAATGTTACCCTTTTTAGTATCATAGAGAAATCTCTAATTCAAAGGGGATAGTAACTTGCCAGACATCACAAAGCTGTTATAGAGTGGGTTTGAAGCCAGTCTGTTCAGATTATTTTTTCTTTATTTATTTAACAACAGGCTTCTTCTCACTTAATCCTAAGAAGCAACAGAGAGAGGAAAATATTGCACAACATCAGACACCATGTTGCATGACTTGCAGATGATTGAAACCAGAGCTGTTTAGTTAATGAGAAGGAATTCTTGGTGCTGAATGTGATTCTATAATATGTTTATAATTCTTGTTTGAATGTATCACTGTCAACCTTGGTAAACTCAAGAGGACTCACACTGGAATAGTTTAATATACACAGAGAAAGGCATAGTTAGGGAGTGTAGAAAAAAATAAGGATTGTTCCCACTGCAAAGGTTGATTGAGTATAGAGTGTCTCTGTATTCCAAGTTCTCCAGACACAAAACTTAGTTTTAAATAGCCACTGTTCTTTTGGATATTTCTGCCTAGCACAGGAAGATAGACATAGAAATAAATTTAGGGACAATACTGTATGTATTAATCCATTTTCGCGCTGCTAATAAAGAGATATCCAAGGTTGGGTAATTTATAGAGAAAAAGAGTTTTAATGGACTCACAGTTCCACATGGCTGGGGAGGCCACATAATCATGGTGAAAGATGAAAAGCACATCTTACATGGCAGCGGGCAAGAGAGAATGAGAGTCAAGTGAAAGGGGAAACCCCTTATAAAACCATCAGATCTCATAAGACTTACTCACTACCATGAGAACAGTATGGGGGAACCACCCCCATGATTCAGTTATCTCCCACCAGGTCCCTCCCACAACATGTGGGAATTATGGGAGCTACAATTCAAGATGAGATTTGGGTGGGGACACAGCCAAACCATATAACTGTATTACAGGTCTTATGAGAAAAGTCTGTACAGAGCACATTGGGAGACAAAAAGAGAGTGGGGAGCAATATTACATAAGGCAAGACTAAGAGCAAAGTACAGGAATCAAAACTGAGAGTTTCTTGGAGAGATAGAGGAGCCAAAACATATATATTCAAATCCTGGCACGGTGACATGTTGGGTTTGTATAGTCTTGAGAGAGGCATTCAGTATTTTTGGGCCTTAATTTTCTCATCTAAAATAAATGGGATAGTAAATAATAGAACTTATCTTAGAGGTGTTGTCAGGATTAAATGAATACATGTAGTTACTGGCCCATAGTAAATACAATAAATGTCAGTTATGAAAATTTTATTAATCATAAAGGATTTTATGTATTTTTTTCTCTCAAATTTTTTAGTATACAAAACAGTATTGTTAACCGTGGATACTATGTTTATAGCAGGCCTCTAGAAGTTATTCATCCTGTATAACTGAAATTTTATACACCTTAAACAATTCCCCACTTCCCTAGCCTCTGGTACCATCATTTTATGCTTTGCTTTTCTGAGTTTTTAACTGTTCTTTAATAAGTAATATAAAAAGTTGCCCTTTCACCCAGTGTTTTCTATATGCCAGACACTTGAAGTGTTTTATCTACATTAACTTTTTGAAGAGTCATGACACTAGGTACTAGGCACTGATTACCCCTTTTTAAAAATAAGAAAACTAAAACTCCAACATACTATAAAATTGGTTTAGTATCACAGAGGTGATATGTAGAATGCAATATAGACAAGTAAGTCCTGTCAGCGTCATTAATGAATATATCATATTCTTTCCATGTAGTTAAATTTCTGTGTATTAGAAAACTCTACAAGTAGAACAAGGAAGATGCACAATGAGAAGGAAATACAAATATCCAGCAGAAAGCACCCAAACTAGGAAAATTAAATATCCCTAGAACATTACTTATGTTTAAGTGATTTTAGATCCTTTAAAAGTTGAGCAACCTGGTATCAATATCTAGACTTTGGATCTCTCAGCCGAGCCAGAAACGACAGAGAAGAAGAATGCCCAATCCTTTCAAAAGCTTGAGTCAAGTAGTGGTTTAATAATGTCAATTTAGAAACATAACAAAAACTAAGACTTTTAAAAAAATTTGTCTGTTACATACTTTGAGGATCAATAATGAAGTTAAAAACTTAAATTCACATTTTAATTTAAGAAGAAGCACACATTCATCAAAATTAAATAGTTTGAAAATATTTTGAATATTAAAAATGAAAACACCGTATTTTTACTACTAAAATTCCTAAAAATAATAATCTAAAGCCATACAAAAATGAAGCCTTGAGTTATGAGCAGAAAAACTTAGAATTAAATTAAAACTACAGTGAATATATAAAAATTACACTAAGCAATTATTACTAAATTATCAAGGTGATAAATATGCAGTAGAATCAAATGTCTTACCTCTAAAAAGTGTTGTGATGAGTAGAACATATTACTTTATAATGATTGGAGAAATTAGCACATATTAAATATTTTACAGCTCCCACTTAAACATTTTTTCCTGGCTTTCCATTCTTAAAATTGAAATAATTTTTGTATTGAATGATAGTAATAAAACCTTAAGAGTCACATTATTAGTTCTTGGTTACCAACCACAAATGGCTCTTTCAACTAGGATGATGAAATCTCCTGTTTTATCTGGGTGTGAGGAGTTCCCAAGACAAGTCTCTTTCAATGTTAAAAACAGGCAGTCTCAGGTACACTAAGACAAATTGATCACTAGCAATTCTAAGACATTTCTTCCACCACTTTTCTAGTTTATGTCATAGAGATTTCACTTTCTCCATTCATTTCACATCTTACAATCCTTATTTACCTCATACATAGACTGCTCAAGCCTGTCAGATAACTTAACTTCCTACTTCTTAAAGAAAAAGCAATTTATCAGTCAGCAGCTCCTTGGTCTTTCCGTTTTCAGACAAACAATCTACCTACGACTATACTGATGTGCTCTCTCTCTCTTTCTAGCAAAACAAAGACACATCCTTCCACACGTGGGATGAAAATCTTTCCATGTTCCTTGAGTTCTATTTCCTACTGTCCTCTCATGATCCTTTTTATATTCAACTTCACATCCTCTGGATCTTTTTCTCCAAATTGCTTCCACATTAATCACCTCCTTCATCATACAAACAGAAGTATGTTTTCTTACAGTTATCACTATGTCTCATTCCTTGCTCTTCACAAACATTTCAGTGTTTTCTGTATTTGTGGCAGCTTTTCCCTTACTTCCAACTTTTCCCTTAGTGGACTGTAATCTGGCTTTCAGATCCATCACTTTGCAGATCTTGTAAACTCTCTAATAACCACTGCAATAACTAATCCGAGAACATTTTTCAGTCCTTAACTTACCTGACATCTCAGGAGGCTAACGTTGTTGGTTATTTCCTTTCCCTTAAAACTCTCTGTCTCCACGTGTCCTCCATAACATCGCCCTATCCTGATTCTTCTACTTTCCCCTGGTCATTGGTTCTGCATCTCCTTTAGAAACTTACTGTCCTCTCCATGATCACTAAACAGAAAGTGAAAAAGGGGTGGAGGTAGGTGTGTGTGTGTGTGTGTGTGTGTGTGTGTGTGTGTGTGTAAGGCAGAAAAGAAAAATCGGTGTGTCAAGATATAACCCAGCTTCAGAAGCATCTTTGGCTCCGTTGCCTCCTTTATCACCATTACCCTAGCCAAGCTACCAACTTTTGTCTACACTATGATTCACTTCCACTTTTTCCAGTTGCCTTGCATCCGCCTTCCATTACACCTTCCAGCAGACTTAACTCTCAGCATGCAAACCGCATCATATGGTACCTCTTCCCATCCTTATGGGAAGAAATAAAGCTGTAGCACAGCCTACAAGGCCCCTGCATGCTATGTCCCATACATTCCAGTGCTCTCTGACTTAGCCACACAGACTATCTTTCAGACCCTCCAAAGTGAAGGCGCATGCTGCTTCCTCTGACTGGCATACTCTTCCCTTCCTACCTATATAGTCAATTACTCCCTTTCTGCAGGTCTCATCTCAGTTTTCACTCCAGAGATGCCTGCCATGACTTCCAGACTAGGTAAAATCCCTCTATGTTATGTATGATGCTTCATGACGTTTATCACATTCATAATTTCATTTGTGTGGTTAACAATGATCTCACATAGCAGATCGTAAAATAGAACTGTGTCTTTTTGTACTCACGACTGTTTCACCAGCTAGCATGGCACATTTACATAGAAAGGACTCAATAATATGCATTGAGCAACTGAATATTAATAATTATCTTTTATTTTTCTTGAAGCAGGTGTTGTTTCAGTGAGATGTTAAACTATGAAACCAAAGACTTAATGAAACTATTACATTTGGTATTCTATGAAAATTCTATGAAAAGCACAATATTAATATTTACATTTTGAATATAGAATTTCTACTAAATAAAAAGTACTCAGTAATTTTAATTTACTTTCAAAATGTTACATTGAATATACTAATTGCTGAGACAATTTTAGTTGGTATATTTGACTTGAATATTCTATTTACAGAAAACTTTTTGAGAAAATACGTAATATAATTGGTTAGTGGGAGACTCTAATCTTGTTTATCAAACATTGAAATTCTTTCTTAGAAATCGATTTGTTACTTCCATGTAATTTTATTTTCCTTTATCTTTTAGACTTTCCAACCTGTCTTCTTTGCACTTGCATAAGTACCACCGTGTACTGTGATGACCATGAACTTGATGCTATTCCTCCGCTGCCCAAGAACACCGCTTACTTCTATTCCCGCTTTAACAGAATTAAAAAGATCAACAAAAATGACTTTGCAAGTCTAAGTATGGATAACAGTACTAATGGCCTTCACTTCTTTACACACTTCCCTAAAATTTTTACACTGTCAAATGTTAGCACTGAGAATGAAGCTTGAATGCCAAAACATGGTTCATGAATCAATCATTTTTTTGTTGTTTAAAAATTTGACAGTTTGTTTTAATAATTATAAGAAATAAACAACAAATTAGTAATGGTCATTTCAAAACCACATAGTCGATATTTTCAAATGAGCTATTCAAACTAAATATGCATAATAAATATTTATATTTTATATGCTGGAATGTTTTATCTTGTTATGACATTATGAGTAAAATATTATGATTATGTGTATGAGGAGTTGGCTTTTTAAAAATAAACTTCCACTAAAGCATCGTTGTTTTATGACAGACGAATGCAAGCCTAAATTCTGACTTTATAGTTGTTGCCAACTTAGAAGAATTTTGGTATGTGTCTTCATAAAGTGCTTTAATTATTTGAAGATTTCTTTCTAATGTCTGTATCTTTGAGTATTAGAAAATACAACACTCTTTCATCACTGAGGGAAATATTTTAAATGACAAAATTCAGACAATTATTTATAAAGAATATAGAGAGAAGACGAGTTATTTTAAATGAAATATACCAATTTATTTGCTAAAGTTATACTTGTAAGTACATAAATACAAACAGTATTTGGAGGAAATAATTTTTATAAAGAGAAAAATAATCATTTCATTAACTTCATTGCTAAATTTATTTTTATATTTGCAAAACATAGGAAAATTTATATTTTGATGTGAACAAAACAAAAATATTTAACTACTTCCTTTTTTTTTCTTCTAGGTGACTTAAGAAGGATTGATCTGACATCAAATTTAATATCTGAGATTGATGAAGATGCATTCCGAAAACTGCCACAACTTCGAGAGCTTGTCCTGCGTGACAACAAAATAAGGCAGCTCCCAGAACTGCCAACCACTTTGACATTTATTGATATTAGCAACAATAGACTTGGAAGGAAAGGGATAAAGCAAGAAGCATTTAAAGTGAGTTTTATGTTTGATAAAAGTTTGCAGACTTTTATCTTCCAATTTCATTTGTTGTCATTAACTAGCCTTTTTCTTCCTAGAGGGAAATTTTATTGATTGACTGATTGATGGAGATAGGATCTCACTCTGTCACCTAGGCTTTAGTATAGCAGCACTATCATGGCCCACCGCAGCTTCGACCTCCCTGGGCTCAGATGATCCTCCTGCCTCAGCCTCTCAAGTAGCTGGGACTACAAGGGGAATGTCACCATGCCTGGCTAAATTTTGTATGTTTTTGTAGAGACGGTCTTGCCATATTTTCCGGGCTGATCTTGAACTCCTGGGCTCCAGTGATCTTCCTGTTTTGGCCTCCCAAAGTACTGGGATTATAAATGTGAGCCACTATGCTCAACTTCGATAAAGGATTTAATTTAGTGAGACTTTTAACTTTCAGGATAAACTTCCCAACTACATCTGTCATGCTTTTGAGAAATACCATGTTCTGGTACATTCTGAGGGTGATCAAGAATCAAGAACAGAAAGCAGGTCTGGAATAAGAATTTGTTGGTTACCTGGAGCACCATCTATAGGAGTACCTGGAAGTGGTGCAAGCCAGAGAATATGTATTGTTCAGACCCTCCACTCAGAAAGGCTATCTGACTAAAAGGACAGCTACTTGGCAGGGTATGGGCAGTGTCTTGAAGACAGAAGGCTACTAAATGGCCTTGTAAAGAGAGGATGGATTCAGTTAATCTTACTAAGTGAAGCAAACAGGTTTGCTTCACTAGAGGAATTGCTTACAAAAACAGCATAGACTCTGAGAACAGTAACCAACTGGCTTTCTGCCCACTCTTACAACATTCAAGCAGCCCCTTTCAGTGTACCTTGAACACATAATTTTAAAATACTCTTTAGAGAGATACCACATTATTCTCAGGGATGGCATAGGGGATAGTGTGGCCTCATTACCCCTGGATGGTGGTGAATGTCCTGACTCTTGGCTAGGCCTCTTGTGATTCCATTAATGGTAGCTATGGGGGTTAGGGCATCTCGCTATAGCCAGACAAGGGTCATAGTCTAGGCTGCCCACTCTGCCTCTATTGCCACAGCTGGTGATGAGGCACAGTTTATTCTGGGGTGTTTGGCTAGAGTACACCAGCTACTGTCTAAATGTTTTCTGTTTTGCTAGGCTGCCCCTTTCCTGGTACTTGTGCTACCAGGCCATTGCTGGGGCAGAACTCTTTGTTTCCATGCCTATAAAATAAAGGAAATTCTTGCTGTGTCTCATCAAAATACTTGAAATCCCACTACGGAATGTCTTTCATTGGAAGAAGCAGACTTAGACATAACAAAACAAGGTTTTCCTAGAGACTGAGGAACATTGTATTTCCATGAAGAAATATTTTCTTGTAGTCAGTTTTTCCAAAACTCATCTGAATTGTCTAGTAACTCGGAAAACTAAGCTGCCTCAAATTTACAAAACAAGACCTGAACTGGAACATGTCATTTTACAAATATTTGCATGGAAAGGGAATGGAAAATACAATTGTATTTCTACTAATTTTTATTGAGTCCCTACATCTGGAATGTTTACAGGACATGTATGACCTCCATCATCTGTACCTCACTGATAACAACTTGGACCACATCCCTCTGCCACTCCCGGAAAATCTACGAGCCCTTCACCTCCAGGTATGAATCTACCGGTAAGGTGTCCCCAAAAGCTTTGGAGAAAGCAAAGCCAAGAAGGCAGATGTCAGGACACAAGAATTTGTCTGTAATGACATGTTGACATAGTGACAATTTTTCTTCTTTTTCTCTTTTCTCATTTATTCTCTCTCTTTATCTGAGTAGAAAGGTACCTTTATACATTCGTAGTTCTATTGATCCTAACTGAATTCCGGTAACTTTACTCTTTTCCTTATATTCCAAGGCAAAATGCAACCTTTTGGTACACAAAGCTTCTTTTGAAAACAAATGGAAAGTTTCACCTGATCAAGAAAATGTAAATAGTAGAAGTGGAAAAGAAAGGGGAGAAATAAAAATCTAACTTGATGTTTAGCTGTTGGGGGAAAAAATCAATTTCAGCCTGTGATTTTAGGTTTTATGTGTTGAATTAAATTCAATCCTAGGGCATTTCTATGTGCTTAGAGATGACAAGTGCCATCACTCTAAATAAAGAAAGTGCAGGTTTTTTTCTAAACAACATATTTGAGAGTTTTGGTTATTTTAAATCCCATTAAACTACATTTATCTTTGAAGCATTCAGTTTGCTTGATTTAATGAATTAATAATATTTTATTTTCACCCCTTTGATTAAAAAATAGTTCAATCAAAACAAATATTTTTGGTTGTTAAAACAAATATAAATTGTTTTTTATTTCAGTCTGTAGCTGTAATCAACATTCTCTTATAAATTTATCTGTGGAATAAATAGAGAAAACACCCATTTCATGCTCAAAGAAACAATGTTATAGTTTAATATGTTTTTTGGCAGAAAATGTACAAGAAGTGACTTTGCTATGTAAAAGCAGGACATGAATTCCTGTGTTCCCCTTTGTGGATTTCATAAATATTTTACCTTTGTGCCTTTTCTTTTATTCCTATTAGTATACATCTTTCATGTTTTTGGAATATCTATCTATCTATCTATCTATCTATCTATCTATCTATCTATCTATCTATCTATCTGTGTCTGCAACTTGAATATCTGTCTCTTTTGTGAGTTTTTCCAATTTGCTTACTTCCCTGTTGCATATGTCTTTTCTAGCCATCATTTGGTTTCTGGATGGCTCTCTGTTTCTTTGTTTCTGGGAGTGAATTTCTATACATATAAAGACTTCTTTCCTTGTTTATGATGGAAGGAAAGATTTCCAAGGGAGTACACAAATAAATTTTAGATTGTGTTTCTAATTATGAATTAAATTATATTACTATTATCTGGGATGATATTGATTCTATGAAGAAATGAAGTCTTTGATGTTATATTTAAATATGATTTGTTTGCATATATAGTATGAGGGAATTTATTTAAAGTAACTGGTTTTACATTCCCATTCTAAGCTTTGAAAGGCAATAAGTGCACCACCTTAAAAACTTTTTCTCTGTCACTATCACCTCACAACATCCAGTCTATATCTGCTTTTAACTTACATTGTCTTACATTTCTATATTTTTAATACATAAATCAATCCCCTTTTTTATTGTTTGAAAAATGTTTGCCAGTATATAGTATGGCAATTAAAATTGAAGGCTCTGGTAAAAGCATATGCTCTGGAGTCAAATTCTAGACCCAAAACTGTCTGAAACTCCCTGCATTTCTGTTTTCTTATCTGGATAAAAAGGTGATCTATACAGGATGGCTGGGAGGATTAATAAAACAATGTTTATAAGGTGTTTAATATAGTTACTGATAAATGATAAATACTTAAATGTAAGTCACAGTTATTAACAACATATATCTATCACATATCAAAGGAAATAGCAGAGTTAACAGGCACAAAATGTGTTATTCCTCACTTTATAATGATGAGGATTAATACATTAGGGTCAATACATACACAATTATAAACATATATGCATCTAACAACAGAAGCCCAGAATACATGAGGCAAAAGCTATCAGAAATGAAAGGAATAATAGGCAATTCAATAGTAATGGTTGAAGTATTCCATCTTCTTATTTTTATTTTTTAATTTAATGTAATTTAATTTACAGAGAGGGTCTTGCTCTGTTACCCAGGCTAGAGTGTGGTAGTATAATCATAGCTTACCACAGCCTCCAACACCTGGGCTCAAGCAATTGTCCTACCTTAGTCTCCCAAGTAGCTAGAACTATAGGTGTGAACCACCATGCCTGGCTACTTTTAAAATTTCTTATACAGACAGGGTCTCACTATGTTACCCAGGTTGGTCTTGAACTTCTGGGATCAAGTGATCTTTCTGCATCAGCCTTCCAAAGTGTTAGGATTACTGGCATGAGTCACTGCACCTGGCCCCCATTCGATAATGGATAGAACAACTATTTATAAGATCAATTAGTAAACAGAAGACTTAGACAACACTGAAAACCAATTTGGTCTAACAGTCATTGACAGAACATTCCACCCATCAACTACAAAATACACATTTCTCTCAAGTGCACAAGGAACATTTCCCAGGATAGACCACATACTAGGCCACAAAACAAGTTTTAACAAATTGAAAATAATTACAATTATACAAAACATGTTTTCTGATTCCAGTGAAATTACATTAGTAATCAAGAAAAAACAAAATTTAAGAAATTTACAAATAAGTGGATATGAAACAAAATTTGTCTTAATCCCTAATGGGTCAAAATATAAATCTCGAGAAAGTTAGAAAACAATCAGAGATAAATGAAAACAAAAATACAACATATTGAAATTTATGGGATGGAGCTAAAGTAGCACTTAAAGGGAAATTTTCAGCTGTAAATACATATATTCAAAAAGAAGATCTCAAATTTATAACTTAGCCTTCCACCTTAAGATAAGAATAAGGAGAGAAAACTAACCCAAAGTGAGCAGGATAGAAATAATAAAAATGAAAGCAGAAATAAATGAAATATATAACAGAAAAATAATAGAGAAAATACATGAAACTAAAAGTTCGTTCTTTAAAAGATCAACAAATTGACATATTTTTAGTTGAAGTGACCTAGGAGTAAAGTCACAAATTACTAAAATTAAGAATAAGCAAGGGCCCCTTACTACCAACCTTACATAAATAAGAAGGATAATAAGGGATTACTGTAAACCAACAAAAATTACGTTTTAAATGAACATATAGCATTTCAAATGGACACATTTCTAGAAAAATGCAAGCTATTGAAATTGATTAAAGAATAGATAATCTGAATAGACCTATAATAATCAAATAGATAAACTTTGCAATTTAATATCTTCCAAAAAAGACAACCCACTCCCACATGGATTTACTGGTTAATTTTATCAAAGATTTAAAAAAGAACAATATTTCACAAACTATTTCAAAAAACAACAAAAAAAGAGAACATTTCCTTCCTAACCCATTCTGTGAAGCCAATATCACCCAAAAACGATACTCAACAAATATATCACCAGAAAAGAAAACTACAGGTCAATATCCTTTATAAATGTTGATGCAAACATCCTCAACAAAACACAACAAACTGAATTCACCAACATATAGAAATGATTACTTATCATAACCAAGTGGGATTGCAGAAATATAAGACTAATTAATATTGACAAATCAACCAATGTAATATGTTAATAGAATAAAGGATAAAAACTATGTAATTATTTCAATAGACATCAAAAAACATTTGACAAAAATCTAACACCATTTTATTATAATATTACTAAAAAAATTAAAGCTAGGAATAGAAGTAACTTCTTCAATAAAGAACATCTATAAATAACTCAAGGTCACATCATCTTCAATGTAGAAAAACTAAATGCTTCTTCATAAGAACAGAAACAAGACTAAATTTTTGTGTCTCACCACTTCTATTCAGTATTGAGCCTGGCAGTTAGAGCTAGGAATATTAGGAAAAAATAAATACATAAAATACAACAAATAAATAAATGGTTTCCAAATTAGAAATGAAGTCATTTTTCTATTTTCAGATGACATAATCTTGCATATAAAAAATCTTAAGGGATCCCACTAAAAACTAATTGAACTAATAAATGAGCTCAGCAATGTGGCAGGTTACAAAATCAATATACAAATATCAATTGTATACACAATATCTATGCACTAGCAATGAACAACCTGAAAACAGTAAGGAAACAATCCTGTGATTATAATAGTCACAAAGTTTAAAAATTACCTAAAATAAATGTAATGAAGGCAGTACAAGCTTTGTATACTTAAAGCTCCAACACATGGTTGAAATTAAGATCTAAATTTAAAAAAGATAATTCCATATTTATGAATCAGAAGACTTATGATTAGGGTGAAAATGGTCCCCAAATTAATCTATAAATCTTAGATATAGAAAATCCTGAGGAATCCACTAAAGTATTTGAACTAATAAATAAGTTCAGCAACGATATCAACATAAAGTATCAATTATGTTTCAATACACTCCCAATGAACAAAAACACAGTGAGGTACCAACTCATACTCACTTAGTTGGCTAAAATTAAAAAAAAAAAAAAGAGACAATTAGAAGTATTGGTTAAGATGCAGAGAAAACTGGAACCCTCATACATTATAGGTGTAAGTGTAAAATGGTTCCCCTATCTTGGAAAACAGTCTAACAGTCCCTCAAAATGTTCAATGACTAAGAATATACCTAAGAGAACTGAAAGCATACATCCATACAAAACGTGTACATACATGTAAACAGAAGCATATTCATAGGAGCCGAAATGTGGATTTGGAAATAATAATTCAAATTTCCATTAATTGATGAATAGATAAACAAAAATGTGGTATATCAGTACAAGGAAATACTATTGGACAATAAAAAAGAATGAAGTACCAGTACATGCTACAATATGTATGAACTTTGAAAACACAATATTAAGTGAAAGAACTCAGAATAAAAAATAATATATGATTCCACTTAGGTGAAATGTCTAAATAGGAAAATCTTAGAAACAGAAAATAGATTAGCAGTTGTTGGAGTGAGAGACGGGGAATGTGTGGTTTTCTTTTGCAGGTGTTGAAAATGCTTTAAAATTAGACAGATGGTTGCAAAGCTCTGTGAATATACTACAAAACACTGAGCTATACCATTTAAGTGTGTGAATTTTATGGTATGTGAGACACAGTACCAGTCCTGGGCCCTGCTTACCTTCAGGATATTTCCTTCCCCTTACTTCAACCACATTGAATGGAAGGTTGAATGTTGAGGGAGGAGCATTCCATGCTAATTTCTCAGAACTCTAAACCTGATGTTCTCTGTGCCTAGAATGCTCTTCCCTGTTTTATTTTTTAATGCTTTTTTCTTCTTGTTATTCCATTCTCAGTTTGTTATCTCTAAAAATAACTTTTAATAGTTATCCTATTTTCCTCACAATACTCCTCACGTTTGGAAATAACTTTTTTCTTTCAGTTGTTTCCTCACCTCAAATTTTATTTCTCTTACTAAAGTATAAGCTCCTTAAAGGTAGGAGCACATCTATTTCCTAATTCATCTCCATTGTTTAGTAAGTTCTTGGCATATATTGAGGAAAAGAACAAAAGAATAAAAATAAGGTTGAAGCACAGTGGACTACACTATCAATCAATACTAAGGATGTGTTATATCTCGTCATAATTTATTTTCATCTTTTTTAGAATAACAACATTCTGGAGATGCACGAAGATACATTCTGCAATGTTAAAAATGTGACTTATATTCGTAAGGCACTAGAGGACATTCGATTGGACGGGAACCCTATTAATCTCAGCAAAACTCCTCAAGCATACATGTGTCTACCTCGTCTGCCTATTGGAAGCCTTGTCTAATTTCAGATAATGGTTAGCATTATGATGCCTACTATACCTAAACCATTCTTACTGCTCTCTTCCAAAACAAAACTCAGCATGATACTTTGAGGTTGTGTTCTAAGATATTATATGATTACATAAAATATAATTAAAATTGTTATAATATAATGAAAATGTAACTTAAGGAAACACCAGATGAGTTAGGAATAAACCTAAAATGTTTAAAAGAAGAGCAAAATTAAGTGATAGAAAATATTTCACACATGTTTTTATACATCATGTATCAATTGCAAGTTTTAGGAGCTCATATCCTAAATAATTTCAAATTAAATGCATAATAAAGTCAAATTTTAAAATGAACACTTTAGGTATTTTTGCCAAGATGTAGATGTTTTTAATTAAACCTTTCTCTTCCTTTTCTCCCACTAAAGCATTTTTATTTCCATAATCCATTAAAGAGCATGAAGAAAATAATAAATGTGTTTGAAAATTACAATGGCCTTGTTGAAATATTCATCATTATAGCCACACCATGCAAATAACCATAGCCAACAATAATACACATAACTTCCAGTTTTTGAATGATAACCTTTTATCATCTTAAAGATTTGATAATTCATTTTAGATCTTTGATAAACTGATTATTTATGTAGTATATTTCTGCACCTGGAAGAAAAATAAAATATAGAAAATGAAAAATATAGAAGATGATATAATCATATTAGGGAAGAAGTAACACTTTCTCAAGAGAGTTCATCTTTCTAAAATATGTAATCATAATACAGGCACATACATGGTTCATAACCGAAAGACGACAAAAGAATAGCCAATGAAAGGTGAGTTTCCTTCCAGCTGTAACACCTCCAGGTCTACTCCCCAGAAATAATGTTTTCTTGCATACCTTTATAAAGATTTCCACAAGAAACAAAAACTTGCCTGTAAGTGGTTTTTCCTTTTTTATACAAATATATATGTGCACATGCTACATGTACATTTCACCAGTATATGTTTATTTATACATAAAATATGCATTTTAAAGTACATAAGATACACACTACTCTGAACTTTGCTTGTTTAATTAAAAATTGTTGCTGGATAATCATCCATATCAGCACATTGAGCGCTACTGATTCTGAAAACCAAGTATCAGTCCATCACATGGATGTAGATTTTTTGCATTTACACTGAACTTCAAAGAATACCCTGGCTTGAACATGAGTAAGTTTGTATACATGTGAGAGTACATGTATTGATAAATTCATGAAAGTAGAATTCTGGGTCAAAGATTATTTTAAATTTTAATAAACATTACTAAATTGCCCTTCAAAGACAGTATAACCACTTACACTTTCACTGACAGTGTGAGAAAGTACACCACCCTCTAGAACTTCACTTAGATGGCTTAGTATCAAACCTTTTCATCACTTCATAGTCTATTTCTGAATTAATATATTAAAAAAGAGACAATTAATTGACAATCTATTTCTTCCAGCATTGAAAAATACTATATATTTTTTTTCAGCTGTATCTTTCAATTAAATATATTTTTGTCTAAATTATTTGAATTTTTCCCCATTGCTCTATACCATTCCTTAGAAGCTACTACATATAACTACAGTTAAGTCCAAAAATTTCAAAATATAAGAGCTACAGAGCATTGCTCTAATGTATTCCACTTTAGGTGCATAAACATTTTTCTACTTCAATTTAAAAGTATAACACTAATATGTCTTTAATAACAAAAAGGATACGTTAATTTGCTTGAGATCTGTGGAGAAAAATCAATCATGCATTCAATCTAAACTGTATACCCCAAATGTCAAAACACTTAAAATAGCATGACCATCTAATCATCAAATGCCACAAACCAGTGACAATTAAAAACTATTTGGAAGTCTTTGTTTTTACTTTTTAGATATACTTCCCAATAACTATATGCTCATGCACCGGACTAAAAGTAGAATTGTATCCTATATGTTGTACACATATATTAGATTTCCACTGTGGCCTGACAAAAATGTCCATAAAATTAGCAGCTCAAACACCACCTATTTACTATGTCATAGTTGTTCTAGATTAGAAGTGCCACAGGACTCACCCAGGTTTTCTGCTTAAGATTTCAAAAGACCAAAATCCAATTGTTCCTTGCTAGCCTCTTATATGAAAGACATCAAAAATGATTTACTTCCAGGCATACCTGGCTTTTTGGAAGCATTTTTTTTTCCTTGTGGTTGTAGGGCTGAAGTCCCCAGTACCTAGCTGTCAGCCAGAAGCTCCCACATCTTTTGGACGGCATCCACACTCCACATTACAAGGCCCCCTTCATTTTCAAACACAGCAATGGCATGTCAAATTCTACTTCTACTTTCAGTCTCTGATTTCCTCACCTTCTGCTATCTAGAAAAAGTTTTCCTCTTTTAAAGTATTCTTTTGGTAGGGGCAGGCCCACCCAGGAAACCTTCATATGACCTTAAAAAGGCCAACTGGTTTGGGGCTTTAATTACATCTGCTTTTTTTTTTTTTTTTTTTTTTTTTTTGAGACAGAGTCTCACTCTGTCACCAGGATAAAGTGGTGCAGTGGCAGGATCTAGGCTCACTGCAACCTCCTCCTCCTGGGTTCCAGCAATTCTCTTGCCTCAGCCTCCTGAGTAGCTGGGACTACAGGTGCATGTGTTGGACTACACCACGCCCAGCTAATTTCTGTATTTTTAGTAGACACGAGGTTTTACCATGTTGGCCAGGATGGTCTCCATCTCCTGACGTCGTGATCCATCTGCCTCGACTTCCCGAAGTGCTGAAATTACAGGTGTGAGTAACCGTGCCCAACACTGCAATTTTTGTTTTTAACAGTACCTAGAAGAATGTTTGAATAACAAGAAGGCAGGAATCTCAGAGACCTATCTAAAATTCTACCAACACAATCTCCAAATCCTGGTAGTATAAGAAAGCAAATGGTGATTCACCATCGATAATGACCTTCTTTCTCTACTCTTAAATACTCCTAGAAACACATAAAAAATAGTGATGATAGCAGTGGGAATAATAAGGAAATATCAGTAACATTTAATGAAAGCTTTTACTATTATATCTCTGGGATGGAATAGTTATCCTTTGATCATGTGTCTAAGAGGACAAAGAAATACACAAGTCACTGACTTTTCAAGTTCTGCTACGCCAATGAGGTAGCCAAGTGGATGATTTGGTTTTGGTTCACTTGTTATAGTTTAAGAAAAAAAATTGCAATGATTCTTGGAAAAATTCAGTTCTTTAAACATGTAGACATATTTTTAGCCAAAACTATCTTCTAATGTCACTTTTGCTTTCATTTGTGGGTAATATAAATGAAGTAATATAGCAGAAAGAAAAGTCATTTGCTACATCTTATTGTTTATGCCTTTTAATGAGGTTAAATGATTAGCACTGTCAGTGGACAAACTTGTAGCTCCCAGAATGTCCATACAGCCACAGGATAACTTTGCACAGCTCTTATTAAAATAGAAATAAGAGCTACACAATATCACAATATAGAAATAAGAGCTACACAAAAGAGAAGCCATAAGCGAGTATACTTCAGAGGACAGTGTCAGAAAATCATTTTTAGGTCTAGTGTTTAACGTTGAGGCATATTAAATATTGTTTTAAAGTTAATTCATGAATATGCACATTGTTATAATAGCAACCTATTATTGGATACAAACTTTATGTGTCAGGAATCTACTAAAGTGTTCAGCATGTATTAATTCACAATAACCTAGGAGCTGGAGATCATCACTATTCTCAGTAACAAATCAGAGAAGAGAGCTTTAATAACTTGGCCGGGATCAACAACCAACTTCTAAGTCCTGTGCTATTCTACTCCATTGTTGCACCTAAAATACCACAGACATGCCTTTTTCCAGTTTTGTAAAATAAAGACTAGGGTATACCGACTGGACAGAGATGCAAAGATCAGCATCATCTTTCTGTATGCAACACTGACTTCCCACTGATCAAATGCCTTATTTCAAGCACCATGGAGGGACCATTTCTGAGGCCAGAGTAGTCCTGCAGGTATCCAGTCTCTGGAAAATCAGCAAAAAGACTTAGATCCTTAGTGCCATCAGGGTAAGAGAAGACTCCTGGTGGATAGTACTGACTTATTTAATAGGTACAGTAGGCACAGTGCCCATGGCTTGCAAGAGCTTAGGAACCTATAAAAATATT
Organism: Callithrix jacchus; assembly: GCF_049354715.1. Lineage (NCBI taxonomy): Eukaryota > Metazoa > Chordata > Mammalia > Primates > Cebidae > Callithrix > Callithrix jacchus. The sequence continues at coordinate 90,180,724 of NC_133510.1, forward strand.
TAGTTTCTTTTAAAATAAAGAGAACATGTCAATAGCAATATATGTGCAATAATCAGTCAAACCTGGATTATATTCTTTTCTGTAGCAACAAGCCATAAAATATAATTTAATTAATGTTTTATGAAGAAAGGGGTCCATGGAAGTCTTAATGAGGTCCTGCCTATAAGAACATTATTGATGATAACAGATTACCCGCTCCATAAATGGCATAAAATAACTTTCTGTCCTCACAGCCTACTCAGCATACAATTATTACAGAATCTTGGGGAAGAAGAGACTGTAGTAAGAAATAAAATAAAATACTGGGATAAAAAGGGCATTATTATACAAATGTTATGGTGCTAGCTGACATTCTCACAGGCATTATGACTGCCTACTCACAAAGATTCTTTGTAGAAGTAATTTGACATGAACTCTAGAAGGATGAAGTGCCGACTATAACTTTGAAAATGTGATGATAATATTTTAGTGATCCTGCTAACTGTATCATATTTAAGTGGCAATTTCAATTGCCTCAAATTCTCATTTGAAAACTCTAAATTTAAAACTGACTTCTGATTAAAACACAACATATATTTTAAGCATCATATTATTTTTCATATTCAATTGCCATATATGTTTATTTTTCTCTAAATATTACAGGTCCAAGAAAAAAATGAACACTGCATCCTATTGCCCCAGCACACGTTATACTTTAAAACTACTTATAAGCGAACATGACCAGGCTAATAATTCCTATCTAAGCATTTATGAGTATCTATGCTTTTTAGATGTCATAACTACAATATGTTGTGTTAATGCTCTGAAAATCTTGACTTGCTATAGGATCAATAATAATTCAAAAGGTGGTAGCAAATACCTACATATAGTACTATTATTTGTGAAACTGGCATTTCTTATTTCTCTTAGAAACATTGTCATCACAACGTTAACCTCCCCTTCAAAATTTGCTTAAAATGACTCAAGGACTCATAAATTGATAAAAACCACAATTGCATTCCCTGATGCACAACACACCTCAAAAAGCCTGCCAACTAACCCCACAACTTCCCAAATTATTAAGAGAAAGCAATACATCACTTCGAATCTCTTTATCTCACCTTTGAAAAGCTAGCAAGTCTTAATACTTTGTACTTCGCCTCTGTGACCACAAGATGGCGATGACCCTTTGGTTTTAAAATGTTGGGTGAAAAGGCAAGTGGGAAAAGGCAAGTCGGACAACGTAACATGCGTTCCATTTATTTTTGTATTAGTGACATCGATGAATACAACAAATATTTGATTAATTTATTTGAGCAGATTGGGCATATCCAACTTCTCTCTGAAGAATTTTCTTTACAAGTTTAATTGGCAGAGGTTTGCTTTTTCAAAGCCAAAATGAAAAATGCTAAAGTATGAAAAAACACCCAATTTTAAGCACGAGAATAAAAGGTAATTAATAATGCAAACTGGAATCGTTTAAAAATGAACTTAATGATAAAACAAAAACGAGACGTTTACTTCTCAGTTTGTTTTGTACAGGAACAATGGCTTACTGTATCTTGAATGAGCTACTACTGCCATCAAGTGTTAGAACTCTACGTTTCAAGTCACACAAATGCACAAAACACACCACCAAAACTGCAATATGTTTTCAACATAAAAACATAATACTCTGCACAACATAAAACATAGCAGAGCCTACGCCATCCTATGGCACTTAACGACAATTTCAAAAAGGCCATCAGTGTCATTAAAATCTTCCAAATAAAGCAGTAACAAGCGAGTATGAATGACATATGTGACTCAGTTTACTTCATATGTGTGGGAAACAGATGGTAAGATTGTCCGCCTCCTGGTCTCCTGGTCTTCATGCCTTTGTGTCATATCCACTCCCCCAGCCCATCCACATCATGTGTCCACGGGGCTTGGGCCTTGCTTCTAACCCACAGACTATGGCAAAGGTGATGGAAAGTCTAGAATTATGTCAAGGCCAGAATGTCAAGGCCAGAAAGTCTAGGATTATGTCAAGGCCAGAATGTCAAGGCCAGGATTATGATAAACAGACACACCCTTTCACTCGCACATACACATATATATCTGTAACTTTCCATCTTGCTAGGAAAAACTACAGAGAGATTCTCTTTGCTGGTTTGATGATGTGAGCAGTCCCACTGAGGAAGCCCACAGCAAGAACTGTGGACAAGCCAGGTGCAGTGGCTCACGCCTGTAATCCCAGCACTTTGGGAGGCCAAGGCGGGTGGATCATGAGGTCAAGAGATCGAGACAATCCTGGTCAACACGGTGAAACCCCATCTCTACTAAAAATACAAAAAATTAGCTGGGCATGGTGGCACATGCCTGTAATCCCAGCTACTCAGGAGGCTGAGGCAGGAGAATTATCTAAACCCAGGAGGTGGAGGTGGCAGTGAGCCGAGATCTCGCCATTGCTCTCCAGCCTGGGTAAAAAGAGTGAAACTCCATCAAAAAAAAAAAAAAAAAAAAAAAAAAAAAAAACAAAGAACTGTGGACAGTGTTTAGGAACTGCCCTTGGCCCCTAGGACTAGCAGGTGCCCTCAAGTCCTAAAGGTGGCCTCCAGGAAACAGACAGCTAAAGGCAGAGCCCTCAGCCTTAGAGCCACAAGGAAATGAATTCTGCCAATGATACAAATGATCTTAGGAGTGAATTTTTCTGAATTGAGCCCATCAATGAGAACCCAAAGCATTCAATACCTTAATTACAGCCTGTATCAGTCTGTTCTCATGCTGCTAATAAAGACATACCCAAAACTGCATAATTTATAAAGAAAAAGAGATGTAATGGACTCACAGTGCCACTTGGCTGGAGGTGGGGGCTCACATTCATGGCAGAAGGTAAAGGAGGAGCAAAGTCATGTCTTACATGGCAACAGGCAAAGGTTTCATCCCTGGGGCGGAGCCCACACTCCAGCATACAATGGCCAGTGCATCACTCACAAAGTGGATTTTACCCTGGAAAACAACAGGGCTCAGAAATGCGCAGCTGACAGAGAGCAGCAGGGACATGAACCAAGCAAGGAGTTCAAAGGCAAGAGCAAGGCCACGTGTGAGATGGAGAAAGAGGATGCCTTTGAAGATGAGATACCCCCAAAGAAGAGCCTTCTCTCCAAAGTTTCACAAGGAAAGAGGAAGAGAGGCTGCAGTGATCCTGGGGGTTCAGCAGATGGTCCAGCAAAAAGAAAGTGGCCAAGGTGGCTGTTAAATCTGAAAACCTCAAGGTTATAAAGAATGAAGCCCTCAGCGATGGGGATGACTTCAAGGACTTTCCAAGTGACCTCAAGAAGGCACACCATCCAAAGAGAGGGGCTACCATGAATGAAGACAGCCATGAAGAAGAGGAAGAAAGTGAAGATGACTGGGAAGAGGTTGAAGAACTTAGTGAGCCTGTGCTGGGTGACATGAGAGAAAGCACAGCCTTGTCTCAATCTCTCCTGACTGTGAAGCCAGTGGAGATAGAGACTGAAATGCCAGAGCAGACAAACACAAGAGAAAGAAGTGAAAAGACAAAACTGGAGTTTGAGACACATCTTTGGAGGACAATGAGACGTTTCAATAAAGAGGTCCATGAGGACACACACAAGGTGCATTCTGTCTGCTAGCAAATGGCTTCTGCTGAAATAATATCTGCAGGCAGCCAGATCTGCATGCTATTGGCCTCTCCATCATCCCAGTCCACTTTATCAGAGTGCCTACTCGAGATGTGGACACCTACTACCTCTCAAATCTGGTGAAGTGGTTCACTGGAACATTTACAGTTAATGCAGAGCTTTCATTCAGACACTGAACAAGATAACCTGCAGACTACATTGGAAAGAAAATTTCCTATTTACTCTGCTCGAAATGATGAGGAATTGGTACATATATTCTTACTGATTCTCCATGCTCTGCAGCTTCTGACCTGCCTGGTAATGTCTCTACAGCCAATTCCTCTGAAGTCAGCAGCAGCAAAGGGAAAGAAACCTTCCAAGGAGAGATTGACTGTGGATCCTGGAGGCTCCTCAGAAACTTCCAGCTAAGTTCTAGAAAATCACACCAAGCCAAAGACCAGCAAAGAAACCAAACAAGAGCAAACCTTTGCTACAGGCATCTGCAAGCCAAGTGCCAAAGGGAAGAGGAACAGGGAGGCAGAAAGAAACAGAGCAAGCCCTCCTCCAGTGACGAAGATGAGGGCACAAGGGACAAGCAAGAGGAAGCAACTGTGTGATGTTCACATGGCCAGGAGTGGCAAGTGGCCTCCAGGGTGTTTTATAAAGAGGATAGTGGCAGTCATGAGGCTGGCAATGGCTCTGATTCTGAGCTCTTCACTGGAGAAAACTGCTCCCTCTGATGAGGATTCTGAGCCCAGCCCTCCAAAGCAGAGGAAGGCCCCTGCTCCTCAGAGGACAAAGGCTGGATCCAAGCATGCCTCCAGCACCCAACATCGGAGCCATCATAAGGACCAAAGCTTTCCAGCGGCATCTTCAAGCTCTTAGAGCAGAAAAAGAGGAAAGAAAATGTCCAGCAATGGTGAGAAGGCAGAAAGAAGTAGCCTGGCTGGTGTAGATCAGTGGCTAGAGGCATTCTGTGAACAGGAGAAAAAGTGCATATGTGTGGACTGTGGGCACAACTTGGTGGTCCAGCCTCTGACCTGTTACAGGTACACCACCAAGCCCATGACCTATGTGGTGGGCACTGACAGTGACTGCTGGGTCAAAGATGTCACACAGATGAACGACCCAGCCTGATTGACAGTGACCTTCAAGTATTGGGCTGTTGCTGAGTGATGGGTAAAGACCTTGAGACCATATCAGAGCCTATTTATAGACCGGGGAAGAAAGAAGACTTTGAATTTCAGGCAAAACACAGGGACCAGTCTTTGCCCACTGCCATTGGCTTATATGTGAACTACTCTCTGTATGCCTTTGAAGCAACATCCCCTAAAATATGAGGACATCTCTCCAGAGACAGCTGCCATCCTTGGGTATTGTCATGAAAAAGTGGTCTACTCCAGGGATTGTGTGCACACTCTGCACTCCAGGGACACATGGCTGAAGCAAGAGTGGTGAGGCATGGAGAAGTGCCCTACAAGATGGTGAAAAGCTATTCCAACTGTGCCTGGAAAGCCTGACTTGCTGAGCACCAGCTGGAGGAACAAAATGACCTGGGCCTGTTTGGCTACTGGCAGACAGAGGAGTATCAGCCCCTCGTGGCCGTGGGTGGGAAGGTGCCCGGAATGAGTTAGGGAACATGTGCCTACCTTGATGCCTGTTGGCTGTGTCCAGCTGGAGGACCTGCCCAATCTAAAACACGTGGCCCACAAGCTGGACATCAACTGTGTCCTGGCTTTGATTTCCATGGCAGCCACTCCCATCACATGACTGATGAATACATCATCTGCGCGGTATTCAAAGATGTGCTCCTGTCCACCTAGGAAAATGAGCAGATGATCATTGAAAAGAAGGAGAAGGAGAAAAGAGAGAAGTGGGCTCTAGGGAACTGGAAGCTGCTGGCCAAAGGTCTGCTCATCAGGGAGAGGCCGAAGCATCACTGCGGGCTCAAGAGTGAGGCACCAGCTCCCCAGGCAGATGCAGGAGGTGAACTCTCTTCTAATGAAGAGGAGGGGACTAGCTCTCAAGCAGAAGCGGCCAGGATACTGGCTGCCTCCTGGCCTCAAAACCGGGAAGATAAAGAAAAGCGGAAGCTGAAGGGTAGCCCCAAGAAGACCAAAAGGGAAAAGAAGGCAGCAGCTTCCCACCTGTTCTCATTTGTGAAGCCATGTGCTGAGCCTCCACTACAGGGACACCCACCACTTGTCGCTGCCCTGCTACAGGCCCCACACCTGCCCTAGGCATGCCCAGCGCCCAGTGATGGGGGCTTCTTTGCTGAGATGGCAAACTGAGGCAAACTGAGGAGGTGCTGCAGGTCCAGCCTGGCTCCAGCCCGGTTCCAGCCCTTGTCAGATTCACCCAGGATGAAGCCTTCAAAGCTTTTGCTACCAAAGCCCACTCACTATTTGGGCTACAGAAGACTTTGCCGGAAGATACTTTCCTGCCTCCTAGACCTGTTCTTCCCATCTTTGGAAATGTCAGTTTTGGTATGGAAGCCACTGGGAGATTTCTGGATGGTGGTGCATCCATGAATGCACTGATCCTTTCTTCCAGTTAGAGGCTTCATCAGTCTGACAAGTTCACTTGCCTCGGTTGCGGACCTGGGACCCTTTCTCTGAAGGCCTGTTACCTTCCCCTGAATCAAGCTTACTAATGCTGCCCTCGCTGACTCTTTGCATTAGGGGAGAGAGCAGAGCATAAGTACAGGTCATCTCAGATTATGGAATTTCTGGGATCTAGTTTCCCAAGTAACATTTTATGGTGGCAGAAGCCTAGAAAAAGAGCTAAAGTCAGGGGAAAAAAGCACAAACACCATTGAAAATTAAGGAACTGTTAGTAAAAATAGATCAGTGTTAAACTAGATTCTATTCATTACCAGAGAAATGTATAAAGCTCTCTGTACTATAGATACTCAGGAGAAATAACATTTATAACATTTTGAGGAAAAAATAAAGCATTTAGTTTTTTTTTAAAAAAGTCAAGGTACTCTTATAAAACCATTAGATTAAGACTTACTCACTACCATAAGAACAGTATGGGGAAACTGCCCCATAATTTAATTATCCCTCACCTGGTCCTTCCCACAACATGTGGGAATTATGGGAGCTCCAATTCAAGATGAGATTTGGGTGGGGACACAGCCAAACCATATCATAGCCAGCTGAGCCCCTGGGCAGAGCCCACTAAGCTATTCCTGGACCCCTGACTTCTGAAAAACTGGAGATAATAAATGCTTATTATTTTCAGTAACCAAGGTTGTGATCATTTGTTATATAGCAACAGAAAGCTAATACAACATTCAACAACAGGATGAATGTGTTATATTTCAATATTGAATCAGAATATTTCATTTCATGGTATTGAAAGAATATGGGTAAATTAAAAATGTGTCCTTACATTTGTCAACAGGTACAAAGTTACAGGTAGAGAGAAGGAATAAGTTTTGGTGACTTATCAAGTGACTACAATGAACACTAATGTACTGTGCATTTCAAAATAGCTATGAGAGGATTTTAATTCTCACCACAATTAAATAACAAATATTTGAAGTAATATACTAATTAGCCTAATTTGATAATTCCACAAAGTATACATGGATGGAAAGATCACGTTACCACATGTGGTTATCAGGTTACCACATATGTATATATGCAATCATTTGTCACTAGAAAGAAACTATAAAAATGTGTCTTTAAAAACTAATTCAATGTCTGACTTTTTATTTAACATGCTTTGGTGGTAAATTTTCTTAGACAATTTACCAGTACATTCAAAACTTGTATTATATTTCTAATCTCAGTAAAACTAAAATCATAATCAAAATAATAAATTGCTGCCTCTCTCAAGAAAATTTGGGCAAGTCAATAATGTGTCAATGTTTTTCTAACAGGGAGAGTAAACATTATCACCATGTAAAAAGTATATAATGGCAAGAATAGTTGTATAGAGGTCACATCAATTGATGAAAAACTGGTGTCCTTAATCACCAGTAAAATGAGTTAACCACCTCTTTTAAAACAAAAGAAACTGATTGGAATTCCGCTACAGAAAAATGGTCCATGTATAATTCTCTCAATTTAAATCTATTTTTGCATGACACACATGTCCTTAGAAAAGTATATCTGGGCTCTCACCGTTCCATTTTGATTGAGTAGAGCAGGGTCAGAATAACTGCCAAAGGTGAGTCCATATCTAGAAAGGGATACTGTAAGCTAAACATGTCAGCATTCTGTACTTTGAGTCAAGCAGGCTTGTCCTCAGCAAACCACAGAGCATATGAAATTAAATGAAGTCTGTGGATTCTACAGGTCCCAGGGCAAATGTTGGAGTCCTGATCCAAGACCCCCTATAAAGGTCTCCATTTTCAGCCAGGAGCATAAATGACCTGTGCTAGCTCCAGGGCTTTCACATATTTTGCTTTTCTGGCATTTAATGGAGTCTTATATAGACTGAAGTTCCCAGCGGGCAGTGTTCCATTTTGTGTAATTCCACTCAGCACAAAAAAGTAATAAAGGGATATACTCTGAGACGATTTTCTCTAGGTTCAAGTATGGTAGCACTTTCCTTGACGTTTCACATAGCAAGGAAACAAGCCAGGGGAGGGGAGGGGGATACCTATTTTTGCATTAAGCACAAGTGTCTTTACATGTACTATATCACCTCCTTTATAAGTCACAAAGTATTTAAATATAAAGACGATAGTTAACAGTTACTGAGTACCTGCACTAAGTGCTTAAAGGAATTACAGTAAGTCCTCACTTAGCATCACAGGTTCCTGGAAACTGCTACTTTTAAGTGGAAAGACATTTTAAAAATGTGTTTTTTTTTTTTTTTTTGGTTGTTTTGCCTCAGCAACGCTATAAGGAAATGACATTGAGTAAAACATTATTAGAGGACATGCTATATGCATTGAATTCTTTACACAACTGTTTGGAAAAATGTTCCTGTATAATTGTGGTATAGGTAAGGAATCTGAGGCTTAAGGAGATTAGTAATTGGTGAGTTGAAGTTGAATCACATTTATTTAAATTAAAATCCACATGCTTAACCACAATGCTTTAAAGGCTTCCCTTGTATATGCTGTATGGTCAGTGAAGGGATAAAAGGAAAAACAACGGGAATATTCTATTCCCAAGGACAAACCTGTGGTATTCATCCTGGAAATAATGATATTTGTTTAATTGAGGTGCATATATTACAAATAGCAAAGTACCTTCCAAAATGTATGTCATTTAGTTATCACAAAAGTCCTACTGGTGGTTTGGGAGAGCATATAGCGATGCCACTAAGAACCTAACTTGGGGTCAAACAGGTTTAGGCTTAAATAGTAGCCCAGAAATTTATTAGCCCCACAACCACGGGGAAAGTAACCTCTCAGTTCCCTCATCTGTGACAGGTGATAAGATATGCCTGTCCCTCAGGCTCGATGACAGGATTATTTGTCAGTGAGCACATGCAATAAAAATGTTTGTGGTCTTGTTATACTTATTATGAATCCTGATTCCCAAGAGTAAGAAGAGTTGGCACCGGCCAGAAGGTTAAGAGAATGGGCCAAGTTTTCTTTCTTCAGTAATTTTCCTTTATCCCTTAGGCCATCCAATGGTGTAGAATGTGGGGTTTCCAATACTCAAGTTCTCCCGTCCCCACCCGGTTCAGCTGAAGGCCCATCTTCTAAACCCCTGACTCAAGGCGATACAACGCGTTCAGCTAAACTCCCTCCAGCCTTGCTTGATTGAGCAGCCCAAACTCAGCCTGGACACCCGCTTCGCCTCCCTCAAACACTGCGTCATAAGCCCCCTGCGAATGTTCGCCTGGAGCCTGGTTCTGGCTAGAACCCGGTCTTACACAGGGAGGACGATTTCGACCCCAATTGGCTGTTGCCCTGGCTGTTGTCTTGGTGGGGACGCGGGAGGCCACGGCGGGTATATAAAGGCTGCTGCTACCTGCGCCACACCAGTCCCGCCAGGACGGTGACAGTGAAGCACCTGGGTTGAGAGGGAGCAGTAAGGTAACCGCACAACCCCTGCCTCCCTGGCCCCCGCCGGCGCCTCAGCCGAGCCGGGTGTGGGGGGACCCGGGAGTGGGTCTCACTGCGTGTCGCCTGCCAACACCTTCCTCCCCCACCATCCTTACCCAGCCCCTGTCTCACCCAGCATACCTGGGCGAGACAACCCGGGTGCGAAGGACAAGAGATTACGACCGAAGAGCGAGCAAACCAGGAAGACAGCGGCCTCCTGGAGAGTAAAACGTGATCCCAGGGGCAGACACGTGGCGCTGCGTGAAGAAACAGACGAGGCTCTTCCCACCGTCCCGTTTGGCCAAACTTGACAGCTTCTGGGTCGCTGCCATCCAGACCTCTCAGAGCTCCCTGAACCATGACGGAGACCTTCAACATGAAAGAAGACCCTGTGAACCTGGGTGGCGGTGGAGCACACTCGTCCTCCCTGCACTCCTGGTCGTCCTGCTACCGAAGGCGCCGGGGCGCTACCGTGTACAATAGATGGCACCGCTATGGCCCCAAGACCGAGTATGGGCCCCCAAGGAAACAGCCAAAGCAACAGCACAGCCCGGGGTTTTGGTTCCAATCACCCGTGTGCTCTAACTGGGGGTGCTGGGGAGGGCCCTGGCGCCCACCCCCTCCAGTATTCTGGAGGCCCCCCGGCCGAGTGCAAGTGATTAGTGTGTACGGCCTGCACCCGCTCTGCTTTTGCTGCTGCTCCTGCTGGAGCGGATCCTGGAACCCTGGCTGGACGAGGTCCCCAGGCAAGAAGAAGCGCTGGGGCCGCAGGGGCCGCAGAGGTCGCGGCCCGCGCCACCACCCTCGCCGCTCCTCCTCGCGGAGCCCGCCGGGGGATCTGAGCATGCCGCTGCGGCCGGCCAGCCCGTACGAGTGGAGAGCGCCTGGCTTGCGAGCGCCGCGCAACACCACCCAGTTCATCATGGACCAGATCTATGAGGACATGAGGCAGCAGAAGGAGCTGGAGCGTCAGCAGGAGGCGAAGAGGGTGCAGCAGGCCGTGGTGGGCGGCGAGGCCTTCCCAGCAGGATCCTCCGGAAACAACGCGCCCCCTGGCGGCAGCGAGGAAACCTGGGCGCTGCAGGAAACTTTGTATGACCTTGTACAGAATCCTCTAGCATTCAGTCCTACCCCAGAGGAAAACCAGTCTCCTGCCCCTATGCTGGTGAAGGAAGAGGAGGAGGAGGAGAAAAATGATGAGTATGACCAGGAGGTGTGTGATGTAAAGGAAGAGAGCGAGGAGGAGGAAGAAGAGGTCGAAGATGATGAAGAGGAAGAGGTTGAAGAGGCTGAATATGTGGAGGAAGGGGAGGAGGAGGAAGAGGAGGAGCTGGAAGAGGAAGAGGAGGGCCTGGAGGAGAACAGGCAGGGAGGGGAAGAATTTCACCTGCCTCTGGAAATGCCTTTATCACTCTTTGTAGGGGCTGAAGAAACGAGAGAGAACTTTATAAACTGTACTTTTTTAAACCCAGAGCAGATAATTCCCAACATACCACAGGAATCCCTGTTCCTGGCACAGGACTTTAACTGTTAGACATCAGAAAAGGGATTGAGGAAAAGGATGGAACTGATTTGAGGCTAAACTAGATTAGCAATTTATTAAAAACTGATTAAAAAGTGAGTTCCATTAATAAACAGATCTATGTAAACACCTTCTTTGGCCATTAAAAAATGTTTAAAATTTGATGTGGTTGTGTATGACTATGGGTGGTGGGGGGAGGGAGCTTTCAAATATAAATTTACTGGAACTGGTTAAAGGCCAAATATTTTATTACTTACATTTGAATATTTTCATTTGATATCTTCCCCTCTAGAAAATTGGATTGTTTTTTAAATCTGATAATGCTGAAAAAAAATGCTTTGTTTTTGCAACAAATTTATACAACTTAGCCACTGCTGATCTTGGAATTAAGAAATAATATGTTACATGCTTAAGAAGAACATTCTAAGGCTACTGAATGTTCACCAGTGCTCTTAACAAAACTGAAGCCATTTTAAATTCCTGCATTTTTTCAACAATATTTTTCCTCATAGATTTTTCCACCTTCAGAGTTCATTTTTGAGGGCTGTATTTTCTTAACCCCATTTGCAGTCTCTTGTGGCATCGCTCATTTATATTCCTTGTTCCACAGTGCTATGGATCTTCCTCAGAAGAACATGAAGTTGCTTCTGTGGAACTGGTTATCTGCCATGGCCTCAACAATCCATAATCCATTCATGGAGAGGATTCCCATGGTCAGAAGTCAACTTGCACATCTAGTTAAAATCCAAGGTAACTGCAAACAATGGAATATAGCTTAGGTTTTGAAGCTTTGTTATTGGACATAGTCTTTGTCATAAGTTCTGAGCAGCCATAAAGATAGTTTTACAGAATGGATTTTTTTTTAAAGAAAAACATTATTGACCTTTTGGGGATGGAATATCTTATTTGTTTTTCAATTTGTCTTCCTTATAAAGGAGAGTAAAACAAAGACATGTAAGTGTGAGTCTGTGTGAGCTAGTTTCTGATGTCTAAACAGCAATTACCTATGGAGAGAATATGTCATTCAAAGTAACAACTTTTGTTCAAACATTTTTCGGATGTAATAATATGTTTCTTCCTGGACAGTTAATAAAAGTTCCATCCATAGCATATTTCCAGGATATCCTTAGATGTTGAATTTGAATCTGCCTTCTCAGAAATTACATCATTTGACTTTAAACCACAACTTAGCATTTATTTGTTGAAGAGAAGAAGGTGTGGTGATGTCTTACCTGAGTGTTGATTGTTACTGATATATCACAGTTTTCAAGGGGATAAGCTTAAGCTATTAAATAATTTTAAAAAAGGATTAAATGAAAGTAATTGCCTCTCATTTATCATTATTTAAATATCACAAATCTATGCAGCAATGCTTCAGTGGCCAAAAGGATGAATAGAAGAAAGGGGGAAGACAGAATAATTTTAAAATTACACCAAACATTCCAAATTGCAGTGGTGAATAACCAAAACTCTAAGAAATCATTACTTTCTACAAATGGAATTTCTTAATGACCTCTAAAATTAAAATTAGCCATCTCTATGTGTTTTACTGTTCTAATACGTGTATGTAGAGGGAAATCAGTAATCCACCTCCTGAAGCTAAGTAATAAATCCTTGCAAGTCATAGCCCATAAATACAAAAGGTCAAACTTAAGTGTGTTCTCACTGGAGAAGCCTTTTTTCCTTTTAGATTAGATGTCTTCACAATCCCATCCAGATATTTCTCTATTTCTTCCTGCAAAATATTTTACTTTTAAATTTAAGGATTCACTACATATTAATTATCTCCATATGCACAAGGTGTTATTCACTAGTTACTTCAAGGGATGTAAACATGGGCAATGCCTCAGGAGTCTACATTCTTGCTCATGAACCATTATTCAACAAATATTGAACTACTGAGGGCCAAGCACTGTGAACAATGATGAGAATACTATAGTGAATAAGCAAAAACACTCTCTGACATTGTTATTGTTTAGTAAAAAAGTCAGACATTAAATGAGTTAGATGGATGGTTCATAGCAAGTGTTCTGAGAGAAAGGTACCACTAAAGAAACATAGAGCACTGGAGTGCCCATGAATAAGGCTGAAGATGTTTATTGTGGGCAGAAAAACCCCTAAGTCTAAAGGCCGAAAGGTGGGAGGAGCTTGGTGCTTTTGAGGAACTGAGTGTCTGGACAGACCAGAGAGACTGCGAGCAACAGGCAATGAAGGCGAGAGAAGTGTGCAGAACCCATATCATCTATTCACTTTTAGGCCATCCATATCTTCTGAAATAGACACCAGCAAAAATTAACGTGAGGAAAAATCTATTAGTCATCAATGATTCTCTACGTGAACTTTTTTTTTAATTAGCCAGATATTGTGATGTTTGCTTTAATAATCCTGATGACTAATATGAAATAATTCAGCCATGTGAAGGGTTGAAGGGATTGCTCATCCCGGAACACCCACCATCCTAACCACCCACTATCATGTAATGCAGGGGATCCGAGGGTTTCCTAATTTTACTGTTCTAATACATGTATGTAGAGGGAAATCAATAATCCACCTCCTGAAGCTAAGTAATAAATCCTTGCAAGTCATAGCCCATAAATACAAAAGGTGAAACTTCAGTGTGTTTTCACTGGAGAAGCCTTTTTTCCTTCTATATTAGATGTCTTCACAATCCCATCCAGATTGGAGCACCATAGTTCTCAACTCCCATGGAGAGCCTCTTGCAGCACCATGTATTCAGTACAACTTGATGATCCCATAGCCTTTACAGTGTTAGTATGGCTCTTGATAACCCAGTGTTTAGTTTTAAAGGTACATGTATACCTGAAAAGAAAAGACAATTTTTCCAAAATAAGTTCGTTATTAAAATCATTTCACTGCAATCCGAGCACTTCGGAAGACCGAGGCGGGTGGATCACGAGGTTATATGGAGACCAGCCTGGCCAACATGGTGAAACCCCGTCTCTACTAAAAATACAAAAATTAGCTGGGCATGGCCGTGTATGCCTGTAATCCCAGCCACTCAGGAGGCTGCGGCAGGAGAGTAGCTTGAGCCAGGGAATCGGAGGTTGCAGTGAGCTGAGATCGAGTCACTGCACTCCAGCCTGGCAACAGAGCGAGAATCTGTCTCAAAAAAAAAAAAAAAAAAAAAAATCATTTCCAACTTTATTGGTTGAACACAGTGAGGATGAGGTGTCAGTCATTTCTTTCAAAAATGGAGCTATTTTGTCAATTGTCAGAAAAATAACATTATAAATTATAAACATGATTCAAGGTCCTGAACTTGATAAGCATCTTTGCTGTCTATTCTGAGGTGTTTTTTTTTTTTTTCTCAAGTAGAGATTCTTGCATTTTCATCTTCTAGGGACTGACAGCATTTCTTGATTTGTCTTCATTACTTGTCTACGCAGTAACTTAGAGAAATTTTATTTTCTGTGAAAAGATTAGCCCTCTAAAGATGGCAAATAAACTTGACATCTAGAGATCAACTCTGAACTCTGAGTATAATTTTATAAAATTTTAGAACATCCATATATGAGGAAGATAATATTTCTAACATCTTTAGTTCCGTTAAAATAAATGGAAAAGGTGAAATGACCAATCTCCTGCCACTTAACACCAAACCTACAGATCTGGAAAATAATTGGTACATCTCCCATAAGTGACCATGGGTTTTAAGGGAATCGATAAGATTTAAAAAGTTTTCTTAAATTGTATTTTGTTTTTAGCAGGATAACAGAATGATACATGCAGTCCTGTTTTGTATTCAATCAAGGTTTATGTTAATGTAAAACAATTGAAAGTTACTCAAGGTTGTCAAATCACTTTGGCCTTTGATATTAAAATCAAAATCAGAATGTGGCTTTCTTAGCTGTTTCAGTCCTAGTGTTTTTCTTCATTTCGTTTTAGTTAATTAGTGGAATACAGTCCAGTATCAAGGTCAGCTGATGGAAGAGAAGGAAAGGATTTGGATGTGGGGTGGGGAGGCCTGGATGTGTGTTGTTCTGCTGCCTAAGTGACCTGTGGTGGTAGCCAATTGCCTTGGGTTTCTGTTTCCTCAATGTTAGTGATTATACGTGATTACTTCGGCATATTGTGAAGACAAAATACCCAATATCTAAGCAGAATGGTATTTTAACTACAAAACACTGTTGACCCTTATACATTAAACTACATTTTATAAAGTTATCTCACATAAATTCTGAACATTAGATCAGTCTAAATTTATTAGCAAGGCCCAGAAAATTTCATAGCAATTCTATTGGGCTGACATGTCAGATATTTCAGTTGTTATTAATACCACAAGACTAAGTATGAACCAACTAGTCCTTGAAACGCAGTTTTGGCTTCTGGCAAAATAGTCTGTAAATGCACAGTTCACACTGTCTACTGCCTTGATATTTGAAGTATGGTCCATGAATGAGCAGCACTGACAACACCTGAGAGCTTATTACAAATGCTGAAGAAAGCCCAGGCTTCCCCAGACTTACTAAATTAGAATATGATTTCTAACAAAGTCTCTAAGTGATAGGCGTGTATGTTAAAGACCCAGAAGCTCTGTGGTTTAGGTGTTAGACCCACTGCAGAAGGCTCATGGGAATTTAATGATTAACTCTATGGTTTATGCATTCAAAACTATCATATTCTACTTGTATGACCTCAGGATTGTTACTGAAATTTTGACATCTCATCTATAGTACCTACCTCATGAATGAAATGAGATTATAAAGACTAAGTGAGATAATAGTTACCAAGCACTCTGAACAATGGCAATCAGTACTTTCTAGTTATAGTAAGTATTCAGTAAATACACAAATGAGGCATAGACATATTACGTGATGTCTAGAAATTACTTGTTAGTGATGGAGCAACTATAAAAGTAAAATCTCTCAAAATAACAAAATGATTCATTAACTCTGTCCTATTTCAGCTAGTATAACTATAATCAGATACTTTACCTTTGAGCTGCAGACACCATTATGCAGCCCAGCTAAGAACCAGTTAAATCTCTAGAGCTACACTCTTTCCAAGATAATATTCTCTGTCCTTTATCACCTCTTTGCCCCTGCCCTTGCCCCAGGTCCATGATGTGTCCTTTTATGGTTGACATTAATGCTATAATGGTTGCTGTTAAGAATTACTCATCCTTTTCCATAGAAGCAATGGATACTTGAATGCATCTTTTCAAAATCAAAATGAAAGCAACTGTAATACTTGAAAAAAAATCTGTTTGTAGTGGCTTAATAGTTTATGTAAGTGATATCATGACAATCTAACACATGAATATTTTATGCATAATGTATACTGATATACACATTTGGTGGGAAAAAAGTTGCCTAAGTGGGATAAATTGCTATAAATGTTGTTTTGTTGCTTCTCATATATAATTAAAGTAAAATCCAAATTTTACTTTAGAAAAATATTTATAAGAATGTATAGGTAATTTTATGCTTGTATAAGATAGCTGGATATCATTCTTCTTATTACCACTTTATCGAAAGTTCTGTTTCATGCTACACTTAAAGTTAAGCTTATTGTAAATCAAGATACAGATACAGATATATGAAAATGCTAGAACATTTCAAGAGGGAAACTCCATCTTAAAATTAATTATTTAAGTAAGTAAGTAAGTGGTTAAGTCAGGTCATGAGCAATAGGAGGACATTAGAGTCCTGTTTTTCTGGTTGTTTTGCTTTATTGTGGTGCTACCAACTGTGAAAAGCTGAGGCCAGCCGGGGAGCTTGTGAGAACTAAGGACCACCCAGGAAGTCCTTGTTTCAACACCAAATCTAATTTAAAAAAAAAAGGAAATGCCAAACAATGTTTAATGCCTGTTGTAAGTCACTTATACAGAACATTTAAACTATCACAACGTAAACCTCAGATTTCAAAGCACATTTGAATACATACAAGGTGGTTAACACACATTATCACTTTTAAACATATAACTACTCTATGAACTAATGCTTTTTTTCCCTTTTCATGGATAAAATAACTGAAACTGAAAGGAAATTATTTCAGGACCCAAGTTCCCTATTTTAGTTAAAAGCTGTAGGCACACTGTGTTACTTCAACATACTATTGTTTTATTACAAACAACTTGTCTAGAAACAAAACTTCCTTTGATAAATTTGACCTGACTCCAAGGAGGGTAGGCATCTAGAGAAGAGATGCTAAAATCCCTATTTCAATTATAATTCTTACACTAACAAACACGAACGTCAAGAGTGTGATATGCAAGGTTGATTCACCCTTGCTAGGCCACTGGGCTGGAATCAGTCATCCTAGAATATAAGTGTTTTTTTTTTTTTTTTTCTTTTTAATGGCCAGGAGGAACTAAAAGAAAGTTATTTGGAAAATCAAGACACAGAAGAATAGACTGCTCTACCTATATATTGCTGCATGGTAATATGAATAGTAGTTCTACTACAAGGGGCAGGGTGGGAGGCAGGGAGGGAGTGTTTGAGACAAATGTATTCCTGGAACAAACCACATTTAAATACTTCTATGGCATTGCCTTAAATCAAGCATACATTCATTTCAAAATAAATTCAGTCAAGATGGGTATAACAAGTACAGAATTTAACTTTTAGATGTCAACCGTTTTAGAAAATCCGCTTACATACAAATACTTGTATAAATAGAGGTACATAGCAGAGTTTCTCTAACAGAAAAATCCTATATTCAGAAGGATTCCCAAGAGGAGTGACTGACAATTGCCTTCCTTGAATGATGGGCAGTTATTGGATACTACAAAACAGAGCTAAAATTGTTCTCTGTAACATGAACTCTAGGGCCTAATGCCATGCAACTTTGAGCTGCTAGTGACTTTTGACAACTTGCTAGGGTCATGTCTCTGCTGCAGATGCTATAGTACCCTAGTGGGTCTACCTTAGTATGATAAATTGATTTCTAGCACACAGACCATGCATGTATTTCTAACTCTGGTTTCCAACTACTAGAGTATCTGTATTATCTAAACTATTGTAAATTATTGTAAAATTTAACATACAAACAATAGCCTTAAATAAAAAGCTCGTAGAATTTGTATGTTGAAAGGTCATCTGCTCAAATCATTTATTCTTCCCATCTTTTTAATACAGAAAATATCTGAATGTTTTCTATATGAAGATCACATGCAGAACTGTTTTTTTTAGTGACGTAAAATATGTGGTCCTATTTCCAGCAGTAAGAAGTTCTAGATTTCATTTTTTTTTTTAATTGGCTGACCCAGTGCAGTGGCTCATGCATGTAATCCCAAAACTTCGAGATTGAGCCCAGGAGTTTGAGACCAGCCTGGGCAACATGGTGAAACCTCATCCCTATCAGTAATAATAATAATAATAATAATAATAATCTGAGGCACGGTGGCATATGCCCGTGGTCTCAGCTACTAAAGAGGCTGAGGTGGAAGAATGGCTTGAGCCCGGGAGATGGAGGCTGAAGTGAGCAGAGATGAAGAGCAAAACGCTTACCTAGCAAAAAAAAAAAAAAAAAAAAAAAAAAAAAAAAGAAAGAAAGAAAAGGCTTTTGCTTTTGACCTTAATTTCACCAATTGGTTCTAGTTTTGCACTATAGGAAAATAAACAAAGATGTCATATTTCAAACACAAAAAGGACTTGGCTGTATTTGGATTTGGACTATCTTTTGGAGACGCTCCCCTACTTCTTTACACCATTGTTTGCGTTACATAAATTTTGACTTATCATTTTCCTAGGCTGCTTGCTTCATTCTAAATACTTTTCTTTTTCTTTTTTGGGTGTTGCTTTTAGAATGGTCATTCTAAACTTAAGACACCAATCACACACTATTCATTCACTCTTCTCATGAGCTGGACGCTATATTTCTATTCAGCCATTAAGACTGTGCTGCCTAAATTCAGTACTGTGATTTCAATAAATAAATGCAATGCAATATTTAGTGAAGCATAGTAGACAGTACCAAGAGTTGTAATAAAATTTTAATGCTTACTGCATTTTCTTTTACTTTTTGATTTCTTTCAAATTCTATTGGTGATATTTTATTATTCTGGGAAGGTTATTTTGAGTAAACTTTTAACACCTGTGACTAGAAATATATATTTCTTTTTAAAAATTTAGATTTGACATTAACTGGCATTTTTAGCTGTTATTCAAGCTATTAATATTGGCATCGTCTGATGGATTCATATGGCATCTGAAATTTTTATAATGATTGGTAGTTCTGTTATCATGCATTATTTGTGTATCCTCTCCTATGAATATATTCAGATTTTTAGCGTGTCACTTTTAGTCCTAGTAATTTAAGACTCTTAACTGGTGTTAATTTACCATTTCTCACAAAAATTTCTATTAGACTCGACATTTTATATGACATTTATCATTAAATAGTACTACCAAAAGCAGAATTGTAATGCTGCCATATATAATTACGGTTCTTATTTTTTATTAATTTTTATGGATTGCAGAATTTCCTTGAGCTGGGAGATTATAATATAGGATGGCAAGCTGAGATCAAGACTAAGTGGCTCTATATGTTCCCCTGGTAACACCCCATGGATTTTTCCAAAATCAATGTTCATCTTTTCTGAAAAAAGAATAAGTATTTAATGTTTTCTCTTAATATTAAAAAAAGTTTGTGAATTCTACATTATTTCCTGCACAAATATTTAATACAAAACGCATTTAATAAAATAGCTTGCTCTTCACTGCCTGTTTCGCCTTAAGTAGAACTTATGCTCTACAACTATTTACATATAGGCGCCACCTAGTGGCAAAGGCAAAACATTTACATGTAAGTTAATGATACATGAGCTGTTGCGTTATATTCACAGATGCATCTTTTGGAACACATAATACATTAATACATATGCAGAAAAAGTATTTTAATGGTGTTATGACAAAGAACTGTATTAAGATATTGAAACTATTTATTTAAATATGCTGCTATATGGTTTGGTGTTTAAAAGTTAGTATCTTTTCGAACTACAAGACTAGCAACCAAAGTGTGTGAATGAAAGGGGGAAAATACTGGCCCACAAGAGTCCTTGTATTTCTGTAGATTATTATTTTAATACAGTTATAATCATTTTATGCCATGAATCATATTTCATCTGAAGGCATTTCTACAGTACTTCTATTTGAATTCCTTTTGACAATAACACCACTAATTAACATTAACGATCTGCACTTACAGTGTATCTGTTTTGCTTTTAATACTGACAATAAACAAGACAATTATCAAGTTTAAAATTGCTAAACTAAATAATGCTTAACACTTTAATCCCGAGGAATAAAAATGAGCGTATGTATCCATTGGCCCAGTAGTAAGAGCAGGACTTGAGATAGTCACCTCCTGGGACTCAAACACGGTGTAACCTGTCTTGTTAGGGAAAGAAATAAACTTGCTTGTTTGCTGGTCTGGCACCTAGAAGATAATTAATATTTTTATTGCTGCCTGATTCCCAGCTCTTTCCAGCTGCTTACCTACATCTAATGGGAGCACAAATCAATGTTAAGAATGGGTTCTGCCTTAGCCTGAGAGGTAGTTTCTGCATTTACAACTCCCTTATTGATGCATTCATCAGTTACTCCAGAGAACTTCTAGAAAGAGGTGCTTTGTACTTCCTTAACACTTCACTTTATTGATACTTCCAGTATCTTTAAAAAGTATCTTTAATTACCTGTGGTTCTCTTCTGTCTAGAAAAGGATATAGGGCAAGGAATTGATCACCTTTCTATTTCCAGCACACAGTCTTGCACTTTAGAAGTCCATAATACATAATTTCAATATTTAAAAAATAATAAAATAAAAATGTATCTATGAAATGATCTATGATTCTTAGGTAGTTCTAACGGAGTAGCATAGTTACTTATCTGTGTATGTACTAAAACCTATTTCATTAGGAAAGCAGAAGAAAGGGTTTAAGTAGAGACTCAACTACATCTCTTTTACTCTGAACTGTGTGGTATAATAGCTCGGTCCTCATGCACAGATTTGCATAGGAACTGAACACAATTTTTTTGGCTCTTGGTTCCAACTTGCTGGGCCACAGTATCACCATGAGTGTGAACCACCTGGAAAATACTCATAGCAATGTTCCTGTTTCTAAAAGGCACATGAAAATACATTTTCAGATTATTATAATTTTACAACTTAAAGCACCTGGTGAAGTTTACCATGGCCAACACTTATTTTATTCTGTTTCACTTTTGCTGAGTGCTTACCGTGTGTAGGACCTGTGCTTAGAACATATACTTAGTTTAGCACTGAGAAGGCCAATGCTAAGAGGTCCTAACCAACTTACCCAAGGTCCCACAGCTAATAGATGACAGAGCTAGGAAGCCACACAGTCTGTTTTTTTATATCATGAAGTCCTGAAATGGTGGTGAGTATGATGAAATCTTAGATTCAGTTCATATTATTCATGGACATATCTTTGCATCAATATCCAAAGTCAAACTTTTGCAGTCATTCTGCATATTGTAATGCTGTCCTGGAAAAAGGACTGAGTCTCAGTAACTGATGTCCAAAAGTTCTGTGATAAATTATTTAGGTGATTAGATGTTTTAAAGAAAGTAAAGAAGCAGAGTGCAAAATTGTGCTAAAATATTCACATCATTAAAGCGGTTCCCTGGTCCCTTTTCCTTTCTTCTAAGGTGAGAGTATAAAGCTCACTCTGATTGCAGAATTCTTCATTCTCTAAATTAGGAATCAGCCTTTACTAATGGAAGTGAGTGCAAATGGAAAAAGGCTAGCTACTGGCAGGAGAAGAACCTTTGAGCTGTTATATGGCAGTCACAATTAGAAAAAAAAAAAATACAGTATAAAAACAAAGTAATAGCCACTATCTGGAGGTCAGTTGAAAAAAAAATGGATATAATAAAAAATGAAAGGCTGGGCGTGGTGACTCAAGTCTGTAATCCCAGCACTTTGGGAGGCCGAGGCGGGTGGATCATGAGGTCAAGAGATCGAGACCATCCTGGTCAACATGGTGAAACCCCATCTCTACTAAAAATACAAAAAAATTAGCTGGGCGTGGTGGTGCGTGCCTGTAATCCCAGCTACTCAGGAGGCTGAGGCAGGAGAATTGCCTGAACCCAGGAGGCGGAGGTTGCGGTGAGCCGAGATTGCGCCATTGCACTCCAGCCTGGGTAACAAGAGCGAAACTCCATCTCAAAAAAAAAAAGGAAGTTAAAAGTTGGAAAGATTTGCTATGAACATATCAGGCATTTCAGAGTAGGCAAAAATCTAAATAGACAGTATGGAATTCATTTAGTAAGAAAGAAGAACTTGTCTAAGAATACTATTACAGGTAAGATATTATAACTCCTATTTCACTGAAAGTACCATCAGATTCAGCCAGAAGTATAAGAAAAGACAGGGAGTTTAAATGTTGGTATTCCTTAAAACATATCCAGCTTGCAAACCGAAGATAATCAGTGGTTCTTGAATTTAGCATAGCTAAGGAATGTTACAAGTGGATTGTCAAATAATTTAAATGATTTTAGTAAGCAGGGATAAAATATCAAGTGTACTTATCCAGGTACATATTTTCGTCTTAGTTCATCAAAGAATATTTTCTATTCCATGATCAAATATACTACTGATTTTTAAAATTATATATATATACACATACACACACAGAATGTATATGCATATATATATATATACAAAAAATAAATAATTACATACATATAATATCATATGACAAAACAGTTACCTTTGGTGTACCACTTGCTTATCTATGGAGATTATTAGGGTAGGGATAATCTCAAGGGATAGAATAATTTATATTTATCTTTACCTTACAAAGATTAACTATGCCTTCTACAGCAGATTTAACCTTTTTTTTGTGTGAGAGGATAATAGATTCCATAAATATAAACTTAAAGCAGAGGGCAGGCCTAAATTGAGGGGCTATTTATTCATTCATTCACCCATTGTGTCTCATGTCTCTTCTAAATGCTAAAGATACATCTAGGAATTATATTCAACTTTTTTAACCACTGGTGCTATGAGCACCAAGTAAGCAGAACAGACACTGCCCAGATAGCACCTCAGAAATAATTGCATATAAAAATGTTCACTCTCCCCAAAGGGTTTTCCACTTTATTCAGAAGACTGAGTTAAAAGGCATCACTAGACAATTTGACAACTGTTCTAGTAATTGTAAACACAGCAGAGATAAAACTTTTTCAAAGAATCCCCTAAGTTTTTTCTTCCCTATTAGACTCTTGCCTACTTTATAATCTTAATGCATTAAAATGTATGATCCAAACTAGCAAATTAACCAAAAATTATCTTCAGAGCATGAAATTTAATTTAAAATCATATTTAGGACTTTTTATTTGAAAATGGTAGCTTGTTTTTATAAAACAAAACATAAATTTTTCATGGCTGCTAAATCATTTCAAATTAAAGATATGTTTCTCTCTTTAAAGTTCCCATATCTGCAACATAGCATGTAGAGAAAACACGAATCATATTTAATGTTAAATGTGCTTTCAGAAAACACGGTGATTCTCTAAGATATTTATTAAAAATGTCAGAAATTGGGCCACGAAGTGGCTCACTCCTGCAATCCCAGCAATTTGGGAGGCCAAGGCGGGCAGATCACGAGGTCAAGAGATCAAGACCATCCCGGCCAACATGATGAAACCCCGTCTCTCCTAAAATATTGGCATGGTGGAGAACGCCTGTAGTCCCAGCTACTCGGGAGGCTGAGGCAGGAGAATTGCTTGAACCAGGGAGGCGGAGGTTGCAGTGAGCCAAGATCGTGCCATTCACTTCAGCCTGGCTCCTGGCGAAAGAGTGAGACTCTGTCTCAAAAAAAAAAAAATTAAAAAAAAAAATATATATATATATATGTGTGTGTGTGTGTATACATATGTACATATATGTATTTATATGTATATATATCAGAAATTTAAGTAAAGAAAAATAATCCATTTTTACTTGAATTAACCAACTAAATTATTTCCCACTTTAATTGTCTCTCATTTGGAGATATAGTTATAAATTCTCAGAAACAAACAAATAAGTTTAAGAAGAAATGTCTGTTAATTTTTGAGACTGAATTCAGATAGAAATTCTTTTACATGTTAAAATCTTAAACACTTCCGGGGTACTAATTAAAACTATTATTTTTAATTGCAA